>NC_138782.1:45314058-46019058 GCF_965178545.1 Coloeus monedula | reverse complement strand
GCTGCTCTGGCGGCAACAAAGGATACAAATGCGTACCTCCTGTACCCTGTGTGCCTTCCATTACTGAGAAAATAACTATTTAAGAAACAATGTGTATCCTTATTCAAGTGGAGCTATCCATCCCCTTTAGTACGTTTGAACCCTCATCTTTTTTTGCCACAAGTTTATTTGTTTTTGTTACACTTAGAAACAACCTAAAGCTCTGGCATTTACCACCTTCCATATGCAGTGGTAAATGAAGGCATCCTCCTGGAGCAGTAATCTGAGACTGGAGCTCTGCACCAGCACAGCTTATTACATAATGAAGTGAAGGACAGAGAGGAGGAATAGCCCCAAATCCCAGACTCTTCAAACTTTCCAACAGAACAGTGAACCAGTTCAACATTACTAGTACAAGAACATTAAACATCTGTTTAGACATAGAAGTTATTTTAATGAGGCGTTGTTTAAGTAAACTCATTGCAAGTAGCCTTCTGTTTTGGCAATAGTCAGATGGAAAGCTGTTGTACAAATGCCAAATGCCTCCCAACCCAGCAGCAGAGTGAAACAGTAGAAAACCCAACAAGGTTCATCCTTTCCCAAAAACCTGGAGAACGCTTTTACACCAACCACGATGAACAGGACCCAGCAGAGAAGCCAGGCACTTTGAAACAATAGCTAAGGGTGATCAGAACTGCTTGCACCTGGAGCAAGCTTTCCAGGGCTTGTCCTGCCATGCCTGATGGAATACAGAGATCTGGCCAACAGTCTAGGAAAGTATGAGATATCCCCAAAGTGTTTTATGGTGGGCAGTCAATTAAAGAGATTCCTCTTCAAGCAAAATTTAAGAGTCTGGGAAAAGTTAAGGCAGAACATATATTGGCAGGGGCAAGCAATCATTTATTCCATTAGTCCCTTTCTCCCCAAACCTCGCTAAATTTACCAACGTGAAAGCACCCTCAAAGTGACATTCAGGCGAACACGTGGAATTCTTCCAAGGCTTTAAACAAGCAATTCCTTTGAAGCTGTAGCTGAGAGTTCCGCTCACACTTCCCAGCCATGCAAGACTGCAGAATAGCAAAGTTCGCTGCTTAGAACAATCTTAGAAGATGACTGCTAGTGCATTTCTTTCCCATATTAGTTTGAACCTCTCTAGATAAATGTATTCTTCCAAACATGTTCAGACTCTCAGCCCAGCTTACTGTATTAGTACAGGGAGGAGGGGAAGCCACGGGAGGGGAGCTGTGCTTTTAAAACTAGAAACTGGATTCTCTTCAACCAGTTTAACTTCTGACCTTCTCAGCTGTTAGATCAAGTTATTGCAGCAGGCATGGAGCCAGACAAGTAAAACATAAGGGCATGCAAGTTGCTCTCCAGTCAGTTTCTGTCTCTTCAGCGACATGCAAAAGAAAGGTGCAACACATCAGATTGCGACTGAAAGGCTTTTTTTTAATCAAAAGACTAAATTCTGCTGTCAATCAGAATAATTGAGAAATGGAATTTTTTTTTTTTTTTATTCCCATGTCAGAGAACTAACTGGGGCTAAAAAGGATAAATGGAAATTAGTAGTGCCTACCAGTAAAAACCAAGGCATGGAAGTAAGGAAGATCATGCTGTACTCCCACACTTTCATAACTGCTTTCGAGGTTTCTTCTGAGCCTAGGCACAAGCAGTTGCTGTCAATGACTGCATGGCGAGCTGCTAATCCCATTTTACATGTATGCTAGAAATAGCTTAAAGGGAAGTTAAATGGATACAATACTAAAATTTTTGGGAAAAGTTTAATCTTACAGATGTGAACTGAAAGAACGGTATATTGACTGGACCAGAAGACTTCAAATGAGAGCTGTACTTTATTTCTTTCTGTCACAGACAAGCTGAGTGATCAGTGAGAAGTTAGTTATCCTTTTTGTGCAAGTAACCTTTAAGGCAAAACTGAAATTACCCAGTTTTTTTCAGCAAAAAGTGTTGTACAAAGAAACAGTGGAGTTATCTGATAGAATAACCAGTTGTTTCTTAAGTAATGTACGCAGTCACTTCGCATGAATGTGTTTGGTGTTTTCTCTGAACTGAAATCACAGCCCCAGTGGTGACAACACAAGTTTCCCACCTTCTGCAGTGGGTCCCTGCATTTCACCCTGTGTGTCTGTGTACCCCAGTCTCAGACAGGACACGTGCTAATCAAGATACAGAAAAAACCAGCAAGTTTATGAAAGGCACAGAAAACGAAAACTTTATTTTTATGTTGCCTGAAAACACAACTCTGCCTCCCCTGACGAAAGCATCAATGTCTATACATTTAAGACCAAGTACATTACTCATACAGACTTTATCACGAAGTTTTAGTAAAAAACCAAACAAAACATTAAAAAGTACACATGAATTCAACAGTTCTTTAGAAAAAGTATTAAAAAACCCTGGTGAGAATCATGCTTGTCCCTGAACGTAGAGTTCATAGTTTGCTTTTAGCACAAATTCAAAGTAAGCATTGTATTTCAAGTTGCCGAGTTCGTTTGCTTGAAGCAAGTCCTTCACCTCTGGTAAATACTCACTCAGCTGAACTCCTACAATACAAACCCATTTAGTACAACACTGGTAAATGCACTTTGCATGAGCAGTTAATATCATTTTTGAGTAAACACCTGTGCCTGCCTCAGAGGATTTGGGAAGCTCTGATTCTGTTATACACGTCAAGAAATACAATAAAGCTCAAGTAGCCTGTAAAACGGAGTTAATTTTCTTCTTTACCCAGAGTTCAGTAATTTAATAATTAAACCTAAAATCCAAACTTTACCTAAATAAAAATAATAATAAATAAAAGAAAGGAAAGAAACCTCAGTTATACGATAACTATGTATCAGTTGCAACAGTTCAGGGTAGGGTGTGCAAGTCTTACAAATGCAAGGAAATCGACAAGATTGAACACAGAACTGGAACTGTCCTGAAGAACTTAATTCTTGTGTTTTTCACGTGAAGCCTTCTCTGTTCTGGGAAAAGTTTCTATGCAGTAATATTTAAAACAGGCTTCGACTCTCAGTTGCTTCCCTCCTCTCCCTCCCTCCTCCAGCTGTAACTTTCACAGCCATAACTTCCTACAGTCAGCTTTAAGTAGAAAATGGGAGGTGTTTTGCTTTTTTTTTTAAACTTTTGGAAACAGAAAACAAAAGGAAAAAAAAATTTTGGCTAAAATGGATTAAGTTCTTCTGAGTGATAGTCAATTATTTATTATCCTGGATCTTACAGAAGATACATATTTACCTCCAGAAGACCTACTTTACTGCACAGTAAGCAACTGCTAAAAACCTGCTGAGTGCCCTACTGAGCAAATAACTTTAGAATACTAAGATTATAACCAAGAAATCTGCTCATCTCTTACCCCCCTGAACAGTTTACAGAGATAAAATTAGCTCCATATGATATTAACTGTCTAGTGGAATGAATTTTTTATTACTCTGAGAATTTATTAATGCTACTTTTACATGCTAATATTGATCTTAAACAGCTTTTGAAACAACAATTTCAAGACATTCAATTATATTTAAGTCCACTTTACCTTCTTTCAATAGCTTTTGTAGTATTTTCACAAATATACTATCTTTAGATGCTTCAATTGGATCATCTCTACCATCAGAACAGGACCATCTGAAAGTCAAAGAATAATTTGGGGAGAGAATTGCACAGACAAAATACTAGGAAAACTAACAAGAAATAAAAACACAGGAAAATTTGATAGATTATCAAAAGTGATTAATACATGTCCACATGGAAACATTATGTGCTTGGTTATAGCTCAAAGCAAAAGGTTTTTTCTACCTTGTGTTAATTAGTCTTTATTACAAGAGTAAAACTGGAATGAAATTGCACTACTATAATGTAGTCTAGTTAGGAGAACAGAAATGTTTCCCATCTTCTAAACCATTAAAAACCCCAACCAAACAACATTATTTCTTTGATAAAATAGAAGTATTATCCATTGAGATAACTACCCATTCTCAGTAATTAAATTTTGCAACTGAGGTGAAGAACGTGTAGATTTATTTTCTTGGTAGAATAAAGCAAGAGAAGCAATTCTCTAATGTGAAAAAAAAATCAAAATAAAACAAAAATCAAACATTGAGAAAAGAAAGGAGGAAAAAATCTGCAGAATCTAAGTTGCAGGCCTGCAACAGCACACACAGTCCCAAAACAAATCGTTTGTCTCCTTTGTGATTAAACGTGAAGACTGAATGCCAGTCTCACCTGTGATACAAAAAAATCCCAGATTTTTCTAAGAGGAAGATTGTTTTAAATGACAATTTCCCATCCTTGCGGAGCTTTATATGTACCAGTTTTAAGTCAACACCAACCTAACTTGTTTTGCTGTGGTTCTAACCTTTCAGTTGTTAAAATTTCCTGTTCCATGTGCTAAGCTGTCAGACAACACTGGTTCTCATATCACTCCCTAAACTACCATGGGCCAGTGGGACATGCTTGTAACAGATCTGGACCTGGATCCAGAAGCTATTATTGACAAATCCTCTGTACTTCACTGGTTTTACCCTGGATGTCTAGGATTACATCTTTAATTCTGTTAGGAAGCATGTGAGGAAAGGAGGGAGGGAAGGGAGATTTCCTCCTCTTGGGCACAGAGGAGGACAGTGAGGACACTAGCAGAACACCAGGCACACACTCAGCAAGGCTCTCCATCCTACCCAAGAGCCTTACCACCATCTGTAGCCCTCAAGCTAGAAACCACAGGCCATCCTTAAAAGCAGGTACTGTAACATGTCGAATGCTTACTTTTGCACACAGATGAAAGTTAACACTACCTCTCTGTAAGCCTTTGTGAGCACAGCTGGGACATCAAGTTTTCTACACACTATTTGGTGTAAAGTCTGCATCTCAAATTGCACCTGGTTAGCTGCCAGGGTGGCCAAAATCTTGTCAGCATTATATGTGTTTGAACTGTGCTACATTCAAAACCCTGTGCTTGTCCAGGGTAGATAGGTCATAAACCAATAACTGGACTGGTGTCATGTAGGAGTTCTGGAATAGTGTGAACCTCTTTCTGCTTGTTATTTGTGTTATATGTGCACATAACTTAGTCATGCAATTAGGAATTTATTTCCTAGACACCACGGTCCTTTGGAATCTATCCTATGCCTAAGTGTGAATCCAAATGCTGCTAATTTCCGTTTTAATCACAAATGGCACAGTGCATTTGGAATGTGTTCTCTCCTCATCTTTTCTTCTTTAGGTCTCTCCTGGAACATAGACAGGAGTTAGGAAAGGCAGAAGACTCCTGAAAGTTAGAAAGGAAAGCGAGGAAATGCCATCTGAGCTATTTAACCTGGGAGAGAACAGTACCACTGCATGATGAGAAGATTCTTGTGACCAACTGGATTCTGCCTGTATTGGGTTTTGAACATCCATAAGAGTGGCTCTTCTAAGCACTATTTAGGCTTTTATCTCTCACAGCCTAGAATGCAGCTTTAACTCAGAAAGGTCATGAAATTGCCAGTGTGGTTCAATGGCAAAACCCAAGTGAAATAAAAGCTTGCAGGAGTCACCTATGCCTATGTTACTTTTAATAAAAAGCTTCTATTTGAGATGATTCAAAGGACAAAAAAAAAAAAAAGGTTCAGGATTGGTCACTTCTTTTACCTCAAGATAGGGTTCAAGAACAAAAGCTGCATGGGTTCATTTCTGTGTCAGGTGCCAGGACTGCATAGCAGGTTGCCAGTGAGATAAACCAACAAAGTACTGCAGATTTTTTTTTTTGCTGGGGTTTCACTTTACAAATAAGAATATATGTTCTGATCAGATACATTATACTTTACTAACCTTATCCTATGAAATTAAATCTTTTTGGTGAATTAGAGAATAGTACACAAAAATACAATTCTGGAAAAGCTGTGTCACAATAACTTATATTTGTACTTACCCATCTCTTTGGAGAGCCTTACAGAGAATTTTAAGTTTAAGATCATTTACATTGACTTCTTCTTCCTTCAATTCATATAAAGAGAAAAGACAGACAAACTAAAATTTTTGGGTTTTCTACAAAGAAATAATCACTCTGTCACACAGACTGCACCAATAAATCAGATTCTTCAATCACCAAACATAATTTTTAACATACGCTGTTTTAACAGGTGATCTGATTGGACTGTTGAAACATCAAACACTGTTTCCACTTGAAATCATGGATACAGACTTTCTACAATACATCACCACTCAACTGCTGAAGACCAACTAACACAAAAGGACACATTTTAAAATACCAATTTGTACAACATTGTATTCTAGGCAAATTTTATTTTACCATGTGCTAAATGATGACTGAAGTTAAAGTTCTTTTTTCGTTATGGCCAAGCTAACTAACATGCATTAGTGTCCACATTAAGATATGTTTTATGAAGATATTAGTAAATATCTTCAAAGATACACATTTGATTTCAAAAGGGCAGTTTCTTCATTGCACAGAAACTACCACCTCCAATTTGTGCTGAATGGTTCTACACAAGTTGTTAGAAGCTTTAATATCTGTGGGAAAAAAATTCTACATCTTATGGGTTTAGAGTAGCATTTATTTAATTTAGATGAAAAAAAATACAGTTGGAAAAAAAGCAGATGGCAAATCTGTGGTTCAAAGCTATTTACATGTTAAAAAGTGGTGACTATCCCACATTACCTCATGACCATCAGTGAAACTGCCAAGAGGGAAGACACAAGAACTAAGCGTCTAAAAACAGCTGATCTTTGTCCTGTTTGGAGACAGCCTGCAGGGAAGCAAGGCTCTAAAAAAGAAACTCTAGACTATAAATGGGAAGTGAAGATGAAGAGTGTAATTTTTCTTAAATTATCTAAACCACATTTGGCATTAAGTCTCCAGTGACTTAAAAACAAACTGAAACATCAGGGGTTGCTTTAATTACCATACACTAAGCTAATATGTTCATTAACTAGAGATGCACCATCCTAGCTTAAATAATAATAAAAAAGTCTCCAGGTTAGAAATCCTTCAAAAAGTTTTCTTACCTCATCAATATATTCTAGCAGATCAAGTGCCTTCTTGAAGTCATATTCATTGGCTCTTCTGTTCTCATCACATATAAACATCTATGAAATCAGAGATTAACATGGAGAATTATTTTTAGCCTGCAAACTAACGTAACTGGTATCAGGGACAACCCACTGTGGGAAGACCACCACGTATTTTCTGCTTACATGACCTGCTCATGAAAGTATGTCTTGATTCAACTGCTAGTATTTTTATAGTAAGGAATATACTTCAGGTTTTAGAGCAGCATTCCACCTATGTGACAATGGTCTGTGGGCAAATGATACTGGATACAAGGCTGCTGGGTTTCAAATTTAAGTGCCATTTAAGGCTGTAACATTCCTGGACTACTGTAGCCAGAGCTCAGCTCCACAAATAAGCTCTCCGAATTATTTCGGTAATTAAGCTCAAAGCAGTACTTCAGCACATGTGCTGCCTTTCACCTCTTAAAAACAAGTTCCCCCTCAGTATTTCATATCCCCCAATTATAAATTAGTACTTCAAAGGAAAATTAGCATTAACACTCTTTTAATTTACACTTTCTGAGTTTCATTCTTGCATTGCAAGGAGCAAGTATGAACACTGGTTTGACAATAAAAGAGAATTCAGAAAGAAAACTGTTGTGGCGCCAGCACTTGCCAAGCCCTGACTGACACTTCCTACCCTTCCCTAATCCCACAGAGAGCCTTACTTAAAAAATGCAGGTAAGGATTTCACAGTCTGCTATTAGCACAGTTTTAGCATGCTTGTTTACATGTCAGCTTTTGATTTTCCACAGGATTACAGAAAAATACGGAGCTACAAAACTGACACCCAGACAGGACTGACTTCTTTTACAATGTATTGCTGTTATTCATGGGAGTATTTTTTGTGTGCATCACTGGATGGTAAAAATATGTGGCAAACAAGGCAAAATCAGTAAGGTTACTGGTTCCTGGCTACCACTAGAAAGGAGTGAGAAAAAGGAATCAGCACTGTTACTTATCCCTGTACTGGAACAGTTCACATTTTTGTTTCATTACAGGTCGGATTTTTGTAAAAGAAGACAAAAGTAGAAAGACTTCCGGTGCCTCTTTGCAACAGGTGACCAAAAGCCTCTTCCTGTTTCTAGTTCTTCCTTTTTCTATCTTGCAGCATCCTTCTCCACTAAGACAGAATTGTTTGTTCATTCTGCCTTCCAAGTTCTGCCCTACTGAGAATGTAAAGGAAGGTAAAAACTGTCTCACATCCAAAAACTGGTTTAGACCAATAAATCAACTTCTGGCACTGATCTGATTTGCTTTTTCTCGTAGCAGCACTCCAAAGCACACAGTCACAACAGAAAAAACTAGCACTAAACCCATCATTCTGATGTTTGGTGCTGGTAGAACTAAGCAAAGTTGAACTAATCCATACATCAGATCTTTAGGTGCTTAGCAAGTCATATAAGGGATAAAGGCAGCTGTGACCTCCTCATTTATTTTACCACAAAGAGGCAGAAAACATCCTGGAAGTTTACCTGTGTAATGAAGAAAACACGAAGGACTTACATCAATAAGCTGAGATGCAGACAACACTGGCATATCGTTGAGGTTCAACTGCTTCTCTGCCAGGAGTTGTTCAGGAAGTGTCTCCTGATGTAACAAAAAGCGCTCCTGCTCTGATATTTCTTGTAGTCATTTAAGGAAATGAATGTTTCATGTTATTAAAATGTAATAATAAATTTTGTGGCACAACAGTAACTGTCAAGTCACAACATTATTCAAGTCTACAAGTGTTTGTTATGAAGCATTCCATTTGGGCTCTCATCCACGTTCCCAAAGCACAGAAATACTTCCACTTCAATACTGCCATCCTAGTGAATTAGTTCTTACTTTTCACTCCTGTTCCCAGCGTAATGAAAATGGATAACTCCAATTTTGCCCCAAAACTTCAAAATTAATACAGAGGATTGGAAGGAAGCTGTTGCACTGCACAGGAAAATAAGCTGGTTGCAACTTCAAGGAGCTGTGCCATGGACTTGTTCCATCTCATGAACTGTTCAGTTTTCGACAGTTTTATACTTGCCAGTATGATCTGCTTTAGGATCAGAAACTTGCTAGTCTGAGACATTCAAAATGGAATAAATATCAACCACACTGTATGAACCCTGCCCTTCCCACCAACTTCCACTGCATGGTAGAATAGGGAAAATAATTCTATGGAGCATTTTATCTGTTTGGAGGAATAAGCAAAATGTGGCAGAAATAATTAGCCTTTCTTTATCAATAGGAAAGTGATACACAAAGAAATTAAGTTTTAAACACTGCACCATGTGCCACACAGAAATGTGTAGCAGAATAAAGTCCAGAGCAAATTTTGAGAATCCTCTAGTCCATTGAAATAAAGCTTTGGTTTTCTCATTTTTCATTTTTAAATTTTCTTATTTAAAGGTGAGATTCTTCACATCAGCATAGGCATTTTCACAGTGATAAGAAACTAAATTTAAACTTCAAGATTTCATGCAGTGTTTTACAACTTAGAAGATAGATAACACATTATTATTATGAGCTAAAAATAATTTGTAAAGCTTACTTAGTTAACATAATCATTACCAGGCTTTTTCAACAGCATTTAAGAACTATTCATTACCTAGATGGATAAATACGCCGATAAACAGAAGTAAGCTTGAGCAGCAACCCTGAGTCAATATTCCAAAGCTTCCCCCTGGTGGCCAGAATCCTTTACCAGTAGTGCAGAATTGCTTTTTCTCACACTCACAGCACATGTGCTGCACTAACAGTATTTTCCAAAGGCATACGAATGGCAGAGCAGTGGAACCATTGCATTTGGTAATGAAGCAGGACAGATATTTGTACTTTTCCTGTTCACATCATTTCGGATAGAGCACAATGAAACGCTGTCACGGTAACCTTTCTAGATACAGAGAGCAAAACCCTGAGAAAGCACATCTTGATCACACCTGTATATATTTGTAATTACATTACAACACGGTTACTGGATTTCCATGTACAGCCTAAGAGCCTCAGGACCTGAAAAGAATTCAAAACTGAAAGCCATTCTATAAATAAGCTCTAAGAAATTAAGTAATTTTTACCTTGCATCTGAAATATAAAATGCAGATTCATTAAAATACATTCAGTGTGAATGGTTTACAACTTTCACTTCTCAAAGTACAAGTGCAGCTTGTTATTTATGCCAATATTTCACACGTTAGTAGAACAAGTGGAAAGGTACAAATTTGCCATGCTCGTAATCCTAACTCACATGTGAAAGTGAATACTGAGGTTACTGACTCATGCTGTCTTCCTTGTGGCTTCCTAAAATGAGCAAAACCATCAGCCCATTTATCCGTACCACACTAAGTGCTCTCACCATAAAAAAATCAGCTATCTGCAAAATTAATGGGATTCTAATTCAGTAATTTAATTAGTCTTTTCTTCACTTTGCCCTATTCTTATTTCTTACCTTCTATTTTCTCTTGTAGGATGTCTTCTGAGAAGTCAGAGGCTAGTGCAGCTAATTTGCTCAAGCCAAGAAGTGTTTTCTTCTTTGCAAAATATCGTGTCTCCATATTTGCTAAAGTCTGCAATGTTCTGTGAGCCTAAAATTAGAAATCAGTTTTATAAATTAGGATTGGAAGGTTAATAGACAAGAGTTTTATCTGAACGGAAGTCTCACAGCTATTTATTGTTTGTAACACTGTAACCCTTCTTTCTAAAGGTTGTCCAGTTTGCACAACAAAACTCTGCATTACACTCTTCAGGAAAAGACATAGCCCTCTCTTCCAACAATATATTAAAAAAAAAAAAATCTTTTCAGTACTAATAAAAAATCCCCTACCTTTCTCTCAAACGATAAACTGCAACTTCACACATTGTATCTTTGGGATCTAATTCAATACTTTGCCATAAAATCCAGGCAAATATGTTTTGACAGAACACTTTTGCATGCAGATTGATTTACCTGTTAATTCGGGAATTTGAAAAAAAAAATTGTGTATAACTGCTGCAGTAACCCAACACAGAGGCAAGAATTTGTTTATCAGACAAAGGCACAGTTTCTGAGAACTTCCTCAGAAATAAACTATCTAAACTGAATTGACTGTGTATTTTAGAACCCTTATTCCCCTCTTCAAAGTGCTTTGCTAAGAAAACTTCAATTGACACAAATGGAATATTACAATATTCTCAGAGTGGATTTTGTTTGTTTTGGTTGGGGTTGGTGGGTGGGGCTTTTTTGTTTAAGAGAGATATGGCATTATGAACCTAGAATTTGCAGTAGGAAAAATGTTCCCATGGTTTGCATGCTTAACAGATGTGCATGTGGATTGAAGGAAGCCATTTTTGATGTGAAATAATTTTAACTGTTAAATGAAATGCAGAAGGATGGAAAGACTGACCAGCAAGAAGAGGGGATGTAACTGGAAAGCCCAGAAGGCAACAAATGATCATGTTTAAAAACAATGTCACGTAAATCTACCCCCATGCACACTTGCTATAAAAAAATACTTTAAACTATGAATGTAAGTGATTAAAATTATCAATAGCTTTTCTACTTTCATGATACCTGCAAATTCTTTAGCTTTAAGATGTTAGTCTTAAAATAGAAGTTTCAGTTTTTCCCTCACTGGACAGTATTTCAGTGCTGTTGATATTCACTATAAATCCCCAATTCCATTGAAGTAGTGATCATGTAGCCAAACCAAACTTCCTCAGTAAAAAGTACTGGCCACCAACCATGGATGAAAAGCAGCCCTGATTTCCATTACATGGTACAGTGGCTTAGATACTAGATGGTGCCTGAAGGGAGACTTTCGGTACTCCATTAATTATCTGGCATCTTTCCCCTAACTCACCGGGATAAGCTGTCTTTTGATGGGGAAGAGTCATAACTAGGTAAGTTATCTGCTTGAATACATACTTGACCTGTTCAACATGTGGTATTTCCATCTGGCTGTATTTAAGAAACCCTACCTTTTGCAAATCCTGGCTATTGATGTCATGTAACCAGCTCAGATGTTCATGTGCTTGCAAGAAACTGGCCAGCTGTCCATGCTGAGCAATAGGCTGAGATAACAGTTTTCCTCGCTTTCCTTTTTCTAGATACCAGCGAAACAGGAAATCTGAAAAGTTCTGAAGATAACAGGAATATGAACAAATTTTAAAAGCTACATTTCAGTATCTGGTTTGTCTCCTAAGACAAAGTGCTTTATAAAGTACAGTTGGTAAGAAAATAGTAAGAAGCTGCTTGATAAATCCAGACACATACACACACACCACAAAATACACTGTTGATAAAAAACCCAGTAAGAGCCCTGATCGAAAGTGTTTAAAGCATTCATGAGGTCTCTGCAACAGATGCTGATAAACACAGAATCCTTCAATTAAAGCGATGGAAGCGCCAAAAGCAAATTCTTCACATTAATACACAAGAACAGGAATCACATCAATCACAATTCTTCTAGTCTCAATTTCATACCAGTTCCTTTGCCCCCCTTGAAACTCCATGCTTACTATGTCCTTTCATAAATAAGTTTACTTCCGCTGTCACCGTTTTTGAAACATTCCCCCCTGCCTACAAGTTAACCTGCAACCTTACTTCTTCCAGGCATTGTTTAAACAAACTTTTTTTTAAAAGAAAAAGCACCCTATTTTATCCTCAAAAACTTCCATGTGAAATAACTCATCAGGATTTCTGTTCAAGATTCAATTTAGTCTTTTCAGGACAATATTAGAGTAATGTTAAATTTTAATTCCATGAACAATTTAAAAAACGAAGTCTGAAGAGGCCATCAGTCTGATAGTCTATCCATTAGACTTATCTATTCAGCTGTACATTTGCCACAGTATCTTCTTTTCAGGAAGTCTTACATTTCCCCTTTAAAATAAAGCATGTGAAGTGTTAAAAAAGAGGTAATTTATGCCCTTTGACAGGCTGAGTATTTAAGACGTACTATTTAAACAGCTTGCTATAATTTCTATTACTGATACTTCTGGTTTTTGTTATTATAACAACTTCTCTTTACTAGGAAACATGTAGACTGCAGGATTTCTCTTTCCCCAACAGCTGTGGAAAGCTAAACAAATTAATCTCACCAACTCTCAAATTAAGAACTTTTTGTTCCAGTCCCACACGTCAAGTAATCTCTACTACCTTTTCCTTAAGCTTTCTAGTATTTCAGCACACTTAGAAGTTTTTACACTAGATTTTAACAGACAGTGGAAAAATTGTCCAACAAATATGTAGCAGGACAATGCAAAAAACCCCAAAGCAACAGCCCTACCTTCCTACTCTTTGTAACTACTTTTCTATTTATCCATTAATTACTTTTCTATTTATACATTTAATAGTTTAATCTCTTTTGGAAATTATCCTCCGATTTATATTACGTTAGTTTAATAAAACAACAGTGTACTGACAGCAGCACCTTACTGAAGAAGTCCCAAAATGCTGAAAAATGTTAAGAGTGAGCTAAAGTGTCTGGGGCACTAAAAAGGTCCCATGAAAAGGCACTGCCCATACAGGTAGTACCCTTATTTCTGCTGGCTAGCTTTGCACTCCCAACGAAAATACTCCATTGAATATTTTACAGTGAATATCGACTTTGATTTTCCACATTACCCCTGTATGTATAAAAAAATAATACATTTTGCAACATTTGCGGTGCAAACTTATTTCAAACACTACCTAAAGGAAATAGGACTTGCCTGATCTGCAAACTGAGTCATGTAGCGCTGTAATTTGGCCTGGTTGTCTGTCTGCTCACACATCTGCACCAGGATATCAAAGTCACAGTACTTCTCTGCTAAAGCAGCTGCCAACTGGTACTGTCCCAGGGACACTAAGTAACCAAGAAAAAAGAAGTTTTATCAAACAAGTTCATCTTCCTCTGAGACCAGAAAAATGAAAACAAGTTTCAAATGTTGCCATCGAGGAGATACTTACACGTTCCCAAAGGAATATTCCCCCACCGCACACATCTCCTGTGCAACATGCAAGCACACTGACCTACCACCTCTGTCCCACAGCACAAGAGGGAAGAAGGGAATACTAAATGGCACCAAGTCTTCTTTTTCTTCTGAAAGTTAGTATCATCTGCTATTTGCACTGGGGGAAGGAATTCCACCCATGACTTAACATCTATAATAACAGCCACTTAAATACACAAAGCAAAAACATAGCAGCCAAAGGCTTTTGAAAAAGAACAGGACAAATAAAGACAATTTGGCTTGTATTAAAAAGATACTACTTAGAATCTTTCTTTTCCTTCAGTTAAATATGTAAGAGTTGGCAAAAGACTCAGTTTTGTTTGTAAGGAATTATGAACCTTAGATTGAACATATGATATAAAATGTATTCATAAGCTAACACAGCCCATGAATGTCAGGAAAATGAACAATGATAATTTATGAAACTTTTTTTAAGAATGCTCAAAAATTATCAATAGATTGTTCTACTTATGTCATTTGCTTTAGTAAAAAAACCTAAACTTTCCAAAGTTACTAAAATGCATTTACACCAAATTATTTCCATTTCAAAAGAGAGCTTTTCTGTCACTTACTCATTGAAGACTTGACCACATTGGGTACAATTATTAAATAATCGATATTGAAAAAGTAACTATTCCCTGATAAATACTAAACAAGCTTTTGAGGCATATAAGTTTATCTCAACTCGCAACAATGTAAACATCTAGAAATCCATTTACAGGCTACTTTTAGCCAGGCAGAACAAGATAAAATCCTGCCAGGAAAATGTAACAAGTTAGTAGAAAAAAAAAATTCAAGCAGCCACATGCCTAATAAGAGGTATGCACATGGAGTGCAGTCCTGGAGGCAAACTTGTGATCTGCTTTTATTTTGTAATTATCTCATTAAATCATAAAACCAGTCACTTGTACTCTGAAAGCAAATGTGTAAAGCAAGCAGAATTCATATAGAGATCCCATTTACTCTATCAAATCTGTGCAATTTCCTCATTGAATGGACCATTTAATCTTTGTGCTAAAGAACACGGAGAGCACTTACGGAGAGGGGACAAGAGTTCGGATCTTTTCTGGACGTATTCCATCTCCACGCTGCTGTACCGCTCCTGATCGGCCAGGCGATCCACAGACTTCAGCTGAGCAACGTAGCCGTCCAGGAAGCAATCCAGGAGTGCCACCAGCTGCTCAGCCACGACGCTGCGGAGGTTGCTGTCCACCTGGGGATACACCACCTTCAGAATGATTCCGTGCTGACGCGTTATCGCCGTGCGGAGGCCACTGGACGCTTGGGAAAACAACACAGGGAACATTAAAGCAATAATCCAGTCACCACAGCAATCTATGGTAATGCATAAGAAAAACATTACTATGTGTAATAAAAAAAAATACAAGGGAAAAAAGCTAATAAATGTTTTCATTTTGAAAATCAAAGTAATACCATCATTGATCCACACCCCCAAAGAGCAACTACTCCCATCTACTTTTACATATTAAGTTGGGCCAAGATGTGGTAAACAAAAATCCGGAACTATGCAGATCTACGCTGCCAACTACCAATAGCAGCTCTTCTTCCAGAAGAAAAGAACTACTTGGACTATTTTAAAGCAAACTAAGAGAATACACACAAGGAAAAGGCAACTTCTGTTAGTCTGATTTGAACACTTTGATGTAGTTGTCAAAACAGAAGATTAAAAGAGTTCGCATGGGTCCTGCTATTCACAAGACTTTTGTCTTAGAAGCACTAAACAAGTGTGTTTTGCATGTAGAGGCTACAAGGAAGCTTAAGCACCAACTGGAAAGTGCTTGCTTCTGAGAACATTTATTCTGATAATTTTTCACATTATTAAACCATCAAAACAAAACACATCTATGCAAGTTGAGAATCATCAGTCGTTTTAGAGCAGTTATAGACCACATTTTATGATTTATTTTAATGTTATGTACCCCAAAGATCTCCCAGCCAGAACCGATGCATTAAAAAAAATTATAAAAATTCTAAAGTTAGGTTTTTTCCCCCAAGCTTGTGGTTTTATAGCCAAATGTGCAATGCAAGTTTTAAAAAATTATCATCAATACTGGACAAACTAAGTGTTCATTGATTAATCCCATTTCATTCTCCAAATGAAAACTTCATTTTCACTTAGTCTACTGACAACCCTGTAGAAGCTTTTAATAGTAAGTTTAAAATTCAGACTGAAATTCATGTGTTCTGAAACTTATGAACTTGTAATAGTAGTTTCTCACCTGTCCATGGAATATATTCAGGTTCTCTTTCTGGAAGTTCTCCTGTTTTATATAAAGAGGCTCTAGACTGACGATACTGACAGGCAGCTTGTAGCATATCCTATTTAAAGGCAAGGATGTGAGCATTTTCAAGTCTACCTCAGTATACACAGACCATAAAAGATGTTGTCTTTTATAATGCTGTAATGTTCTTTAAATATCCACATTCTTTCTACACCACTTTCTCAGTTGTACAGAAGGGGACATACTGACTGAGCAAGAAACCTCAGTGGTCAAACACAAGCTCTTCACTCTTTGCTACATATTCACGACTTCACAGCTTCCAACAAAGCTGCAATTTCTCAAATTATCTTTAACGGTGGCTCAGGAGGAAAAGGAATGTCCCTAATTCTGCCCAAGGCTGTCTTTTCCTTCCTACTGTACTTGGACATGTGAAAAGCACATTCACTTTTCCTCTCATGTCAGTAACTTGGATGAGCTGCACTCAACTTGTTCTGTGCTCTTCAGTGTTTATCTTCCCCTCCCACAAACATCTTGGTTAATGCAGTTCTGTACCTTAATGATGTTGTTCACATTGACAACTATTTGGGCCCACTCAATTGATTCAATAGGCACATCTTTCAGGATTTGTTCCTCCTCTTCTAATAAGCATTCAAAGATGGAATCTATCTGGGATACCTTGAAGACAGAAAGAAAAGTTACACTGAACACAAACATGTCCACTATCAGCTGATACCTGAAAGCCAATTTAAGAGCTGTATAGAAAAAGCTGCACGTTACTTACTATTATAAACCACATAAATAGCCAAAAATATGAAAAGGTATCGAGTACCCTAATGGATAATGAAATCACCAGCTTATGGCTCACACAATACTTAAGACTACAAAAAATGCCTTCTTTCTGGACTTAAATCTGACAGGGAAAAAAAAAATCCTAATTTCTGAAGGCAACTCCATACACTTCCATTAAGCATATTCCTCCATCATCTTCTGGAATATTTGGCAGCAGAATCTTTGTTAGATAAAGTATACTGCTTAACAGATCTGCTTTAAAATAGCAGACTATTATTTCTATTTTCTTTTATATTTATTATTCTCCCTTAGCAACTATTGTTCTCTACAGTAAAAAACTTCCTAAGAATAAATGTTTTGTGCATAGTTCTTCTCAAGAAGGAAGAAAGAAATAAAGACAGAGCACTTGACTGGAACGTGGCATAAACTGAGAATTAACTCAGCTTGACTAATGTTAGAGAGGACAAAAATTATAAGAGACTGAATAAATATAATTCCATCCAGGACAGCTCATCAAAGCAGCTCTCCTGTCTGGAGAGCTTTATACTCTTCAGTTCATCCCTTAAAAATGGTAATTTAGCATACATCATCTTATGTGTCAGAGAATTTCAATTGTTTTTTTCATTTCTTATCCATGTTGGAAATTGTAACAACTTTACTTCAGCTACAAGAAATTTGTCAGAATTCACGTTTTAGCTCCAGACACAAAACAGTACATACATTAAAGTGAGGAAAATACTACCACACCATCCCTATCTAAAAGGTAGTTGTGTGAAGTTGAATTAATTTTTACAGTTTCACAGGGAAGAGTTTCAAAGTACATTTCAAAGCACTGTTACATTTACTACATGCAACACTATACAGTAATTCATGAATGACAGGTTTCTTACCTCCCTGAAGAACACATCAGCAGGAGTAAGGCTCGGTGGAACATCACACTCCCTTTTGTTTAATGCAATCAGTATAGCAGCATTCACTAGATCAGGCAGCCTAGAGTGGTGATTCTTGAGAACAACAGCTGCTGCCAGTTTCTCTGCGTGCTCACAGAGCAACAGGCGAGTGGCCATCGGCATCCCTCGCACTGGAAAGCTGCCCAGACGTTCAAATGCACCAACCTTTCATTACAAAAAAAAACCAAAACAAAACACCCCATGCAGTTTAAACTTTAGTGTTCTAGCAGAATCAAGACAAAGTAATAATCTGTGTGTGCTGATACCAAAAGAACAGTAGAATTTACCTGATGAAGAAACTCAATGAAGAAGGAGTGTGCTTTTGTCTTATCCTCTAGTTGATGAAGAAGAATGAGAGATGTGTTGCTGAAACCAGCTGCTTCTAAAAAAAAACAAAATCTTAGATCAGAGCACTTGATATCTTCATTTCTGGGTAACTGTGTTTTTTGCCTCTGAAGTGAACTTATCTGTCAATTTTTATAGTAATACCACACTGGTACTTTTTACAGTATATGCACACACATTTATATACTACTTACCATGCTCTTTTTAATCTGTTTTTTTAACTCTATCATAGCTGAAGTAAAGCTTTTAGAAGAATTAGAGTATCTTTAGATCAGTAATATTCTGAAGTACCCAATTTATTACGCTGCTAAAATAGCAGCTCATGAGCATATTCTAGTTTTAGTAGGATTCAGACTCAGATTTTTATCCTCATGGTGGACTAGCTATTGCTAAATTTATTATGTCCTAGACCACAGCTACTAGAAACTACAGTGCTAACATGCATTCAGGTGTGACTGTGCATCCAGATTTTTTGTATATTCTAAGTGTAGTTAGAATATCAAAGATAAAAAGCCTGGAAGAACTATCACTGAGCAAAATTAGCAAGACGATTTCCAAGAAGCTATCAATTTTCACTTCTGGCTTTAGTCAAGAATAAACACAGATAGGCTGCCAAATTAAAGTTGTTTCCAGAAATAAAGAGGATCTGATGCCTGACAATTTCCATCTGGCTGCCACACAGAAACAACAACAGGAAACATCATCCATCTGTAAATATTTACATGAACTTTCAAATTAAGCCTCTACCCTGTAACTGGCAACTACTGCCTAGAGGTCCTGGGACCACTTTCAAATTAAAACTTGTAAGAGACACCAAAGCATGAACAAAGAAGTTTCTTGCTGAAAACATGTCTGCTTTAATCCTTTATGTACAACAAATACTCGTAAATCAATTTCTCTAGTCCTCTTTCAGGCAGACATAAATACCAAAGCCCCAGAAGAATACGAGCTTGCTCTACCCAGGATCCAAGGTGACCAGAAGCTGTGCAGTCACACTGACAAAAGGGCTAAGAATGAACAAACAAACCCTTTCTCTTAACACATCTATTTTTTAAAAAATGATTCAAAACTACGCAAGGAATCATGGAAATACTGAAGTGACACCACCTGATCCTTGCACAAAGTACCCTTCTCAGAAATATGTTTTCCTTGCTGCTTGTGTTTACTACATGAAGTCAAGAACTAATCACAGCAGACTGCAAGTTTATCTGGTAGTATCAAAAGATGCATCTTTAAGTCTTTCTGCAAATGTATCTAGTGGTGGTAGAGGGCAAGAGACACCTATGCCTTCCTTGCAAAGCTTAAAGTATAATGTTATTTAGAATATTATGGATACTATTTCAGAAAAAAAAACCAACCCAAAAAGCTCAAAAACCAACATATTACATTTACCTTCAGGTACAGATTCAGCCCATCTTGGATCAGAGGCAGGGTAGTCATCCATTAAGTCCACACTGATCTGAGTCACTGCCCTATCCAGCTCAGCATCAGAATCCAGATCTGCATTACTTGGGAAGAGCTCAATTACCATGCTTTGTGCATTGACTATATCTTTCCTGAAATAAATGAAATAAAGTATGTTAAATAAAATCAACAGACAGGATTATAGAAGAAAAACCCCTCAGTTAACAGGACTTTCTGATACACTTTTTGTGAAGTTTTTGATTATATACATCAAGCATTGTTTGCACTCTCTCTAAATTACCTGTGGATAGAAGGTATTCAAATTCTTTAAAAGCAAGTAGGCTGCACAACTTATAAACCAAAAAAGCACAAGCCAGGAGTTAAGCCACATTTTATTTTATTACCTCTAGTATTATTATTATTTAAGAGAAAATACTCATCACACAGAGCCAAGTCTGGATGCGTCTGGTAGCTAAGTCACTAAATTTCTATTGCTTGTTTTAAAATTTTCTCATTTTCTCAATCACTCCCACTAATGGCAGTAGAGCGGAAGCTTGTAAAAGCTCTCAGGAAAACACTTCAGCAAATATAATGCATTCTTTTTATTTCCTATAATTGCAAAGAATCCTTTCATTCATATCAATAAGTAAAAGAGCAAGAAGCAACCAAACATAGACCTTCAAGGTAGGAAGTTGTATTTCTGTGTAAGAATTATGCCATATACACAAACCCCAGAAACTTGATTTTGTGACTAAAAAATTACAGTATTCTGACTGAGAAGGGATATTGTGATTCCAGTACTGGAAGTATTTATATTTTTCATGAAACTTTCAGTTTGAACACTTACATGACCACAATGTCTACAAATTAAAAAATAAACCAAAGCCAGCAGTGCATCCAGAAATTGCACAAAGGTAAACTAAAGCAAAGGATACTTTTAAAAAATGGAATATACTGGATCTCCTACTAAAAAAGAAAGTCCCATCTTTACTACCCAGCAGGATGTGTTTCTAAGGAAATTACATGGAACCTTCTTCATATCATGAAATGCCCTCAGAATGGGTCAACTTGATCTTTCCATGGAACTTCCTATTCCCTGTGAAGATCACTAGGTCTGTAAAGCTGCCAGTGCTCACTGTATAGCTGGTGGACTTTACACTTCCAGTGCCTGCACAACCTTCCATTATTTGGTCTGCATCAACTCAGTGCCCATCTGGACAGGCCAATGCTAACACCTGTTCTGTGCAAGATTGCTCCAATTTTTTTACCATACTATTTTTTTCTGGAAAAAAAATTCAGAATAACTACTATATACATAAAATTATTATTTTCTTCTGGCTTCATAAGTATAACCCAGATTTTTATCAAAATAACTTTCAACTTTCATACTGTTTCACACTGTTTTCCTTACTACCTCCCACTTCCTTCTGTTTCCAACCCCCTTGTGCACATCCTCAAAGACATGTTTGTTAACTGTGCTCTCAGACCACAGCTATTCCAGCTACCTTCAGCAGCACTTCTGTTTAATGACACTTATGAATTCCTGCAGAATTTGTCTAAATTCTGTGCCTGTTTACAGATCTTGTACTGGTATCCTTTATTCTCTTTGCCTAATCCCCTTCAGTATTTCTTACCTCACATGAAGCTGTATGTCAAAAGCATTCCTACCTCTTGTTATCTCAAACCTCTTCATTCCAAGTTTTAAGACTCTTGAAGGAGATTAGTCCTAAGAGGGTTTGTTTTGTTTTTTAAATACATAAATATTGTAAACAATCCCCTCTAAATATAATTAATCTACAGATCTGTTTATCTCCTTTTTTCTCATTTTCCTCCTTTGTTTACATCACTCATCTCAACATCAAACCTTTCAGAAGCATCACATGCCTCCCCACAGTCCAACTGCTTTTATCAGGATAGTTTGACAAACAGGGTATTTTTTTCCACTCACTCTTCCATATCAGCCAATCTAAAAAACCAGTATCATCCTGCCCAAGGTCTACCATACCAGTTAATCTTCATGGTCATAAGCATATTCAAAAGTATTGCTGAAAAGAGCTAGGCAAATAAAAATGATGATGAAAAAGAAAGTTTTTTAACAACAAAACACCACTTACTAAAGAATACAGCAGTCAAAATGCAAAGCTGAAAGTTGTTTCACTGGCACAAACATACCCATAGAATTTACACAAAGTGACAAGTCATTGAGATTACAGAAGTCTGCTCCTTTCTAGCACATACCCTTTCTTCACTAGCCCAAGGCGTATTTAACACTTTCCTAATAAAGATATGTCACTAAAATAGCTACAACTAAAATAGCACAGAAGTATCCTAACCAAGACAATCTCTTACTCAAATATCTTCAAAAACAGCAAAATCTCAAAAATGAAGTGCAATTTCTACCTGCAGTACTGTAGAAAAGCAGCTTTCAGTAATTTGGTCTTATCTTCTTGAGCTATAATTTCTAGCCTACTGGTTGCATCAAATGCAGGACTCTGAAAATGCAAAATAAAAACTTCAGCTGAAAGACAAATATTAATCTTCATTATGAAATGAAAACAAAAATTTTAAGTGGTAACGACACAGATTTAAAATAAAATCACCACCTGGAAGCAGTTGTGTTTATTAAGTCAAACATAAACCTCTAAGATACCATACAATGAAAGTCACACAGAGGTTTGACCGAAATTCACACCATCTGCAAAGGAACTTACACCAATTTATTCTGCCCATCAGATTTTTTAATGATAATTATTTGAAGATTCAAACCCACCATTCTTCACAGAATTTAAAAGGTATTCCTGAGTACCATCATCCACAAAAATGGTCTAACTGCAGACAAACTTGAGACTAGTTTGTTAAGAAAAATACAGTTCCATCAGAGCAATCACACAAAGGCCTTCCACTAAAATACTAGTCAATAATAACAACTGACTATAGTGCTATATCAGGCTTAGTGACAGACAGCAACACACCTATATGGAAAAAAATGCAAATTTCATGGAAACCTCAACTGCAAAACATAGGAAAACAAAAAAAGCTACCCAAACTGGCAGATGTAAAAATTTTTACGTTTTGAAAACTGCCTTCATCACATGTGTTTAAGTCTCTATTTAAAAAAAACCAACAACTCTAAAACCCAAACAAGCCAGGATTTCCACAGTGAAAATTCAAAAGTGACATAAAAGACCACCTTATTTGTGACCTGTTTTCAATCAGGCAAGCAAATAACCATTACCTCACTTCTTGGTCCAGCAATAGAAGAGGACAGGGCATCTTCAAGGTCTTCAGGAAGCACAGAAATATTTTCCCTGGACAAGATAGTGAGAAGTCCGCTCTTTTTGGCAAAGAAGATGGGAAGGCTATTACAGGAACCTGCTCCTAAAATACTATCTCCTAAAATGAGGAGAGGGAAAAAAAAAAGCAAGCACATAAAGACCCCTTTATTTTAAAACCAAAATGTAAGTTTCATAGACAATTATTACTTTTTGTCATTAACCAACCAACAGCACTTGCTAACTGCACCTGACTTAGAGAAATTGTGGAACTATTTGCTATTCTAGATGTAGACTTCCAGATAATGCAAGTGTTAAAAAAAAAAAAAAAAAAGGAAGAAAAGAAGAAAAAAACTCAAGATTCTGTTAATTCAAATTCTACCTAAGGACCAATGTCCCTGCCCTACTTGAAAACACCTCTGAAGGTCATGTATGACATACTTAGAGACATCTGACACTGAGTTAACTTCAAGGAAAGAATCAACCCACAGTGAATATTAGGAAAAAGAAAAACAAGGAAAAAGCCCCACAGGCAAAACCACCATCCTCTCACATACCAAGAATAGGGATCTGCTTCATTTTCATTTGAAACACTGTAGCGTAACAATACTGGATGTCACATCATCACTTCTCCATACACTCATGAGAAATTCCCAACTTGAAACAATACAGGAGCACAAGTATGACACTGCTCTCTCAGATATCTAAATACTCAGAAGGTATCAACAAACTGTGATTCCCCTCCACAGCACGTTACCTTGTATGCCAAATATGATTTTCTCCTGTGGTAAGGAGATTCTGCCAGTTCCAGTAGAACAAGCAAACACTTCATCTTCCTTATAAAGGTAAGCAGCATGGCTGAAGTAATCTGGGACTACCAGGCAGCACAACACTTCATCTTCTGACTGAAAGTGTTAAATACAAACAGTAACACATATATAATCAATACCTTAAACACTTAAAATTTTAAATGCTAATCCAAGCTGCCTGAATTTGTTTTAATTTTATCAATGAGATATGGCTGTAACTTAAACCTAAAAACCTAAACAATTTGCCTTAAAATTTTAGATCCTGGGGTTTTTTTTCCCCTTCTGTATGCATTATATTCTTGTTAATTTCACATGGAGAGATAAGTAAACAGATCAATTATTCTACAGTTTTCACACTCTTCTTCCACCTCTGAATTTTAAGATGCCAGGCAGTGGGGACAGGAGGAAGAGTGGAAGAATTTTACCAAAGAAATCCAATGCCCAAGTTTATGCTTCCAGAAGACACAGCACAGACAATGTATTCCGAGCAAGCCAGCTACCTAGCAAGGACCAAAACACAGGTCTCTTAATTTCTTATCTTGCAACAAGAGTCTCAGAGTTTGAGATCTGTTCTAAATGGGTTGCAAGAGCACACGACAAAATAGCTCTGTATAAACTTTCACAGACAGCACAAAAATTAAAATAAATTTGTAGGAGTCAGATTATTTTTGAGGGTTTTATGTTATACCTTAAAATGCAAAGTCTAAACTTTATATACAGTTAGTATTAAACAGTAAGAGATGCTGGTACACATTTTCCTCAGAGTATTACAAATACATACTTCCAAGAGAAACTGATTTTCCTTTAGCCAAAAATCTGACACATGATTTATGTACAGGAATACTCTGAAACACTGAGCTCCTTCAAGTCAGTATCAGAGCCTCCATTACCTGAAAAGATGGATTATACTGTGTGACCTCCACAACAACATCATCAGACATCTGGTAGCCTTTATCTTCTACTGTTATCAGAGTGTAGTAGACAAGACACGGACGATCGCCAGGATGCCATGCGGCAGCAAGTATGACCAGTCCATCACTATTCAACAACAGGTATCACACCATTGAAAGATGATTACTATATATTTTACTTGCTCAAACACTACCACTCAAAAAAAAAAAAAAGATATCTAAGTACAATCTCAACTAGAGACTTTCCCATCTTTTTTTTTTTTTTAGAAAGAAAAACTATACTATTTGTTCTTCCAAGCTACTTTATTAACAGTATTCATACCGCAGTACAAAACTGAACCAAGGCAGTTGTAATTTTATGTAATTATATCAAATGCTAGAGATATGGAATTCTCTGCATCTGCTAGAACAAGTTACAGTTGCTTATTTTTTGTCTTTGTACAATCAAGGCAAAACAAATAAACAAACCTGATAAAATGACACTAAAAAAAGTGAACGGAATTATTATCAGGTAAAGGATTTGTAATGCCTAAAAAGATAATGATAGCATGAAATATAGGATAACTTAATTACCTAACATAGGTGCTTATTTAACCACAGTGCCACTCCAGTAAAATTAAATTGCAATTTACTTATATGAAGTTTTTGCAGGAAAACAGAAGAGATTTATCTCACTAATGAAGGCCTTACCAGATGCAAGTGTACTTCCTTACCGATTCTGCTGCAAATCCATGTATTGTATATTTACTCCTCCCTTAATATCTTCATAGTTACTTTCAGATCCCTAAAAAAATAAATACATCTGTTGTGTAATTGTATATAAACAGGCTATCAGTTAAAACCAACACACTAACCCCTTCCAGTTGGGCTGGCTCTTACCCAAATTGCATCTGTAATATGTTCTTTAAGGATCCTGTTGATATCCCAGCTGAGAATGTAACGTTCTGATGTATCATCAATCTCCCATTTGTTTAGATTTGAGCTTGTAAGCATGTAAAAGCTTGATCTCTCTCTATCCCAAAGGACACTAGAAATCTGCATTTAACAAATGAAAAAGTGAAAAGGTTGAAGCAAAGCCTTATTATCTGGATAGAATAATCTAAACTGCTCTCAGTCCACAAAAAGAGTCACTTCCTTGGGCAATTACGCAAGTTGCGTTCAAGATGAGCATTATGGTAACTTCCAAGAGAAGTCGTATTTTAAAATAACATCTATATTAAATACATTTCTCATAATTTCTGCCAGCTTCTGCAGAGTTCATTGACAAAACTCAACCCAGTCATCAACCCTTGGCAGTGCTAAATCAGAAAGGAAGAATTTACAGGCTGGTTCCTTCAAGTAGTGATGAGGCTATCACTAGAAAGGGGTAGAATATGCAACCATGGCATATTCCCCAGGAAGGACTACTACTCCAAGTCGTCTCCTTTTATTCAGAGTTGAAGAGCAAGCCAGCATTTGCCTTCACAAAACATACAGATTTATTTAGTTTCTCTCTTTGATTCAAATTTCAAAGAAATGTAAGTAACATAAATGAACTGAGTCTTGTCTTTTTTGTCATCACACATCCTTATACAACCTTTTCTTTCTCCTGTCTTAAACACAGAGCCTAGGAATTACAGAGAGAAATTAAAGAAAATGAATGTTTCTCAAGCTTACCACAGCATCATTTCCAGGAGACAATATCCCAAGGAGAGAAGAAACCTTTCTACCAATTCCAGAAAACATGCCCTGCCCCTGTGGCAGGGCATGCTGATGAATCTTGCCAGAACTATCAGGTATCAACCGGACTAGCTGACCTCTGGAAGATGACAAAATAAAGCTTCCTCCCTAAAAAAAAAGAGAAAGGAACTACATTAAAAAAAATAAAAATCACATTCTTGAAAACTGTATTGTCAGCTAAAACTCTTTATGTCAGCTCATATGGGTAAACACTGAACAAGACACAAGGCATCCTTAGAAAAAGACAAACAGAACTAATCTCCCGCATAATTCTTGGAATCTAATGACGAGAAATAGTGTTACCTTCACGACATTTATTACAGATTTAAGACTGAAAAAGTTGAGCGTGCATTTTCATCTTTAAACTAGGAATAAACCCCATATTTTAATATGAATCATACTGGTTTACCTTTACTGCTCTGAGGAAACTGCACAAAGAGCCTCCAAAGTCTGTGAAAGTGTCTGTATAGGATCCTTCATGTGCGAGATTGGGCCAGTAGCGCACAGAACCTTCACTGGTAGCAACCATTATTGCCAGAGACTTGAAGTGAAAAAGTAATTAACAGAACAGGCAAGATAAGAATAATCATCATCAGATTGCAGCTTTAACTAAAACATGTCATTTTACATATCAAGACTGTGGGCGACAAAGACACGAGAAAGTAGTAAATACATATGGATGCACTCTGATGAACCTGGAACTGAATCACAAAACCATTCTGCAGCACAACTTAATTCGTGCAGGGAATGTTATACTTACTTACTTTGCTAATGAATACTTCTAGTGGTTCTTGTTCCTGATAATTCAGGGTCTGCTGCTGAAATGCTAACAAAACTTACAGTTATAGAACAGAAAAGAGCATGTGGAGAATTACAGATGCCAAGAGTTAAAAGCTGCTATGGCAGACTTCAAATGCAGACTATAATTTAACAAAGAAACTGCTCTAGTGTCTTTAAAAGAAATATCAAATCGCATGGTGGCTCTTCTCTTCAAAGGCATAGGCCTGAAGTGTAACTCAGGAAATCACAGATACCAAATTAAAAGCATGAAGCAAGAGACTGTTCAGGTAGAGACTTAGAGGAAAGCATTGTACTTAATCTACTGGTTGTTAAAAAAAAGTAAAAACCACAGAACAACAGAAGAATTGTAGCTGGCAGTTGTTGTTGAGTTCCTTGGAATTTTTTCACAAGCCAAAGAAAGATGAAATTTAAAAACACAATAAATAAAATACTAGGTTTAGGTGTAGTACTTCCTCTTAAACGTCTTTGGATATGACTAAGTCAGAACACTTCAGGTTTTACGAGACAATCCCAAAATACTGTTTTTTATGATGTGGAAGTGCAACACAACAGCAGATCAAAAGAAAAGAACCTATTACACATTCTGTGCTGCTGCTTACTTCAAGGACAACTTCTTAGTTGGTTTTATTAGAGCATTGCATAAATTAACTGAAATCTACACCCAAGCTGAAAATGAGAGGTTCTTTTCATGAATAAAAAGATGTACCAGGCACATTAACACACTTTCAGAACACAACTGATCTCTGAACCTCACCCTCTAGCACAGTAACTTACAAAAAGCCACTTAGGAAACCAATCAGTCAAGACAGGTTAGATCTGTCCTCCTAGTGTCAGCTTCCTTATAAAGACCAGCCAAGGGAGGGTGCTGGTGTTTGCCTCTCAGCTATGGATACTGGGAATTAATCCACTGAACAACAGTGTTCAGCTAACACTTAAATTGCACTTGGTCAGACCCCAGGTTTGATTGCCTTGATGTTGTTAACCCACCACCTCCTAGTTTACTGTATTTTTGTTTGTTATGAAAGCATGTCAAGCAATCCTTAGGAAAACTATTATTTAATCTGATCCTGTAAGATGCACATGGTGCAATTTAAAAGGACAAGCAGAATTTTGTTTACTTCAACGATTATTTATTGCCAACTATCAATTCTGACCTTTTGAATAGATAGCATACCACCAAATGTTTTAAAATACTTGGAATATATCCTTTTGATAAAAAAAGATATATTCAAAGTTATTCTACAGGTGCTTTTAAACAATAACATTTAAAATTTGATCACCTGCAGAGAAGGTGCTTCACCTGAAGAACTGAGACAAGATATAGCTGCTAAACTAGAACTCCACTGGAAGTCACTGGGTGGCAGCTGCAATTCCTTGCAGAGAGATAACTGGAAGAAAGAAAGAGAAGTCATAATAAATATGAGACTGAAAGAACTTTTTCCTCTGCCAGAAGATCTTTAGACTTTTTGACCCTGCTAAAAATTACATTTCAACTAACCCAGGCACTGTGTAAGGGAACCAAAAATGTCACAAAACAATTTCAACAAGGTTGTCACAACCAGCAAACAGCTAAATAACATCTAATGGTACCTTTTCAAACATCACTGGTTTTCTTTAATTATTTCTGAGTGTTTCTCACAACACTACAATATTAAATTATTTCTATCAGGGATTATTTAACTATTC
The DNA here is from genome assembly GCF_965178545.1 of Coloeus monedula. Lineage (NCBI taxonomy): Eukaryota > Metazoa > Chordata > Aves > Passeriformes > Corvidae > Coloeus > Coloeus monedula. Next base: position 45,990,137 of record NC_138782.1, on the reverse strand, counting down.
CTTGTTACAACATTCTAAAAAAATTAAACTAGAAGTACTTGAGAAAGCTTATTAGGTACTAACAGAGTAGAGAGGGGAAACACTTCTCACTCCCCTACACCCTTGAAGTTAAACAACCAGAAAAATTTTAATCCCTTGAAAAATCTCTCCAAGTGCCAGAATGTGCGTACCTGACACTCCCCTGTAAGAGCAGGACCTGTATAATTAACATACACTGCCCTGATTGAAAGATACTGATTTTGTAACTACAGTTTTTCTCTGACCATCACTGAAAAAATACTGAAAGGAACACTGTCCAGAGGGGATAAAAAAATTCTTGACCTAAGAAATCTAGGTGAAACATATGTTTAGTACCTCTGAAATTTAATGTGCTTTTGGGGTTTTTTGCAAGTTGAAAATTGGTCCCAGAATAATCTCAATCAATCCGTAACATATCAGCTAGATTTTAATTATCAAAATACGCTTTATCAAGACTATCTAACCTAAGAGCCACACCTTTTAAAATACAAAAAATTGATCTTAGTGTCAAGGTGACAATTAAAGCAGAAGCGAGGAATATAAAAATTATAAGCTGTCTCAAAAGCTTGAGTTTCAGTTACTGTTAGCATGACTTCCTATCAATCCTGATGCTTTTCGGGGAAACCAGACAAAATCCAGTTGAAAAAAACCCCAACCCCATAATTGTATAAGCAGTTCAAATAGCCTAAAATATACTTTCTTCCATCTTGACCTTTCAGTTACCTTAGCTACTGCAGACTGACCAATCTTCCAAATAATCAGCCTCTCTTTATGAACTAGCCAGGCCCATCCACTTTCATCCACTTGAACGCTCAGCTGGTCATCAGCTACATAAAAAAGTAATTTTCTTAAAGCATTCAGATGTTTAAAACACTGCAGAGTAACCTCTAAACCAATAAACATTCATTCTTACATGAAAATAACAAATACTTAGAGTTAAATTAGTTTCCATGTTAGAATTTCCTTCTATTTGATTAACATATGAAATTACTACACCTAGCTTAAAAATCCATTCAATAAACCCTCAACTTTTGAGAATGAAAAGACAACCCTAAAACCCATTTCCACCTATTTAAGAGCTGATTATAACAGCCTTGTAAATCGCTCAACAATTGTTAAGATTATTTTTAAGATGCATATTTGGTTCCTCTTATATCTACTATAAAGGGAAAACTTATCCATAGAGAAAAAATTGCTTAGGAGACCAATTTATTGAATTCAGGGAAAGGCTTGTATCACTGGGGCATTTGGAAGAGATAACAAATGGGAATTGAAATAAAGAAAAAAATAAAGCATTCACTCTAGGACACAGCAGAATCAAAAGAAGTAAAAAAGACGAGAAAGAAGCAATAAGTAAAAGTTACTAAAAACCTAATATTGGCTTTCTTTATAACCTTGGCTTTTTACAAAAAATTGCATAAGCAGCACCTGAAGGATATTTCCATACATTCACACCCACATGGGTATTACTGTAATTATTGTTACATAGATAACCAAGCTGGATTCAAAGCAAGGCACAGACATCTTAGCTTCCCCTGTAAAGTCACTATTTCAATGGCATCAGTGACATGTTATGACTTCTCTCACTTGTCAATTTTCATTGAAAAAAATAACATCAATTTTTACCATCAGCCTTCTTCAGGGCTTCCATAACCTTAACAGGCAGAGAGGATCCAAAAGCTTTAACATCATAGTTAATGGTCTCACTTGCTGTAGGAAGCTGGATAACTCTGGTAGGAGTCGCTCTTAAACAAAATAAAAAGTTACAGTTAACTTTTTATTGCTTCTTCATAAGTTTCAGCATACATTTACTTCATCAGTATCTATTTAGAAACAGATTTGTGTAAAATAAACATGCTTCCTCTGGCAACACCACCTAAAGCAATAATTTGGTGGCTTCCTTACAAGTTGCTAGCTGTCATCAAATTGTTTATTTTTAAAGAACTGACTTTGAATGTGCATTACTCCACCAGCAACAAGCTCACTGTTCAACTTCTCTACACTCTGGATATCTACAGAATAAAGACATTCACAATGCCAGGAGAAGCTTAGCACAAGCTCTTCCCCGACTGCACCGCCTACTTCCATCCCTAGCTCTGGCACTGCTGGGCAGTACACACACTGCAACACTTTCAACACCCATGGCAGCTTGGATCCGCCAGCACTTCTACTACCACCCTTAGTTTGCTGTGGAGACTGCAGTTCTTATCTGTTTCACAATATCATTTACAAAAGCTGCTTTGCATCTTTCCCCACCTTCTCTCTCTGGGACAGCATAGATCTGTCTTGTCTTTTGAACACAATTAGGTGGGCAAATTTCTCTGCTCTTAGAAGTCAATGCCCTCTTTTTATTTCTCCTCACAAGTAAAATGATGCCTCAGACCTCCCAGCGTGAAATGGAAAAGCTAGAAGAGAATCCTGACACCCAGTGTGCAAAAATTATTATGCAGACCTGAAGTAAAAGTTCCCCAAAACTGAACATGGGCAATCCTCTTTATCTTAACAACACAACTAATAGCTGCTCCTGAGGAAAGAGAGTAGGAAGCCTGAAACTGATCTGGAGCTCATGCTGTATCTCAGTTTTGATTCGCAGGGAAGGGAGTAGACAGGAAGCTGGGGAGAGGGGTGGGTGGGTGTGCAATGCCTGAACTTTGACTATTTTATCTTTTTAAATAAGGAAGTTCTTACTATTTTCATATATCACACTTACATCACACAGGGATATATTTGAGGAACCCTCGAATTCAAAACCTAATAAGAGGTATTCATAACGCTGAACACGTTATGTACAGTACTATAACGTAACCCACACTGGTTCGAGCACCTAACAACGAGGCCGGGTGTGCGGCGAGGGGCGGGACTCACCGCGCCGAGAGGGAGCCGCTCCTCCGCGTCGCCGGCGAGAACAGCACCGGGGAGGCGGCTGCCGCCACGACGGGCAGCCCCTTCTTGCCGCCCGGCCGGGAGAGAGGGCTGGGCGCGGCGCTGCCGAGGGCTCTGCGGGCCGACCCGCCCGGGGTCCGCGGGGAGCTGGGAGCCGACGGGAACATGGCTGTGGATGCGGCAGCGACGCCGGCCCCGCACTCCCGCCAGGCGCCCGCTGAGCGCGTCACCGCGGGGCGGGGCCGCGCGGGAACCGCCGGGAGCCGAGCGGGACTGGCAGGAGCCGAACGAAGCCGAGTTTGGCCGGGCGGAGCCGAGCGAGACCAGAGAATCTGGGAGGAGCCGAACGACAGCGGGTGGAGCCGAACGGAGCCGAACGGAGCCGAACGGAGCCGAACGGAGCCGAGCGCATCCGAGCGCGCCGCGGCCCCTGGCGGGGAGCGGCGGAAACCCCGCGGCAGGTGTTCCGCTACTCCTGCGGGACAGCGGGCCTGGCTTTCCGCGGGTGGATGGCACAGCGGGTGCGCCTCAGCGGTGCCAGCCCTCAGCAACAAACTAAAACACGGTCCTCTCCCTCGGATAGTCCTGAATAGATGCGTGATCCACCGGGACGCTCCCAGGAAGATTCACAGGGCTGGGTTTGGGAACCATTCCTCACCGAGTTCATGCAGTTAGCTGAAGCAGGGAAAGGCTGGATATGCTCGAAAAGCAGCTGTTCAAAGACCATTTGGAAGGACGTATTTTCCACTAAGAGGTGCCTTATCTTTAAAATAGCCTCTGCATACCTGTGTTTGTCCCCAAATTTCTAATTAAATAAATAAATACACGAAACCATATTCCATGCAAACCTTGGTATGTTTCACATCTATAGTATGTAACAACCATGCTCTACAGCTATTCTACGGTGTAGAAATAGATTTTAGCTTTCAAGGGGAGCTAAATTTTCCTCACTAAAAGAAAATGCTCAGTGGCATTGGTTTGCATGAAAAAGCTTTCTGAAAGTAGGTATGTACCATCCACTTGGGGAAGGAATTGATTTGTATCTGTATTGTCAACAAAGCCAATCAGTTAATATAAAATTAACTAAAAATAGAATATAAAAAAAAAATCCCAGAACTTTTCAAAAATGTGTTCTTTGATAATAGATTCAGAACTGTTAGGCTTTCTGTGTGGATTGTGGTCCAATGTGACTGAACCAAAATGGAGATGAGATAAACTTGAGATGGTTCATCTGGCAGGACTAAGTATGAGGCACCTGTCAGTGTCAGTGCTCTGTTTTTTTCATTCAAATCATCTCCTTTGGCTTTGATTTTATGTGAAAAGCAAAATACCAAAATTTATGGGGCTTCACTATGCTGTTACATTAACATAGTATCCTAGTATCCTTCTATATAGCCTTCTTTATACATATGATGCTAAATCATCATGTTACTGTTACTTCATCAAGAAAAACAAACAAAGCAAACCAGGAAATGCACATACAAACAAACAAATATGGAAAACTCTGGAAAAAAATTCAAGCTGACATCCACATTTCTCAACATTTATGATGGTGACATTCAAATTATTTTAAAAAATGAAAGCTCCTCTTCACAGCTCGTTCCTAAAATATTTTAAATGATGCAGCATGAACAGTTGTTTTTTGCTGATTGAACCCCATCTATACCCAGCTACACTTCCTCAGGGAATTAGTTGGCTTCATTTTGCTGTCCCAGTCCTGTAAGAGCTCCATCTTCAGGATAGAGATAGAACTTAACATTCAAATTCCATTTTCAACACAGAAATAATTTCTACTGATACCAGTTACAGACTTAACCAGTTCTTGACTGTCCCATAAATATCCCAAGGAGTCTTTTGAGTGGTTCTAACTCGAATAAAGTCTGATATCCAGTGTACCTGTTATAGTAAACATTTGCCTTTCTGTGGACTAGAGCTTTTGTGTAGCTTTTCACACTTCTCAGTAGGCTGTAACACCTGCCAGGGCAACTAATGAACAAAAGAGGTGAAACACTCAATCAGTTCAGCTGCAAATAACTCCTGTAACCAATGTAAATACAGGAATAAAGGGGCTCATTGAACCTCACATAAGGAGAAATTACATGAGTGAGGATTACAGATTCAAACCCCTCTAAATACATTAACTGGTAGACAACACTGAAATTAAACATTGGGTCAGGAGTATTTCTGGCATATCTTTAGTACAACATATGCTTCTAGGCAAACTATATCTGAAGATAAAATTACATCTGGACGTAATTTTATTTCGATTCTCTAATGTTTTCACTATATTCCACAAGGTGCCATTAATGGCACTAACATTTTAAGCTTGCCCAGCACTAGGTATTTCAGTTATTGCCAATATGGTCTTTCAGCAACAAGTTTTCCTAGCATAGATGAGTTTTAATGTGACCTGAGAAGTTTCTAGCTTTTTAAAATCACCTTGTGAGGTTTTGCATCTTCAGAGATTCTATTGAAAGAGACTCTTCAATTAGAAACATGAGGCAAACTCTTCACTGCCAAACATATCCCCCCTGCAGTTATTCAAATTAATGTAATGCTGCTATTTTACTAGGTGTCCTTTAGAAGGTTGTTTACCAGTTGTTTCTAATAAAGTAGTTAGGCAAAACTCATGATTTCTATCACTGAAATTTAATTAACAATACAAAACTTACATATGCCTTTAAAAAGGACAAAAACATATAAGGGAGGGCCTGTTCTTTCAGATGTCATCTTAGAAAGGAAGTGAAACTAAAGAAATGGGAAAATAGAAAAGGGAAGAAAATCCATGCAAATTTTAGATTTTCCTATGCTGACTTCAAATAGTAATACACTTCCTTTATCCCTATGTAAAGTCAGTATTTTTGTTTGGTTGCCTTTTTTTCATGTTGGGTTGTTTGTTTTATTAAAGAACTTTCCTCCAACTCATGCTTTCATACTCTCTAAAATGTGGTTTTATATGTAATTCTCTACAGGAACTGTAGATGGGGATCATAATCAAGTTCAGAACACAATCACATTTCAGAACAAATGGTAACTAGAAGGACAGTGCAGTGGAAGTCACAATTTTCACAGTGTGTTAGTGTCATGCATTTTTGAATCCCAGCACTTTAAGACTACTGACAAAGCAGAAAACACAAAAGTTCCTTGGAAAGAGAGAGACAATGATATGAAAATGGTAAGATTGTCATTTAATTACCTTTGAAATGCTGAACTTACTTGAGAATGGAGCACATCTTCATACAGTGTATTACAGCAAACAAGATTCTAGACAGTTAAAAGTAACACAAGCAGAAAAATTTATGCACTGAAATTATCTCAGTGTCACAAATGTTTTTAAAAGTTACAATACTTATTACAAAGCTTTCAATAAAAAGTTTAAACACATTTAAGTTTCAAAAGAATATTTTGTACATTTTGGAAAAATATAACATTTACTTTACATAACTGAAACATAAGTTATAGTCTTTGTAGTTTGTAAGTTTCCATTATTCATACATTGTCTCATACATTTTCTTTTAATACATCCTTTTCTCTGGATTGTAAATCTAATGCAAAAGTATCATTATTCTGAAGAAAAGCTTGTTTCTGCATTAGTTTCCTGAAAAGTCCATTTGGATTTGCAAGTAATTCCTCATGCTTCCCACATTCAAGAATTTTACCCTGGCCAAGGACTGCAACAAAATCAGCATTTTGAATAGTAGACAGACGATGAGCAATAATTAGGACTGTCCTCCCTTCCATCAGCCGGTCCAGAGCTTCTTGCACTAGATACTCATTTTCAGCATCCAAAGCACTAGTAACGAATGGGTGGGGACAGGAGAGAGAAGGATATTTGTTATTTTAAGACAGGTTGGTTTTGTATGTATTAGGCTTATTTTGCCAAGACTGCAAACCCTCTCTATTGGTGGTGAAGATGAACCGCTGGAACTGCAGGAAAGTTTTGTGAACACGCTTAGTGCTCACATCCAAGTTATTGGCATTACATAGTCTCATATGCAAAAATAAGCATGGAGAAATAACACCAAATTAAGTGGAAAAAAATCAGCTACACTGTAGAATAATCCTATCTCTTTTACACTAGGATCTAAGTTTAAAGTTACAAAAAAGACTTAAGTAGATGTTTCAAAATCATGTTATATATTACAAATTTAACCCCATGAAAAATCACAATGTACCAGCTATCCTTTCTGCTTTGCATAAACAGCTTTTATTACAGGTCTCCTAACCAAGTCACACATTCTAGAAGGCACATTCTTTTTTGTGGGTAGAGAGCAATAAGGGGCTAGATAATGTATAATGACATGCAGAGAAAGAAGAGAGAACAGTCTGCAAATCTGAGTTTTAGAGGTACATAATTTCTAAGTTTCTTTTCCTTCTTACCTTGTTGCTTCATCTAACAGAAGAATTTTAGGATTCTGAAAAAGAAAGTAAAATTGGTTATAATAGCAATTAAACAAGATCTGAATATTTGTATAAATAGAGAACAGGATTCATATAGCTTAAAACTCCAAGTAAGAGTACTTACTTCATCAAAAGAACTGAGCATCATTCAAAGAGCTACTTCTAAGAATTCTAAATGCTAAGAGGACAAAACAGAAACCACACTCCTCCATTTTCAAATTTTCCAAACTAAAAGAGCAGAATACTATTCCCAGATAACCATTTGAAAGATACAAACTAAAGGGGTGAGATGATTTTTAAGGCATTCTTGGCAGCACTGTGGTCAAAAGTTCTACATTCTTATGTGGCTCTTTTACAGAGGCTCAGCTACCCACTGCTTACAGTCAGTCTGCTATATAGAACTGTCTTAGTAATTAAAAGTAACAAACCCCTACTAAGAAGCAGTATTTCACCCACAGGTAAATTGCATAGTACTTAAGAACTAGCATTTAAGAACTTCTCCCAGCTAGATTATTAAAAAAAAAAAAAAATTGCCAGCACTCAAATCCCTTAGAAGAATTCACTTCTGAATTACAGTACATAACCCAAACTTCCTTGATAAAGTTGAGAGTAAAAGCTTTGAACTTTTATCTGGGACAGATGGGGCTACTGCACCCCCAGCTACCCCAATATATCAACTACTCATTTATTTTTTACAACCTTTTTCCTTCCATGAAATTAAGTCTTTAATCCCATGAACTGTATAAAATGCATGACTTGAAATACAATCAGCTTTTCATCATTTGTGGTAAAAGAGAACTGGTATACTGAAATTCCTATTAACTGGGCATGCCAGAATGCTACAGACACCTGGGTGGCTTAACATGAATGTAGACTGGGTTCAGCAAGGATCAAAACTTCCAGCTGAGCATCAACACCAAACTGCCTCCCTGCAAGGCCCAGTGGCTGTTCCTGAACCAAACTCTTTGTCCTTTTGATCCTCAGAAGCCTCCTCAAATTTGTGCAGCACAGAGCCTGTCCTGAAGCTAGACCCATACCAATCTTTGAAGAAAAACATGACACAACATTGTGCCTGAAATACCATCTTGGCCCAAATCCAGGCCACCTCCCCTCAAAACTAAGACAAGGCATCTGAAGTACTAGTAAACTGCAATCCAGAAAAATTAACCCATGAATGACAGAGATTTGAACACAGAAGTGTCATATATGCATTTACTAGCACCACATTCTTTAAGTCTTCCTTCATCCTTGACATCATGTTATGGAAGTGGGCCGTTACACAATGATTTAACATCAATCTTGGCAAGAACTATCAAAAAACATGGCTGAAAGATAGGAAGAAGCACTGACATTAGGTAAATTGTCATTAGTTAAGCCATTCAGCCCCTTCAAACTTCATTAACATCAAAGACACAATTCTCCTTTTTAAAAATATTTTCCTACCTCTCCCATTGAAAGACCTCCTCCTTTTTATTCCTTCCTGCCTCCCCCCAAGAAGTAGTTAAATAGTTGTTTGGATGCTGGCTTACCTTGAGCAGAGCTCGAGCAATCGCAATTCGTTGCTTCTGTCCACCTGGGGGAAAAGAATCAGTAAACTGAAATAGGAAAACAAATGCCACAAAATTTTAACTGAATGCCTGGGCTGAGCAGAATTATGCCCATGTACTTTAGTGGGGAATGGAGGTGATGAAGGGTGGATGCCTTTAATACTTACGGCAGGCTACAGCTTGGAGAAAAAAGTGGTAACAAAAAATGATGAAATTTTTACATCACTCAGAGAATCGAGATTTTTAAAATAAGCAACATAAAGACATACCTGAAAGCAAAATGCCTTTTTCTCCAACTACAGTGTCAAATCCTTTTGGAAAATCTCTGATAAAACTAGCAGCATTAGCTATTTCAGCAACTTTCTGAATCTCCTGTGCAGTCACAGCAGAAGGATCCTCTGCACCATAGGCAATATTTTCAGCAATAGAACAGGAGAAGAGAATTGGTTCCTGACAAATGCAAACACATAACTAATATAGTGGATCTGTAATTGTATGCATGTTTTGTCTATTATCTCAAATAACATAAACCCCACTTACAAGACTCCACTTACAATATCCATATGAAGAATATGTAAGCTAGAGTTAGTTGAATTAAAAACTAATAAAAAAACCCTCCTCCCCTAACACCAAAATGGATAGTGAAAACCAATTAAAAATTAAGTTGCCTTTTTAACTGACAAAACATAACTCTCAATTCCTAATATTTTAGGATGAGTTTAGGAAGATCTATACATTCAAACATGAAAAAACCCTTCCTTTGTACTTTGCCACATATCACCATAATGGGAGGGATGGACCACTTCTCCTGTGAGGGAAGGCTGAGAGAGATGGGGCTGTTCAGCCTGGAGAAGAAAAGGCTCCTGTGAGACCTGACTGTGGTGTTTCAGGACCTAAAGGGGGGCTCTAAGCAAGATGGAAACAGACTTTTTGGCAGGGCCTGTTGTCATAGGACAAGGGGTGATGATTTTAAACTAAAGGAAGGTCAGTTTAGATTAGATAAAAGGAAGACATCTTTTACAATTCAGGTGGTGAAACCCCAAAAGAGGTTGCCCAGAGAGGTGGTGGATGCCCCATCCTTGGAAACATTCAAAGTCAGGCTCATTCAAGGATGGGGCTCTGAGCAACCATATCTAGTTGAAGATGTCCCTGCTTAATGCAGGGGGATTGGATTAGATGACATTTGAAGGTCCCTTCCAACCCGAAGTATTCAATGGTTTGCAACAATGATGATTCTTTTCTTAATCTCTACACAGATTTTATGGCATTATGTGCATTTAATTTGTATTAAAGCTTGCAACAGAGAACTGTGAGATAGAACAAGTGATGTGCAATGGGAAAATGTCTAAAACAAGGAAAGTGAGCTCTGTTTAAAAAATAGTCGTGTCCTTTGTATACCAGTAGGGACCTCCTACTGGTAATTTAAATGGAATACATTCATTCAAAAAGAAAAGTGGTCATGTGGCAACAGGAAAATAATTTTTGCACAAAATCTTTTGGTGGCATTATTACATAAAGAAGTTGCTTTGAAATGCAACAAATACCCAGTTACCCTTATGCTGTTAGCTAGAACAGCAGCCTAACAGTTAATGCACTGTGAAGTATCTGGGGAGACAAGGGAACGAACATTTTAATTGGCAAAATAGTTAATTTTTAAGACACGAGTGACTTCCAGAGTTTGGAGGTTGCTAGGCAGGTGGCACTCTAACAGTAAGTGCCAACCATGCTGTATTTTCATGCTTTCCTAATGGAACTATGTTTTCCTGGAAACTACTCAGAGCACAGAAGGTCAGTTTTTTAAATGGCTGTGTAAAATATGATTGTGTGACTTCCATCAATACAAGAGGCAATTAAGTGTTATGCTTTTTGTTACTTTCTTCAACAAATTATAGCAAACATTAGGTTGGTCATACCTACACAAAATTTACAGCAATTTACCTTGCAGTCTCCACATGCACACTTTTCTTCTAAACTAACATTTTGAATCTCTGTGATTATGTAAAAACAGACTACAGAATACCGGGACTAGCTCTAAATACTTATTTTTAGAACAAAGCATGTGCAACAGCAATTATGGTGAGATGGAAGGATTTCACTGAGGAGCAAGATCATGTCTTTTTAAAAAGAAGGAAAGTGAGGAAAAGCTAGTTGATCACAAAATTATTTCATCCACTTGCATTTCTTTTTTTATTCCTTACCTGACTTACTGTTCCAATCTTTGTTCTGAACCACAGTGGATTTAACTGACGGATATCAAAGCCATCGACGGTGATAGTACCTTAAGTAAGGAAACAGTCAAGTGTGTTTGACACATACTGAAAAGAGACTGAAGGAACAGCTGAGAATGACAACTCCTGAGGAATCAATCACACACTGTACTGGTGGATCAAAAATGCAAAGCTATGCATTCTGTATTCCCCAGAAGGGAACACAGACCTAAAGCACAGGAACCCCAACTGTTTATAAGGTTTATCTGAGATGCAAAGTATTAATTGTCACAAATGAGAGCAACACACAAACCATACCTGAGATAGGATCATACAGTCGCAGCAAAAGGGATACAATCGTTGATTTCCCTGTACCACTTGGGCCAACCAGAGCCATAACAGAGCCAGCTGGAATGGAAAGGCTGAAGTCTTTGAAAATTGATGTTTCTGGACGTGTTGGATATGCAAATTCAACATCTTTGAATTCCAAAGCACCTCTGAATACATCTTTGCCTAATGTGATTCCCTCTATATAACAAAGAATAAAATACAGAAATGTGAATAGAAACAAAAATTAGCTCAGTCCTGTTAGAACTTGCTTTACAGACACTCAGTAGAAATATCTATCTCCACATTCAATCTATGGATAACTGCAAGCCACAGCTCAGGACTGCAGTGGTTATATTTCAGCCATGAGTGAATCAGTGTGGTACAACAATCATTCCTGAATGCAATTGCGGGTTGCTACCAGCGCTGAACCTGTAGGCTACCTACAGCAAGAGGGAGAATTTGCATCTTGCTAATACCTAACCACTACAAACAATCACTTCTTGTAGAATTATCTGAATTAGTAAACATACTATAAACAATTTAAGCTTTGTCAATTAGGAGCAATGAAATAAAAAGGCATTGGTGAAGGCCAAAGTCCCGCTACCATAGAACACAAAAAGATAAACATTGCAAATCATTTATTGCCCTTTCACCAAGCCACAAAAGTCACCTGAAACAACCTCCTCTGAACAAGAGCAGTTCCTGTCACTGGAATAAAGCTGCTGCTAGGTTTGTTACACTAACAGCCAATTTTGAGTTTTATTTTCTCCTTTCAGTGGAAAGCATATTTAATAAATTCAAATACGAATCAGAGGCCTAACTCTTAGGCAACAGTTCACTGAAATGAAAATTTCAGTTTGTGAAATTTTCCACGAATGAAACCACCATGAATGAACAACTACCAAAGTTAAATAAAACCAGCTTCTTTCTGGAACACAGCATTTGATTTAAACAATTATCTTAATATCATTACTAGAAAAAGATGATAAATAGTTAAGACAAAGAAACAATATTTCTTCAAGCCCTGTTAAAATCCAGTGACATATATCCATACAAAACAAACTAATTGGACAGTGGGGCTGCGTTCCCAAAGGATGAAGTTCCCACCAGTTTTGTGAAAACTGGCAGTACTAGAGCAGTACCTGAGTCATGTTTGTTTGTACTAGAGAAACACAACTCAAACCCTTAATTCTTTTCTGATGCAGCACACAAGTAACTCCCAACTAGCCACAGCACATGGTAGCACATGCCAGTGTTTGGTTAAACAGTAACTGTGGATAGGAAACAAAGACACCCATGAGCAGAAATCAAGATTTCACTAGTCCTGCTTTTCTTTTTTCCAGGTTTCCATTTCTTCTCCAGGCTTTCAGTTTAATGGTAGTAGCATTGGAATGGAAAACGCAAGAGCATACAATTCCAGATTCCTTCCTTGACTTTAACCAATGGACATACATATTGTAACTTTAATGTTTCCACAATGACCTGTAAACCTCCTTTTGGGAAAAGAAATGTATTTGCTAAATCATGTGTTAGCAGCATAATTCTTATTATTACCACAGTAGCAAGTAATCACTTATCTTAAGTCTCAGCTCCAGTTATTGCACAGTCTATTCCATGGCCTGAAACACTGAAATCTACTGCAATACAGGAAGTCTGCTACCGCAAGTCCTTCCTCTATATATCACTGTAAAAATATCTAACGTACTTGTCTCGTTTGGATTCTAGATGCAAGAAAAAAGACATTATTATTTGTTCCCAAGATACTTGTTCTCACCAGCAACAACCAGAGTTCTGCAAAAATAAAACCCTGCCCCCCCAAATAAGGAAGAAACGTGTGTAGTATTACTGCGAGGAGACAGGTGCAAATCACTCCAAAAGCAACACCTGCTGTATCTGCACATCCACACTATCCCAATAAGCAGAAGTTCCCCTATCAGCCCTACCCTTTACTTCCTTTTATTCCCCAGTCATGCCTCAGTCCCTGATTCCTATGGCAGAACAACTCAAAAATTCAGCTTAGTATGTGTTGTGGAAAGGCTTCAAACTGTGTGTTTGCAAGTTAGGATTCAAATCAACATGTCTTACTAAGGACTGGTTTTCACTGGATTAGTATGAAATGTTTAAACTTGCAATACTCTTAATGAAAACCACCTGGTTTTGAAAGCTTCTCTTTTCAGACTGATCATTTCTTAGCCATTAGAGATGAGCACGGTAAGCCTTTCAGTGGAAATATGAGACACAGCCATCTCAGAGCTCCTCCCTCCTCTCCTTTTTCTTCTTTCCACTCTTTTCACTCTGAAGCTGAATCAAGAGGAAGTAGTGATGACATCAACAAAAAATTCAAAAAAAGCTAGAAATGACCATGTCCTCTGTCACATAACTTAGAAAGTAATATGATTTAAAGTCATATTCGGAATTAAAGAAATAAAAAATAATTAAACCAAAAGTAATTAATTAAGCCAAACTTTTGGCTTCTAAATTTTTTTATTAAAGGAAATTTTCATCATCTGTTTTGTACTTAGGCAAAGTCAGAAGGGTTACGACTATATCTAGTGTAAGTCAGAACTACCTGTAAGTATTACACATACCCTTCTAAAGTACTGCTGACCATTAAGAGAAAAATCAACCTTCAAACAGTAACAAGCCAAGAACCCACCATCAAATGGAAGTTGGGGCTTCCTTTCAATAAGTTCCCAAAGACGTCCACCAGCACCTAGTCCTTTCATTAGCTCAGAATAAAAGGAACTCAGACCTAAACAAAAAGCAGAACAGTATTATGCATCTATATTGAATGGAAGACATAGAAGAGATAAAATTAGCATTATACTTTTCAGCAACAGCATTAAAGGATCAGATGTGTAGGGGATCTTTTATTCCAACAAACTGTTAAATGTGTTAAATCCTATCCAGTCTCATTTGAGAGCTACCAATAACCCTTATTCACCATTCTTATTTATATCTGTAAAACAAATCACTCTGAAGAAAAGAAAATGTTAATACACTTCATCTTATGTATGCCCTTTTTCATTCACCTGTCAGGAAGAACAGCATCCAACTATAGGAAAATAGCTTTGCATCCAACCAGCTATATTTCCAGATGATTCAGTAGAACAGAGCATTCTGCATGCTCTTTTTTGTCAGACAGGTTTACACTAGAACAGGAGAGCCTGACTGAGTCAGCCACAGCGGAGAGAGGGCACAAAACCTAAGGCTGAAGTGACACTTGAGAAGGTGTGTGAAGAATGGACGATGGAAAGAAATGTGTCTCCCATGCCAGTATGCTTCAAACCTTACTGGAGAAAGAAAAACCTAAGGACAGGGCCTGCACATAGTACTAGGTCCCAGCTTTTAGCAGCTATGTGAATACCTTGAAGGTAGCTTAGCTGAAGGGCTTTCCTGCTGACAAACACAGAAACCAATATAGAACTAAAAATGGAGTAGTACATAGACATAAAATGTCCAATTTCTTAATTTTTTGTGTGCCTTTCAAAAGAAAGACACCAATTTCATTATCTTTGAATTCCAACAGAATAAACATACTTACACTGTAAAATGCTTACAGTGTTAAGAGTTATTGCAGGAGAGCAGAAAACCCAAGGCATATATAAAAAAATATGTATATCTAAATATATATATACATATATATATATATATATATATATATATATATATAATGGGTTTGTTTTTGCAGAGCAACAATCCCAACTCAAGGTTTTTAAGTGTAGGCAGGGTGTTTCATCATGTTGCTGCTGAGGACTACCTGAAAGCAATTTTTATAGCAAATTGCTATTTTATAGCAAATAAAAGTTAATTCAGTGAGATTTTTAGCAGTGCTTCTAATCTTCGTTTATTTAACATTAGCTTGTCCCATGTTTTCAAAGTGCCAGATATCTCTCCATTGAGCAAACTTCAATGATTTAAGCAGAGAAGAAAGGGGGCTAGTAGTTGGAATGGGTGCCACTGGAATTTTGACATATAAGGAAGCAGGTTTGTTAAATTTTGCCCTCAGGCACATCTTTGTGCTCCCCATGATAGCAGGCCTAGTCTTAAAAAAGAAAACTACCGGCAAGCTGCATTGCCCTCCTAGTCTATCAGAAGTAACAGACTCAGTTTAAAGAAGAATGCTTCCAGTTAGTTGTCGAACTTCCAAGCAACTTATCTTCATTTTTGCCTGTATGCAGTCATGAAGACAGCTCTGTCAAAAAGATGAACATCTTGTTGCTGGGCCAGTAGATTACAGAGTGTGGGCTTCAAGGAGGAGTCAGTGAGTAAGCAAAACCAGAAGGTTAGCACCACAGTGCAGTATTCTGCTGGCACTTTGTTTACTCTCCTAGTTGAGGACACTCTATACTGAGTTACAGCTAAATGCTATACACAATACAGCAAGTATCTTAATTTAGACCTGAAGAAAATTAAAGTAATATATGCTGTCATATGCCCACATTGAAAAAAACCAACCTTTCTTTTGGGGAAAAAGAAGGCTTATATTAAGTTATAGATTATTATTTTCATTAACTCTTCAGAAAAAAAAATTATGATTTCTTGAGAAGTTCATTTGGAAGACTTTTTAAGAAAGTCAGGTCTTTTGAGAGCTTCTTCCCTCCTGCCCCTATAATGACTGTAATGCTTTGAAGTGAAGAAAATCTAATTTTCCATTCCATACCTCCAATGCTTATTCCAACCCAGAAAGCATACATTAGGAAAGATGAGAGTTCACCAACTGTCATGTAAGCACTGCCCATTAGTAATCCACCTTTGTATAACACTGAGAGGACAATTAGGTTTCCAGAAAGGCCAGTCTAAAGAAAAAGGAAAAGGCAGATTTTGTCACATACATCTTAAATTTCATCCTCTAAAATGTTGTCTCAGAATTTTCCTTGTAATAAAAAGAACTCTCACACTATAGGTATCTAGGCTTTTGGAGGAGTGAGGTAAATTCAACAATTCTAGCGTAAAGCCAGCCAACAGCCAGCCAGACATCCAGTGGCACTGTGCTATCCAACAGGTGTTCAAAAAGCAAGCAACTCTTTTTTGGCTTTTTTTCCCCAAGGTGGAAAGGAACACTAAACATTATTCTTAACCATCGTTACCAAGGAAGAATTGGTAGTCGGCAGTTACGTTCCACTTTTAGAATTCGATTAAACAAAGTTATGGAAAAATCCAAGCCTCCCTCCCCTACCTGTGCACTCCCCATCTCCCTATGAATTGATGCTCCTCTCATCAGGGAGCCAAACCTCTAAATGCAAAGGGCAGGGGAGGGTTTCCACTGGTTTAATTCCTTGAATAGAAGGTGTGGCCTCAGAGAAGTAGTCCCCAGCTATGGGGTGTGGGGCAGAACTAGAGGCTTAAAGTAACTTTATCATATCATTTTATCTTGAAATGCAGTTTCACAGCAATTTTGACTGATTTAAGTCCAGTCTTCTCACAGTTTTATGTAGGTTCAATTTATTCTCAATCATTTATTTGCAGATTTCTAAGTATCATCAGGAGTTTTGAAACAATTGACACTTTGCATAACATGGTTGGCTTACTTTCATTAAAATATACTTACTGCTCCAAAGAAGCCTGCCCGAGCTAGTGCTTCTTTTTTACCCAGCTGTAGCACATAATCAACTTTATTTGTATACTTCTCCATTTCAGCCACTTCTTGCCCAAAAGCTCGAACTGTTCTGATGTTTCCGATACGCTCT
Source organism: Coloeus monedula (assembly GCF_965178545.1). Classification (NCBI taxonomy): domain Eukaryota; kingdom Metazoa; phylum Chordata; class Aves; order Passeriformes; family Corvidae; genus Coloeus; species Coloeus monedula. The sequence continues at coordinate 45,973,061 of NC_138782.1, read as the reverse complement.
TCAGCTAACTGCATAGAAGCAAAGCACAAAACAGATGCACAGAGACACACAATTTGAAATGCTTACATTACAGAACATCTGAAAGTTAAACCAATATCACTTCACTAATCTACATATCTTTGGATAGCACTGTAAAATTTCTCATGCCTTCCTCTCCCCACCCCAACTCCCTTTTTTAAAATTCTATTAAGTTAAAAGCAAACTGCATGCCCAGGCAGTTTTAAAAAACCTCAAGATTGTCTTAAGTGCTAGCAGAGACAGAAGAATATAAAAGTAGGGTTAAAAAATTTGGTGTGAACAACACCCATAGGGAAATTACTATTCACAATAATTTGCAATAACAACGTGGGAAGAGAAAAAATAAAGAATATTCTGTTCCATACTAAATCATGCAAAAAAGCCTGCAGTTATTTCCTAAAACAATTCCACTCATTTGATCAAAGCAATGCTGGGAATTAATTTAGCCCAACTACTAATGTCTCATTTCAACTCAGTATTTTAACTTCTAAACAGCAAAGTATTAATTCTAAAATACCTGAATTGTAACCAATTACACTAAGTTGTTAATGGACACTGTGATGGTCTTAGAAAAAACAAGTCTCCCTTTTGTAAGTAAAAGTATGATATAAAAATACAATTCTCCTTCTTCCATCCCCCATTCAACCCGAAAATTTGAATGGAGCAACAATTGCTTGTTCATATGAAGTCCCACACCTGTTTTACAAAGGCACGAGCTTCCCATCAACAGAGTCTGAGGGAGACAAACAGAAGAGGGCTAATCTTCCTTTTGCTCAGTCCTACAAAGGACATCCCAAGTTTACAACAGTTGACAACTGTGACTGTTTTAACTAGAGCTTTCCTAATTATATTTCTATGCTTTATAAAAAATGTTTCCCCACCCTAAACCTTTCAGTAAAATGTTTAAGAAACAGGCGCCATAAACATTTAAGAGCTGAGAGGTCAAGCATCAGGGATGCATTCCAGAGATGGACTTGGTAGCAAAGGAAGCATCCATCTAGGATGCTCCTGATAGCTTTAAGCTCAAAACCATAATCCAAGAAAAGTGTTTTTCAAACCTAGGTACCAAATTACACAGGACTTCATAGGCTGTTTTTTTTTATGCTCTCACAAAGCTAAAGTCTAACCTCCTTATAGTTTCCTACATTTCCAAATTCTCAAGGCCTAGTATCTCTGCATTATATTGTTATGGACAAGGGAAGCATGGTTGTTTTTGAGATCTATGAGTAAGCGTTACTGACATTTACCTTTCATACTACTCAGGTGCAAAACTAAAGGGTCAGAACTAACAGTACAGTTGTCTTCAGAAGATCTGTAACTTCAGAGATATTAACCTAAATACACTAGAGCAACTTTAAAGCTAACTAGAAAGGTTACCTGAGTTGCTTCTGCAAGAGAATCTTGAGTCATTTTAGTAAGTTTTCGCAAGTATCTGCCATAAATCACAGCCACGACAGCCAAGGGTGGCACGACACTCAGTACAAATGCAGCAAGGCTAGGGGACACAAAAAACTAGAAGAAAAAGGTATTGTCAGAGTTTAGCATTCAGATTAAAAATAATCCCTGGAGTACTGAAGTGCAACTTCCCTTCCTACTTTTCTAAAACCAGGAGGGATTTAGTGCTGCCATGCTTTCATTTATCATGTTTTAATTCTTTTCCAGGCAAAATATCCATTCTTCCACAGCATTTGGGAGGTTAGAACAAAGGACTATAAACAAAGCCGTCTGGATTTAATTTCTAGCTTTCTCACTGGTTCACTGTGTGGTCTTAGTCAAGCATCTTAACCTGCCAGTAAACAGGCCTACCCGGAAATCTCTTGGGGATGCTGAAAGACATAAGCTATTACACAGTTTCTAAAGTGCTTTCACAACTATTAAATAGGTGGTGTAATACAGAAACTGTGGGTAGAGAAATATCATACAGTACTTCTGGGTAACTGAGGAACAAATAGATGGAGCCACCAGTACTCCCTGACACCCACGAATGGGTGGAACAGTGTATTTAATTTACTACTGCAAATCTTATCACTTGTAACGATCATCATCGAAGCACCTAAAGAGGTTCTCTTCGTAAGATTTATTGAAATTAGATCTAGTGTGTTTTAATTTCAACTTGCTTTCTGTATTGAAAACAAAAATCTCCAGAAAAATTCAAAATCAACATAATTGACAGGCTTTATAATAATTTCATAATAATATCTTCTTTCTGGGCAAGCTTTTATAGCCCACCTCTTACAACCGTCTCATGGCAGTATTTTGGAGCAGAATGCATTATATAAAGTTATCTCATTTTATCTGTGGTAAGATAAAACCTTAGACTCTCTTTGTAAGAGAGTACAGAAAGCCATAATTCTTATCAGTGACAAAATATTAAAGCTTTAAAGCTTCATAGTGGAAACTCTTAACAGTTTCTAATAATGACAATATTGGAAGCTTATTTTTATGAGGAGACTATTTGCTATCTGTTTTTAACTCCAGGTAGACAGCAGAAACTACTACACCTTCATTCAAGATAATTGCAATCAATGCATAAGCATAAAAAAATTAATGCCACAAAAAAAAACCATCAAGAGAAGTCAGATTTTCATGTAAACCAACTGACCACCAAGGAATATTAACTGATGCACTGCACTGAAGCCTTCATTAACAGGCTTTCTACATAAATATATTCTTTGCTGACAGACTAAAGCAGGAAGACTAATGCTTGTAAAAATCCTCTGCATTAATTAAATATGTGATGCTGCCTTTGCTCACCTAGGCTTTAACCAGAATCAACCAACTTTAATGATTTTCATATCAGGCCCATCTTACCATATTTTACCAACAACCACGAGAATGTTATCACTGATTTTAGCATCTCCAGTAAGAATGGAATTCAGCTATTTGCCTACTACATTTTGCTTGATAACTTTGGGTAGCAACAGTAGTTAATTGCAATCCTTCATCCTCCAAATTTTGCTTGTGAGTAAATATCAAGTGGCTGGCTACAGGCACATCACCTATTGCAATCATCTCTGCATCAGTTGTAGATAACCAATGAAATACACTTGCATCCAAGAGCACACAATTGTTCCTGGACTGACTCACACTCACACTCACCTAACAGAACAGAAGCAAATGTGAAACTACAAGAAGTGTCAAGCAAATAAGAGACCACCATACCATCATTCCAACCCCCACAGATGCTTGTGCTCCGGCCCTGAGCCCATCTGAAAGGTTTTCAGTCACTGAGCGGCCCAAGAGGGCTGTATCTGAAGATAAGCGGTTTATCAGCTCTCCTGTTCTGCTCTTGTCAAAAAAAGCCATTTCTTGCTTCACAATAGAGGAGAACGTGGTTGCTCTCAAACGTTTCACAATTCTTTGTCCTGTCAGAAACATAAGTCAGTCAAGCATGACACAAGAGGCTTTACACAGACACCAACAATATAAAAATCACAGGATTGCACAGCACTGAACAAAGCACATTACAGGGAAGAGAGTCTGGTAAGATCTGTCAGATGAGATTTTTAAGATGTCACCTAACAGTAAATAAAATTGAGCAATCATTCCAGCATACTTGTCTTTGCACTATTAGTTTACCTTTCCTCTGCTTAAAAAAAGCTACTGATTCCAAGATCATCTTTTGGCCATTGCCAAGAATTTATTTAAGATCATTAGATATCCTGACTCTGCAAAAAACAAGATGACTCTCAGTACCACTTTTGCTTCTGTTTTTACCTGCAGTCTGCATGAGGTAGACACGAGTAGCATTAGCAGCAGCACCACATAAAAAGATTCCACTTAGCAAGGCACACAGGCTGGTCAGGCTGTCAGTGAAATCCTCACTGGGATTTGTATAAATAATGTCAATAACTTTCCCCATAAAGAAAGGGGCTGACATGGTAATGACACTGGAAACTGCCAAAAAGCCAACAGCAGCTGCAAATCAACAAGAGAAAGGAAAGTTATTCTGAAGTTACAAGATCATTAATAGTACAAATGAAATGATTTTTCAATTGGAATTTCTATTAAGTTTGCAAGTGCCAATTGAAATAATCAGCACTCTTTCACACCCAGTTCTGAAAGGGGTATTTTAAGCCACTGTATAAATTAACCTAGGCAAGGCACATTTTAAGACTCTGAAGGCCTCTGTATTCAATCACAGTCCTGGAATCACTTCTCTTGTCTAATCTTCAACAGCACCATCCAACAAAGATAACTTTTCACAGGTGTCACTCTTAGAGAGCATTGGCAGTTACCAAATTCTCACACACAATCCTTCAGCTCCTGTTTCGTTTGGATTTTATTATTAATGTTTGTTACTGTATGAAAGCTTCCAGTTGTCTGTTTTTGAGATAACAATGAACTGAAGTAAAGATCTCATCTGAGAACCATTTAACCATGCAATTTTATTGGAGGAAAAAAAAAACCAACCCAAAAACCAAAAATCCCCCGTAATTTTATTTCCTCTTGACTGATGGATTTTATAAACATTCATTTTGTTTTACTCTTTACTATTGTTGGCCTAAAAGAAAAATAGCCTAAGTCTTAATTAGAAGTACATTAGCTGATAAGCAGAGCTCTTGAATTCCAGTTGCAGGATCACCCATGGAACAACCTGTGTCGCTCTTTGAGGGTGTATCACAAAGTATGAAAATCCCACTGGACCAAAACTCAGCCTTTTGAGCTTAAATCTGCAGAGATTTCGTGAGCCAGGAACACAGTTTAATTCTAAAAAGGCAAGCCAAGCTTGGAAGGCTGAGAGCTAGAAAAAAATCACACCTTAATTGAAAACTGAACAAATTTGATATGAAAACCACTGAACCACAACAAACAATGATATTTATATAGCATCATTTTCCAAAAACCAACCACACACTTAAAGCAACCATTCATAGGATTGCTACAAAACTACTAGCAAATAATGCCTTTGAAGACAAAAATAGACTGTGTTGAAAGTCCTGACATTTAGTTGCATTCTACTGAGCTTCTTGTATCACTTCTATGATGAAGACAGCAGCCAGCCTACCAGCATCACACTGCTGTAAGCAATATTTCTAACACCTGACACAGATAGTCTGACGCCTCTTACCACCTCCACACACACGTGGAAAGTTTTGTCTCAGTTTTTACTTGAAGTGTAAATACAGCTGTGTAAAGAAGAATTCAGAGTACAAAAAATGCATACCTGCAGCCTGTGCTTCTTATTCAAGATTTGTTTACTATCTTTCCCTTGTGTTACACTCAGGCCAGCAAGTGTGTGAAAGATACAGGATTTGGATCTTTAACTTGAAGCTATAGAAACTATAAGAAACCAGAGGAGAAAGGGAAGAACCTTCTGCTGCAAACTTATTGATCTATGCCATAAGCACATCTCACAAGGATGTTACTTACTAGCTAAAAATTCATGAATGACCTTCCTAACAGGTTGGCAGCACTGGTGTATTCAAACTGTAAAGCAGCAGGGAAAAATCCAACAAAACTCAGGTCATTTCCTGTCAGAAAAAGCTGGTTGGTCTCCAAGGCAGCTGGAGATGGCCAAAAGCATTGATTATAAGCACAGTACTGCATGGCAGCTCAGTGTTCATTAGTTCAGACAATTTCTCAGTTACGGATGGAACAGTACACCTGAACTGCAGATACAAATATTCACAGAAGGAAGAGGACTGTATGGCTAAAAACCCCCATATGTTTCTGTCCAGTGGCTTGAATTTATCTTCAGCTCTTCTTCATTCAAACTAGCACGGGTTTCACTGTAATTACTTCCAACAGCCTTAACTGAATGAAGAGCAAATACTAGTACCTAAAGCAATCTGAAAACTACTGAACTAAGCAGCATACCTGTCTTTATTAATTTAATCACAAATCACATGCAAAATAAGGTTCCCTAGTTGAGACTCTCATCTTGATTAGACCAGCAGACCAGCTAGAAAACAGCACAGTTGCCAAGGGGCTGCTGTTTTTGTTTGTTTTAAAATGACTAGTTGAAAAAACGGGAACCAGCAAACACTCTTTCCATCTCCTCCTTCAAAGGAGCTCTAATGGTGATAACTGGCTGAAGGGAGGAGTTCAATGTGTTCAGAAACCAGATATGAAGACACTCCAGTGACACTGAAGGTTGCTGCTGATAGAAAAAAAAAGGTCGGCGTAAACTCTGTAGTATTAGTTTCACATGGTTTACTCTGTTACCCACAAAATTACATCAAACAAAGCTTCCAAAATACACCCTTTTATTTTTTTAAGTAATTTTTTTTGTAGGCGATGCGATGACAGTAAAGAAAATGTGAGGCAGATCAGCGGAACTTATAAAACCAGGTCTGCAAAGTAGTAACAGAAGGCAAGCTGGCTGCAGCAGCAGCTGAGCAACCCTCTTAGAAACATTAGGCAAACATTTTGCTTGTCTACTTGCACAGAAATCCAGACTGCTGTACAAAGTGATGCTTTTATCACTATTAAGATCAACACACTCTCTGTTAAGGCCAACATGGGCTTGCCTCTTGACAGCAAATCTGCAACTTCCTTCGAGGACAAGGTATTGGTTGCCCAGTGATAAACCGGGATGTTTACAAGCAATAACTAGGCAGAGGTATCAGAAACCTCTCTTCAGAATGCAGACTAAGTGACTCCAAAGAGTCATCAATTAATTTGCTACACACAAAACCACCACTAAGACAGAGAATGTTTCTAATTTTGCTGGTTCTTACCGGAGCACCTTTCTCACCCAATATAGTATGTGGAAGTGTACGAAGACAAAATACTTGCAAGCCTGTTTGGAGAGGGGCTGTTTTAAAGACAAATACATAAGGATTTTACCCCAGATGAATTAAAATCACCCAAGTCAATCAGGGATGAAAGACAGAAAAATGAGGTATTGATGATATCTGGCAGTGCACAGTAACCCAGCAACAGGTCACCCTAGCTAGTTTTTACTACTCCATAAGCTATGAATGTTACCTCCTGAAATCTTTTAAGTACTGTACTGGTTTCATTGAAATATAGGGGCTGGGAGGTCAGAAGCAAGCTTTGGATTCGTGAGAAATATCCTTCTACCAGTAACAATGAATGTCTGTCCTTTTACAGTTATCTGTGCAGTTTTATTTAATACACCGGGATTTTTTTAGCTTAACGCTGACTGGCTTTCCACAAGAGCATTTGGAGGGATGAATAAAATCTACCACATTATGACGTGCATTCAGAAAGATCAGGCTCTTCATTTGTTCTTTAACGGGAGAAAGATGCACTGGTAAATTTTGTATTTGTTGGTCGAGTAAAGTTCATTTCCTCTTGGTGGACCCTGGTCCATAATATTTTTGGGTATCAACCCTGTAAAGAATCAGCTCTGCAAATACTTACTACAAGATAAAAATCTTCTTCCAGAGTACACTGTATGCACTTAAGGATGTTCTGTATAGTTCTAGGTTATGCGTGGTGTGGTTTTCTTTCTGTGTTAAAGTAAATTCATATATGGCATCTACACTGCACCTATTATTATGCAAGAACGTTTTAGAACCACCCTTCTTACATTGTTAAGAACAACTGTGTTACTGTGCTCAGAAAAAAAAAAATACAGCTCACAAAGTAACAGAAAGTAACAGAAAAACTCTAGGTTTACAGGAGAGAGTACGGCTTCTTTTTTTATTGTGCATTTAACAGTAAAGCATTTAACTTGTTCATATTTACCTTGTATAGAAGACTAGCTAGTCTAGTACTAGCTAGCTAGAACTCCTAGCTCCACAATTTATACAAATGCATAATGCAGCAACAACATTCCCCAAGGAAATTAAGCTCTAAGAACCTAACTGATCACAGTGATAAGCAGCTACTGTTTCTGCAATGTCTTACTTAAGTAGCTTCGTTAACAGTTCACCACCAGTTTAAAATAAGCAACTGTCACCAATTTTAATCCATTGGAAAGCAGCTATTACAAATTTGCCAAAAATATCAAATAAAACTTATGAAATAACATTTCTTGAATGCCTCTAAAGAAGACTTGTGTACAAAACAATCCTTCTTACACGGTGCACAGATAGTTTTATACAGGGAAAGGGCACACTTTGCTATGGAATTAAAAATTTCAGAGTTCCTTGTGCTTACTTTACAATTCAATAGAACTATTGTTTCCTTCGAGTGTGGTTTGGATAAAGTGCAACAGACAGATTCTCACGGGGAGAAACAAGGAGGCAAGAGGAAATAAAAGGGATCATTTTGAAAAGGCATTTTTGTGGTCTCACACACAGCAGGATGTAATAATTTCAACAACGGCCCTGTCCTCTTCCCCAGGAACTGAATTTAACTGAAGATGCAGGTTTACCTTACCTGACTACACCAGATCAGCCAAAGAATTCCTGCAACTACTCCTCTCCTTTGTTAAACCTGGGATGTATTACAGGATTTACAAACTCCTAATCACTACACAAAACTGTGGTCACTAACACAGTGATTTCCCATCATAGTATTTAGGCTTCTTTCTACCACTTTAATGCCAAGCAACAAAATTCAACACACATGTCCCATTTAAAATATATTCATAGCTCTACCCTGCTGTAGAAGTAACTGGACACGGAACATATTACACTGATACTTTTTTTTTTTTTCTTTTTTTTTGACAGTATGACCTTTGATACATTTATTTTCATTCCTAGGAGCTTCCAGAAGGTCAGAAGCTCCTTCTGCAAGAGGTGCTGTGTGCCAGCGCACTGGAACTCCAGGCCAGAGTACATCGCTTCTTCCTGAGCCATTGGATGATGAGGCGGCCCTGCACAGCAAGATGGGACCTTCTCCTCTGGTGCCCATCACAATGGGAGCAGGTCACCTTCACCTCTGTACCAGCACCTCATCAGCTGACACCATTTCCCCAGCACACCAAGATGGGTGAAGCTAGTCTCACTCAACTTCCTCATAAATCATCCTCTGCTCCCACTGTCTTCCACTGTCCTCACGGCAACCACTTCACCTTCTGTGACTGTGAATTTCAACTCACAACTGCTATGAGCAGACAGACCACCACATGGAATCCCAGAAAAGGTACACAGCACTCCACACTAGTGCTGCTACACCCCTATGTTACCAGCCATTGGTTCTATAAAAGAGAAGAAAATCCAGAAGAACTCAACCTTCCTGCAGAACTAAACAGCACCTGTAGACCTCTGAAGAGATCTCACAGCTTTTGCTTACTGGTTATGTGGACTGGAAGAGGAAATTAAATGTTTTACCCTTGGTTCATTGTTTCATATAGTGAAACCATTAACCTTCCTCTTTTTCTGAATGCAGGAAAACCAATACTGAGTTTCTGAGGGCTAGTTTCTCAGTACCAAGCTTCAACAGGAACAAAATGCAACATATTTTAACATATTTTAAATACAATCGGTAGATGCAATTTCCCTACAACCACCTACAATGCATTTTACCCATATTTGTTATCCCTCCACTCTGTAATGACCAAAAGCATTTTCCTTGTTAGCTTTTCCATCAGCCCACCTAATTACAACTAAACAACAAAAGTTTACACTTAAGTAGGGTGTCAAAAAAGAAGAATTTTACATAAATTCACTCTTCTCCCAGAATGAAGACCAACTGAACACTGAAGAGCAGCTATTACATTTCCATATTTTTTTCATCCTCATGACTTGATACATCAAGTTGTTGTGTTAGGGTTTTTTTAACTTTAATTCAAGCCATTTTGTTATCTCAAAAGATAAAACTGCATGTAGCTGATTTTTAGTAACTGTGATAGCTGATTACTTAGATAAAACCATCAGAAGACTGCACAGATTAAGGATACTTTGCTCTATTTCAAAACATAATTACAAACAAGCATACCATACCCTGCCTGTGATAAACAAGCTGAGTGAGTGCCCAGTAGAGTGAACTAAATTAAATTTTCAGTTATTTAGAAGCCTTGGGTCCTAAAAGCCATCCTTAAAATAGCTGATTTATTTACTTGATTTAATTTAAATGGGAAAACCACAGACTTTTAAAACTTCATTGTAAAATCAGCAGGTAGTCTAAAATCTATAAACATTCATTTGGATCCAAATTATGTTGACTATATAATACCAACATGTAATGAAACTCTGTAAATATCCACTCAAAATCTTGTGCGAAGTATTTGTATTTCAAAAACCACCTCTATCTACCTCACCTCTCTTCTCTCAAACACCATTTACCCATTCCATAGGAGCTACCTAAATTTTTGCAAGACTACAGGCCTTTCACTGCCATGATAGTGCACATACTGTCTACCAATAAAGATGCCTTAAAAAACCCAAAGCACATAATAATTTGACATTTTCTTACCAACAGCTATTATCCTATTAACCCATGAGAAGAACGTCAAGAAAAGTTCGTTTATACTCTGTTGAAAATATCAGTGTTAGAGGTGTAACTTACACAACCATGGTGTTTTGACTTCACCACACAGACACTAGGAAATAAACAATACTCAAAACATCTTACAAAAGTTTTAAGCAAAACAATTATTGGGGTAGAGAATTCCCATTTATTAAAAAAAAAAAAAAAAAGCTTCGGTTCCCCTTTTTACTTCATTTCATAGAGTCTTGGGCCCAAATTTTATTGCAGGTGGATTGCAAAGCTAGCACTGAACACGCACAGAGGCATTAAACAAATGGAACCGAGTTCTGTTAACTTCCAAAACTTTTGCCTTCCCTTCAAAAACCAACAGATTAAGAGATGGCAAAGTGAGAAGAGGGGGGAGAATGCATGTTTTTGGCTTTTCACACGTATGGAAGGCTCGCTCCAAGATTCCGCGCTGTGCTGGGATGCTGCCAGCTGGGCCGGTTCGCCAGGGAAACAGGACCTCCTGCTTCGCCCCGGCGGCGGCCGCTCCGGGGGCGCACCCCGGCCGCACACCTCGGCCCCGGCAGCCCCTCCGGGCGGGGCGCCCGCCGCCCCCTCCCGCTCGGGCAAAGCCCCGGGGCGGCCCCGGTACCTGTCAGTCTCCGACGCTCGGGGTGCGCCAGGGCCAGCAGCCTCCGAGCCTCGAAGCGCGGCGGGGAGCCCGCAGATCCCCGCGGCGGCTCCGTGCCCGCCGCGGTGCTCAGGGAGCGCGGGACGCCGCCCGCTGCCGCTGCGGCGGGGAGGAGGCGGCGGTGGTAGGACGGGGAGCCCGGCGACAGCGGCGGCACCGGGGGGTGCGCCCCGCACCTGCCGGGCGGGCGCGGCGGGGTGCGGAGCGCTGCGGCCGCGGCGGCTGCCCGAGCCCAGGGGGGCGGCGCCGCCCGGCGCAGCAGCGGCAGCAGCCAGGGCAGGCGCGGCGCGTAGCCCGCCATGCGGCCGGCGCGGCACCCGAGCTACTGCTGCGGCCGCAGGTCCCCGCCGCGCGGGTCTGCGGCGGGAGGAGGAGGAGGAGGATGAGGAGGCGTCTCCGAGCCGCCGCTGCCGCCGCCCATGGGCCGGCGGCCGGGAACCCGCGACCGCGCGGGCCCGGCCCGGCCTGCGGCGCGCTGATAAGGCTGCGGCAGTCGGCCTCCTCCCGGCCGCCCCCGGCCAGCGCCCTCTGCCGCCGCACGGCCCGGGGAAGGGACTGGAGGGGGCCCGGGCCTGCCGAAATGGCGCCCGAGAAGACTGAGAGGGTATCTTACTAATGCGTATAAATATCTCAAAGGCAGGTGCCAAGAGAATGCTGCCAGACTTTTTTCAGTGGTGCCCTGCGAGAGAGCGAGGAGCAGTGGCTATAAATGAAAACATAAGAAGTTCCACTTCAACATGAGGAAGAACTTAATGTTGAGGGTGGCAGATCACTGAAACAAGCTGCCCAAGAAGGTGGTGGATTTTCGCTGTCTGGAGACATTAAAAAACCAACCTGGACGTGTTCTTGTGTCACCTGCTCGAGGTGACCCTGCCTTGCCATGGGGTTGGACTGGATGATCTCCAGAGGTCCCTTCCAACCCTGACAAGTCTCTGATTCTTTGAGCCTGACCTGCCTTGCCCAGTGATGGCAGAGACTCTCTGGGAGGGGACGGGAGCTGAGGCAGCCAATCCCGGGAGAAGAAAGCAGGGACTTGGCCCCCTCCCCTGTTCCTCCCAGGCCCGCATGAGTCACAATATCTCCAGCCATCTCGGGCTGCCCACTGGACCTTGCCAGCCTGTGTCCATGGGTTTGGTCTTGGTCCAAACAAGGGAAAAATCTCCATCCGGAGGAGAGCTGCCTTTCAGGGACACCACATGTTCCTGATCCCATGCTCAGGCTGGTGTCTAAAGGATCTATATAAACTGGCCTTATGTGCCCATGCAAGGGGCTAGAGCCCACAGGATTAGGACTAATGGGTTCAAACAGAAAGAGGAGAAATTTAGGATAGATATTGGGAAGAAATTCTTTACGGTGAGCATGGTGAGATACTGTAACAGGTTACCCAGAGAAGTTCTGGATGCCCCATCCCTGAAACTGTTTAAGGCCAGTTTGGATGGAGCTCTGGTCCAGTGGGAGATGTCCCTGCCTATGGCAGGGGGGTTAGGACTAGATGATCTTTAAGGTCCTTTCCTACCCCTTAACATTACTATTTTTTCACATATCACTGCTCAGGGTGCGAACCATTTTCCAAATAATCTCCTGCCACAAACCTCATTTGAGAAAAGGAAACCCAGTCATGACTTTCCCAAGGCCACACAGTACCAGCAGCCAGAGCAGGGAACTGACTGTCCTGTTTTCCTCACCCGAGTGCCCAATATAGGGATACCTATACTTCAATTTTAAAATTTTGGGTCAAGCTTCTGTATAAATTAGTTAACAACGGTTTGTGAGACTAGATTTACCACAGTGGTTCGAACAACCACACTTTAAAGTCTACAAATGTGTAAAATTGTATCAAAAGATCACGGGGAAAACATGAACAACCTTTTGCTACTGCAAATGATATAGCCAAATTCCCAGTATTTAGGGAAATCGAGAGGTTAGCACATCCAGTGACAGTGCTGAAGAACGGAGCCTCATCCTGGGAAAACCACCAGAGCAGTTTCCCTTGGTATTTGAGTGAATTAGCATAAACCTTCCTCACAGGAGGCCTGCGGTGCAAGGGCAGTAGCACCACAGAGTTTCGTCCTTTCCCACATCCAGCTTCTCTGCCCTCTATAGGCACTGCTAGGAGGATGTGGTGTATATTTATAAATACTGTATATTCAATCACAGAATGGGTCAGATTGGAAAGGACTGCAGGGGGTCATCCGATCCAGCCTCCCTGCTCAAGCAGGGTCATCCTAGAGGCACAGGATTGTATCCAGATGGTTCTTGAATATCTCCAGTGAGGGAGACTCCACAACCTCTCTGGACAGTCTGTTCCAGTGCTCAGTCACAGTGAAGTTCTTCCTCATGTTCAGGTGGAACTTGTCGCGCATCAGTTTCTGCCCGTTGCCTGGCACCACCGAGAAGAGCCTGGCTCCATCCTCTTCACACCCTCCTTTTAGCTGTTTACACACACTGATGAGGTTCCCTCTCAGTAGTGTCTCCAGCCGGACTCCCGTGGTCATTTCCCAGCGCCGGCGGGCCCTCACGGAGGCGAGGCTGGCGGCATTGCGGCGCGCGGGGCCAGGAGGCCGCCAGGGGGCAGGGCCCGGCGCGCGGGGCGGGTGTTGGCGCCGCTGGCGGCGCGGAGCTCCCGGGGCCTTTGTGGCGCTCGGCGCTTCCCGAGCTGCCCTCGGAGCAGAGGCGCGACCAATCGCTCCCTCGGGAGGAGCGCGACGGGCCGAGCCGGGCAGGCCGTCCTCCCTGTGAGGGTCGGTGGGAGGGTGTGTGGGAGCTGCGCTCCCCCTATGCCCCGGTTTAGGGCGATTTTTTTTGAGTAATTCTCTCCCGTAGGAAAAGGCAGTGCAGCGCGTGGCCGCTTCCCGCGGGCCAGGAGAGAGCCCAGGCGGCGCCTCTCGGCGGGCTCGCCCCGATCGAACCCGCGTTTCCCGAAGAGGGGTGGAACCAGTTGGTTTGGGGAAGATCTCTGCGATCAAGTCCAACCTATGACCGAACACCAACCATCCTGTCAATTAGACCATGGCACTGAGAGCCACATCCAGCCTTTCCTTAAACACCTCCAGGGACAGTGACTCCCCCACCTCCCCGGGCAGCCCGTTCCAGTGTCTAATCACCCTTTCTGTGAAGAAATTCCTCCTAATGTCCAACTTAAACCTCCCCTGGCACATCTTGAGACTGTGTCCTCCTGTCCTGTCGCTGGCTGGCTGGCTGGCAGAAGAAGCCAACTTCCACCTGGCTACATCCTCCTTGCAGGTGGTTGTAGAGAGCAATAAGGTCGCACCTCCCCTAGGCTAAACAACCTAGTTTTGGAAAACACTAGTACACAATACTGGTATTTGGGGCAACTCTACACAAGGCTGTAAAAGGGGGAAACACCCAATTAAATAGTATATTTTAGTGAGAGGAGCGGTTAGTTGACCCTGTTGTGGCCTGAGGAGCCTCACACCGCTGCAGGCTGTGTGCCATGGTGTGCCCCAGAGGCTAGCACTGTGTCCCCCATGCCAGCCCCAGGGTGGCTGCCTCCCACCTCTGAGGGCTGGGGATTAAATGGCATCTGGGACACAGGACAGAGCAAACTTCAAACCTGGGTGCAATACCAAGAGCCAGGGTCTTGCCAAACTGCTGCAGCTCTGCCCCCTGCCCTGGAAGGTGCAGAGGGGAAATCAGGTGAATACAGGGGAGGTGAAAGCACCACAAGAAGGACACACCCAGGAAAGTTTGCAGAGATGAGAGTTTATGTCTTGCAGTGAAGCTTCAGGTGCTGCAGGCTGTCCTGCCAAACCTGTACTGTCCCCAGATTATCTGGCTGGGTGTATGAAAGCTGATGGGGTTAGATGTTGTAGATTAAACTGCAAACGTTAAATTTCTATTCAGTTATTGCATGATACTGAAATAGTTTTGTAGCCTGTCTCCATCTTCAGGGAGAAAAAACCAGGCACTTCAGGACAAAAGTCTTTGCATTGAGTGAAGCAAGCAGTACAAAAGCAACAGAGCATTGAAATCCCATAATACATGTTCTTTCAAAGTGCCATTTAAAGGAAAATGAAACATTTCCATTGTGAAATTAAACCTGAATGAAGCATACAGTTCCCACTGCCAGGTGCACCTGAGCAGTGAGGTGTGCAGGGTGGGGCTCTGGCATCGCTGCATGTAGATGTCACTGAGGTGTGTGATCTCTCTATGCAATAAAACAATCCATGGAGAAACAAACAGTGCTTCAGAAAGGCAGGTTGTCAGCACTTGTGTTTTCTCTTGAGAGACTTCAGAGAAGTGAGAATTATGGATAAATAATTTTAAAAACAAAAGAGAAAGCCAAGCACTCCCCACCTCTTCCGGGACCAGGAGATCTGCATAGCAAAGGCATCAGAAATTTTAGATGCAGCAGAGCTTTACACTCCAGTTTGGTTTAGCCTTTTTTTCTGGGTTAAAAAAGTATAAATAAAAATACAACCACCTCCAAACTCACAGATGGTTATACAGTCATCCTAAATGGTCATGAAATATTTGCACTACTGGAGTGGAGCTGCCAGGAGGGAAGAGAGTGCCTAAAATTCTGGCTATTCTTTTCCAGTCTGTTAATCACATGCAGATTGCTCTCCTATTGCCTTAAGCAAAAATGGCAAAAAGCAACAGCAGTCCTGCACGTCTCCAGCTAAGCTACTCACCAATTAAAAAAAAAAGAAAAAAAAAAGAAAAAAAAAGGAAAAAGCTGTGCAAACATGCCTTGCTTCAACTCCAGTAATGGGCTGAAGTTGTGATGTGTTAACCTAAAATACTACAAAGTCACATGTGCACTCAGAAGTCCAGTCCCCGGGAGCGAATGTTTAGGGTTGGCAGATTTCTGGTGTTGAAGTACATGCAGCTCCGGAAGGATCTGTGCTAGTTCTAAAGGGCAAGTTGTCAGTACATGAGTTTTGCTGTGCTTTTCTGGATGCCAGACAACTGGCCATTCTCCACATGCAGTTGGTGCTAGTTCGTCTGGAGCTGTCTTACAGCATGGCCCCAGTTTATCACTGCAGCAGCACACAGCAGTTTCTGCCTTTATTTGCCCCATCCCTCTCCATGAACTACAAAGCATCAGCAAAGCCAGTGCAGGGCTGGCCTAAGGCAGACATCAGAGAGCACAGGTACTACTGCTGCTGCTGTCCAGAGAAGAAGAAACACCTTCTGGCAGGAGTGGTTTGTTATCTAACAGCCTTTCCTTAGTGTCCAGCTACCTTGTCACTTCCAGGAACTTCCCAAGACTCATGTGCAATCCAGCCTTTGGATATTTCAGCGGGAGTGTTGCTGTGTCTCTGAATAGAACTACAGCACTCACTGCTGTCTAGGTAGCCCACTTGTCTAGGTGTAAAAATGGAGTTTGATCTGGCACCTTCCAAATTAGGGGCAGGGGGTTCAACATATCCCTAAATATCCCAAAGAATGTTCCACAATCAAAGGTTTCTTTCAGGAAGCAGGCAATTTAGTCTGCTACAGCCTACTTCTGTTAAATAATTTTATGCCACAGGAAAAACAAACAAACAAAAACCAACAAAAGGCAAATAAAAATCGAACAAACAAAAAAACAACAAACAAGAAACACTCCAGCCCAAACCCCAGGCTTGATATTTACAGGCCATTTACGAGGAATGCAGGGTGATCATTTCAAGAAGCTGCCTGACCAGCCCCTCTGCTGCCCTACCAGGGCTGCTGGAGCAAGTGTTGATGCATGATGTACAGCACTATGAACAGAAGCATCACGACTCGGTGGGGGAAAGAAGTGATAGCAAAGAAATAGAACTGGCTACGGTCATTATCCTGGTCTTGTGCCCTGACACTCATAGCTCCTGAGCTGCCTCCCATCCCATTCTCCAGAGCTTGGATAGCAATCCCAGCATACCTCCTCCCTTTGACAGCCCGGTAGAGGGATTAGGATGGAGTTACTTCCTCCTGTTCTCAGGCGAAGTGTCAGAGGAGCACTGCCTGTGTGCTGATATACTTGTACAGCACCAAACACTATAAAGCCCTGTTCTTAGCTGATCCCCCATCTGTATATCCTAAAATATTGTTGTTATCAGGCTTGCCATAAACAGAAGACCACAACTTCACTGAAGATCACAAACCTGTGCAAAGAGAAGACAACTTTATCCTAAAAGGAACTGCAGAGATCTGGACTAGGTAGGAAAGCAGGACTACTGATAAAAGCAGGCTTCTGAAATTGCCTCCTTCCTCCCCCCTAACCCTCAGCTTAATGCAAGTGTAACACTTGTAATATCAAGTTATAGAAAGAACTTCTACAGCTGCCTTGTTCAACAACTTCCCTGTCCCAAGAGACTGTTTCTTCAATATAACACACCAGAGACACGTCTTAAACTGTGCCCTTAGAATGTACTACCTTCTCTGTTCACCTGCTGCTCAGTGCTGTTGTACAGAAGCGTACTTGAAACAGAAAGCCAGACAGAGGTTTAAAATTGTTAAAAAAGATTACCAGTCCAGAGAAAAATTTTTATCAGTATTTTATACTTGAAGTACGCTGAGCATGGTGAACATTGTTATTTCAGTCAGTTTGGGCTCCCATCCAGTACATTTTAAAAACACCCCGTAGCTAATGTGGAGCATGCCAGGATAGTCTTTGGCAAGGGACATCCAGGCAGTTAATTTAACTGTCACATCAGTGTCTTGTAATGGTACAGTTTTAGAGCCTGGCTCACTGTAAGCAACTAGACACCACTCAGAAGAAAGGCCATTTCAGGACTTTGTTGAAGAACCCAGAGCCCAGAGGTCTAACAAAAGGCAGCAAGTGTTGAAACAAGGTTAGCAACATGGCTTGAAGTCCTTTTTATTTTTCTTGGCAAACCCAAAGGACCTGTTAATGGAAATACCATTCTGTGAAATGTTTTTAGACTTAAAAACACTTGTAAGAGACAGTCTTGTCACAAAGTGACCAGAATGGGGAGGAATAGGATGAATTTACCATTTGAGGAATTAAGACATTTAGACTGAACAGTGTGGCAGCAACCTCCTTGGGAGACACCTGTGTTAAAAGTGAGGAGGACAACTTTAGCGTAGACCTGTGAATGGGTGTAGCAATTTATTATACCCTTTTATTATTTATTTAATTATTATATACCCTTTCCTTTCATCAGTATTCAGTGACTAAACATGGGCTTTTATCTTAACTTTGTCTATACCTGCTGTGGCCTGGACTACCTGACACCCTGGAAAGGTGTTTTGCTCTTCATTGTCTTATCAAGAGGTTAGGGAACAGAACAAAACTATTAGATAACAAATGTCAAAACCAAGGATATATTTTCCCCCCTCATAAAATCAAGGTGTAGAACTTAGTGCTGCAGAAAACTGTGGAAGCTACAAGTATATAGCTGATTAATAAAAGAGATGAGACTATTTTAGATGAAACTAAATTCATCAGCTGTTATTAAAGACACACAGCCTGCAGGGCTGGAGGTCTACTATAACAGACCCCAAACCCCAGCAAACCATAACTGTGAGAAGACAGGATTGTGTAAACCATGAAAGGACCACTGTTTATCTGTCCTCTTTTTCTGAGTATCTCCTGACAGCCACTGGCTGGTACCATGCAGTAGCTGGTGCCCTGTGCATCGTGCAGAAGGCACATGAAGTAAAAAGTTTTGCAGGGGAAGGAAGACCCAGTTATGCAACTGAGAACTATATTACATATGGACACACAAACTGCAAGATCCTGCTAGGATGTTTATTAACATTTGAGTGTTTAACTATGTCAACTTAAATCCTTTTGTCGTTTTTGTTATATAATTAAAATAGAAAGTGGTCTGTGCAAGTATACTTATTTCTGAACTAGGTAGCTAATAGAGACTACAGTCCAAATTTTGCTATACTTAATGGTATTCCTTCCATCCACTCATACTTTCCTCCCAATTCTGCCTTAAGATTCAGTCTGTCAATCAACTGCAGACATTTTTTATAGTCTAGATTATTTCCTAGCTTCCTTCAAAGAGCACCAAAAACTCTCCACATAGTACATAGTAGTTTATAGCTTTGAAGCACATAATTAGTCCTTGTTTTTCCAACAATTCAGGAATGAGTTTCACATCTTTTAGCCTATGTACACATAACAGGATCTGCTTCTGAAGTCTCTTTACTCTTGTCACTTCTATATGCAAAATACTTCAGAGCAATGCAAGTAATAAAAAGCCCAATTCTGCTGTAGAAGTAAGATGATAATGGGAAACTTTGTTCTCTGCCCATCTCATTCTTATTTCCGTCCCCTACCCTTTCCCCCTCCCTCCTCCCCTTCCCTTTTGGTTGCTGTTTGCTCTACTTCAGGACCAGAACTCCAGCTGCTCTAAATCTAAACACTGCTCAGGACATATGGCAACAAACAGCAAAATGAGTTCCAGTGAGCACTGGTGGGCCACATCCTTCCTAGGTATTCACACAGGCCTTCAGCCAAAACAGTCATTTCAATGAAACCCTTGGGCTAAAATCTACAGAAGCGAGCAAAACCACTCAAAACAACTAGACAGGTTACTGCAGGTTGAAGAATACCATGTGTTTGGTCTGGTGTGCAGTATTGGCTCAACAGAGCGGAAGGAGGTCTCTTTAGAGACTTGCATAGCACAAAGCATCAGCAACACAACCATCTTCCATACATTTTTCTTCAACATGCCCAATCCTCGTCTGGGATTAAGCTGCTTCACACTTCTAACAAGCAGCCATCAGAAGAGCAGCAGTGCCATTCAACTCCAAGTGTACAGAGGGGTTTCTGGTACTCCCAGCACTGAGCTGCAGCACATGTCAGAAAGGTTAAACACTTTTCCTGGTGAAAGGCTTTTTGTAGTTTACTATCATCTAAATACACAATAAAATAAAAAGGCAACTGTGAGTTGTTGTCTGAACTCTTATTAGATTGTTTAGATCTTCTCAAGAGAATTTTCTCACGAAAATCCAGAAGGGCTAAGGGAAGCTGAAGGGAATTATCATTTAATACCCACAGCCTGTCTAGAAGACATTTGCTTGAAAGAGGCATTTTAAAAGATCAAACCACAAAGTAAAGGTCATATAGCACTACAGAATGAGGCCTTCTGGTGTCTAGTATCAACCTCAGGGAGTACCTAGATTCTCCACATACATTTTAGCTGACCTACAAAGCTG
Organism: Coloeus monedula; assembly: GCF_965178545.1. Taxonomy (NCBI): domain Eukaryota; kingdom Metazoa; phylum Chordata; class Aves; order Passeriformes; family Corvidae; genus Coloeus; species Coloeus monedula. The sequence continues at coordinate 45,952,954 of NC_138782.1, read as the reverse complement.
TATTAATATTCCACTCTGTGATGCGTCACATCAGCTCTGTGGAAAGCAAGCAGGGGGACATCAAAACAGCACCAAGTGAGCGAGACCACCAGATTCAGCCTCCAAGTGCCAAGTGGGGTCTGGCTCAAGCAGTGCAGGGGAAGCTGCTGCCCTCTTCTTCTCATACAAGTCAGAACAAACTTCCCAGAAAGGGACCAAACAACTTTTATTTTTCTTTTTAAACTAAATGCTTTTAATAGAAAACAAAATACAAAATAACTCTTTCCAGAAAGCAGAAATATTTAATCTCTCCAAATGACAAACTAGAACGTGCTTTTTCCGCAGATCCTTGTAAATGCTGATGATTTATCTCACAAAGTGTTCATGAAACCGGTATTGCAACATTTGAGAAAAATCCAACACTGGCAGAGCTGCCTCTGTGTACACACAATAATTTAGTAATACTATTTTTTTCCCATGTCACTTTTGTGTGTCTCTTCTCATCCCCCTCTCCCTAGACTGCCAACTTCCATTTAGGGAAATATTTCTGTGAGGTGCAGTGGTGGGTTGACATGCCCTGTTTCCATCAGGAGTCCTAACTTAGCCGCTTCTGTTCTAGGGTGCCCTCCCCCCAGACAGGGCAAGTCGCTCATTACCCCAAAGCCACCAATCTGTCCCCACTGTCCTCCCATCCTCAAAACACAGTGCAACCAGAGTCAGAAAATTTCCTAATTAATGGAACATAAATACACATAATCACAGCTAGTACCAGGAACCAAACCCAAACAACAATGCAGAGATGGGCCCCAACTGAGGTCAGATTTCCATCCCCTTACTAAAAAAGAACAAGGGTATTTTCTACTTATTTAGCCCAAAATATTCCAGAAGTGCTATAGGGAGCTGAAATATTTAGGACCACTATCACTGTAGGAAATACACAATGTTCTTTTAATAAAAGGGTCTTAAAAATGCTGGTCCTCTGCAATACCAGGAAAATAAAAGCAAAACAAAACAAAAACCACTGAGCCAGTAGTTCTCCACACACTCAAGCCGAATTAACAGTAGGTAAGATGTGCCCATCAATCAATGAAGGATATCTAAGTGCAGGTCAGCAGCTTATCTGGTTGGCAGTTTCACTTATCTGGGCCAGGCTTTCAGTTTCCCCAAGCTACTGGATTTACTCCCCTTTTTCCCATTCCTACAAGTACAAAATTAGAATGTATATGTATTTTCATCACTCCTCCTTTTTTTCCTTATTCTGTTCAACAATACAGGCATTTTTGTGACATCTTAAAGCATTTGCATCACTCTGAACATGCCTTTCAAGGGGGCAGAGGAAGAAAAGTGTTTCACAGTCAGTAATCTCAGCTTGCAATGGACTCTGGCATTCAAGACACCCACCCACTTCCCTAAGACAAAAAGCAAAATTAATGTTCCTGATTTTCTTGTGCAATTCCAGTCACTAGAAGAAGATTACAGGCCATAAACTGTACGCTTAGTACATTATTCATCTGTCCGGTATATACACCAACCAGTTCACTGGAAGACCCATCCGCAGGGGCGTTGCAGTAAGTGTTCCGAATGTCCCAGACCCGAACTGAATTGTCCATCGACGCTGAAGCAATTAAACTACTGTCAGGGCTAAAAGTAAGGCTGGTTATGTTGTCCGTGTGCCCCCTCAGTTCTTTGTAAAGAGTTCCTGATGCCAAGTCCCACAGCTTCAGCCGCTGGTCTTCACCTGCCGATGCCAGGTACTTCCCGTTGGGAGAAAACGCGAGCGCCAGCACAGGGCCCCGGTGGCCGGTGAAAAGCCGCACGGAGTTGCCCTGTTGAGTGCTCCACAGGCGCACGGTTTTGTCTGTGGAGCCCGTTGCTAAGTAGTTGGAATTGGGGTGGAACTTGACACAGTCCACGTCTGCCAAATGGCCTGCATATATTCGCAGCGGATACGTCCGATCAAACGACCAGAGCCTTGCAGTGCGATCGTGGGAACCGCTGGCAAAATACAGGCTGCAGGGGCTAATATCCAAATCCCAGACAGGATAGGCATGTCCTTGGTACAACACAGTGTTTGTAAAACTTCCGAGGTCCCAGTATCTGATGGACATGTCCTCAGAACAAGATAAGAGTCCTGAACTGTCTGAAAGAAACCTCGTGCTATACACAGGTCCACAGTGTCCTCTCAGGATCTTCATTTCTGTGCCTGTGTTGTCATCCTCTTCCTCCTGGTCATGAAGAGGAGAAAGAAACAAGGAAGGAAGCATGTTTATCCATTCAACAAATATAAGAATCTCCACAAGGAAAATGGGAGGGTGTTAATACAGAAGGACTTAGATTATTTACTTTAGATGTGGCACATTTTGTACAACTCTGAGACATAAACATTGCTGGTGCATTTGCTCTAAGTGAATACGGAAAGAAATGGTGAGATAAGACTTTCTATAAAGGTATTATCACTATTTTTGGTAGCCTTATGCTCAATCCAGAAGGCATCTTAACCTGAGACTGCAGGCAAAGAGGGGAAAAAATATTTAATGACATTTTTCCTTTTGCTAAAAAAATATGCATATCCCCTATCCACACTGTACTAAAACCACTTGGCTAAGATGTTGAAAACAGATCTTGGCATCTACTCTTTTTGTGTGGTCATTGTTGGAAGTGAATCTCACAGTAGAGGGAAACAATCACAGATGTCTAAAATAAAAGGCAGATGGAAAGAAAAAGCGTATTTGACAAGCTGTCTGCTTAACATTCTTTCTTAACCCCACACATAAACACAAACCCAGCAAGGCTCTAACATCTATTTCTCCCTGCAAGCTCCATCAGGATGCTTTCACATCCTCACCCTTCAAGAACAGCAACTGTATGCAGCTTATTTAGGTCAATGTATCTATTTTGGCATAGGAGAAGATGAATAATCACAAAAATGATGGAACTGGAAACCTTTCAATCCTGTTATTCTCCAATTCAAGTACCAGGGCAGACAGTCAACAAGTAAAGGCTTTTGTGTTTAAAGACTATTCAGTGAGCTGTGCTAAAGCAATCTCCCAATGGAAGGTAAGAGTCTCTAAAAGCCTACTCAGGTAGCAGCCCTTGACACTTGAAATACAGACTGCACAGATTTCAACAGATCTCAGAAGTGTCCTTGCCTGACAAGATGGGGTCTCACTGACAGTGCAAGATAACCCTGTCTTGGGGTGCACTTGTGTAGTAACTTGAGACCACCTTTCCTCAGGGCTGTCAGGCAGACACTCTTCCTCAGTACTGAATCAGTAACACCCATTCAGCACATCAAATTCAACACAACATCCTTTTGTTTGTGAGCAGCCCCTTTAACATTTATCATCTTGAACTGGCCCATTTCCTGCAGAAGGAGCACTTCCTGCCCGGAGAGGAAACCCAGTTCCCCAGGGCTGCTGGACTGCTGCCAATCAGCAGAAGTCAGACCAGCAGAAGTTGGTGTGTTGAAAGCAGCTCTGTATCTTCCACCCCCCTGACCTCAGGACCCACAGACAGTTTGGCTTCAGACTTAGCAATAGCCCTGAAAGTGCTTCTCCTCTAGTAGTTCAAATTCACGCTGGAGGTGAGCAAACTCTGACTTGGCTATCTCCTTGCCTTTCTTCATCTCAACAGCATGTTATGTGGTAGGCAGCCAGCCATATTTAGCAGTGCTGCGTCTCTTCAGAGTAGTCAGTGCCCATGGGAGCTTTATGATGCGGCTGGAAGCCAACTTCATCTCTGCTATGGAGGTGAGGCAGAGAGAAACTGCAGGCTCTGGCATGCAAAACCCCATTCTTATTCAAATTGCTTTTCTACCTCAGATAGAGCATGGCTTACTGGAATCCACAGCATCTCTAGGCTGTGTTACCACATTAAAGGGGAATGGCTGATACCTGCAGCATTTTATGCTATTTAATTATGACCATAAGATTCCTGACAAGTTACCAGTGGAAGCCCCTTCAAGCTACCAGTATTGTACTACAGTTTCTGCAAATTTTGCAAGTCCAGGTACTCAACTTCATGCATTCAAATACAAGGCTACATGGGCTGTCTGCAAGGACCTCCTCTGCCTTCCTTGTTTTACAGTACCAGCAGATTTGACAATGCCTTCTGCAGCACTGAAACCTACACTCCCATATGGTCACAGGGAGCAAATCTTATCTTCGACTTGTTTGACACCCATTTACCACAACTGCATGCTCCTCTCATAGCTTACTGAAAACAGTGTATCTATAATGCTTCTGAGTCACTACATTTTTCAGTTTCCTCCCTATCCAAGTTAGTCTGCTGACCAGATTAAGGAGGCAGCTGCAAGTGCAGCCACCAAGCCTCAAAAAGCAACAATGATAGTCTCAAAGAAAAACAAAACAAAGTCTCACATCTTTTTTTTTTTCCCTAACCAGTAACAGGTTTTCCTGGTTGTCATCATCTCTTTCATCCTGCAGTGCTCTTAAGATGTCAAAAGGGAAGATCTCTTTTGCCTACAGTAGAGATTCCCTAGCAGGGAAAGATGAGGAAGGATGGCTCTCTTCGCAGGACATTTCTTAGTGCTCCTTCCGGAATTCCCTCCCATCTGCCATCAAACAAAGTGTCAGCATCATCCTCACTCATTACCACTTGAAGGACCACTGCCACTTAAAAGCAGAACCTTAGAAGCAGAGCTAAATGGGGTCAGTACTTAAGTCTTCACAGGATTTAAAGGCTGGCACTATTGTGGCTTGAACAGAGCACTATTTTCTGATGTTAATTTATGGAGTACCAGCGATGAGCATGGCAAAATTGCAGAGACAGACAATACATCCGTTTGTACAGCTACAGAACTCCATTTTTATACTGGACCCAAAGTAAGAGAGACTATAAAGTGGCACTTGTGAGACACTACTATAAAGAAAACAGAATTACTGTATCCCAAAATAGTAAGCCTCTCTTATTTGCAATAAGCAAGGCTACACTAGTGAAGTACACTGCAGCATCACACTGAGCAAAATTCACTAAAACTAGACCTAGAAGATGATTTTGACCTTAGTGACACAAAGGCTTCACATGGACTAGGAAAAAGAAGTTGTTCTAACACATTTTCTAAGTCTCAATCTCATATATATATATATATATATATATATATACATATACACACACTCACACACCCCCTCACAAGAAGAATTAATAAACTCAACAGAGTAGCTTTAGTGCCACCCTGAACAACAGCAACTGAAACTAGCATGATTTTAGACCTTTATAACTTCATAAAAAGAAGGATGTTTCCTTGCAGAAAATCAAAAACCAGGCTGAAGACTACTTATTTAATACATTACTATTTAAATACATTATCCAAAACTAACTATACAATACAGAAATCAACCAAATCAAATTTTAACATCCTCACAAGTTATTCTACAGAACTCACAGAAGTAATGTCAAAGCATATTAAGAATTTTTTGTTCTTTGTCATAAAGTTTTTATCAGCTTTATCCCTGTGAATTGCTACTGATCAGACTGCAGTGACAGTCTGAAATACAGCCCCTGCTCACACTGAGCTGCAGCCCAGTCAAGGTAGTCTGTTTTGGTCTTGGTATCTTTGGCTTCCTCTCCCATGGCACCAAAGCAAGTGCTGGTCTGTTCCCACCTGCAACTCTGTGGGTATCTGTGTATTTCCACTTAGGGCTCCCAGATAAGTGAACTTATTTCCTTGTATTCAAGGGGCTTTCATTTGCATTTGGTAACCAACAGTGTGTTCAGACTGGTATTGGTATCCTCCTTCAACACTGACCTCCTGCTCAGGTCACTGTTTTGTCAGTGGTGGAAATTATTCAGGGCAATGAGGACTTTGATCTATGCTGGTTTTTGACCAGTTCTGGCTTTAGACCTGTGCACAAAAACTGCAAGGTACACAAAACATCAAACAGCCACCAAAGCCATTCGCATTCAAGATTCCATGGCTGTCTCCTAATACATGCACAACATGCAAGTCTATGACCACATGCCAGAGAAACCTAATAAACACACTCCTGATAACCTGGCAATATCTCACTTTTCCACAGTCCAGAACCAAAGAAGGTGACCTGCTGATTTACTAAACAAATTCTCCTCTGTTGCAGGTTACTGACATTGGGCTTCCATGATGGGCAGTACAGAGTCACATGCCCTATGAACTCATGCAGTTTATAATGAAATCAAGTCCATAGCTCCATTTTGGGCTAGTTTGACCCACTTACCTGCTCACTCTGCAAAAAGGGTTAACCCAGGAAGCAGTGAACATACTGCTGTGCTGTCTCACCTTGATGCCTGCCTCTTTTCTCAAGCTGTTTAACAAAGCAAACCCTAACCACAGATCCCTGAATACACCAAGCTCTCAGCACTCTTCCAAAATAAATAGAACCTTGCCACTAAGTATTTTTTAGAAGAAAAAACGATGTCTCTCCTGCTAAACAAGAACAAATCAGTTTGGGTTTTTTTAGGAGAAGAGTGATTAAACAATGAAAGAGTCACAAATTTTGATCTCTAACCAGATATAAGCTGCTACTTGGCCAGTTGGGTGGAGAGGAAAGGCATGACTAGAAAGCAAAAAAAAAAACAAAAACAAAAAAAACCCAAAAAAACCAAAAACCCCAAGAAAAATAAAGGTCACGTAGAAGATGCCATCTAGCCTTGCATGTGAACTGAAGGTACACACATCCCTCCCTGTCCTTGTCTCCACCGCTCCAGAGTAGAAAGCCTCTGAAATTTCTACACTTCAGATTCCTTAAGAGACATTTTGCATAATTTTTCCCTAACTCTTTACCTCTGGTAAATGAAGGTGATGCCTGAAATACAGTTTTGCATGTAGGCATCTGATCAGACTTCTTTAGCTGTTTCCTTACTTTGTCTGTATTTTCCTCTTCCTGTGTCTCTGCCCTTCTCTCCATCTCCACCCTTATGCCTGGTTATTCTGAGCTACTTTCCTTCTAGTTTTCATTTGGCACTGCGTTTTACTGCCCGTATCTCCTTGTTTCATCTTCCCATCCCGAAGAAGGCTCCATGTTCCTCAGGGAAGGGAGCCTACTCTAGTCACCTGCCCTTACTGGGCTGCGTGTTCAAGGCATCTGGCATCTGTTCAAGGACAGCTGAAGGAGGGGGGACCAGCACCTAGGACTAACAAACTATGACCCGAGCACAAACTCATTGCACCTCAATGCAGCATTTACTACCACTGCAGGGAAGAACAAGGAGGAAAGCAGGTTATAAAATCTGACCATCAAGGCACACAGGTTGTCAAACAGCCTCACAGTTCCCCAAGACATTACTAGATCCTCAACAATTCATGTTCAAAACAGGTCAGCAGAAGGGGGAGAAAGGGAGAAAAAAAAGGGTATCCAGACCTCCTCATCCAGGATGTCACAAGCCAAACGGATGCGGGATACATCAACAAGGTGGGGCTCAGATTTCAATTTCCTGGAGCGCAGGCTCCACAGCTTCACACATGAATTATCGAACCCAGCAGCGAGCAGCTTGCTATTTGGTGAAATTTCTGCAGTGTTCAGCAACTGCTCCGTGTTATAGAAGGCATAGAAACAGATGGTGGTTAAGGAAGGGGGCCCGTCCTTGACACGTTTAATGCTGTCCTGCAGTAAATCCAGCGCTGCCTCGTTCTGCAGAATGGAAGCCGGCATGTCGCTGGGCTCCAGGCCATTGCTCTCGTTGCGTGAGGAGCTCCCACCAGCATAGAGCTGGTAGTCAGTCCTCTTGGCAGGCTGCACATCCAGGTGAATGTGCAAGGTCAGGACTTTGCACAGGGCGTTGTTGTTGTCACTTTGGAGGTAGCGAAGAAGGTAGTTGTAGCTGTCCTCTTGAAGGCGAATGACGTACTTGTTGTCCAGAAAAGCCCGGAGCTTCAAGTTGGACAGGATATCTTGAATAGTCATGGTAGTCTGCAACTGTTCAATGATATCCTTCTGGCTGGCATTCTGCAAGAACATGCCATGGAAGCGGCTGTAAAAACTGTCCACTGTGCTTTTTAGGCCATTCTGGACCATGTTCAGATGGAGGTAGACGAAGAGGGGATACAGAAGAGGCATCACTTCATGGCTGTGCTGAGAATCTGAATCTATATAAAAAACAACAAAAAACTTGGAATGACTTCTCAATCCACTCTCTACTGGGAATAAAACAGAGCAAGGACAACTACTGAAAAAGCCTTGACAGCGACATGAGAGAGCAAGCAAAAGGAGACTTTTGTTGGCACATCTACGTGAACCTCTTTGTCACCTTAAGGAGGTACAGTACGTATTGCAGACCTGAAGAGAGATTGCCACATCAGTGAGGTACCTTGCCAAAATAAAATACAGCGATTTCAAAACCATTTTCAGGTGTGGGACAGCTAATAATATACCACCTCATAAAATACATGATAGTTGAATTTTCCCCACTTATTTCAAAAGAAAAAGTGTGCCCTTTGTTTATCGTGATAAATGAACTTTAAAATTATTCACTATATTTAAAATAGTATTTAAGTGTTTTAAGTCAAAATTGTTTACCTAGCTTGTCTAGGCCTGAGCTGTGGTGGCTTTTTTTCTCTCAGCATCAGTAAAATGTGCGTGTGGTGCTTTGGATGGAACTGATTTGTCTTCAGGGGAAAGGAAGCTACAGTTTCCAAAATGTACTGCAATATGCTGTGCTCTTGTTTTACTATTTCTGTGCCTGCTCATGTACATGCTTTTCTCTCTCTGCCAAGGCAAATCCCAGCAGTAATTCCTAGTACACAGTGTAACAAACCCTGATTAGGCTGTGCTGTACCTTGCAGAGGCTGATCTGTGCAACAGCTCCACCCCTCCTTCCCCAGCTTCTCTGGGGCTGTTTGCCAGCTGCAGGGAACTGTGAGGAGTGGAGCCCTGCAGAATACTATGGCAACAAACAGGGCCACAATGAGTTATTACCACAGGACCAAATGGTCCAAATTACTGGAAAACAAATGGGCACTGCTGATCTTCAAAATGCAAAAGGCATTGCTGCTTTTCAACATTCTCTTCCCTCCTGTCACTCATCAATGCATAGTCCCTTTTCTCCTTTTCCATTAGGTTATTTTTCCTTTGTGCTGAGCACTCTTCCAGACTTCCGCTAGTCCATACTGTGCCTCTCTCTCATTTCTACAGGAGTAACTACAGAGTATGTGTGGTGTGCAGTGTATACATACTATTTGAATACTTAAGCATCACTCTCCTTCCTCTCCCACTGAAACTGGGCCAAAGCCAGTGAAAACAGTGGTCTGAATGTAGCAAAAGCTCTAAGCAGTCAGCAGGTCTCCTTTTTCTCCAGGTGCACTAGTCCAAAAATGCAACAAGAAGAAGGACCTTACTTTGCAGTAGGGGACAAAAGGAAGAGAAGGGAAGTTGGCAGAAACATGAACAAAGAAAATGTTCCCTAGGAACATACAAAGATGTTACAGGGCTGGGTCCACCTAGCCTGAAGAATAAAGGGGGTATTCAACTGCTTGCATTCAGTACCCAGCAAGATATTAGACTGGAAAAGGAGCCAGCCTCCTCTCAGAGGTGCTCAGGCAAGTTGTTGCAAGGAAAATTCTCACTGAATTGCAGCAGGGTCCCAGAGATGCACAGCAATCTCCAGAGTCTTTGATTTTCCAAACCTGACTGGAAAAGGCTATGAGCAACCTGATCAAACACCCACCTTGCCCCACGTTGAGCAGGTGGTTGAACAAGAGACTAATTAGTGAAGTTACTCCTGTCCTGTGTAAATACGTTGTCTAGAATATCTACAAAGGCCAAATGCTTGAGCAAGAAAAGACAGTCAGCCATCTACAAAATTCAAAGCTATTCAGCACAGACAACAACCAAAAAAAGAAAAATTAAATATTTCTATTTTAACTGAAATCTCAAAACTAGAAATCAAAAGATTGTTAGAGACATGATTTTGCATTTTATTATATGGCCCTTTACTCACTGAAATAACAAAACCAAAACTCAGCTACTTCTTCCCTGCTTCCTGATATTTACCTGTCAGAAAATTGCGTAATCGTCCAAACTGTACTTCATATTGCTGTGGCTCTGCCAGGCAGGGAGCTGCAGACACAACGTTGGCACAACCAGACTCAGATTGGACTGTGAAATAGAAGAAGCAAAAATTACATGGGGATTTAAGGATTTCTACATGTGTGTCTGAAAACAAACCTGCTCATAAAATCCAGAGTATGCAGCCACTCAGATGACATTTAATCTTTCAAACCATCCAGGTATAACGTAGTCCAAAGCATCTAAATGTGGCATTAACCACCTAGACAGATCATGAATGAGAAAATACACTGAGAGCCAAAACCCATCCTAAAAATCTCAGCAACTCACCTGCTCCACCCAGAACTCATTTTGAAGTTTTCAAACGCAACCTTAAGTTCCCAAGAAATTCAGAGTAACACCATCACAGACCCCTTAAAAGTTTTACAACTGTGGTTTTACAACTTTACACACAGAAAAGATAAAGAAAGCAATACACAACTTTCCCCAAAATATAGTTTCTTTTTCGGTGAGTCCTACCAACCATCATAAACAAATCTACAGTCACATTACTTCAGATTCTCAAATTTCTCATCCCAGTCACTATAAATTACAAAAAATTATAATCATTATAATTTACTAAGTCTCACAGAGGTGGTGGAGAAAGCACTGAATCTCTAAGCAAACATTTAGCAGTTTTTCACTAAAATGTGCCCTTCTCCCTGAGCATTTTAGGTTAAGGGGTAGCTGGCAACTGACCACAAACCCAGTTGTTACAGTCTTCTCAGACTGTGTCAAACTGTTTTTCAGAACCAGACTCTGGTAAAAGTGGTTCTGAACTGTTTAGAAAGGGAATTGGCTTCTCCTTCTATGGCACCAAACCTTTGCTTTTCTGCTAATGGCCTGGAATCCGCAGGGGACTTTGTGCAACTTTACAGACATGCATCAACATACCCCAAGCACGTGGAAATACAAGTGATTAGAAACACACATTCTGCTGTTCCAAATAGAGCACAAGAGGGCAAGGAGTTTCACTATTTTCCTTTCCTATTATTTTTTTTCAATTTGTAACTCTTGTCACCTCCAACCCCCCTATTTTTATTACTTTCACTTCAATTTATTTAAGTCTCCCTTGCCCTGCATCACTTTCCATCCTCTGCCTTTCTACTGCTGATTCACTGGGGGGGCTTTTGGCTCATGCAGAGAGGCACCAGTCTGACAGCCCTGGAAGTCTATAAACAACATTATCAAATGTTCACATGCTAAAGAGAGATAGGCCAGCCTCCAGCTCATCTCAATGCCTCTAATTAGAAAGAGATCAGCACATGGTACACAGGCAGCCTGTCACTACTTCTTCCCCCACTCCTCTCTCTCTCTGGTAAGACAAAGGTCTACCTTCCTTCAGCTTATGTAAATACAGGAGGTAAGTCTGGCAAGCTGAATTCAGCTTTTGAAACAGAGAGATGGGCTGTGCTCATCATCCCTTCTTGGGGAAAAAAAACCAAAACCAGATTCCAACACCAATATGATATCATCTTAAATAAGTTTAGATATAAACAAATATAACTTGCTGAAAGGCACAGCTATACTGAGCTTTCTACAGCCTGGCTGCTTCAGAAACTCAGTAAGTTTCTCCAGTAAGAACTCCAGACTTACATACTGGTACTACTCAACAGCTGAAGTAAAAAGCTCTGCAATTTGGATGTAAAATTTAATATAATCAATATTCAGCATGAGAAAGTAAACTGCACATATATACATGTAGTAACTCAAGAATACTTAGTGACAGTTTCCAATGTCACCCATACAACTCATTGTAAAAGCAAAGCAATACAGAAATGTGAGGGCCTGTCTCTTATGCTGGCACAGGATTACATGTAACAGTCAACTCTTCACACAGATCTGGTGGCCTCATTTCTGCAGGAATGGGAATGGCTTGCCACCTTGCTCATGCTATGCAAGCACAACTCAGTGGCCTGGGCTTTGTGAAATGTTTCCTCTATGCCACAACTTTCTCTGCATAAGCAACTTAATTCCAAAGGTGTACTTCGTGCTTCAGAAAGTGGAGTATCATTTTTGTCCACCTGTCCTGAAACAGTCTGACGGGGCAACCATTATGGCCTATTCTTTCCACAGTGATGCTAGAGCTCATTCCCGTCCAGGGAATGGTAAATGAACCCTACATACCAGACAGTTGTGACAAATTCTAATTCTTTGCCTTCCCAAAACTTATGAGAACTGCAAAGAGGATCAAGAAGTCAACTGATTCCAAAACAACAGTAAAATTTCATGCACATTTTCCATCCGGTAGAAATAAAACACTTGCTATATCCTCGTACATTAATAAACCTACCACAGTTTCTTTTCTACCTTCCCCAGTGGTCATAAGAACATCTACTGGAAATATCTGCTCCTTCATATCCAATAAGTGTGGCCAGCTATGCAACCTGATAGGAAATTCAAAGGAACTCGCTCCTAACTCAGGGATATGGACAGTACCCTCCTGGTCTTGTGTGTTGGCTACCAGCAGAATTGCTTCCAGCTAACAAATGCGGGGCTGCTGTAAATGTTGTATAACAGCAACTGATTCCTCTTTTACGTGACCGTGATGATGTACAATTTGACATTATTTCAGATAGTTGTATGTCATATGTGCTAAGAGTGCTATGGGCAGAATTAGAAGAACCTGTTCCTTAGCCAGTCATTCTGTCCTCAGATATTATTCTTTCACAAGGAAGCTCTGTGCTGTATTTTACTGCAGATGTAATCAGACAGCATCCTAGATAATCTCATCTGGGCTCCCTCTCCCAGAGAAAAGGCTAGACCAGATCATCTTCCAAGATCTGCTCCAAGTCTCCCATTCACACAGGCTAGCTAATTTAAAAGTCAAACAAAAGCACTGAACAGAAAAAACAAGGTGAGCTTTCCTAAGGAAAAAGCAAAAACATCTCCAGAAAAACATGTTGATAATTTTCCCCAAAATAAAGCTATGCAGGCTTTACAATCTGCTCAGTTTTTATTCAGTTCACAAAACTGAGATGACTGCAGCAGAAAGTATTTTCAGCACCTGTTGTCAGATTAAATAACAAGCTCGGGTTTGCTTTTCCAACACTCATTGATGGAACTGCAGCACGCTCATTGACAGCCCACTGCAAGCATGCTTGACAAGAAGTAGTAAGAAGCTGAACACATGAGAGCAGACCATTTTCAGTTCTAATGAAAACTGATGACTGAATTCTGAATCACCATCCACTAAACACGTGCACTGGCAAGAGGATACAGACTAATATGAAATTTAGTAATAACGTTTGATGGAAGATAGTAAAAAAGACAAAACCCAATCACACACTCATTCACACTCTTTAATGAAATATTTTTTTTCTGCATGAGGCCACATGCACGTGTAACCCAGTCCATCTCCACTACTTAAGACACTTCGGTGACCTCCTCATATGGCTGGTATCACATGCTGAGCACATTCTGACCTTTCTACCCACTTCTCACATAAAATCTCCCATTGAAAAACAATTCAGTATTTTACTTTGGTTTCATTTTTTTACCATCTTCCCCAGTATTTTTCAGGGATTGCAATAAACTTCTGATAGATAGGCTGAAAAAAGTGAGGGAATTAAAAGCACTACTAAGACATTAAGTTACTTCTAATAATGAAATATTGTCCAGTTTCCTCCAGGCCACTGAGGGAGTCCCCCTGGACATACACCCACAAGTCACTCATCTTTGGATTGTTAACTATGGTAAAATACTCTAAAGGTGGAAAAAGCTGTTCCTGCATCCAGTCTTATCTAGCCACAAACACAGTTATACAGCTACTAATATTTTATCAAATCAAGTCGTATTACAAGTAACTAAGATCTCCACCATTCCACTTTGCCTGGGATACTGTCATAATCTAAGCAGTTTCATTAACAGAAAAAAATTTCTCCTTGCTTTTTTATCCAAAAGGTCAGCCCAGTATTTTCTATTACTTTTACAAGTGAATTTAATCTCTATAACATCTGCATAACTTTCATCCTTCTAATACTTGTACACACTCAAGCAACAGCATAGTTTGTTAAAATAAAAGTAATAATTACAATGAAGACTGTCACAGACACAATTTGGAAAGCAAGCAGTGTGGCAGGATTCAAACATCTCTAAGAAAGAAAAGAAAGTTTATTTCCCTGCATGCCTTGTCTCATCCACTGAAGGTTTTGGGTTTTTTCCCCCAAGTGACAGAGAAGGCTTTTCACAACTACAAAGCTGACTAGGCCAGAAAAAGACACAGCCTTAATTTCACATGATATAACTCTGCTAGAGCACAAAGGTACAACAGAATTGCTTCTACTTCCTTCCTCATCTAGGTTGTTCTCACCTCCATTCCAAAGCCCCACTACTCACCAGACTTCATGTTATTTGGGATACAACATATGTATTTTCCACTACCCTGACATGGTGTTTCAGCCTGATGTTCCACTGAATGTCACCTTGTTACACTTTCACCCACATTTTCATTCTTCAAAAGTTCATAATTCATGCCAACTTAACAGTGAGAGATTTATTTCAAAACAAGAAATGTCCATATGTGCAGACAAATTCATATAGCTGCCAACATACATGCTTACAACTCTGCCAAGAAGCAGTCATGGAAAATACATCAGGATTACCTGTGAGATTAGCTGCCATCTCTTCAGCAGTCTGACACAGCCTCAGCCCTTGTTTTAGGGGACCTTCCGAGTCCACATACTGACGGCGCTTGAGGTAGCAGGACACTGCCATCTGAATCTGTTCTGTGCGTACGCGTTTCATGACCTCAAAAGAAAAGAAAGAGGTGATAAGGCTCTTACAGGGTAAGCTAAGATCAACTTACACTGTAGCTGCAATAATGCCAATAGAAATCAAACAGCTCCATATTTTTGTTGCTGAAGTATGAAACAGAACCTTCAGGGATTTGCCTCTTGGTGGTATGGCCTAACTAGACATTTTGTAGACCCCTGAAGATATTTTGCTGCCTAATTCTACTAATTTTACAGAGGAATCAAAACTAGTTTTGAGGATTCTGGACTAAAAGTGCAATGGTGAGCTGAAGCATTTTTGTTAAAAACAGCTTATAAAACGGGAATGTCTCTCCTCCTTGTCTTTTTACAGCAGCAGTTTGAGTAATCTTCAGTCATTTTCTGGTTCCTCTGCTTGACCAACCAACAAAATAAAACTCCAGAAGATTCAGTGGAATGAGAAATTAACATACAAAGAAGGAAATTTTGGAAACATAGTGCTTTTATATAGCAAATCTATATGGGGAGTCCAAGAAGCAGTAGCTTATTGGCTGAACTTAAAGGCTAGAGCCAGACTTCTGGCACTTCACTCAGATAGGTCCCCAAGAAAAAAAGAGGGAAATTAAAAGCAGAGCCTTCTGTCTTTGTCACCTGCCTCGATCTATCCAGGCTTCCCTCCTACAAAAGTTTGAAACAAAAATAATCCTTTGAAGGTTTTTTAATATACATTTAGGAAGCCATCCTCACAAATACCACTTGGTAGTACCTCAAAAACAGAATGAGCCCAAGGCTACCTTTAGCTCCTGGCTTGTAATAGAGGAACCTCAGTAAGATGAATGCAATAGCTCCCTTGCTATTTGGAGAGTCACTGACTGCACCAACCCTTCACAATAGCCATCAATTTTACACAAAGTTTAGATAACCTAAAAGCCTTTAAATAAAGCCACAGGGGTTTTTCTTCCTATAACAATACTAGGTAAAGCCTGCCTCGAGACAGTTCAACACCTTACAGCTCCACTACCAATGACATGAATGTTTCCTGAGTGTTAGTGCTTCCTGGTGTGAGCACCTAAATCTAATGAAACACAACTTCTCAGAGAGACAAGGATGCTCTTCCTCCCCTTTTAAGCACCATTATTTCTACTGTAAGGACAGCTTTAAAAATATTGTAACAATGAGTCTTTTCTAATACCCATGTACACTTTAGTGCTTATTCCACTTGTTAGAACAGTAACCCTTCTGTGAAGTTAGGTACAAGTGGATGAGGATGCAAGGTTTCAGCAAGAGTTCACTTTCAACAGATACGTGGAACTGCAAACCCACATGCTTGGGTGAAACCTTAGAAAGATTCCCATTTGCTACCACAGGTTAAGTAACTTTTGAGGGTAGGGAAGGGGCATCAACAGGTGGGAGTTTTCAAAGCATTTCCAGATTTCAACCACACCTTTTTTCACTCCAAAAGCAAACTTCCTTTTCATCTTCCCTGCAATTAAAGAAATTATATCTAAGACTTACACTGTCTCAAATGTAACACTTCTGCTGCACAAAACTGTAGGAAAGACAGAACTCTAATGAAGACAACAAAGAAGAGTGGACACAAGGATGGATCAGCAACTTAGCACCCTCCTAAAAACACTTTTAAGTAAGCTTCACAATGTATGGTTACCATTCTGCATTTCAGCCAGCAGCATGGACTCATGTGCAAGTGATTGCCCAGGTCCACAGGCATTTACGCAATCTTGCTCCCCTCTATATTCCCCCCTGCAGTCACAGTAGGTGATGTTACCAGCAGTATCTCAAGGAGATTTTTTTTCCCTGCTGCCAGGTAACACAACAGGAACTACCTTAAGGGAATACGTCTTCACCAAGAAACACCCATTGGCATCAGACACACTGTCACCCATACTCTAATTTCAGCTGTTTGCTTCTTCCTCCACTTTTGCCTTTATACTTCACACTCAGCATTACAAAGAATAGTGTCACCAAGGCAGGAAAAGCATTCACAAAAGCTGCAAGAGCAAAACCAACATTCCTACAAATATTCTTTATTGAGCCCTTAATCAAAATTAGAGTATATAATAAAATAAACATAAGGATGGCCTGCCAAAATGCCTTCAGCTGGGTTCAAGCTAAGCCAATGCACAACAGGTCAATGATGCAGAATTTAAAGGTATAAAAAGACAAGCCTGCCGTTTTTAACTTTCAATCAATTTTAAGACTCTAGCTTTTATAACTGAAGATTAACTCCAAAATATGAAACAAACCGGAAGCATATAGTTCCCTGTCCATGAAATGCATAAAGCTTGAAACAATTGTTCAGAAGTCCCAGCTGTTTCATTCTTCTCAAACAGCGAAAGAGAACAATAAATACTAATGCCATTAACTAATTTTACTGATAAGCAAAATACACAAGGAAAGAGAGAGGAAAGATCACGTTGTGAGTTTGCAGAGCTACAGTGCAGCATCTTCTGCAGTGCTGCAAACTGGAGCACTGAAAAAAGGTTCAAGTAATTTTTTTTAAAGAATCAAAACCACTGAAAAAAAAAGACAGAGCAGAGGCTAATAACACATTGCAAGTTCCTCCTTCCTAGAAAAGCTAGAAATTAGTTGTGAACTAAGCAATGGGCCAAGAAAATTAATTTCCCACCTATGCTACATTTCAGGTACAGGTTTAGGCAGATTCCACAGCCTTGAAATAATCCCAGTACAGACATACTAAAAAGAGCTTAAAAACTAGCACTGGAAACACTGCTTTTAAAGACTGTATTCTGGTTCTGACACTGGGAAAGCAGTCTCTTCTTTGCAACAGACTGAGGAAAGACCTGTGAACATCAGAGAACTAAGAACAAGCAATCTTAAAAACCACCCAAACCAATAAAAGCATAAAACAGAAGCATCTTTTGAATATTCTCTAATAAGAACTCCGTCTCAGGCCTCAGTTGTGGACAGCAAAAAACCAATCTTTTATCCTTTATCACTACAGGTGAAATTTGGGGCCTACCAACAATAATAGATCCCAATTTTTAATTTTGTGACATTAGGATAATCTGAGATTTACAAAACTTCAGAAAAAACGAGATGAGGATAAACTGATATGAAGATAACCATGAACTCAGAGCCAAGGGATATCACACATGCAGCATCTGCAATTCACAAAAACAGGCAAGTAAACATGACAAGCTGACTTGGAGACCTAGAGAGCATGGTGGTGGTACAAAAATAGGAAAATAGGATAGCAGGAACTACGGAGAAGGCTTTTGCCTGAGCAGTGGCATTCACGTGAAGAGGCAGAGAGGGAACAGCTGTGATTTTAAAACAGCATGAATCCATTTCCATTTGGACCTAGATCTGGCTCACCATCCACGAATGACGCTTCGCCAATTCCACACTGTTTCCCCCCCGACCCCCCCGCCGCCCCAAGGCGGTGCCAAACAGTGCTTCACCGATGTCCTCTGCGGGACTTGCGGGACACGCTTTCCTCCAGCCCACTTCACACCACCTCGGCCCCAGCTCCACCACCCAGCCCTTCCGGGGCCGAACGGAGCCGCGGCACCAGGCTCTGCTCGCGTCTGGGCCCTGCCGGGGGTCACCGGGGCCGGGAGTCCTGCGGGGCCCCACGCCCGTCCCGCTGCTGCTCCGCGGGCCGAAGGGCGCTCGCTGAAGGGACGCGAAAGTGAAAGCCTTCTCCTGTCAATATTTAAAAAAAAAAAAAAAAAGAAAGAAAAAAAAAAAAAGAAAAAAAAGGAAAAGAAAAGAAAAAGGAGGAAAAAAAGAAAAGGGAAGAGAGATGGCGCGATAAGGAGACGCTCATTAAACCCACGCACTTTCCAGGGGAAAGAAGGATATCACGAGCAGAGGCCCCCCCCGCGACCTCCGGGCGCAGAGCACGCGCCCGGCCCCGTCCGCAGCCGGGGCTGCCCCAGGGCCGCGCCCGTGCCCGAGGTGCCCCCGCCGGCCTCCCGGGAGCCGCCGGCCGGGCCGGGCCTACGGGCCTCCGCCACGAGGCGGCCCGCGGAACGCCCAGGCCCCGCTCCCGCCGCCGGCCCCGCCCCCCGCGCCCCCCCGTGCGGGCCCCGGGCCGCGGCCCCGGGCCGGTTCCCACTCACTGAGCATCGCAGGCGGCGGGAGGCGGCGGGAGGCGGCGGGGACCGGCACGGCCGGGGGGCGCTGTCACTGCGCCCAGCGGCGCCGGGAGCTGCCGGCGGGCGCGCCGCCGCTGCCGCCTCCCCTGCGGGCCGGTGCCGGTGGCGCGGCCGGTGCTGCCCGGGGCCCGGCGGGCGGCGGCGGCCGCTCCATGGCCCGGCTGACACACGCCGGGGCGGGCGGGAGCGGGGCCGGGACCGCGCAAGCGCCCTCTGGCCGCCAATGGGCGCGGGCTCGCCCCAGCGCGCCGCCTCCCGGGCTCGGCGCTGCTTGGAGGGGACGGAGGCCGGCGCGGAGGGCCCGGCCGTACCTGGTGCGGGGAGTGGGTAGCGACGTCCCTGCGAGCGGAGGGGAAGGTGAGTGGGACCGGGGGCTGGTGGGGGAGAGCTGGGCGCTGGGGAGCGGGGCCGTGGGCGGCTGGCGGGTGGAGGGGGCGCTTGGGCCCCGAGCGGTGCCACGTGGGTGAGTGCGTGAGTGTCGGGGTGAGGGGCCGCTGCCCGTCCGACCGCATTCTCTTTGCTTGGCGTTTCTTCCAGACGCGTGTCTGCCTCTTCGCTGTTCCCACGTGCCGCCCCCATGGCAGCGATCTACTCCGGGATTTACCTGAAGCTGAAAAGCGCCAAGACTTCTTGGGAGGACAAACTCAAACTAGCTCGGTTCGCGTGGATTTCTCACCAGTGCGTCCTGCCTAATAAGGAGCAAGTGAGTGCTTTTTAGTGGTGAACAGTGATGAAAGATGAAAATACCGATGGCGGATTGCTGCTGTGGATGAATCAATTCTTAAAATCCAGACCTAGCTTTTAGATAGCTGATAGCACTGTAAATATAGCGCTGGTTTAGGCTTGTGATCAGCTCTGATTTCTTTGTCGTTACATGAAATGTTTTTTAAAAACGTATTGCAGGTAGCTTTAGCACAAAGTCCTGCATTAGTGCAATATGGAAGAAACTTGCTTGTAAAGAGGGTGGTGCCTGTGTTCTGTCTCTCAGAGTGATGAGAAATCATTGTCTTCAGAGCTGACATTGCCATTGGTATTATGTCCAATACAGGACACTCCGAAGTCAGATGCTTTTGGCTATAGTTAAAAACAAGAACTTCAGGGTGGGACGACTGACTGTAGCCATGTGTGTGTTCTCTGGTGCTCAGAACTTGTGCATGAGCAAAGAGCACACAGTGGATTCATGGACTGCTGCTTGGAAGGTGATTTGGTTTTCTCTTCATGAAACCCGCTGTGTGTCCTGTTTTGTTTTGACGCTGTTTCCTGAAGGTCTCTGCAGTGTTTCCCTGGGTTACGGGTGTCTTGTCCTATTCCTCCAGCCCTGGTAGTACTGTGGGGTCTAGGGTTTGCACATCTGAGATCTATGTTTTGGGTTCTTGTTATTTCAGTTACTTAGAATATTAAACTTAGCCATACACTATAACTTCGGTTTTAAAACAGTAATTAGTAGATTTCAGCCTTTTCCAGTTTGCACCTGTCTGAATTCCTGGGCCTGAATTTCTAGGTAGTGAATTTCAACACATGAAGAGAGGGATGTGAGTGGAATAGCAGCTGTCAGAAAGTGAAAACCAGCTGATTCTCTGAGCACTGATTTAAAAGACTGCATTTGCTAACCGGTATCAATTGTTAGAGTTAGAATGTTGTCAGACATTAGATGTTCACTCCTGAAAGCTGTTTTGGGATGGTACATGAGAGCACAGCGCCAACATTAGGTAGAGTGTAAGCTCTTAGGAATTGAAACCTTCAGGGGCAGACTTCTCTGCTCACTCAGAGTCTATTCTGCTTGGATGTAGCACAGTTCTCAAGGCACAAACACTGTAACTGTGAAGAGGTACTGCTTTTGTTCTAGTTTTGCTTGAGGGTTATTAAAGATTCATTAAAGATTTCTTGTTTTCCCTTCTCTTAACAGGTTTTACTTGACTGGGTAAGCCATGCATTGGTTTCAAACTACAACAAGAAACTTGAACTGGAGGATGAAGTTGTTGAAAAACTCTGGGCATATCTTGACAATGTTATCCATAGTAAAAGACTACAGGATCTCTTAAAGAGTGGGAAGACTATTGGTCTCAGTTTTTCAATTGCACAGGTAACTATAACTGTGGATATCTCATAAAATTCTGGCTAGCAATATGTATCTTTTACAGTACTTGACTCTTTCTCACAGTGTCAGATGTTAGATGAAATATGTATTAATCTGATAGCTTGCAGGACCTATACTGAAAGTTTCTATATTTCTGTCCTGCAGTACAGTTTGTATTTCTGCAGCACAAAGGTTAAAAATGGCAGAATTAGTGAATGGCTGCAAAGGCAGTGAAAATGACTTGGAAAATGGCCCTTGTAGTTTTGATCAGATTGAAGGGAAGCAAGAAAAGATTGTCTTTACATGCAGAATTGAACCGTGAAGTATGGAGAATCGGTTGGATGAAATCTGTGCTTCAGAGACTTTATGCAGAAAGTGTGCCAAATTTAAACATGGTCTGGGTATGAAAACCTGTCTGGATAAAGATTAGGTTAGAGGTACAGGACAGGGTACTCTGAACACCAAGGACAGAGGTGGTAGAGGGTCCAGTGGAAAGAATTTAAGGGTCTGTTTTAGTCCAACAGTGTTCCAGCTGAGGAGATGAACCATCCACAATAAGTTGTAAGGAGACAGGTGACGTTCTTAGCAAAATAGAGGCAGATTTGTAATTGTTACTGAATTTGTTTGCAGACGTTATCTAAAGGTGAGAAAAGGGAGTAAGTGAAAAGTGGATCAAAACAGGGAAATCCACAAAAAGTTTGAGAAAAGGAAAAGAAATGCAATATTATTTCTCTAGAAATGTGTATCCCTCAAAGAGAAAAGAGAACAGTCCTTCACATTCCAGATATCAGCACCAGAAACTGTCTTATTTTCAAATATAAAGATGACATTGAGTCATGGACATTCTTACTAAATAAGCTCTCTGTATCAGAGCAGGGATGTGTATTGTGTGTGGGTTTGTTGTTGTTTGGAGCATGATTTTGAGGACCATTCAAGAAGGGAAGAAATCTACCCCTACTCCGTTTCTGCAGGATGAACTATTAGGATCAAGTATGGATAGTCTTACGCCGTTGCCAGTAGCGCACATGAGGGCTTCCTCACTCATCTGGTGCTGCAAACAAATGCAAGGACAGTGGAGCTTCTAGTTTGAGACCTATGATGTGAGAGGCCCAGCAGCAGCTAGCTGTTGACATGTCTCCCTTGCTTGCAGCCACAGCTCACAGAAGGTGGTGTTGGTTCATTATGATGGGCTTTATCTTTGTATGCTAAATTGACTGGGTTTTGGGGTTTGTTTTTGTTCTTTTTTCCCCATCTTCAGGTCATAAACAAAAGGTTATTGGAGGCCTGTTCTGAAAAAACACAAAACATTGGCACAGTGCTGAGCTGCTCCAGTGGCATCCTTTCTACTCCTTCGCTGTCCATCATTTACACAGCAAAGTGTGAGCTTTTGGTTGATCTCCTCAGCAAGCTGTCCAAGCTGGCATGTCAGCAGCTGGCTTCTGATGATGCTGTGGGCTCCCAATTGTTCAGCGTCCTCCAACTTACCTTTACTCAGTACCTCCTGATCCAGAGGCAGCAAACCAACCCAAACCGTGTGTTTGGGCAAGTGACAAGTCACTTGCTCCAGCCATGTTTGCTGCTGAGGCACTTGTTGACTGTGAGGAGCTGGACACAAGCAGATGATAACCATGTGCGTCAGCACCTGAGCCGGGACATACGAAACCAAATAGAAACTTTGCTGCAGGCTGGGTTATTTCAGCCTGAGCTTTTCTCATCCTACAAAGAAGAGCTGCTTCCAGAACAGGAACCCCAGGAGAAGAAGAAAGGAACTTTGAAAACTCTTTTGCTACCAGTCAACACAGTGCAGACCAAGCTGGGCAGTGACCTGTGTGAATCTGCCCTCCATGGGGCAGTTGTGGCTGGTTCGGTGTCCCTGCTATATAAGCTCTTTCTGGACTCATACTGTAAGGCAGAAAACCACCTTGTGTGTTTCCACATGCTCAGCAGGCTTTTTGGCTGTCTGAGGCTCTCTGACCTACAACAGGCAGGGAGGAGGGATACGCTCTCCCCTGTGGACTGGAGCACAGAGCTGCTTGCTTTGGAACAGTTTCTGAACTTGGTGCTCAGCAATGATATCTATAATGTTGCC
Organism: Coloeus monedula; assembly: GCF_965178545.1. Classification (NCBI taxonomy): domain Eukaryota; kingdom Metazoa; phylum Chordata; class Aves; order Passeriformes; family Corvidae; genus Coloeus; species Coloeus monedula. Next base: position 45,929,918 of record NC_138782.1, on the reverse strand, counting down.
AGTGACCGCATCCGGCACAAGGAGGTGCAGTTTGGGTTTTACCGGAAGCTAGCACAGATGCTGCTTACACACTCCCAAGCTTCCATCCCTGCTTGGTTCAGGTGTCTCAAACTCTTGATGTCATTAAACCACCTTATAGTAGAGCCAGACCTGGATGACTTGGTGTCGTCTTCTTGGATTGATGCCGAGGCCTCTGAGCCGCGTACGAAGAAGGCACAGGAGACTCTCATCAACACCGTATTCCAGACTTACTCCAAGCTGAGGCAGTTCCCACGGCTCTTTGAAGAGGTGCTGACAGTCATTTGCCGGCCAGCTGTTGATGAACTGAGGCCGCCCATCTTCTCTGCTGGCCTGACAGTAAAGCTTCGTGAGTGCCTCCTTGAACTGCCACCCAACCAGATTCTGGACATTCTGTGTCTCTTTGTGGAGAAATGCCAGACCCTTATCATTCCAGCTGTTGAAGGGTCAGTTGACATGGCCTTGAAGCTGATGTCAGTGTGCTCGGTGCTGCATGCTTTTCTGTTCAACATGAGGAGCCTGGATGATGTCACTCCTTCCCCTGTGGTGCTTCGCACTCAGCGTTTGATGGCAAACATACAGAGGGGAGTAATTCAGCCACTGATGGAGCTGCTGCAGGCTCCTAGGAGAGAGGAAGAAAAGTCAGAGCTTTGGCTAAGAAAGGCCAGTGACGCTGCTCTCCTCCTTGTTTACACTTGGGTTCAGGTAGACACTCTGTTTGGTTTTAGCTGCAGTAAATATGTGTCTCCAACAGCTGAAGTTGCTGTTTCTGAACCTGCTGCAAGGCTCTGGGGCATTTCAACTTTCCTGCCTGGTGTGAAGGAGCAGTGTTGGGGGAGAGTTATGGAACTTGCAAATAGTTTTGCCTCCACTAGTAAATACTGCTTAGAACTGCTTGCACTTCAGAAAATGAAGATGATGTTAATGCAGACTGAAGCTGACCTACAGGCCTTGCAGCATGCTGCTGCTTTCATCCTGGAGTCTGGAAGATCCACCATGAGCAGAGGAGAATCTGAACCGTGGGATGGAGATATCGGCGCGATAACTGAGTTTAGCTACCCCACAGCACACTGGCACCTCGTCATGTCCAACCTGACCATCCTGTTGCCGTATATTTCCTTAAAAGATGTAGAGTACATTGCAAATGTGCTTCTAGAGACGTTGATGTTGGCCAAAGCCCAGGAAGCTGCCACGGACCAGGAGCCTTCCATCAGCATTGGAAAGATATCCCTTGGTTTGATCCACAGCTCTCTTCTACCAGAAATGAAGGTCCTGCACTGTGCTTTTCTGACCCATCTTATTCATCAGTTTGCTGTGGTGCTGCCCTCTGCTACCAGGGATTCAGTAGATCTGCCACTTCAGCAGCTGTCTGTGAGTAATATTCCTTGGCATGAAGAAATTATGGCTCCTTGCAAAACTGTTGACCCCTTGGAAGTGCCATCAGAAAACAAACTGCAGAAGGATGAGCTGAGCTTGTCATGGAAAACACTGGAGAAAGTTGCCCAATGTATAGTATTGTTAGCAAAAAATGGCTGCCCTGTCATCCTGAAAGAACGTCAGCTACAAAGATGCCTGGGTTTGCTAGAAATTGTTTCTCTTCTGAAATTAGACAGTTTTCTTCCTTCTGACTGTACTCGGTGTTTCCTGGTGCTGCTGTCCCTGCTAGTTAATACCAGGGCTAGTGTCTCTTGCAGCAGGTTGTTACTGCTGAAGGTTTTAAGTACTTGCCTCCACCTCTTGAGGTGCCTGCAAGCTGGCAGGAATGCCAACTCTGTTTTTAAGGTGTTACATGCCAGCGATGTTCTTGAGGCTGTCATGACCTCCCAGCTTACAGCTAGCAAGTTCTTCACTGATGTCTTGACTGATGTTCCTGTTTGGGCACAGTATGTCCAGGAAGTCCAAGAGTTTTTGGACAACTTTCTTCAGATGATTATTGAAAGAAGACAGAGTGTGAAGCTCAACTTGGAAAAGTTCATGTCTTTCCTGGTGAGCTGCAGGCCAGACACAGGTGCAGCCAAGAGCAAAGACTGGAAAAACTGGAATCCTGCAGCTGAGCAGTTACTGCTTACAGCATTCACCACACTCTGTCATGTCGTCACACTGCACCTCCAGCAGCTGCCAGAAAAGAAGCTGCATTCTGCGGATGTGATGTCTGCTCTGTTGGAACCAGTAGTTCTGCAGATGGTCAGAACTGTTGAACACGGTCTTCAGAGTAACACCCCAAACCAGCTTTTGCCTGTAGCATTCATACCATCTGTCACTACTCTCCTCAAAGCAGATCTGAGCCATCCTGTCAAGAAGGACTGGCAGAAGGAGCCCGGTGGGTTTTTGGAGTGGCCCCGTATTAAGCTGTACCAAGAGTTTTACTCTCAGATACTGAAAGAGCTGCCCTGTGCAGGGAGTAATCTGCAGTTCCTTCAGCCTGCATTGCAGTTCCTGACCGTCTTCTGCTCCGTTCCAGAGCTGTATCCTGGAAAAGAAACTGCAGTCATGGTTGTTTTTGCTATAAGAAAGCTTCTCTCTGGTATGAAAACTCTTTCTCCACCTCCTGTGCTAATTCTGTTAGTTAAAAGCCATTTAGCAAAGCACACAGCTTCTTTAAAAGTCTGTATCTGTTTACTTGTGTTAAAACAGCAGGCTTTTTTAAATGTGTAACAGGAAAATTTTCAAGGAGGCAATATTGTGGTACCTGGACCACAGCCACCATCTAATTTGGTGGTGATCTTCTGATGGATGTTAGCATCTTAATAAGTTAAGGTCCTGAGTAACTCATCCCTGGTAGAACATTTTGAAAGTAATTGGAACATGGTAATACTTCTGGATGTAGGGCTGAAGTGCATTGTCCTGCTTGTGTAATTGGTATAGTAGGCACCACTGAGGCAGCTGATTTGCTCCAGGACAGATCTTACAGTAAAGTACTCATCTGCTTTTGTATCTGGTAGGTGAGTTTATAGAACAGTGGAAGTTACCTCACTGTTAAGGATGCTGAACACTATGTGGTAATTCTGATAAATTCTGTGGGATATTGGCGGGTTGGTTCCTTTATCCTCATCAAATAAAGAGCCAGGACTGGAGATTACATGAAAAACCTCTGCTGCCAGCTGTGGGACCTAATGGCTCCTTTATGTTGCCTCATTCAGAAAGAGAGAAGAACACAGCACAGGTGTAACTGTTCTCTTTGACTTCTTCAAACTGTTGGAATTTGTCAAACTTACTGCTGGTGTGCTCTAGTGCAGTGGTCTCCAAACATTTTTGATTGCACATACCTATCATTAAAAAAAACCTAAAAAATTGAACACGCAGCCTGAACTCCACTAAGTACATTACAAAGCATACATACAGAAAATGTTTAAAAAGCATGAGATAAAGATGAAATAAACACTATTTAAAATATTTTTTTATATTTGTTAAAGATATTTTACTTGTAATTCCCGCACCCCACTGAATTGTCTTGTGCACACCTACTTTGGGGACTACTGCTCAAGTGAGCTACAATCGTGATCTCAGTGTTTGTATTGCTATTAAATAGTCATAAAAAAAGCTTTATGCTTTTGTGATTTGTGATGGATCTCTGGCCACCATTTGTAGAAAAGACCTGTGGCTTGTTTAGCCTGCTCCCTTGGCTTGTGCAGCTGCTTTTGTGTAGTCGTTCTGTGTTATTGAAGACTTTATTGGTATGATGACTGCTCTGTGAACCTGAGAGTAGGATATACTTGAGGTCATCAAGTCATTGTACTGGTGTGGAGAGAGTTAAGCAAAGAATTGAGCTCTTTATGTATAAGAGTGTTAAAAAGGTACCCACAGAGCTATTTTATTTTTTGTTTGCCGTGTTCTTACCTGTGGAAGTCCTTGTCTGGGCAATTGATTGCTTTTGTCTCTTGAATATGCAGGTCCTGCAATTACAACCCAGGTGATCCAAAGTATGGAGATGGAGCTGACAGAGGTGCTTGTCCAGGTGCTGGGAAACTGCTCTGCTGAGGAGTTTTATACCATAATGAGGCTGGTGCTGCAGGGACTGGAAATGAGGAATATTTGGCAACAGAAGGCTAAAGTAAGACATGATCTTAATATATTGTCAACTTCCTTGTACGTGCTGCTGTATCTTGAAAAAAGGTTGTTGGCTGAATGACATTTGTTAAACATTTTTTTCTTCTTTGTCTCGGTTTTGGAGACAAAACTTTGGGAGGAAACACTCTGGAATGAGTGTCTCCTCCGAAGGGAAAAGGGCCTCCCCCTTTTCCTCCACCAATAAAACAAGTGGGTCACAGCAAGGGAGAGTGGAAAACCCCAAACTGTTTATTAACACACAAACAAAGCAGGGTAGAACAGGATAAAAAAACCCCTCAAAATACAACAAATTCCTGGGGAGGGAACAGACACGTGGGCTTGGACCAGCTGGGGCCACCCTGCAGGCTCCCTGGACTGGCAAGGAGGGAAGGGAGGCAGTGAGGCAAGGGGAAGGAAAGGGAAAAAAAGAACAAGAAAAAACCCAACAGAGCTTTTTCCCAGCTAGCTGGAACACAGCAGAAACCCAAAGAGCAGCACAGCACTCCCAGTGCACTCCCTGCCGAGCCCCAGAGCCCCAGAGCCGCTGGGCCCCCGTTAAACTGCCCCACACTCGGTGCTGTGGCCCCGGCCCCGGGTCCATCCTAAAGGCCCAGCATCCTTGGGCATTGAGCGGGAGGGTAAGGAATAAAGCGGCTTCCAAACGTCATCCCAGGACATTCTTCCTGCTTTATGTTCAGTGATCAGGTCAAATTAGTTTACATGTGTAAGGGCTTGGTGACTGCTGTGTTCTGTATATAGATTGAGAGATGGAAAGATCATAGAAACCTACTCAAAAAACTTTCTGTTCAGCTTAAGGACTCAGCAGTCTGGATTCCATGTATTGTCAACAGAAATCAGACAGCTGTGGTGTTTCAGGCCATGCTGAAAGCTCCTTCCTACTTGCTGCTCAGAGCTCTTGCACAACAGACACCAGTGGTCAGTGTTTGTCTGTGGCTCTTTTTTACAAGGAAAAGGCACTTTTAGAAATGTTAGCATTTTTAAGTAAAACCAAAACTCTACATTTTGATACTTGTTGCTCTAAAGACTACTCAGCGATAACCAGATACCACTCAGGATCTTTTTAAATTCTGTGCCTTTCTTCAGAGCAGCTTAAGCACCAGTGATGATGTCTGGAACACTTTTGGCAAAAAAAGTCAGCTGTATGCTCCTTAGAAAGCCCAGTGACTTGAGAATGACACTTGGATTAAACTTGTGGGGTTATCCAGCCCTGTCTTGTTTGTCAGAAAGAGATGTGGATGTGCTGCATCAATTCTTGATGCATCTCTTTGAAAGTGTGTCTGGAATTCCTGAACTGCACAGATAATTCCTGCTACCTGAATGTAGCTTGCAATATGCTTCTTTTATTAGTCTGTATAAACAACTAGCAAGTAAAAAAAACACTGCTGCCAAAAGCAGCATTCTTAATTTACAGTGTACTGTATTGCCTCTGCTTCCCTCTGTTATCTAGTGGCAGTTGTATGAGAAGGCTTTCCTTTCTTAAAAGTCATGTAAGCCTTTTTGTACAGTAAGTTGATTGTGAAACAAATGTGGCGTGAAGTACATTTGGGTCAGTGCTGCTCAGTGTATTGAATTCTGTTGAGCTGCCACTTACTTCACAATTTCCAAAGAGAGGTATTGGTGGGAGGCCTTTCATGTGTCAAGGCTCTGGTAATGCTCAAAAGTGCCACTGGCCTTGAAAGAGCTCTTCTGTGCTTGAAAGGAGCCAGTGTGCCTTGTACCCCTGACTGATGATCCGTCTGCTTTCTGCAGGAAGTATTGTCAGCTGTAACGCTAACCAAATTGTTGCTCAGCTGCCCATTAAGTGGAGACAAAGAGAAAGCTTTCTGGTTTGCCAGCCCTCAGATAATCACAGCTTTAGCTGTAAGTATCTCTTTATTGTAACTTCATTACCTACCCCTCCTATTTGTTAGAGTCTCTAGTGGTTACATTTAAGGTGCACAGAGGCACACAGGAACAAAAACTAAACAAATCAATGCCAGATTCATCTGAATGTTTTTGTCTAGACTCTTTTTCTCCTCCTTCCTCAAGTAAATCTCCTCCTGTGAGTGCAGTGTGCAGATCATCCATTTCTTATACACAGTGGAACTATACCATGTAATATGGAGCTTGGGAGAAACTTGGGAGACTCTCTACAGAGTAGAGAGTCTGTCTCCTGTCCTTCCTTCTGTGTAAAGGAAAAGGTAACTGTCAGCCATGGGTTGCAGCAGAAGCCAACAGCAACAAAACAAAAAGAAAAAAATTCTTATATAAAAAAGTAATTATATAAATTTACTGAATTATGGAAGGGAACCTTAACTGAAACTAATCAAACCCAAGTTTCCTGTCCTTCATTTGTACAGCACATAAACCTAGTAGGTTTGTCTTCTCTTGGGATGATATCTCTAGGCAAGAATTTATCAGAGATTGGCTCTGTAATGCCTGGGAGTCATAAGCTTGCAGTTTCTGCCCTTTTTGGTAGGTCTGCAGGCTTGTAAAGGAGTGAACTGCATCATTGCATTCGTGTGAAGAGGTGCAAAGAGGTGCTGGTTTCCGAGGGGCCTGGGAATAGTTGCTGTTCCAGTTACGCTCACAGCAGTGTTTGTTTGAAATGCCTCATATGCATCCTCACCCAGGGCACAATTGCATGAAAATGGCTCAGGTGCAGGAGTCTCCCTGCCAGTCCAGCTAGCACAGGTCTAGTTTCATTGATTGCAGTTGGAGCATTAGGGTTCTCTGGTGTTCCAACACTAATGATAGATGGCTAATGCATTTCTCCATGTCTGTTTCCTGTCTTGTAGCTGCAAACCAAAGAGGCCTGTCAGGACCAGTCACTGATTTCCGTCATAGTTGTACCTATTCTAGAGACTGTAGCAGCTCTGCTAAGACAAGGAGAACGGGTTCTCGTGAATCCACATCATGTATCATTGGCATTCAGCATTCTCCTAACAGTCCCTCTGGATCATCTGAAGGCAGAAGACTATCGTGGTGTCTTCCTGGGGGTCCATGAAGTGCTCTTCTCTATTGTGCAGTGTCATCCGAAGGTACATCTGGGAGGGGGTGGGAGGAGGGGAAAAAGGCAGAAAGAGCAAAACAGCAGTGATACAATTTTTTTTAGTATGGTTTTGAAATATTTTGTCTTGTTAGTATGAAAGTGTGTTGTACTGCTTGTCATTTAAAAGGCTGGGAACCTCAAAATCACATAATTTCAGTTGCTCTCCTGCTTTGCTTGTGCCTGCACTGTTGTTCTCTAACAGTGGATTGCTTATGAACATCTGATGCTAGGTTAGGAAAAAACGTTTCCTTTTTCTGTGGTTGATCTCTAGAAGCACAAATGGCTCAGGATGCAGAATGAAAAGATAGTTTCTACCCTCTCCACTCCCTTTACTATGTAATCTCAGATGTTTTTATTTCATGTCTTTTTCAGGTGCTGTTGAAAGCAGCACCATCTTTTCTGAGCAGTTTCCATCGTCTGGTTGTTTCTGTCATGCATGAAGGACGTCAGAAAGGAGACAGAGGTACCATGTCTTTTCCACCTTTGCATTATATATATACACTGTAATTTTATATACTCTAGAAGAGGAGATACTGAACAGGGCAAATTCCTCAAAACCTAACTGTGACATTGAAACTGTCAGCCCTGTCTGTCCTTTATGTAAAACTGGGGATGAGCTTTGTGGTGGTGTGGGCTTAGGAAGATATCTGGGGCTCCTGTGGAGCTGCATGCAGGACAGCATTGCTTTTGGTGAATAAGTTAATCTTCGCTAACTGGCTGGCAAGTAGACAGGAACCAGTAAGGCTTGCTGTGCTCAATTTCTGCTCTTCCCTGTGTCTGGAAGCATGGTGGCTGCAAGCTCCAGTGATGCACGCTAATATGTGTGAGTTATAATCCCAAATCAATGCTACTAAATGGAATTTCTCGAGACTGGAATTGTGTTTACTGTGGAGCTGAGCTGTCACCATTCTATGCTAAATATAAAGCCAGAACTCTACATATCTGAAGCATCAGTTGGGATTAGATGATATATCTGTATGATCAAGGATTTGGAATAAGTGTAATTAAATATCCTAAGAGGAAGTGGGAAAAACATACTTCTTACTGGAAGTTATTAAAGAATTTACAATGTCAAAGTAGACAAGTCAAAGATGTTCACAATGATTAAGATGGTCAGGACACAAATACCCTCTCATTAACAGTGGTGAGTTTTGAGACAAGTTGACTTCATGGCCTGAAGCTGATTGTATCCCAGCTTTCTGCCTGTGCCATGTTCAGATTTATCTCAGCTGCTATGGTGCCCACAGCTGTGGGCAAATCTAAGTGTATGTATTCATTGTAGAGGAATATATTAGCTGAGGCTCCATCATAGAGGGAAAGGTATGTTAAACTGGTGCCAGACTTGGAGAATTGTCTTGCTTCTGCAGTATGTTTCCCTAAGGCAAGGGTCACAGGAAGCTTACCAGGTACATGGCATCATCAAGTTGAAAATGATGCTGTTTATCTTTGCAAGATTGTTCTGGTTTTGTAACAGGTAACATGAAAATAATTTCTGGCTTCTCCGCTGTTTATGCTAGCTCTCTTCATTCTCTGCCTACTGAGGTAATTCTCAGCTGATCTCACCAGTCTCACTTTAAATATCTCCAGTGATGTAGCTTTTGCTGCCATATTCCACATAATAGATCTCATCAGAAAGCTTTCTTACCATGTTGTTTCTAAGAAATGTCTTCTGATTTTCTCTAGGTAGGGAATACAATTTTCTTGTCTCCTTGTTCTCTCCTCCACAGTGCTAGTTGGGACTTAATCATGGAAGGGACCATAACTGCTGCTTTGAGCACTTCAACGTCTATAACAAATAATTTTTGCCTTGCAGTGCACATGAAATTGGAATCAGTATACTCTTACAAAATAGCCATTCTAAGAGATGTATTTTGTGTGTTGTACGGGGCCTCTAGCTGTGGCTTGATAAGAAAAGATGATAAAATGGGCAACCTGTCCTTGGCCTCATGTAGTTCAAGCACCAAGACTGAGTGATTCATTGGGGTTTCTTTCCTAATGTTTTTAAGCCTCAAATGCCAGGCTGCATCTCACTTTGTGTTTTAGGCAACACGGATGAGTTTGAAATGATACTGAAATGTGCACACTTGGTGGAACGGATGTATACTCATATTGCTGCAGAAATGGAGGACTTCACTGTGTTTTCTGCTTTCATTGTGGCTCAGTATGTGACTGAATTGCAGAAGGTATGTTCTCATCTATCTTGAAAGTGCCACAGTACTGTGCTAGCTTTGGAGTTTCTGTTCCAAAGGCAACTCTGTTATATTTTGTAAAATTTGTGAAGTTACAGAAGTTGTTATGCCTCATGGAGATACAGGTTTGATTCAGACTGTTATACTGAGCAAGAGTTTCTGAGAATGTTTCTTACCAAACTCCTGGAAAATTTTCTAAAGGCATGGGCTGTGTCTTTTTTTTTTCTAAGATGAAACAATGCAGTGCCCATGTACAGAACTGCTTTGCTTTCATGCCATGTTGGGTATTGCTTTTCTTCATAGAATCATAGAATGGTTTGGATTGAAAGGTTGAAAGATAAGCTTTAAAGGTCTAGTCCAACTCCCCTACAATGATCAGGGACATCTTGAAATAAATCAGGTTGCTCACTGCCACATCCAACTTGGCCTTGAATGTTTCCAGGGATGAGGTATCCACCACCTCTCTGGGTAACCTGTTCCAGAGTTTTGCCACCATCATTGTTAAAAATGTCTTATACGTCTGGTAATAAAGTTTGTCTCCCAAATAGTTTTGTTGTCCAGGACTGGTAGTAGTTAAGGCCCTATCTGGCAAAGTAATGGTGGAAAATTCTGGAAAATATCTTTTAATATGGTCTAAATTATTAAGTAAATAGAAAAAATGTTACCAAGTCAAGAATTATTAGCTTTTCAGTAATTCTGTACCAAATCCTTCTGTACCAAAGATACCATTCTGATCCTTACTGAGAGCAACTACTTCTGCTCTTATGGATGCCAGAGCCAGATCAGTATTTCCTGTCATCTGGAGGTAACTTCAGCTTGTCATTTTCTTCAGCCCAATATACTTAGATTTCATTAGGGTTTGAGTGCTGGCACAAGTACCTGCAAATTGATTATTTGTGGTTCTGGCCTGGGCATGGGCTGAAATACAGAAAGGAATTTTAGTCTTTGTTTTTAGGCCCTCTTACAAAAATAAAAATATCCTAACTGGTGCTATGTTCCTGAAGGATTGTGGTATAACCAGTGTAACTAACCATGGAGGCTATTACAGAGGTTAAACTTTGCTGCCTTCTCTCATGACCTTTTTTCTGTCTTTTTTCTTTTTTTTTTTTTTTTTTTGGCCGGGGGGGTGGTGGAGCAAAACAATGGGAGATGTCAGATTTCCTGGTTAGTTGGTTATTGTTTACATAGTGAACATGGTAGTTCGGCAGAGGGAAAATTGCTGTTAAGACAACTTCTGTTCCCTTTAACCACCTCTGAAATCTGTAATCTGGTCATCACTGAATGTAAGTCTGAAAGCCTGACTTGAATTGTCAAACGACCTTTTTAAGTTGAAAGGACACTTGTCTCAGTATTAGCAGGAGCACAAAGTCTCATGAGACTTCTAGGAAAGTTTTGTGCAAGATGTTCACTGGGAAATGGAAAATGATGGATGATAGCTGAAACCACAGATCAGTAATGTATGCATGGAACCTTTGGGTGTGGAAGGGGGAATTGGTGTAGTGTGCCACCAGACGCTGTGGCAAAGGAGTGTTTTCTGTCTGACAGAATAGATAGATCACAAGTAGGTGATGATTTATTTGCTCGTTAGACTGGTGGGAATTGATGGATATCAGAGGAAGGGGAGGCCTCAGCATGCCTGTCTTAAATGGAGCTTGAACACATCTTTCATGTTGCTCTGCGGAGGGAGAGAAAAACTCTTTTAACCATTCATCTCTTCCAAGTGGCTTTCTGTGTGAGATATGAAGACCCTGAGGGTCCATCAAACATAACTGAGAAAAACATGTTGGTAGGTTTAACTCTTTACATGGGAATTTGCACACTTACTGAAACCCTTTTAAGGGTCTGCAAACTAGAGCTGATGAAAGCTACTGGCCTAAGTAGTTACTTACCCCTAAAGTGGTTGTGCAGCAGCTCCCTCAGTGCTTCCTCTTTATACCACAAATTATTTTGTATTAATCTAGAAAGATTCCTTGCTGGAGTGGGTGGCATCTCTTTCATACTGTTGACAGTGCTTTCTGCTTGTTGCCTATGAGCTGTTGCTTAATTCAGCAACAGTGAAATACCTCTTCACACATTTAATGTCTCACATCAAGAGCTCTATAGTGCTTGACAAATTGGTTATGCTAACTGTATAGACCATAAACCACTTACAAGTATAATTAACTGCCAGCCAGTAGTGGCAGCTGTTTAAATTTGGTTCTGCTTCCCATGGTGTTATTGGTGTTTATAGGAAACTGCAGAGCAAGAATGGACCAAATAAGGCATGGGTCCAGATGAATTTGTGGTGTGAGGGGTGCAGTTCCGTTAACTGCAGCTCTCAGATAGCTACTTATCCCAAGTGGGCCATCTGGTCCATATTGTCAATAGCTGTGGGTTTTCCTGTCCTTGTTCTCTGCAGTCATTTCTCTGCCCTAGGAAGGGAGAGCCCAGCCCAGTGCATTCACTGGGAGCTGTGATGCTCAGCTGTTCTCCAACCATATTGCACAGTGTAGGGAGAAAAAACATCTGTTAGAAACAAACCAATTGATCAACTGACAGAGAAGGGGAAAATTACAACCTCTTGGACATGCAAACACTTCAGGGTCACAGATCTTAATGAAGGCTTATGTGCCTTAATGCCTGCTATATGTTTTTCCCTGCTATGTTAGTGGATCTAACAAAATATATTAGCTGTTCCACATGTAGGGCAGAAAGAGAGCAGGAGCCTGTCACAGTGGTGAGGAGTGCACTTCATTAGCAGAAAGTTTATTAGTTGCCTAAGGAAGAAAGAAGCCTGAATTTTAGTGACAGCTTTTGATGTAATTTTCATTAGGTGTGGAGTGCAGAGGCTGACATCTGGAGGCATAAGGCTAATTTTGGGATTCAGCAAAGATAAGACATGGTTCTGCAGCAAAAATAATGTGATGATGCCAGAGGCTAGCACTGTCTTGGGCAGTGAAGTATTTAGCAAGTGATTTGTGAGCACAGGACAAATTTCAATTAGCCTAGAGCAGCAAAGGACTCCAGAGGCAGCACTGCTGTTCCTGGTTGTAGTGGGGGTTCTGCCGGTTGTGGGGTTGTCGGGAGCAGGGCGCTGAGTCCTGAGTCATTTCTTGTATTCCTCCAACTTTCTGCCTGACTTCAGGCAAGGTGCCTCATTCCTGGTGTTAAAACAGATTAAGGAAATATACATCTCCTGAGCTTTTTGAAGGCTTCTTTTATTAAGGCTTGCACACTGAAGTACTCAGGAAAAAATTGTTAGATAAATATCAAATTACGAAATGAGAAGTTATAATTGTTTGACTACCCAATGTAAATGAGAGAGCAGCCTAAAGGAAGTGCTCATTTGTAACTGACTTACTAGTATAGAGCCTATAGGAGACATACAGAATCTACTGAAATGTGTAATCCAAGGCAAGTATTTTAGGGGTTTTTTAATTACAGTTGTTGTGCAGAGGAGTGTCTATGTGATTCCAGGATGATTAGTGTCTTTGCCACTGCAGCAATATATATAGTACTCCTGTGGATTTTACTGTAAAGGCTGTGCTTGTTTTGCAAAACATGTTTGCAAAAATCAGGGAAATACTGCACAAGTCAAAATCTTGGATTTTATCTAATGGGCTGTTCCAGATGGTCTGATGCAAAGGATAACGTTGTCAGCATTTAATGTACACTGACTGTGGAAACGGTGTTTTCTTGCCTTTCTGTCTTCAAGTTTAAGACAATTTTGTTCTTCTTGTAGGTGACTTTGCACCCAGCTGTGAAGACACATCTCACAGAAGGAATATATCACATCCTTGACCTTTGCATTGAACGGGACATCAAGTTCTTGAATGCATCGCTCCCAGCAGGCGTGAGGGAGGTCTTTAAGGATCTGTATAATGATTACAACCACTACCACAAAGCAAAAAAGCAGGGGGAGGAAAAGTACACTGCATGAGGAATCCTGCCTGGTGCTGCATGATCAGTTATGAACTGATCATGCAGCACTGAGAAGATGCTCAGTTGCTGTTTGGTTTGGGATGACCAGTAAGATCAAACCTGAGGAGGGTGCTAAACATGAATTGCATTTATCCCTATACAGCCAGCCTTCATAAGGGGGAAAAAGGGAGATGGGGAGGGAGGATGTGCTGTGCTGTTTGGTCTGGTCCTGCGTTGTGCCGCAAACGACAGAACTGCTGTGCCTCTGCTGGCCCCTGGTGAACTTGCTGGGAGCCCTGGGGAGCTCACTGCAGTTTGGCAGCAGATGTCAGGCTTCAGGCTTTGGCACATCATGGTGCTTTCCTGTGGAAGCAACAGTCTGGTCTAAAAACCAGTGAGGGATGTAACCCCTGCTTTCGCTTACATGGTAAGCAGAATTAAAGCAGTTAAAGTGCTTATTTTTGTACCCTGTTATTTTACATTTTGTAGCTGAAGAAATTTGTCAGTGTTACACAGCTGTACAGCAGGTTACTGTGCAAAACTGCAGAAATAACAGTAAAAAATTTGAAAGATTGTATCTCTTCGCTTGATTGGTTTTGCTGTCCAGTCCAGCCCTGGGCAACCTGGTCTGACCTATTGAATTTCCTTCCCAACTGTATTATCCTCTGATCTCATGATAATCAAAAAGACTGACTACCTGGAGCTCTGGTCGATTTATTGTCATTAAGCAATTACACGTAGTCATCTGAGCTGTGATCACTCTCCATGTACAGTTTTAGCTTGTGACAAATGTTAATTACCACTGTTACTATCTGAGACCCTTTTTGGTCTAAGCTCAGCCTTGTTGCTTTGCATTCACTCTAGGTTAAGAGTAAGGCCTAGACTTCTTGCAGCTCAACTGACAGGAAGCTTTATCAAGTTTTATCAAATACCTCCCTTTCATTAGCTAAATGACAGAAGCTTATTTTCTTGAAAATGATAGATACTAAAGATGTAAATTTTTATGTAAGTGGTAAAACAGTCTTTACACATACATGTAGGTAGTAGAAAGAACTCAATACTTTCGTTTTATTATCTGCTTTAATTCATAGATAGGGGGTGGACAGAGGGAGGATGGAATGTGGCTTACCACTTTTCTGAGTCCATCTGCCTTGTAGCAAGGTCCAAAGGATGAAGTTTGTCTGAGGCAGGAGATTCCATGTGGCTCAGATGAGGGAGGTGAGCAGGGCTGGGCTAAACTTCATCCACTGGACTGGGCATGACCCTCCTCTCATCCTGAAAAAGCATCTTAGAGAGCTTTGGTACTGTGCAAGGGCTATTCAGAAGTAATAGTGCTATGTTATCAACACTGTTCTAGCCACAAATGCAAACCACAGCGCCATATAGGCTGCCACAAAGCGAGTTAACTCCATCCAAGCTGGATCCTGTGCTCCACTGGGCCACTTCTGTATTTTGTTTCATGTGGGCCAGCAGTGGGAAGGGGGAGTTACTTCTGCTCCACCAGGAAGTGGGACAGTGACATAGGTCCCAGAAGGGAAACATGTATGAGCTGGGGGCATCCAAAGGGGTGCCAAAGAGGGGAGATCTCCAGGGTGGAGACAGTTAATACAGTAGGAAAATCAAAGGAGTTTTTGAGCACTGGGAGAGGATGTGGAAAGAACAGCGAAAAAAGGAGAGCTGGGTTTGGAGCGGGGGAGGAAGTGAGGGAGGAAGGAAGTGAGGTAGCATCTCTGGTGTGTTAAGTGTCAAGGCTCCGCGATGTAGCTGCATGGTTGCAAGCCACACACTTAGCTCAAAAGCTTCTGAGTGTAGACCACAGTAAATAATGTTAGCCAAAGGAGGTAAACGAGTTGAGCTGACATTTTTTTATTTCATTAATACTAACTTTATGAACATTACCAATTTTAATCTCTTGGCTTGGAAATGAAAATGTGTAACTGACTTAGATGTACAAGGGTGATGGAATTAACGAACCCCCACTATCAAAAGGACGCAGTGCATGCTTGAATGAATGAAAATTTGAAATCCTACCACAATTAAACCTTTATTTCAAACACCCTGTGCAACTGCCACTTATCCCACAGCCCCCCTCCTTCTCCATGCAAAGCAGTGGAGTTCTGAAGCACAAAGCAGCATTTCTGTGTAGAAGTGACAAAGGGGTTAAAAGGAAGGCTGTCTTTCACTTGCTAATCCCAGGTCTTTGTCCAAGATCTGCTCCGGATTTTTTTTTTTAGCTGGAATAAATTAAATCACTGGCAGAGGACCACCTGCTGAGAAAGCAGGCTTTGTACTCCCGAGAGCATTCCCACATGGGTGCAGTGTTCCTCTGTTGTCACACGGTGGGGCCATGCTGCAAGGGTACAAAGCACCGTCTGAAACCAGTTTGGGAGCCCTTCCTCCTAGGCTGGGTTAGTTTACGAGCTACGAACATCAGGAAGGTAAAGGCTTTGGAAGAAGCACCATCTCAGGGGTAAAGGCCGGCAGTCGTGACCTTTGTTTCACTGGAGCATTGCTTTGTGTGAGTGAATCTCCAGGCCTTACAGGCTTCTGCAACAGATATTCTTGGCCAGATTTCCAATTGTTGATGCAGTGCATCTCTTCTGAGGGCTTTTCTTGCTGCAGCACGGACAGAAATACCTCTCGTAGGCAGAACTCGGAGGCTGGGATCTCAGCGTCCTGCTGGCTGTGCCACTGGCTCAGCCTGTGACTCTGCGTGTGGTGTTTGGTACTGGTGCATGGGCAGTGCCCAAGTCTGCAGTGCCAAAACTGGCTCAAATAGCAAGGAACAGGAAAGGCAAGAAGAATAGTCAAGGCCAACAAAGATCATGCTGGATTTATTTACCCTTTATTTTTGTGTAGCTGCTGTGAAAATCAGCTGATTTTTCTACTTACCTGATGGTGGGGCTTAATACTTGATTTACCTTGCAATTGTGGATAGAAATGTCAAAAAAGATGATGGTGTAAGACGTTAGATATTGTCTTACTTATTCAAAAATTGTTTTTGCTGATCATACCTTCTGGGAAGAGAAAATGTATGGAGTACTTTCCTTTAAGCTTGAAATGCATCAGTAGCTTCCTATTTGTTTACTTCTTGATGCAGTTCTGGGGCTTCTGGATAACAGAAGGCTCCCTCCAAAGCTATCTTTATGGGTTAAAGCATAATAATATGAATAAAGGAGTACTTTGAGAGATTTCTGTACCATTATTACTGAACCATTAAATGTCTCCAGTGATACAGTTTGTTGATACTGAACTGAGTGGGGAAGTGAACACTTGGGACAGGAGAGGCAAGCTGCAGGAAGACCTGGGTATGCTGGAAGGCTGGGCTAACAAAAACCTTATGAAGTTCAACAAAGACAAACACAGGGTCTTGCACCTGGGAAAACATAATCCAAGAGTCCATCACAGCTCAGGCTGGGATCTGCCCATCTGGGGAGCAGCTCTGTGGAAAGGGACCTGGGGGTGCCAGTGAACAACAGGCTCGGTATGAGTGAACGTGGGCTTCTGCGGCAAAGAAATCCAATGGGATATTCAATCCCATCAACAACTGCATCACCAGAAGAGAGAAAGAAGTCGTTTTCCCACTCTCTTCCATGCTTGTCAGGCCACACCAGGAGTAATGTGATCAATTTTATTCCCCGCTATGCAAAAAAGATGTGGACAGGCAGGACAAGGTCCAGGGAGGGGCCACAATGATGATCAAATGACAGGGAAGTCTTCCATGGGAGGAAAGGACAACTGGGTTTGTTTGGCCTTGAGAAAATAAGGTTTAGGAGGAGACCTTATCACTTTGTTCTTGTATTTAAAGGGTGGCTACAAAGATGAAGACTCCCTTTTTACAAGGAATCACATGGAAAACACAAAAGCTAATGGTAAAACTGAGGACGTTCCAATTGGACACAGGAGGAAAATTTTTCACAGAGAGAACAATTGGCCATTGGAGTAATCTCCCCAGGGAAGTGGTGGATTCCTCAACACAGAACAATTTTAAATTTTTTTTCAGCTAAATGACTGCTTGATTTTTTTCAATGAGAAACATGCAAAAGTGCCATTGTAAGCAGTACTGACATTTACTGCTGAATGATCAGTGATGTATTCTGCAAGTAGTCAAAATTCCCGAAAAGGAGGAGGCTCCTGTTACTGTACCTACCCAGTAATATTTATGTCACAGACAAGTGGAAGTGAAACCTGTCTTGCTATGGAGCAGTACTCACTCATCTGTATTCACACACCTTTCGTAAAAAATGTGAAAGTTTTTTTTTTTTTAATTAACTTTAAAG
This sequence comes from Coloeus monedula, assembly GCF_965178545.1. Taxonomy (NCBI): domain Eukaryota; kingdom Metazoa; phylum Chordata; class Aves; order Passeriformes; family Corvidae; genus Coloeus; species Coloeus monedula. The sequence goes on along the minus strand of NC_138782.1, from coordinate 45,912,432 downwards.
TCTGGAAAATTTGTGAAAGAAAGTGTGTCCCTGTGACCTTCTCAGAAATTTTAGTCTAGGAGAGCCCTCCAGCAAACCTGTCGGCAGTTCTTCAAGAGAATCTGTGAAGAATAAATAAATGCTCTCCAAGTGCCTAAGCTTTATTGCCATCTCTTGGATACTGACATTTTTGTACCTATTTCTGAAGATGATAGCAAACAAAAATGACCAAATCAGTTTTGTCTTTTGTAGGAGTCTTCTAATGCAAGCATAGAGTGGCAAGAGGTACAGGCCTGCCAGTGGTGAGTGCTTGGTCCTTTCTAGGTGTAGACTTGTTTATGTCAGGAGAGCTTTATTCTGACATGTCCTTCTGAGGTTTCTCTTTTAAGATTGGTGGAGACCAATTTCTGCCCCAGAGCAATTGTCATTATTTTAATTACATTTTTTAGAAGTTGGATTCAGAATTGCTTCTTGAAAGAAGTTCCACAGATGATCTGCTCTGAATTAGGCATCTTCTTGTGGAGGCTGCTGCAGGGCCTGGACCCTCTTTTCATCTGGGAAGTCACTGTAATGCTTTTTCAGTTCTTCCCCACAACCAGAGGACAGGGTGTTTTTGCTGATAGCTGGCAGAGAGGATTCGGAAAGCAAACAAAGAATAAAAGGAGAGGAAAATCAGGGACAGGTCCCCTGTTGATTCATCCATTCAGGTTTTCTGTTAGGTTCAGGTATCCCTGCTTTTATTTTTACAGCCTCTGCTTGAGGGATTGGTTCTCCAGGCTTTCACAGAGCTGTGCTGGGGCTGCTCAGGAACGTGCACAAAACGGACACATTGCTGCCCTAAGGATGATGACCATGGGCTGCTTCTGCTGTAGGAAGGGAGAGAAGCAAAAGAGCAGGAATGGAGGTCTAGGATGCATCCAGTCTATTGTCAAGACTCTTTGCTGAGATAGCTTTGTTAATGATTTGATTTTGGGTAGGAGTTAGCAGCTTCCAAGACAGAAGGAAGTTTCTGGTAGCTGAAAGGAGAGCAGCTTTGAAAACCAGGCTGTTCATGATTTTCAGTGCGTCTTAAACATCCATTGCTTTATTTGGTGTGCTCCAAGCACCTAGAAACCTTTCTGGGCAATGGGCCACCACGTGTGCAGTAGTGTGAACTGTGAGCAGGCACTCGCTGTCCCTGCACACTGCCAGGTGTGAGAGACAGTGGGTGGGAGAAGAAACAACATTGTAGGAAGAAGTGATTGATTTGTGTTTATTTTTTTATGCCAGTTTTAGAGCAGCACGTGGGAGTTCCCTCCAGTAACCCCACAGAAGAGTATTCTTGGGTTTGGGGTTTGTTAATATCCCAGGAAAAGAAAGGAAGAGTAAAGGACCATGTTACCAAAAAAAAAAAAAAAAAAAAAAAAAAAAAATCAGAATTTCATGTTGGGGCATAAGCAGGCAAATCCATAAAAGACAATTTGATCAATACTTCCATTGGTAAATTATGTGGTCTGTGCAAACAAAGCCTCAGCTTTATCAGAGAGTGTATTAACTCATGGAGGGAAGGCTGATTTATCACACTTCATCCAGTAATTGTCAGCCCATAATCCCCTGAAGAGAAAGTAGCCATCCATGCTTATCACTTGAGGAGAGACACTAGAACAAACAGATGCTGATTTTAGCCTGGCAAGAAAACATTGCCACTTGAGCACAGCTGGTCTGCCCAAATGCAAGTAGCTGCTGCTTGTTCCTGTTCCTGAGGCTCAGGAGTGCAGCTGATTTTGAGCACCCATGGCTGGGAGTAAAGCTCGGGGCTTTGTGGTGGCTTTGGTGTTGTACCTGCTGCAGGTCACCTGTGTGCTTTGCTTGCTGAGGCCTTACCTTCTCTGGCTTTTGACACAGACAGGAGTCTTCCCTGTAAGAGATTTGTGAAGTTTGCAGAAATTTTAATGCTCTGTGGGTATCTAAGGGAACTGAGTTGTTTTTTTTTTTTAACTGCTACAGAGATGGGTGATACAGCATTATTTAGCTGATCCACAGTATCTCCAGTGATGACCAGAAAATATGTTGACTGACTGCATAATTTCTGCCCCTTTCGTCTTCTCACCAGGTGTATGTGAATCTTGCTGTTGCTTTAGTGTGCATTTTACTCTCTTTTCTAGGTTTTATTGAGATTGTTCAGTGTTTTCAGGAGACAGCTATGCAAATGTCAGCTGCTAGTACCTGATTTCTTCAGACTGAAATTTAAAATATGTCCATGAAAGTTTTCATAACCTAAGCCCATAATACTGAGAGCCTAGAGTATGTGCCTCCTGGTGCCACATGCAAAGGAAGTGTGACTAAGAAACCTGTTATTAGCAGCTTGTATTTTGTTTGTGCAGTGACATCTAAGGGACTTTCTAAGCAACTTATTTTCCCTTGCTGTAAAGGAAGATTTCTTACTGCGGCAAGAGGCAAATCTGTTCTTCAGATCTCAGCCTGTGCCGTATTGCCTGGATGAGGAGAAACCTGTGGAAGAGAAATAGTTTTGTTCCTGAGCCATGGAAACTTCACCAGCTGGAAACCTCCTTTGACCCACGTGCCCTTTCCCTGCAATAGCACCACACCTCTGATCCTGTTTTTGGAAGAGAATATGTAGCTGTGCTGTCTTAATGCAGGCAGTATCTGGAAGATGGGCTCACCTTTGCATCCACGTCCAGGATGTTGAGGAGGAGTTGTGGCATCTTTTTTCCTGCCACACTGTAGCAGTGGTAATGTTTAGAATTAGCTTCTGCACATGATTCCTAGGGACTTCAGAGGGCAGAAACTTGCCCTTAGAGCTCCCAGCACTTTTCATCTTCAAAGTGCATTATAATCATTAATACATTAATTAGGCATTCTCCCTTTCCATTCTGCTAACTAGATTTATTAAGCTGAATGTATTTATCTTTGGGCAGCTTCTACAAGCAATTGAATGAATAATTTTCCTAATAACTTTAATAGCAAAGACATGAAAAGGAACAGGGATGATGAGAACAGGAAATCAAGGCAAATAAAGCTGTGCTATGAAAGGAGAGGAACAATTTGATTCTAGGTGTAATTCCACCTACCCCTGCAATTCCCAGCTGACAGCTGTGCATCCTTTCTTGCTTCTGTCTTCCCTAACCTACATGGAATTACACATTTATGTAACATTTATGCTAGCACACACAGATGCAAAAAAAAGGAGGTCATGGATGACTGGGATCTGCACAAAAGGAGAACATGAAAATAGTGAGCAAGGTGAGGAAAGCCTATGTGAATGTTTGACTTTTACATATGCTTGTATCTTAGGTGTTTCTATGAGAGCTGGTATAATCTAGCAGAGTGTTCCACAGTGGGTGAGCTGCAAGGGTGGAGGAAGGTCATGAAAGACTATGTCAGGGAGTTTAAGGTGTTGAAAACTGTCATCTAAAGCAAATGAAATCCTGATTTCCTTCTCTGTCTTTACCCTTCAAGCATTGTCGGTTGTGCCCTCAAAGCACACACAAATACACGATGGGTGGTTGTTACAATACACATGCAGTTTTGTTCATACACTCACAGTAAATGTTGGTGGAAGAACACAAAAGATTTTCTCTGAAAAAGTACATGTTCCCAAAAGTTCAAAGACTTGTTGACATAGTGACTGGAGTGCTGCACTGTGAATTTAGTGATTTTTTTGCAGTGCTCTGCCGTTTGCCAAGTGATTTCACCTCTGTCTTCTTCCTGTCTTGTTTATTTAGATTCACAAGCTTAAGACCAGGAGGGACTGCTAGATCATCTTTCCAGACCTCTTGTGTATCACATCACAGTCGATTCAGCTTGATATAGTTACTGCTGTAGTGAACCCAATAACCTGTGGGTGGTTGCAACATATCATCCATGAAGCCAAATTTTTGACATTAAGCTCTTCAGGGCAGGAGTTGTGTTCTATCCATGCTTTAATTAGAGATTCTCAGCAGTGCTATTAAACCAATATTAACACCAAGAAAAATAACACCAAGAGTAATACCAATAATGTTAATTATAATAAAATCTATTAATATTTTATTGGTTAAGTTTGTTAGGTTGCTTGTTTTGTGTTGAATTTTCTTTTTAACTGTGAAGCCAGCCACTGTATATGAACCGTAGCTTTCAGAAAGGAGACGAAGAGGTGGCTTTTCAATTCTGGTGTGCAAATACTTCTGCAGAGCAGCAGACGAGGTATTGGATGGGCTCTTTAATGCAGTGGAGGAGGTTGTAAAAAAAAACCCCAAACCAGCATAGCCAGGAGCTGCTCTCCAGCAATGCAGATTGTCAGTAAGTTGATCTCCATACAGCAGTAAGGGAGTAAAATGTTACTGCTGATGGCATGCAGGATAAATGCTCTGAGTCTCAAATGTAGATTTTGATAAACATGGGGAATCAGCCCATTCTTCTATCTCTTAATTCCCAATTTAAGGATCACATAGTCTGCCTGTGCCATTTTGATGGAAAGTGGCTTGTCAAATGGAGCAAGTTGGGGGTTTTTTGTAAGAATTCTTTCAGCTAATGTGGATTTGACACTCCCACAGCTTTGCTCAAACTCTGTCAGACCAGGGAGATGTTTGTCAGCATCCTCTTTTACTGGAAGAGCTAACCTAGTCTGAAATCTTGAAGGAATAAAACCTTGACTTAAAATAGAAGTGTTTGTGACAGGACAAGGGCGATAGGAATGGAAGGATCCTTCCTAACCACCTGCCTGGCTGTCAGAGGAGCTCATCTCTTCCCCTTGTCGCCCTTGGCTGTCTAGAATTTGCCATGGATTGCAGGCAGGCTGTGAAGGGGCCGGGCGAGATGAACATGTGCACTGAGAAGTGACTGGAGTTTATTTGTTGTGACAGGAATGGTGCCCCCTCCACCACTGGCAGTCACTTCCTACAGCCCTGGGATGGAGAAGTTTCAGCTGGTTTAACCAAAGCAGTGCAGGGCTGTATCAATCTCTCTGCACCCTCTTGGAGGTTACTTTCCCCACAGCAGCATCAGTGGAGCAAAGCTGTGGTCTTGCCTCAGATCCAGCAGCTCCGAGCCTGATCCATTTCCCCAAACCCCTGGAGAGGATGGTTAAAAATAAAATGCTGAGTTGCAGAGAAGCTAACACACTTCTGCTCTCTCTGGTCCCTGCTGTGGGACAGTGGGACAGTAGCCTTTTGCCCACAGACAGAACAAACACAGCTGGTGAAACTCAAGGTAGTACCTGGAGGAGATGCAGCTAGGTCAATGCAACCATGAGGAGCTGCCTCTGAAATCCCAGGGTACTGCTGGTCCTGCATACTCAGGGTGAAACTCAGCCCTCTCACAATTCCCACTCTGCCCAGCAGTAGGTGTGTGCTGCAGATGGAGGCACTCACAGCACCAGCAGGCAAACTAGCTCTTGGCTGGTTTCCCACAGATGCCAAAGCTCAAAAATGAAGCTTCAATCCTGGCTGCTAATTGACTTGGAGGTATGGGGGGTGCTGTCTTCCCTTTAGCTCTTGTTACCCTGGCACCTCAGGGGCTGCCATCACAAACACCTTGTTTAAAGCTGGCCAAAGGATAGCCAGATGTACTGCAGTTATTTACACCTTTGGTGGCAAAACAGACATGCCTTGGCTTTAAAGCCTTGCCTTGGGCTTCACACAAGAACGGATTCTCTTTCTTAGAGCAACATGGGAGTTGTTCTGCAGCAAAAGAGAAGGGAGTGAAAGTGGACCAGAGCAAAATTAGGTTTATGGTTGCAGGGCTTGTAATGCAGTTTCCCCTCTGTAGCTAGAACTGAGCTTTAAGCCTTGTTCATTGAATGAGATAAGCCACTAAGACTTCATTACTTTAAGGTTCAGTGATAACACTCCTGTTGTCTAGGAACTGGAAAGCTTGGGAGTCCATCCTTTTGGGACAATTTTGAAAGGAAATATTCACAAATTCAGATGCAGGTCTGTTTCATGGTTTTGTTTCAAAGCTAGTAGGAAATGTTCAAGTCAAAAGCTCCCTGGAAGAAATTGCCAGCACAACTCAGTTCAAAGCAAGGTCTGCCCTGCTGTTTCTATTCATAGTACTTCAAGAATGTGTTTATTTAGGTTTTTCAAAGACAGCTGGGGTGGGAATTTCAGTATGGAATGGGAAAGGTTAAGGCTAAAAAGCTTAAACAAAAAAGCCCCACCATGGTAGCCCTGTCTTCCCTTTCTTTTGGAGCCAACGTAGGCTGCAGGTGAGCAAGGCCACAGGGAGACTAATTTCTTGCAGCTGACAGATGTTAGCTGGAGCAGTGGACTTCCAGAACTTTGAAAAGCAGCCCTTGGAGACTGCATGGTGTATGTTACAGTATGGGTGGTTGCATTCTCCTTGCCTTGGATTCCCACAGGATGTGGCACTTTTCCCTCTCAAGGTGTTTAGCACTCGAGGGGAGCCCTACCCAACTGTGGCTGCATAATCTGGGATGTGGCATGCACTCCTTGTGTTGTAGCCTCTGTTAAAGGTAATGTCTTCCACCACTCTCTGACAGAGCAAAGGTTGAGGTGGCTCTGTGCTCAGCTCTTGTGGGTGGCTATGTTCACGAGCCTTCATCTTGCCCAGGTGCTCATCTCCAGTGCTGGGCAGGGTCATCTCTGTCAGGCAGCTTGTCCAACCTTGCTAAGTGCCATGTTCCAGCATCTGCAGTATTTCACCCCTTTGTGCACTTCCTCTGTTTGCACAGTGATTACAGAAATAAGTTTTGCCTGCACTACAGCATTCCTTAGGTTCCAGAAATGTGGGTTATTATTGTGATTGTTAAATACAAGCAAAATTGCAGTTTAGTACTGAGGGTGAAATATTCCCCCAGCCAGATGTGGTAACTGTTCATAACTCTCAGGCTTCTGAGAGCTTAAATTGGTCTGAGAAATGAATGTGGTGTGTAGGATAGCTTGAGATGAAGCCAGCCTCTGCAGCAAACTTCTGAGCAGCTTCACCTGCTCTAAATTTTTCAACCTTCTTTAGCTCTTGTTTTCAATGTGCACCTTCCGAAATGCCTTCTCTTTCCCTGATTCTGCTAACAACAGCTTCTGGGGGTCTTCTGCAACAGTATGAAAATTATAAGCCTGCCATTTGCCAGTCTGTTGGTGGGCCATCTGTATTAAGCCATGCTACTGTGTTCATCCTTTAGCTCCTCCTGTCTTGGGTTGGGTGTTTTCACAGCTAAGAGTTGATCAGATGTGCTCATCTGCATTTTGTGAGCCAAGGAAAGATTCTCAACATCTGCAAGAACTCTGCCCTGCCCTTTCGGGGAGGGTGGGGAACCCCAACGTTTTGTAACCATATGGTTTTGGCTGATTTCTGGCTTTAATAATTTCCTCTTGGCAGAGGACTATCCAGCTCTCTATAGTCTCTACCAGGAACTGACTCATGGAAATTGAGTTTTCCCTCAATGCATTGTGAGAGCGAATATCTATGTGTATTTGAAGAAGCTAGTGAGCTAATGTGCAGGTGATGAATATTTCTAAACGTAGGGGGACACCCCATATTTGACTATTTTATATTAAGCTTCTTGTTTTATGCATCAGCCATTTGGAGATTCATCTGTTCTAAACTAGAGGTTTGTCTGCCTCATTGCTCACAAATTGCAAAGCTGGTGACCTGAATGTTGTTGCTTTACAGAGGTAAGTGATAGCTGGTAGTGGATGGAATTGATCAAATACCATGGAGATAAGCCTAATATAAAATCCAAACCTTAGTCTTGCTGTCAGCTCTGTGCAGATCTTGTGCCCCCTGTTAGGACATCATGGCCTTAGGCATCATCATCATCTAGGCTTGAATTTGGGATTTGTGGATCTAAAAGCACAACCTGCTATGAGCTGGAGGCTCAGGCAGGAGAGTGCACTGTGACTAAACATGAGGTAAAGCATGTTTGCATAAGCCACAATGAAAAAGATTTAAGCAAATACATTTTTATCTCAGTTTTGTGATAGGCTATGTGTGAATGCAGTCTACCGCTGCAGCTCGGCTGATAAGCAGTGTCTTCTTGAGCTGTAGCAACTAATCAAGTATGTGAACTGTGAGTGGAGGGCACATCGTTGTTACTGTGACACTGAGCTGTCTCAGCAGTAATTGACATCCTGTCGCTAATAGAGCTGCAGTAGGCAGAGGTTCAGACTGTTTGCCGAAGTCCAGTTGTTTATAGTGGGGATCCAGGCATTTGTCTATTCAGGGGTCTCACAGATAGATGCCTCTGTTACATCAGAAGTGTCTTGGCAGACCAAGCTCTTTAGATTACATGGTATGTCACCTGTTCTGTCAAAAGTTGGGGTTTTTGCATGCTGTTTGTTTTCTGTCACAGGATTAACCACTCCAAAACCAGGGCTTTCTCAGTATCCTCAAGAGTTTATTTCCTACCTTTAAAGATTATTGTCATGGGAAATTTTGTTTGATCTCACACCTGAGTCCATTGGTTCAATTTTATCCTCTTATTTCTGGATAAAAGGAATAAGGGCAGGAGAAGTAGTATTTCTTGCATCAAGGTTTGGAGCCGTGGTATCACCGTTGCCCCTGCTGTGGAGGAGTTTTGGATAGACAGTCTTCAAAGCAGCGATGCCTTTCCCTTACAAGCAGGAAATCTGCTGCCTTTTAGATGTGTCTTTTGATGACCCCCTGACTGATTTCTAATGCTTTTATTTCGAGACACATCCCACTGTACCAGATACACGCGCAGCTACAGCCCTAGAAGATTATCTGTATGCTGTTGCACGTGAGCAGGCTGTGCCCAAGGCTCAATCCTGCAGCCTAGCCGGGTATTAGCTGAGAAGCAGGTGATGTGCAGGGAAAAAATGGGGAGTACAGAGGGTGTTTGCTTGGCTCGTGGGGATAGAGAAATGGCAATCTGTGCTCGGGAACAAAGACAATTTGCATTTAATTTCTCTGGGCTGGAGTGCTGGCAACAATGGTAGATGTTCATGTGCAGCACTAAAGCCCCGCGCGGCCGGGGCTGAATGGCCGCCTTTGTTCGGCGCCGGGGCAGCAGGAGCGCAGCAGGCGGGACCGAAGCTCCGTGTCACACAGCGTGGCCGCATCGGGAGGCGCGGACAGAGAGAGAAACTGGCTGCAGGTAAAGCCTACCCCATCTCTCCTCCTGTCCAGGGGCGGTGCTCGGCAACCTTGGGATGCTCTAAGGGGAAAACAATGCCACCCTCCAGTGGCTGCCCTGTGGGGTTGAGGTCAGTGCCTGTCCGTGCTGGTGTTCGCTTCTGCTCTGCTTTGAGGAGGTGAGAAGGGGCTGGCTACAGCTCTTCACAGAGAACTATGGCCAAGGGTCATTCAGGAGTAAGCCAGGACATGCACAAGGTGCATCCTGCTCCTGCAGCTACTTGGGATCTGCTCAAGAGATTGAAGAGTCCTAAATCTAACCTGTCTGAGATATGGTCTCCTCCCTAGATGAAGCTTTCAGAAGGTGGTGAAGGATGGTATGGGTGGAGATGGAGTGTCAAGTGTGATGCAGAGACTTGTTCCTCTAGCCGACACCTGAGTTCATCCAGGTGTTAAGTGGTGGATGCCTCCCCAGACTTTGTTGGGGCAGGCTTGGCACTGCTTTAGCAGGCTGTTAGCCTGTCATGCAGCTTGGAAAGCCCCTCCCCAGGAACTCCAGGCACTCCTGGATTGTGAAAAGCCTATCCCCTCAGACTGGTGGCTAGCAGCCACAGAACAGATTGCTGTCTCCATCAGCAGTGTTCTCTTCCCCACAGCCCCAGAAGCCCTTACTCATTGCAGTAGCTGACTTTCTGATACAAGTACCCAAGTGGTGGGAGTTTGTCTGAGACCACCACCAGGCAGCAGGTGAGAGTCTTATGGTCTCTTACCAGGAGTGGTTTGAAGTCTACTGTTTTCTGTAGAAGGTGGGAGGAAAGTGTGGGATGTAGGATCCTGTTCTCTAGCTCCACAGGGAAATGGTGTTTGGCTTGGGGATTGACCATGAAAAACTCTGACTTAGAAACCTGAGCTTCTCCTCCCTCACCTACCCCATTGTACAGCGCTCACTGTGCCAGCTGAATAAGACATAGTGTTAATTGCACTGTGTGCTCCTAAGCTTCTTCCCATGGCTTTCAGGAAGCTGATTAAGAGAGAGAAAGTAAAGTGGGGATTAATGGGATCCTGGTGGAGGCTTGGGGGGAAAAAAAAGGAAATTCCTTGGAGGGGAAAAAGAGGGATTTGAACAGCTGACAGCAAGCCTCTGCAAACAAACCCGGAGAGTTAGGCAGCAGATGGACTAACACTCTCTGGGCTTGTGCCAATGCATCAGATTGATTTTAAAGATGAAGCACCCACTGCCTGGGAAAGAAAGCCCTTCGAGTAGGAGCTCTTCCTGGCAGCTGTTCAAACACTAGCTGCTTTACAGTTCACTTTCGGTGCACCAAGAGGCAGAGAGAAGCACTGGGGACTTGGTATATGAAATATGACCAGTGGGAACTATGGACCAATGAAGTGGTTATTTTTGTAGGGAGGATTGCGTGGAAAATAATGTCCAGTTGCTCAGAAACTTGCATAGTGTGCAATTAAAGAACCAGGAGAGATCAAACAGCCATCAAGTCAAACTCTGTGCCTCCCAGCATGGTGAGTGCTACATCTTTCAAGCAAAGGTGAAGACTTCTCTGGAGTTCAGTTCCAGAGGGGAATTATTTTGCTGGGCCTCAGCTGTAGACCTTGCTGTAAATCATCTTATGTCATGAGGTATGACTGCTGTCCTAACCAGCTGTGTTACCGACATCCCCCCTGATGTGTCTGAATTGAACTCACAGGGTGCCTCGGTGATGGGCTTGGATAGGTACAAATGCCTCCTTCTCCCACACCATCCTTTTCCTTCTACAGAAATGGTATGAGCTGGAGTGCTTTATTTTTCCCTCCTGTCCTTTTCTTGAAATTAAATAAAAACCTTCCTGTTGATGAAATAAAACTACTGAATAAGAAAACATGTAAAGACTCCTAGGTGAAATCAGCATTTTCACAGCAGTTCGTTCCATCAGATTATGTATTACGTATACGTAATATAGCCCAATGGGCCACCTAATTTATGAAGGCTGTTCCATGGTTCACCCTCTTAATCTCCCATTATATATAATTTGGTTCTCTTTTAAGTCTGCCATACGCTGTTTCTATGGTATGCATGACAAGGAGACACAGTCTCAGACCCTGAGCTGGTGCCAGCTCCCACATCTTGGATTGCCCCTTGAACATAAGCTTATACAAAAGTTAATCAGTTTTTAGGCTGATTGTACAACATATGCAGTTGTGATTAGAGTCTATATTTAAGGCTGGGCTGCCAAAAAGACTCTGGCAATGACAAGCTTACAAGTATATCAGCAAAAGGCTGACACAAATGTGGGGTGGGCTGGGAGTGCCACACAATTTATACTCTGCCCTGAGGAAATGCCACCCCCCCACCCTGGCACAGCACCTTCCTCCGCCTCTGTTGGTGTTGCAGCAAAGGGTACTTGTGTTTGTCATCCTGCTTCCTCCTCCATCTCAGGGTTTCTGATGCAATAGGACCAGAGTGAGAAAACAAGTATGATGCAGCAGGCCTGGCAAAGCGCAGTTGTGGCAAAAGGAAAAAGTATTCGGGGGCTGGCAGCAGGTCTGATATCAGGGATTTCAGGGGTGCAGAGACATGGAAAGGTAAAGAGAAACAGCATCAGCTGCTAATTCCCATTAATGAAGAGTTCCCTGTTTCCCTCACTGTGCTGCATGTTGCTTGCAGCCAGAGTAATTTGGAGAAAACCAATATCCAGCTGTCGCTCAGAGGTCGGATGGGTTGTGTCTTGATGCGTGCGATAGCGTGTCTTGACTTTCGAGTAGCTGGGGCCTTGCTGAAGTGAGAGAACCTGATCGGAGAGGATTTGCAGTCAGATTTTCAGCTGTAAGTTAAGACAAACTCATATCTGTTCGCTTGGCTGACAACCGTGAGTCTGGGAGCCGATGACTTGGCCTTCCAGTGCTGGGGTGTTTGTTCAGATGTACTCCACACAAATAGCGTGACAGGGGCTGACAGGCTCTACCAGCTGCTCGGGCATTTATGACATTGTGTAAAACAGACATGGGGCTCCCTAGAAAGCCAGCAGGAATTTGGCACAAGTACCACCAGGCTCAGATGAATATCACATAAGCATTCACTAAATTGGCATATATCAAGATTTATCCAGTTGAACGAAAGGTTTGAGGATTCCCAAAACCAGCATCCTGTCAGCCAAAGCTCTTTCTTGGTCTGCTTTGCTACAAGACTATTGATAAATATTAAAATAAAAGTTATTTCCCCCAGTGGAATCTTCTCTTGTAACCTGCCAGTTTTGCACCCCTGACTTCAATGCAGCACAACTGGCATGGAGCTGAGACATTTTGATGATGATCTAGTCCTGCATTTGCTTTAGCAAACTAATTGAATGGATTTCTAGAAGTGGAAATGTCATAGTAACTGATGGGAAATGCATCAGGTAAGCTGGTAAGAAATGACAGGTTTCATGACTGATAGCCAGGCATGTTAAAGATATGGATGTCTACTTGGCAGGGATTGTTACTAGAACAAAGCATTTTATGTTTCATGGAAAATAAATGCAAACATAAAATTATATTTTTACTTTCTCCTCTCCCAGTCACTGAGGACACTTGATTTCAAATGCTGCCTTCCTGCTCAGAGAACAGAAATGTTTTCTGGACAGACGCTGAGGCTGGTAAAACCAATGTCAACCCGGAGTCATGCCTCAGTGTGGTCCACGGAGTTCCTTTGCATTTACACCAGCACTGTAGATGAGCTTCTGGCTCACAAAAGCAATCAAAACTAATCGATGTGGCTAGAATTTGAAATTTCAAATGCTTCTGTTGAATGGTTCATGAGCAATCTACAGGCTAGGAGTTATTTGCGGAAAGTATCCAGCAGTTAATTTCAAATCCCATATACGTTTGAGATGTTCATAAGCTACTTGCAGACAATTTGCAAACAGAAAAAGAGGATAAAATTCATCAAAATAAATGATCTTCCATGAATTATTCATTTGGTTCCCATCAGTCATGCCAAATCTCTCCCTTGTTGTTCGTTTCTGCAAAGAGATCAGGGATTGAATTTAGCTTAGAGACAGAAGCGTGCATTCACCCCTAGAGGTGCTTCGGCAGAGCAGACCTGCGGCATGTAGGTGACAAGAATAAGAAAGCTTCAGTGGCACACAACATTCCATTCTGTGGATGAACAGCAGATTTTAGCCAGCAGGGCTGTCAAGCAGGCTGCTTCCCAAGGACTGTTTTTAAACAGAAAACCCCAGCTACCAAAACAAACCCTGAACTCAAAGGGGAGAAGAAAAGAGAGAACTGGGGGTGTGTGATGTTAACAGGAAAGATGCCTTTCAGCCCATCCTACTGGCAGGCTGAGGGTAGCTTTGCCTTTTAAGGTGGGAGGGAAGAGTGTGGGTGAGGTCCAGACCACTGAGAAACAAAAGCAGGTATCACCTCACCTGAGAATGTTTCAGACCACCAGCATGGCTTCCTTCCTTGCATACGTAATTGATTCACAGTCATGGACACTCTCCCATAACTAGCAGAAAAGGGACAGAGGAACTAAGTGGTGTCCATGCAACATATTGGAGAGAGTGGGAAGGCTCTGTACCCCTTGATTACTGTAGTGAAAACTGTATCCAGGTACAGATTTTTTCTGGGGAAAAGAGGCAGATAATTAAAAGGAAAGGGCCTAATTCACTGCTGTTTTGCTCAGGTCAACAGCAGAGAAATATAGCTGACACCAACTGCATTTTGATAAATAGCATTGGCATATCACAAATAAGAGCACTAAGAGTAAATAAGCTGTCTTACATTAAAAAAAAAAAGAAAAAAAAAGGTTGAGTTAATTCAAAAATAATACATGTAGCAGCATAAGCCCTCAGCACTCAACGGGCCCTCATATGAGGCTTTTATAACCTGGATTTAGCTGCAGCATGGATGTATTATCCCTGTCCTTTCAATAGAGGCATTGCCATGCTGCATGCACAGCAACAAGCCAGACCCAACTCTCCAAAGCCTCAGACCAGTGCCTGAGGTGCTAGGTTACAGCTTTTACTATTCAGAAAATGGAAATAAATAGGACATAATAGAGTTTAGGGAACTGAAATGTCACATAGCTGAAAGAGGGCGTCTAGCAGCACAACTGATAAGAGCGTCTGTTGAAGCACTCTCTCTGCACTTCAATTTACATCTTACACTTTGCTGTGAGCCCTTTCCTTGAGAACCACTTGGCAACATTTAATTTAGACAAGTGTACCTGTCATCTTTGGCCTGTTGCTTCTGATGCTGGTATAGCACAGGCAGCTTGCTGGGGGTGAGTGAGAGGGGCTGGTCTCCCAGTCTGGGAGAGCTGGAGCTGCTGGCAGCTGGCCACCTGCCTCCCAGCGCATGCATGGCTTCTCATTTCAGTCCTGGTTTGGAAAGGAAGGTCTTATATGTCTCCAGGAAACAACAGCAAGGGTCTCAAAGAAAGGTCATGTGGAAGAAACGCTGATTTAATTTTTTAATAATCTTGCCTTCCTTTCAGCAGGTTAGGAACAGGCTGTATTGGAGTTTATTTCCCCTCTATTTTAAGCTTTTACTTCAGTCTATTTGACCTAAAAATTAATCCTAATCTACCACATACAGAGCAACATTTTATTTTACAGTATATAATGTGCACACAGCTTCAAGATCTTAACAATCTCTTGTCACCTATCTAAGGCAAGCTAAGGGGAGGGCTCAACAGGGTGCTGGTGAACTGATGGCACGGGGGTCACGAGAGGGGAGGCAGCTCATGTTTTTAATGGGGCTACCTGCCCCTGTCTGCCCTGTCCTGCCACCCCTTTCCAGAAAGGCTCCCTGGCCTCTGAGGCCAGGTACAGGCAGCGGTCTGGCCGAGAAAGCAGCAGCCAGAGAGAGAGAGAGAGGAGCAAATCCCATTAAAGAGTTCATTCAACCAGGGATTCAACAGGAGTCTAAAATGCTCAATTTTTAAGACTGCCAAAAACTGCAGGAAGGGATTATTCAAGTCAGCTTTGCTGGATCAAGCCACAGGCCTGGTCCATGTGGGAGTAGACTTGTGTCTCTTGCCTGCCCTTGCAGACCTGTGACCCGAGTGGTGCCCCCTGGCCATGGCTGCCTGGAAAACACCTCCAGTGCTGAAATCTGGGCGGTCACATTGCACCTTCTGGCAAAGGTGTGGGGGATGCTGAAGACTGGGTGATGCTAAATTGCTTTGCCATTAATGACACAGAATCTGTTACCTCAGTTACCTCGTGTTTCATTTTAAATACATTTGCTTGCAGGCAGCAGTTTCACAGTCTTACTTACATTGCCATAGAAACAATCTTTCGCATTTCTCTATTTGTTGTGCATTTTTGTTAAAGGCTCTTTCTTCTTTACTTATCCACTCCATCTTTTCATTTGCCGATGCTTTCTCCATTATGTGCTTCCAATTCCCTCACCTTCTAGCTTGTCATCCTGCAGCTGTTTTTCTTGGTAAAGATAGCTCACTGCCTCTGCCCCATAAGTGTCAAAATCCACCAATGATATGCCGCACAGATAAGGAAAGTGGTCTAAGTGTGTGCAAGCGGACCTGTGCCTATGCCCACAAGTGTTGGAGGAGGGGAGAAGGAAGTGGGAAGAAGTGTGATATGCTGGTATCGGACAAGTTGCCCTTGACAGTAATGAAACCGATTTTAACTTCTGCCTTGTGACCAGGGAATGAGGCTGCCCATCAGATAAGGGGCTGTGGGACACCAAGGGTTGTCTCACTCAGTTCGTGTACCCTGGGAAGGAGCACTGCTAAAACTTCTGTGTTCCATGCAATTATAAGAAGACAAAAATCTTTTTGGGCTTGCTGATTAGACAGAGAGATTTTATGATGAATCACACTCCCTGGTGGATAGCGCTTGATTGTTTGCTTCAGAAGAGAAAAGGAAGAAAAAAGGAAAAGGAAGGTGTTTAGGGCTTTTCTGATTGCAAAGGGTGACTTTTGCTAACACTCAGATTATACCTTCTTTCTCTCCTTCTCTGCTCTTGTTGGCAGGAAGTACCCAAGAAGAAATAAGAGCTATTCATGAGAAAAAAAGAAAAAAAAGCAAATATATCCAGTGACTGATCACATACAAACAAATACGTCTTTTTTCCCCCCATTCCTCATGGGAGGCTGCTCTGCTGCTGGCAGAGACAGGCAGTGATGCATCCAGAATCACCTTGCAAGTGCTGGGCAGGGCCAAGGACAGACTGTCATCTCCTTGAACACGGGGGAGGGCTTTCCGTGCCAGGCTGGACACTTCTCCTGAGCTGCTGGAGCATCTCCCAGCAGTGAGCCGCGTCACCAGCTTTTGCTGTGACATGCAGTGGGTGAGGGGATGGAGGTTATTACCTGGGCTTCTGTGTTAGCACTGCCTGTTTTACTTTCTTTTTTGTTAGATTTTGTGTCTGAGAGCTTTACATTTACTCTTCAATGATACCCTTTATTTAAATTCCTCTTTCTCAGTGATGCAGCCATTCTGTGTGTCCAGGCAAGCAAACTGTGACAAGTGGCTGGAGTATAAAGGAAAAAAAAGCCCTAAAATCCTGCTTGTCTTGCATGAGAAGATAAACAAAACCCAGACTTTCTTCTCTAAACAGGGCATGAGAAGAAGGACTAACAGCTGTAAGAGTGTTTGCTTTCAACATCAGGAAGACACATGCAGCACAGATTTGGTTCCTTCTTTCCCTGGCCTTTAGCAAATCCTTTAGGAGTACCAAATGCAGCGAAGATGAGGTGGACAAAAGGGGGAAAGCAGAACAAGATGTAAGTGGATTCTTCCCACCCTTCAAAGTGCTCAGGGTGTGCGAAGTGGTACATACTCAGGAGAGCTTTTGATTCTTGCTGGGCTACTCCTCATTTTTTCCCTTGGAAGCAGCTGTGCACCAAAATCTGTTTATAGTACATAGTTATTAAGATCAAATGTAGCAGTAATAGCATGTGACAGTCTTCTCTTTTCTGAATCAATTTGTACCATATATGAGTCTTAGTTCTGTCAGATGAAGTGAACTGTGACAATGTCTATCCATCCATCAGGACAAATCAAGCTATTCATACATTTACTCTGAGAGCATCTTAGTGCACTTAACATTTTTTCCTGTGGCAGACTTTCCCAGTTTTGTTATGCCAAATGTAAGAACTGTGGGGTCACCAAGTCCTCTAAAATTAGTGAGAACTACATTGGCCATGTTGATGTCACCTAATTGTTTGTATTTTCTGTATGTGTTTTCCTTCCAATATTGTTTTCTTCTTCACTTTTTTTCCTCTTAATTTCATATTCAGGGAACTTCTTTCCTCATGTTACGTATGGATGTCATGCACAAACTCACAGCTGACCCATAAAGATGCTCCAAGTGCTATTAGCTAATGGCAGCTATTAGTGCTGCTGGAATACTGGTGTGAAAGAGCCAGGGCTTTTAGAATAGAAATGCACACTTTTTCAGTCTCACCAGACTGTTGCAGTGCAAGTTCATTATAAGAATTGAGTTACAGTTGTGGGAAACTACTTAAAAGAGAGGCCCCAGAAATTTTGCTTGGAGCATCTGAAACATGTGTTAATGCTAGGGCAGAACACCTTTGTCCTTCCAGGGAGAGCAGGGCCTGCCACGGGCTGCTGTATCCTGTGTATTCCCAGCAGAACTTGTAATTTATAAAGTTATGTCCAAAGACAAAACTCTGGGGTAAAAATTTCTCCCTTTTATAACTCCATTTGAAGTAGCAGTTGCCATAATCTGACTTCCAGGTGACTTTTTATGTAAGAACATAATTTTTCTGCAAGGGAAGCTCGTGGTGCTTGTTCCATCACCCTGAATTCATTAGACTCTTCAGAACCTCAGCTGCAGCTATTGATACTTTTCATTTCCTAAGTTAATTTTCTCCCTTATCCTCTCAGGAGACTTAATTACACAAGAAGAAGCTATATGAAGGATCAATAGCTGACTTGCAGCAAGTGATGCTTCCATGTGGTGACATGGTGGCTATCTGTGCTTTCTGATACTCAGACCATTAGGGGAGCATCCTGACCCACTCTGACTCCATTTCCATTTGCACCAGGCCCTTCCACAGCATGCTGTCTTCTCAACAGGTTTATTGATATGGTGAACTACAAATTCCTCCTGCTTTAGGCATCCTTCCCTACAATGAGCACAGACACACCCGGTAAGATGACTGCTGTTGCTGTAGGAGAGACCATTTTCCTGGTATGACATTGACCCAAAAAAATGCTAAGGGCTGTCTTTACTCAGCAACCAAACAGGCTTGGCTGGACAGAATAGAGCACAATAAATCCCTTCAATGAGATCCCAGGTGGTGGGTGTCATGTTGCTGTTCAAGTCTTATGCCAAAGTTTTGTTTTCACACCACTTTGGCTGTGTTAGGGCAGCTGTAGGGAGTTACTGCTCCTTCAGAGGTAAGCAGTGTTTTGGTTGCAGAGTAAATAGATAGTCATTTTGCACCTCCCTGCCACAGAAGTGGCTCTCCTGGAGAGGGAAGAAATTGCTTCAGTTTTTAGCTGAACATTTGTTATTTTGTTAGTAAAAGAGGTTCCACTGCTCAGGCCAAAGATGCTACGTGACACATAGCAATGATGCCTTCTCCAACACAGACACTGCTGCCCTTGAAGGACCTAGCTGAGTAACTAGAGACCGCTGAGTGAAGCCTTTCCTTCCCTGAGCAGACTTAGTGGGGCTGCCATGGACCTCATGGAAATAATGACTGTGGTCTGGGAAATAATGACTATGGTCTTCTCTGGTCAGAGAAGATTGTGTGTGCTGTTAAGTACTGAGATGTGTAGAGAGAGACTGTAGGCTCGATCTCTTACTCATGCTTACTTAAAGTGTTCTCCTCTAACTAAGCAATAAACTGTGGTAAATCACCCTTTTATATCCTGATGCTTTGGTTATAATGTTTCATTAAACAGCTCTAATTGAATATCTGGAGAAGCTTACATCTCCCACAAATCCTCTTCTGCTAATGGAAAAGTCGTGTAAACAAGAATCACTTTATTGCATCCATTGTTCCAATAATGCCCCTTCCAATTGGGAAAGACTTGAATCAGAGCAATTTAGTCCTTGTCTCAGTGTAGTTTCTCTTCTGGTCAGTTTTACTGGGAGGAAAAATAAAAGGCACACTGAAAACATGTTAGTGTGAAAAATGGCTGCATCTTGCATGCTGCATGGTCTCGGGAAGCCACGTTGGATGGCATATCTAAAAGCCATTCACAGAGCACACATTGCCTCCCAGGGCTGACACAGCCACTGAACTTTCTGCCCCAGTGCCTGCTGTGCCAGAGCGCGGTTGGTTCGCTGGCTGCGCGGGGGTCGATCAATACCCCAAAGCCATGTGAGGCAAACAGAGTCTGAATTGCCTCCCAGCAGTCGAGGCATTGTGGCATCCAGCAGGGCTGTTCCTAATTTGCCCTGACTCGTATGTTGTTTCAGGCCTGTAGTTTGGGTCCATGTGTTCAGGCACAGCCAAAGTTAACCCCATAAGGTAAAAAATGCAGGAGTTTGTCATTGCATGGAAGCTTATAGAGAAGGTAATTTATAATCACAAAATAATGTGTCCCTATTAAGTTCTTTATTTCCTGTAATTTCTGGTAGATTCATGCAGTGGTTCTCCTCTCTTCCTAGCAATGGGCAAGGCTGGGTGGATCCTCCTGGGACTGGGGACACACTGCTGCACTGTTCTGACCATACAGAACTCAAATCCTTTCTGATGAGTGGTCTGAACTTTCCACTACATAACTCTCAGGTCCCAGGTGAGGAAAGTCCTCCAGCCCAAATGGTGCTGTTTCTCTGATGCTTTTATTCTAGCCTTTGGTTTGGGGAAGCCCTGGTACCAACTTGCACCTCCAGTGGGGGATTCTTTATCACATCATCGTTAAAGCTACACTGGGACAGAAGGACCTGTGCCTGAACCAAGTGCACGAGTCCTTTATTACCTTGTAGAGAGAGGTTGTAAGGCTTCAGCAAGCATTACTTTCCCTTCAGTCATCTGAACTGTAAAACTTGGAGGCATGTCCCTGGTGGGGCCTTGCACTCAGAGCTTTAATACTCCATCCCCCACTCTTCTGTTTGGTTTTCTCAATGACCTTGAATGAATCATGCAGCTACCTGGGTCCTCAAGTAACCTTACTGTAAAAGCAGCAACAACATGACCCTGCAAAAATGGTGTCCTGGCATCACAGCTGCATCCTACATGTGTCCCCTGTTTGCTATAGATCACTAGGCAAAACTTCTAAAAGACGGTGTGAGCACTCCTTTCCTTGTCTTTGATCGTCAGGTGCTGTATTGCATGGGATACTTTGAATTCTCTAGTCTATTTTGGAGGAGGAAGGAGGAAAATGAGATCAAGGCAGTTACTGAAGGCAAGTCAGGCTCAGACTATAACTGTGCTATGTTTAAAATATTTAATTCCACAGTATGAGTCACTATGACTTGGCTGCTATTGACCTGGGTAACCTGAGTCAATATTGCATAAAAGGCCCTCTCATTTTGTCACTATAAATAAAATCTGTGATTATTCATAGCGAATGCTAAGTTTCTATTACCATAAGCAGCCTTACAAGAGCATTATGCTCCGAGATGTGGCTGTGTCACTGCTTGTGGGTCATCTGGAGCTGCCTTCATGGGTGACCGGCTTGAAAGGGACAGTGCTTCTGCCCTCGAGCATTTCTGCCCCTACCTGGTGGAAGGAGAAGCCTGCTTCCATCAGGAGCAAAAACCACTGAAAAAATTGTGCAGTGATTGCAAAAACAAGAAAAGAAGCTGAGGGAGAAAAAGTGAAAGAAGCTAAACATAGGGAAAGGAAAGAAAAAGAAGCTAAGGTCTCCCCCTCCCTGCCTCCTCCAGGGCTAATTTTCATTAGGTGCTGTTTAATGGCACCATCCCCTCCTACTCCATGTGTTGTAATTGGGCTGGCACATGCTATGCACATCCTAAAGGGACATGGTAATTATTTGTTGGATAACCAGAAAGTCTGTGCAGGTATGTGTTTGTGATGAGCCCTGCAGTGCCATCTGGCCCTGCCTGTGACCAGTCCTGTGCCAAACCTACTGGTGATCCCAGCCCATCCTACAGAGCCTTCTTCCTCCTCCAAAGGGTTTATAAAAGCTCAGTGGATGGCACCAGGTGCCTCTGAAGGGGCATGAGTTAGCCGAGCTGCCTCGTCATGCACTTGAGGAGCAGATTTCGGTGAGCCCAGCAGAGATGTGGGCTGTCACCTGTGTTGGTGGCTGTGCAGACCAGGCTCAGGAGCAGCTCTAGCCAGTTGAGGACGAGGGTGAGTAAGGTTCTGTGCTCTAAAAGAGAGGGTGACACCTTGAACAAGGGGAGGGTAAAACAAAGGGATTGGTGTGCTGTTTGGATATGTTAGAGCTCTCCTTTCTGGTGTTGTATTCCTGTATTTCTTAATGGTTAAGCACCATGGATGAAAAAGGCAATTAGACAGTGAAATGTGGCCTCTTGATTTTATCTGAGTTGTGGCACTGAAAGACAGTCCTTAATTGGCTCTGTGATTGTCAAGGAAACAGCACTGATCTGCTCCCTGCCCTTACCCTGGGTGACACAGGAGAGAGACTCCCCTGTCCTGCAACAGGATCAGCTGAGAGCAGCCATGGGTGGAGAGATCTTTAGGGGTTGGATTACGGCACTTGCATTGCAGCTTTACTAGGGAGTCTGTCATGGAGACATTTTCATGTTGATCTATGCTTTCATAGTATTGAAATAGCAGAGTGACATCCTTCAACACAAACTTCAGGCCTGCCTCCCTGTTGCACACCCTGCCCTGCATCAGGTCTTCTCCCAAACCCCAGTGCCAGCGCTGCAGAGAGAGGGTCTGTTTCCACCACCGCATCTCACCCACCTCACCTTTTGTCCCACACAGCACAGCAGATGTCCCACTGACCTGCAGTCCCTTCCAACAGCAGCCTTCTGTCTGCAGCTGACTCAGTTTTCTATATAAATCACTCTATCAGACACCTCTGCTGCTCAGCTTGATCTTCACACTAGGTCCTCACACAGATGGCAAAGTCTGTGGCAGGCAAAAAGGTCTTCCTCATTAATTACTTCACTCCTCAAACCCTTTACTGCAGATGCCTCTATCCACAAACCAGGTAAGTAGATATTGTTGGCTTATTTTATGTCTGGGAAAATGAGGTCCATGGGGTGATCAGCATGGTTTAAATGCAAAGAGACAGATGTTAAATGACTTTCCTAGAACATTAAGGTGCTCACTGTCCCTAGAGCCCTTGGCTTATATTCACTAGCAGAGACCATTGTTATAATAGATTGGCAGTGGGTTGCTTTTAAAAGATTTTCGTGTTTGAATTGGAAGACTCACAGAAAAGTCTGACTATGTGTGTGTCATGAAAAATACAAGCACACAGGTTACAAGCCTCTGAGCTGCAAAATGCTTGTTCCTGTTATTTACCAGAGGTTCTGGAACTGGGACTAAAATGTGGGATAGACCACTCACTCCTTTTTCTCATCCATACAAGTTTTACTGTACATGTTAATTGTGACTAAAGTTACTATTTTTCCTGAATACATTGGAAGCAATGTGAAGTTTTGAGGTGTGAATAGCCAATGGAAATTCACTAAGGCAATATGGCACCACTAAACAGATAAACTTGCTGGAAGCTCGGATACAGTTGTCACCCCCCTCTGCTGCTTGCAGATTCCCAGATAAGCTCTGTTGAATTAGCCTCTTCCCCTGGATTGCTCATCTGCTATATATCTAACTCACCTTTGGACTCAAATATTTTTACACCAAATACTCCACTGTACTCAGCAAGAGTTTACACAGCACTTGCATGGTTGATACTCCAGTGTGCACAGAGCTGTAGGGGGACAGGTTTTTGAAAGTGTGTGTTGAATATATAGGGATTTGGAAGAACAGGCTGCTGACCCCAGCACTTACAGGGTCTGACTGAGAGGTTTTGTCAAGGCAAGTCAGAATCACAGACTATCCTGAGTTGGAAGGGACCCCCAAAGATCATTGAGTTTAGCTCCTGGCCCTGCAGCACAGTATACCCCAAGAATCAAACCATGTGCCTGAGAGCATTGTCCAAATGCCTCTGGCACTCTGTCAGGCTGGTGCTGTGACCACTTCCCTGGGGAGCCTATTCCAGAGCCCAGTCGCCCTTTGGGGTGGAACCTTTAGGAACCTTTTCCTAATATCCAGCCTAAACCTCCCCTGACACAACTTCAGGCCATTCCCTCGGGTCCTGTCCCTGGTCACCCCAGAGAAGAGATCAGTGCCTGTCCCTCCTCTTCCCCTCATGAGGAAGCTGTAACTGCAATGAGGTTTCCCCTCAGTCTCCTCCAGGCTGAACAGAACAAGTGACCTCAGCTGCTCCTCATACAGCTTCACCTCAAGGGCCTTGGTCATCTTTGCTGCCCTCCTTTGTATGCTCTCTAATGGCTTAGTATCTTTCTTACATTGCAGTGACCAAAAGAGTCGCTGCTGTCCCTGTCTTGTGAAACAGTGCAAACACCTGGTGCCTGAGCTGCTGTCCTAGGGACCTCTGAGGACTTTCTCAGTAAGATAGAAATGCTGTTGGAGGTACCATACACAGCTGGAAAGACTTGTGTAAAATATCTCAGCTGAAAACCCTCAATGGCCCATGTTGGTTGTTGTCATGCTCTGAATCAACAGCCCTTGACACCTGCTAACTTACATGTTTCCACCAAATTATGCTTGCATTTGCATTAGTAAGCTACAGTTAACATTTTCTTTCAATTTTTTTTCTTAGGAATTTTCCTATCAAACAGAAGCCCTATCAATAAGGAGGAACTTTTTCCAAATGAAAATTAAAGGGTTTTTTTCTCCTTTCCCTTCACACTTGATTTCTAATGATTATTTTAGAAATACTTGGTCTTCATAGAGAGACCAAAAGCAAACTCCATCCCTGAATAAACAAATTCATATTCATGTGTATATACATCCCTATGTACATATATATTCCTAAACACATAAAAAACCAAGCACATGGCATTTCTTGGAGTTATGTAGATGGTTTTGGATGCCTATTTTATTTATTGTACTTCTGTTTGAGAGGAAAATTGGATTTGGGTACATGTATCTCTGAGGGTGCATTATTCGACTTTTAATCTACATCAGATTGTAACAAAGCACATCGCATATCACAGCTTCTGCTGCCCCTGACACAAACCCTGTATTTCAAGAATATTTATGCATACAGGATTATTTAGTTTGGTGGAAGAGGTGTTGCATTCTGCACTTTTTCCCTGAAGAGTATTACTGGTTGTTACTGTTTGAATTCACTGTTTACATCAATTCAATCTATGGAATGGGTGGATATATGTATGGACTGGTGCACAATGACAGTCCCCAGTAATCAAAAGGGTTAACTTTGCATCTCTTTTCCTCTGCTGGGGAAAGGCTGCCAGGGATGGAAAGAAGGAGAAATGGAGTCTCCCTCTCCACTTTTGAGGAAGGGATGAGACCCAGCAAGGAGGGGATCCCAGCTGGTTTGCTCCTGACCGCTGCTAGCTTCTGATATGACACAAAGGAGAGGAAGGACAATAAAATCTGCTTTGCATGATTTATTATGTATTTATATATTTGCACTGGGCGAGTCAGATTTCAACAAGGACTTGTCTGAAACTTCTCTTTTCAACCGTGGTTGTTATACCTATTTTTTTCCACTTGTCTTGTCTCCCTAAGCCCAGCTCCTCTAAATACTTTGGCCCATCCTGGACTTTAAAAGGAAGATCAGCAGTGCTGAGCTTTCTCAAATTCCCTTGAGGGCAGCTTCTTCTCCCCTGTGCCCTAGACAGTCCTGTCAGCCACGGTGCTCCCATGACAAGATGGCTGCATTTCACAGCAAATGAGATGCTTTATTAGTGCATGGCTGTAAAATACTTTGAAACTCTAGTAGATGAATAATGTTGTATCATAAATATAAAATGAATATTGGTTTACAGTTCCTGAAATATTAATTTGTGCATGGAGTCACTCTTGGAATATTTTTTTTACTAAATGTAAAGATCTTTTCGAGTTCTGAATGTCCTTGCTTTGGTTTTTATTATTAACATTCCCTCCAGGAGACATTGACTTTCACTTCCCCTAGACATGCTGACTCCTGCCTGCCAGAGTGATTCAGCAGCTTGCCACTCACTTTAACAGAAGGAAAGTTTTCTCCTGGCTCCTTCCACTGGCCTGGTGTGACATTGGCTGCAATCGAGGGACGTATTAGTGTGGCTGGTTGACTCTTCACACCGACTTGCTGCTGAGCAGCTGGGCAGATCTGAGCTCTCTGTCTAGCTCGTAGCCCTGTCCTTTTTACAGGGAAGAAGATCCCCATGGAGAGCATCAGGGCTCTCTGCCTCACAGCTTTCCCTTTTCCAGGCAGGATCATGTTAAATATCCAAAAGTTATTTTGGATATTTAATAACCAAAATAAAAGTGCTGACTATCTGTCACAGTCATCCAGGTCTATAGAGGAAATTCTACAGAAAAATGCTGCTTGTTTGTTTAACTGCAACAAATGCTCATAAAAATTGCAAAGGATAGGGAGTGATTAACACTGTCTTTTCTTTCTTTGTTTCTCATGCAAAAGGTGGGGGTGGGCCATTGCTTTCGACTGAACCCGAGGAGAGGAGACTCACATCACAGTATTTAATTGCATTTTGGTTTTCCTAATAAAGTGTTAAATAGCTGTCAGAGCTTATAAACATAAAGCCTAACATAAACCAAACCAGAGACATAGATGAATATACCTGCGTGCAAACTGCCTGACTGGTATGTCTTGTTTTATTAGAGCATGGTATATGAAGCTAAATTATGTGGGGCTTATGGATCCTTAAATTACATGTTTTTATCGATCTCTTGTCACTCTTAAAAATATATTACAGAGAAAAAGAATGCAGTCTTTGATACTGAAAAAGAAATTCAACTGCAACCCATAAAAGATCTGAGAAACTATAATTCAATGTGTGGGGCCGACAAAAATGTAAAACACTTGATCATAGCTAATTAGTTTTAAAAATTCCATGTCACACGCCTTTAGAGACCAGATCAGGAATCAGTATTGTAGTCACTCATGGGACAACTTTCCTGGTTGTCCTGGTGTAGATATTTTGAAGCAGACACCTTTGCACAAAATTTTCATATCCCCCAAACCACCCAGTGCTTGTCTTTGCCCCTCATCCTCCGCCAGACTTGGGAAACAGGGTCCTGGGGTTTGAGAACCAGGTTTCCACAGCAGCATAATTTCTGCAAACCTGGCCTCTGTCTGGGTCCCAAATGGGGAATAAGACCTGCCAGCTCTGTGTGGTCTTCTGTGCTTTGGATGTGGCACAATTTTGTATGTGGAGACCCACAATGGTGCTGTGGGAAGAGCTCGGGCATGAAGGGCTGGGGTCTGGTTTGCCCCCTTTGCAGTACCCACCACTGCAGTGGCAATAAACCTTGTCAGCACTCATGGCACAGGATGAAGCGCTGATGGTGAGGCTGAGGATACTGTGGTTTGTCTAATCTGGTGAAGAGGAGGTGGGGTGGAGAAGCAGGGTGGTTTTGGTGCTACTCCTCCAGGCTGGGTGAGCTTGATTTGTCCGGTGACTGTGGTGTGCCTTTTACCCTGCCGTAGCTCATTGCCTTGGGTGAGGTGCTCAGTGATTCAGAGCAGCCCTTTTTTATATCTTTTAAGAAATGAGTCTGTTTCCCTAGTGGCCTCTTGTCATTGCTGGAATTCAGCTGCTAGCTCCAAAATGGACATGTCTTTTAATATTGTTTGATTTTGTAACACAAAACAAACCAGATACTCATGTCTGATAGACCTGAATATAACCTCAGTGCCTTTTTTTCTTACAGTGGAGAAACCCCATCATTTACCCTGTCTCTGAACCCATATTTTTGTGCTAAAATTAAGACAAATATTAAATATGTACTCATATCCCAGAATTTGTTTCTGGTACTCAGCTACTAAAAATTCAGCCATGGCCCACATAAATTGTTACTAATGTTTAAAGTTGCTTTTTTACCTTATCTGCAAGGAGCACCTGCACTGCTGCATTTACCAAGAGCAAGAATATTTCTTCTGTTTCTGAAGAGAGATTTAAAAGAAGAGACTTGGCCAGTTCATGTGCTACTGAAGGTATCAGCAGAATTTTAAAAGGCGAGATAAACAATAATGAAAGGAAAGATAAAAGTCGTTTTGTGGGTAGTTTTGGAGCTGAGGACTGGGTTTCTGGGTTTTAGAGCATTTTCAGATCAACTTGCCTGTCTGACAACTGGATTTCATTCTCCTACAACTTTAAATGGAGGAAAGGCGTGTGTTTGTCCTGAGCAGTAAGTCTTCTTTGAAAGTTCATTGAAATTCAAAAGTCCCATTTTCCAACAGCCATCCCCTGGCGCTTTACAATTCGTGCCTCTAAATGGGATTGTTTGTAAGAAACAGAACTGTGAGAGCATGGCAGAGATTTTAGAAATGTTGTCACGAGTGTTTCACAGGAAACTGGCTGTCACTTTGGTTCTGCTCTCAAGGAGGTCTCTGATCTGTGAGTGAGGATAGTGTCCTCCAGACATGTGGTTTCCTCTTTCAGCTTCCCCTGCAGTCCTCCCCAAGGACGCTCCTGTTCAATTTGCACTCTGACACACTTTTTGGTGTGCAGCTCATGGTGGTCCAGGACCCACCTCAGGGGCACCTGAGATACGTGCAGTGGAGACAGGAACATTCCAGAGAGGAGCAAGGCAACTGTCTGGCCACAAATCCCACTGCACCACCCCACTTGTGCATCAGAGCCACCAGGCTGAGTCCTGTTGTGTGCAGAGACACCGATGAGGCTGCAAGAGTCCCACTTTGAACCCACACACTGAGTTATTTGTTCCCAAGGAGAGGAAGTGGAGTCACATGCTGAGAGGTGTTTGTGAATCTAGGAATGTTCAGTGCTAAGGAGAGCCTGAGCCATGACTGGCTGGCAGGGTGGAAACATGCCTGCAAAGGGCCGGGTGACTCATCCTGGACGCAACTGATGTGGAGCCAGGTAGGACACAGCTGGCACAGCCTGAAAGGAGGATGTTTCTGAGGACATGGTGCACTGCCCAGATGAATCTGAATGGGTAAAACCCTGTATTGCATGTCTTCTCTCCTGTGAACTGAAGGAGAAAGGAGGCACTGCTCTTGGGTACAGCCATGCCTCTGAGTTTGCTCTGCACAGAGGCTGTTGGTTTATCCATCATGGAGAGCAACAAAACTGCTGTGATCATGAAGTCCAGCACATTATAGCCCATGATGCTGTCATGATGCTGTGTATGTCTAGATTAATGCTGTGCTGTTGTAGTAGGTCTGTAAATGAGCCTCTGAGGCATTAAGACAATGTAGGTAATATTTCACAGTTTCTTCTGGCATTAGGAGCATAAGATGTTTCTTCCAAGAACTTTATGGAGAGAGTAAGACCACTTCACAGGCAAAGAGCAGGAATAACAGTGGTCATTCATTGCCCAAAACTGGGGGCATGCTAAGGGCATAGTGTGACCAAGGGGAGTTTGCACACTTGGGAGAGGAGAGCAAAGAAGGCCACAGAAACTGGGAACAGAGGCAGCAGAGGAAGTCTTCAGCATCACTTGAAAAGGTGTTGGGAGTCAGGCACTGAAAGAAATTCCAGAGGTGGGGGACTTCTCAAGTCAAATCAAGTCAAGGCTGTGGGCAGAGAACAATCTGGTTTTTGAGGCATATAGTATCCATGAAAACCAGACTCTTCTGAGGCTTTACTCAGTGGTGAAGGATCCATCAAAGACACAGAAGACTGACACTGCTTCCCATAAGAATGGAAACAACTTGCAGGGCCCTGAGCATTGTCTGGTTGCTCATGCCAGGGTTGATACCAACTTCATAGAACATGCACCACCAAATTCTGTTTTCTTCTCACTCTTGCAATAGCAATGAAGAAGGCTTTCCTTCCTCTCTCCTTTGGCCAATGGCTCTTCAGAGACTGAGACATGAGTCTGCCTCACCTGCCTGCTGTGGAAATTGGCACATCTGCTATACTTCTTGCCATATTGTGCATGCCAGCAGAACGGCTTCCACCTATGGGGACAAGACTGGCTGATGCTGACAAGCTTAAACCTCAAGTCGGCACAGTAGTGCTGCATTAAAAGAATGACAGATGACAGGATGAAGAGCAGATGATTTCTCAAGCCCATACCAGTCCCCCTGTGCTGGCTTCCCCTCCACTGCCAAGACGGAAGGACTGGAATGACACCACAGGCTGGTGGTGTGGCACAGGATCAGGAGATCAAGTAGCCCATAAAGAAGTGCTAGAAACAGGGTCCTGTCATGCATCTCTCCATCTTCAAAGATAAAACCTCCAAGGGTTTTGTTCTTCACTGTGGATAATTAGCAGCAGTCCTCCTGGGACAAAGCCAGGGAGCCTGTGATCCAGCCCATTACATAGATATGCTGGGGTATGAGGCAGCATCTCCCACAGCAGCAGCCAGGAAGGTCCTGCTGAGGGGTGACACCGTTGTGGTGGTCTCGGGAGAAGAAGCTGAGCCTGGATCCCACTTGTCAGGGGCAGAATTTCATCTGCAGCCCTTTGGCAGGGGTAGTGTTCTCAGTGTATTCAGGCAGATGTTTCACTGGCCCTGGACCTGTCTCAGGGTGCCAATCTGAGGCACTTGTTCTTCTGTTCTGAACACGGGGCTGATTGGGAAAAGCCCAAGTGTTTTTCTGATATCTGCTGGGTGGCAGGAGGGGTGGGAAAGTGGTGCAGATGGGATAAAAAAGGATATTGGAGGCAAGCTAGAGAAGCAGGGAGCATTGAAGCAGCACTGCTCAAAGCATGCACATAATTCTAGGAACGCCTTGCAAGCTACATTATCATTATTGTAAACTCCCCTTACTGAAACCAACTGCAAGCAAATGCTGTTCACAGTGTTATGCCAGAATCTGGCATCAGCATGAGCCAGCAGGGGACAAAAAAATCAGAGTGGAGTTGTATTTGTATTCTGGGCACGAACTAAGCCTATGCCACTGGAGCTAATATACACTCTCCCCACCACCTACCTTTGGGGAGTTTAAGCCTCGCTCTGTCAGTCTGACTCCCACTTGGGCAGTGGTTACTTACAATGCCATGGCATGAGTGGTAGAACCCCTTGGAAACAGAGCCTTTCCCAGTCAAAGGCCTTTGGAGCAGGGCACTGCCTCTTTATTCTGGAATTACGGCATTTACATTAGCAAGGCTGCTAAGGAACTTGTGTTTAGAAAATATGCACTCTGCAGAAATGGTTCATGGAAATTAGATTTCAAGAGGCAAAAATAGCACAGTACCCTGAGACTGCAGAAGGTAGAGATCCTTTTCTTCCCTCATTCCCCCAGTAATTAATTTCTCCTTGGGCATAATTTAAGGAAAATACTTTATTTCATTAATGCACTGTCTACCTGTAGGGAACATTCTTTCAATGGATTTTTTTAGCATGTACGACTTTGATTGAGTGCTCATTGTAGATCTGACAGAACAATTTCATAGAATCATAAAACGGTTTGGACTGCAAGGGACCTTAAGGATAACCTAGTTCCACCCCCCTGCCATAAGCAGAGAACCTTCCACTAGACACGTTGCTCAGAGTCCCATTCAACCTGGCCTTGAACAACTCCAGAGATGGGGCACCCTCAAATTTAATGCTGCTGAGTGTTTTCTTTGTAGGACACTCATCAATCTCATGCACACTTAGTCAAATCCAAGTCTGGGGTATGTAGGTTTCACCTTAGCAAAGCCACTGGAATTGCATACACTTCTACAAGAGCTGTTCTTGGCCATTTGTTTGCACCGCGGAAGTGGCAGTGACTCATAAAGTCAGATTATATCTGACTAAACAATAATGTCTGTGGAAACACAATTTGGTGCATTCCAGTCCTGGGTGTTCAGTTATTTTCATAGTAAACTAATCTCAGAGGCTAGGGAGTCTCTGCTGATTTAGGCCATGAGTGTTTCTCCCAACCTTTTACCTCTAGCAAACTAGAGAGGAAGGAAGGAAGGAAGGAAGGAAGGAAGGAAGGAAGGAAGGAAGGAAGGAAGGGAAAGGAAGGGAAAGGAAGGGAAAGGAAGGGAAAGGAAGGGAAAGGAAGGGAAAGGAAGGGAAAGGAAGGGAAAGGAAGGGAAAGGAAGGGAAAGGAAGGGAAAGGAAGGGAAAGGAAGGGAAAGGAAGGGAAAGGAAGGGAAAGGAAGGGAAAGGAAGGGAAAGGAAGGGAAAGGAAGGGAAAGGAAGGGAAAGGAAGGGAAAGGAAGAAAGAATTTCTCTCTTTCCATCAGTAAGATTATATAAGACATCCCCTGGCTCAGATCAAGATCCTCCACTCTTTGGGGTTCTGATCCATCAACAAGATTTTTTCTGGGCCTCTCCATTCAAAACTCCTCCCTGCTCCTGGAGAAAGACTATTACTATGGAGTCTGTTCCCTAGAGACATTCACTTGCACAAGTGTCCTTTATTCTTAAAGATTAAATCAGAACCTCTTGGATATTTTGCCTCCTCCGCTTGATGTAATAACAATTGAACTGAGACAGATGCCTCACCTTGACTAGAAGGTTATGTGGTGAAGCCACACTCATACGTGTCCCACAGTTTTTTCTTGACCTAAGATGGCAGGTCTTTTTTAGAAGGAAACCAAATTTTCCTTATCTGTAGGTTGATTTTGTTCTCAGAACTCAACTATCGCATAATTCTTGGACAGACTCCAACTTTGATTGCATCCTCCACATTGTCCAATGCATGGGAGACTGAGCCAGCAGCTTCCAGAGCTGCCGTTCACAAAATTTTCTCATCACAGAACTGAATTTGGAGCCACAGTCTCCCTCCAGTTTGGACTTCTAGGCTCATAGACCTATGAGGAGTCAGCTTGTTGCACAGAAGCCTCTGCTCAGGAGCTAGGGTGAGTCTTCTCCATGAGTGCAAGGGAAACAGTGGATACTGCAGCCAGTCAAATGGCTTCCTGGGAATTTACAGCTTTTGTGTGGGTGACTATTTCTTTTCCTTAATGAAAACCTCCCCCCCCCTCAAAAAAATACCCCAAAGAAACAAACCCAAGAAACCCCAAAACCACTTGGATCCAAATGGTCCATATGAATCATGAAGAAACTGTTCTTCCTCCCCCTGAGAAAGTTACTCACCCTTTTACTGCCAGAAGGCAGAATTAGGATTATTCTGACTGCATGGAAGGCATTTAGGAAAGCTCCTGATAACCTGTGTGAAGTATTAATGTCATGCTCATACTTGGAGTCTAGGAATCCTCTCCAAGATTTGTCTTGCCATTGATTGTTGCTTTGAAGAAAGTGTTCAACAGCTGTTCCTCAGCTTCCCACTATGAAACGGGAATTGCAAGGGCAATCACAGCTATCCTAAATAACACAGTGCCACCGTGTTACTCTGTGGCTGAACTAGCCAGTGTTTGAAAATGACTTACAGGCAGTAAAGTCCTATCTTTTTAATAGAGAAGTTGCCCTTTTCCCCAGGAGTCCTATTTAGAACCTCTCAACCTTGACAATAAATTGAAATGGAAATCTTTTGAGTACTGTAATGAATACATTATCTTAATTTCAGAGGATTTTTGAAGGGGTAAGATTTTGTGCAGAGGGTGATTTTGAATATTTAGCAACACAACCTTAGCTAAAGCTTTTTTCTTCCATAATTATGCTTTTTAATGCATTTCTCTTAGCATTTTAGATTCAAAATGAGGAAATATCCTTTGGCTCAAGTCCAAATTTTCCTATTTTCTGATATTCTTTCAAAGATAAGGGTCTAGTTCTCCCTTCCCTGGTGCACTTTATATTCATTTACGCATGTAAAATGCTATTATTCTTTCTTGGAACCATATACCAAAATGCAAATTACTCTACAAGATGAGCAAGCATCAAACCCAAGGACCCAGAGGGTAAGGGCAAATCAGCATCCTAGCAGGAACAAGCTGGACTGTTAACCTAAAGCCTGTCAGCCACTTTAGAGTGATAATTCACATTCATGCCCTTACTCTGTGGCAAAAGGAAGGCGAGGTAAGTTCCTCACGCTCACCACAGCCTGAAACACACGCATGACTGTAACTTCACTTCTGATCTTACGGGTTGACAGCTTCTCTAGGGGTCCGTGCCCTCAGAATGCCCCACGGGGAATGTCATGTAAATATAAAGCTGCAGCTCACAGTGTGTGTTCACGGTGTAGATGGCCTTGTCTCTACTATAAATTAATGGTGGCTGAGCGTGGCTGGCAGTCGGTTTAGCAGGACTTGATGACTGAGCTGCTACTCAGCTGCAAGTAGAGCCAAGGACAGGCTCAGACCAGCCCTGAGCAGCACATCCTTCCATCTACTTGCTGTCTGTGTCCGGGCAGGCCTGCGGAGCTGGGATGAAGGAATGGCTTGGTGCCACTGTACCGCAGCCAGACTGAAAGGTTTGGGGCTGGCCAAAGCTTTTGCAGCTCCGTCCCTCCCGTGCTGCTCTGGTTAAGCCTGTGCATTCCTGGGAAATGGCTGCTGGATCCAGCTGTGCTCTGCCCCATCCATTGGGTGGGCAGCCTCCTGAGGCAGGGCTTTTGATTGCAAGGCAGTCTGGCTGGCCTTTATTTTCCTTAGAAAGCAGTAATGCTTTTTAGGGCTGTCAGGAAACATCAGCCTGACAGTCTCTTCCACATACTCCTCTTTCTGCCTGGAGGAGAGGATGAAGTGAAGGAGCAATTTGGCATGAAAATGAGAAGCAGGTCAAGCTGCTTGCAAACCTGGCCTCTGAAAAAGAGATAGGGAAAGAGAACAGAAAAGCAATTACTTCAGAAAGCCAGGTTATTCCTTACTCCAAATAAGTACAGCTGATTTGAAAAACCCAGACCAACCTTTTTGTAGCTCAGCTGAGAGGTTTGATAAAGGCTCTCTGTCACCACTGGAGCAGCAATTTCCAAATCTGGAAGGAGACAACATTTCCACCTATCTTCACTCCAAAGTGAAACAACCGTTCTCTGCTCAGATGTTTGAGACCCTCATCTGAAAAAATCTTGGTGCTAGAGATAGGGAGAAAGAGGTTTAGTTTTATAAAGGTATCCAGATGCATAAGTGGTTGTCAAAATTTTCAGATAACGTAGTTAAGTCACTGACCATCTACATTTCTTTCTGAATTTTATTGAAGTTAATAGCTTTCAGGGTAAGGCTTGTGATCCTCACTCAAGCAGTGGCTGTAGCGTCTAGGAAGAATTAATATATGTACATAAATGCACTTGGCCTCTTCTTGATGTATGTGCAAGGAAGTATTTTTGTGATGTGGCTCATTGCCAGTGTTCCTGAGAAAGTCACATATGTGATTCTTCCTCTATAAGCTGATAAAATAGTAAAATTAGGTTTTGAAATATTTCTAAACCTCCTTTTGCAGTATCTAGCCCTTATTTATTAAGAAAATGAAAAAGTCAGCACTTCCCTTATTCCCCTGAATTCCCAAACCAAGAGCTTCTCTCATCCATCACAGTGACAGTGATATGTTAACAAGCACCAGAAACTCTGTGCCTCCTCCTCTAAGGGTGCTCCTATGAAAAGTTCACCAAGAGGTCTTGGTCAGTGAATTTCCTGACTTCTTTCGTGGTTTTCATTTCTAATTTTAATGCTATTTTAGGATAAATGTCTCACATTTATTGTTGACGTCTCTGGATGATTTCTGGTCCTACTAGATTAATTCCAGCTTCCTTTCCCTTGATAGCTGATTTGGAGGTAGTAAATTATGTTCTGTCTGTTCTGACAGCTGCCCAAGTTATCCAATAATCCTAGATTGCTGCTAGTCATGTCCATCTCTCAAAGAACAAATTAAAACATAACTCTCTCATATGTCAATTAAGACCCTCCTGCCTTGATTAACAGGATTCCCCCCCTCCACCTTTGTCTGATGTGCTCATGAAGCCTACTAGATTTACAGCTAAGTAAGTAAAAGTCCTTTACCTACAGATCAAGCACAGAAAAGAGAGATTATCTTGCCCATCCATCTCTTCCCTGGAGAGAGGCAATATATGAAATTAGAATTGGGCATTCTCTGTGTCTTGTTTCATCTTCCACTAAAACTGAGGATGAAGAACAAATCACTGGCTATTTCAGGGTCTAAGTGTGACAGAATGGAAATCTGGTCTTAAAAAGGAAAAGCAGATTTCAGCAAATTCAGAGAGCAGTTAAGGCAGAGTCTCAGGAAGAAATTCTAAGTGAAGAAATGCAGAAAGCTGATGGCTGTATTACAGGCAAAGCAGTGCAGACAAGCAATAGCATCTACAGTAAACCCTATATAATAAAATAAAAAATAAAGGAGTCTTGCAAATAGTAAAAACAAGGCAAGAGAACAACAAAAATTCTTATAAATGTGTGGCAAGCAGGAGTTGTGGCTCCATTAGTTAATTGACACAGAGAACAAATAAAGCATGATGAAGAGGTGTTTGAGGTTTCCGATGCTTTTTTTGGGTGAATCATCATTAGAAAAGAAATTGCCATGACGTCTCATTGAAGTGCTTGGAAAAATATACTGACTGGTTTGCAATCATCTCTTGTCAAAATGAGAAGACATTTCCAGTTGGATTCTACAGGGGAATTTTTTCCTTGGGACTATTTCTGTTCACTGTGTTCATTATCATGGTGGATGATGGAAGAGATTTCATGTGCAGCAGACACCCAGCTGGGAAGGAGCTATAACGAGACTGGAGGACATAATAAGAAAAAGAGCGATCTCAATGAGCTGGAAGAATGATCTGGGCCCAGTGAAATGGAATTATTTTGAGAAGAGTTGGAAGTATTACACATTGAAATCAAATGCATAAAAACAGATTGCACAATAAATGCTGAGAGAGCAGTACAGAAGAACCGGAGCTGGGGTTCTGGCTTACTGCAAACTGAGCAAGCCAATAATATGTTGGTGTTTTGAGAAAGGTGAATCTTTGGGTAGGAGGTGTTAGCAGGCAGACAGTGTGAGAGCTACTTATACCACTTCACCCAGTGCTGCTGAGATCCCACCTGGTGCAATGTGGCCAGATTTGGATATCGTGTCAGAGACAATCTGGGCAAAGCAGCAAAAAAAGGAAAAGTTTCAGAAGGCACAAGATAAGTGGGTTTGGTTTTGTCTAGAAAGTAGATAACTGAGGGGAATAACAAAGCTTTCAATAAACAGAGAGCTGTTTTTTACTTTCCTGTTTGTCTCCTACAGGCAGGATGAGAAATAATTGGTGTAATATATAGAAACATACCCTAAGATTAGGTGTAATCTCCTGTAATATCCTACAGCCTGTAGGAGAGCTGTAAACCCTGTGCATGGGGAGAAGGAGGATATTGCAGAATTGCCTTCACTGAAAGCCTTCCAGAGTAGGTAAGAGGGTGTAGGGAATGGAGTCAAACACCTCTCAAGATTGCTCTGATATCCTTCTCAAGACAGGCTATGGAACTGGGGAGAGATATTGGGAGACTATATAGTCCATTCCTTCTCCCCAAAGCACAGTTAACTGCAAAGCATTACTGTGTTTCAGGAAACAGGATAATGGTGCTTAAAATAGCCTCACAAAATAGGAACTAATACCTTTAATTTCTGCTGCACCACAGCAGAGTCCCAAGCTCTGTCTGAGCTGGCAGAGGTGGCAGTGGCAGTCCTGTGCTGTGGAGGGGTCTGCCCTGCAGTCTGGGTGATGGTGTTGTAGGTTATGTGCAATATGCTTTACAACTATTAGATGTTCTGTAGGTTGTCTTTTTTGCATATTAACTCACCCCTGAGGAGTTAGATCCAAAGAGCCGGTGGAGGAAGAATCACAATCGTATGAAACTACATCTGAGGTGAAGCTGTTTGCAGGGACAAGGTGGTGTCTTCCCTGGTGTCCCAGCCTCCCTCCCCACAAGGCTGGACACCTAGGCTCTGAGTTTGAAAAGAAGCTGGTCTTGGAAAAGAAGAGGATGCAAGGGACTCATCTGCCACCAGAGATAATCCCTCTTTCCATTGTAACACCAGGGACGGTGATTTACACAAGAAGAGCCCTGGTGGATTTCATCAGAGAGGATGGTGAATGCAGAGGGCCAGAGCTCATTGCCTGTGAGATGTAAAATGTTGGTTCTTGGGGCTGGGGGTGGTTCCCCAATCCCTACAGGCCCTGGTGCAACCAGACCTCTGTTACTGGAGCAGCCGCGAGACGGGCACAGGGAGGCTCAGTGGGATGATGTGAACTCCTCTCCCCGTGCAGAGGACAGAAAACTCTGCCCCAGCCCTACGTCTCAGTTGCATCTTTTTCCTCTTGGTCTGTGTTTAAAAAAAATAGGCTTTGTCTATACTAAGTCACTGGGATTGTCTCCCCAGAACCCATTACTCACATAGAACTGGAGCTGCAGAGCTGCTCTCATTGTTTTTTGAACTCTGGAGGAGAAATGAGTCCCAAGGAAACTTGAGTGTGAGTTTCGATCTAGAAAAAATGAGTTTCTCAGTCCCTCCCCACCTTGCTGGAGCCATTCCCATAAAATAATCATCGCTTTTGAAGCCAGTCCTACTTTTCTCTCATGCTTGAAAAGCTGCTCCTTCCAGCTCTGTGTACAGGCACCGATTGGCTCTTCTCCAAGTAATAGTCAGTGAAGAAACGCCTGCTCGCTTACCTGCTGCAACTATTTACATTTCACTCTCTTTGGCAATAAATGAGTTCCACAGAGGTCTGAGCAACAGTTGTTTTGAGCAGGGAGGGAGTTTGGATTCTGCAACAGCGTTTACACAGCCAGCCCTTATCTTCATGAATATAAGAGAGCAGGGAGCTTGTTGATGCAAACTAACACCAAGTGAACTGTGTTTGCCAGCAGAGCAGCTTCCCATGTGAAAACCCTGATTCCCTTCTTCTTGACGAGGCCATGGCACAGCCAAGTCAAGGACAGAGCCTCTTTTTTTCCAAACCAACTGTTAATGGAATAAGTAATTCTGCAGACCTGTCTTTCACATCTCACTCACTTTATATGCAGTCTAATTAATTCTGTCGGGGAAAATAATTGGCTCGGATCAGGTCGATCCAACTGAAGTTCTAAATAACTTTGGTTGAGTGGTATTTATATTTCAGCAACTAGTCTTGGGTGAAGCACTCGCACGCGCAGAATACTAAGGCTGTGCTAACTTGGCACAAAAATAGCGCTGTGGTCCATCAAGTGGCATTAAGTCCCATCTATAAAAAGCCGTGCAGCTGCCTCTGAAGTGCGGCTATCTTGGGAGAGGGGGAGGGGATCACCAGCCTGTGTCAGTGCTGGACAATGGGCAACATGGACACACTGCCAGTCATCGAGAGTGTGGAGTTAAAACCTTCCCAGCCATGGATTGGAATGACCCTGTGGGGACGCAAGTTGTGGAAGAAAGATGTCAAGGGTGCACTCATGCCAGGATGGTGCAGAGGCAAGGAGCAGTGAGTGTTGGGGGGGGGGGGAACCAAGGTTCTGGACAAGGCTGGAAGATCTGGCATACAGGAGGAGACAGGGACACAGGGGAATGGGGCACCACAGGCAAACAGAAGGCTGGTAAAACTGTAGGCTGTGACTGTCTGCACCTGAGGGATGAGCCCAGTGAGGGAGGATGGGCCTGAGTGCTGCCAGGGAGATGTTCTGACAGCTGGACTGCCATGGTCACTAAGTGAATACCATCCTCTCAGTGTAATGTAGGGTGGGGTGTTCTCATCTGTGTTTTTTAAGGCACGAACATCTTGACTTAAGGACACAGATGGAAGGCAGGTGTTACTGTGCTGAAGGTCAGAACCACATTTAAAAGTACCTTTAGTTTTCTTCATCCTACAGTTTCTCTGTGAACATTTGGGCCAGCACATCTCTCCCCCTCCACCCAACAAATTTTAGATCTGCAGCCAGATCTTCACTCTCCAACTCAGCCTTCATCTCCGCTTGCAACAGCATCAGCCCACTCTCTTGGATCCTAGAAAAGGAAATTCATCTTTCCATCTGGTCCTCTTCATCTCCTCGTTCAATAGGTAGCATTTGCCTGAGATAGCTCACCCCGTAGTGAAGAACAACATGTTTTGTGCTGCTCTGACTGCCAGAGAAGGTCTTCTTTCCTAAGCAAATTGTGTAAACTGGCTCTCCTATTGCAAGCCTCCTCTACTAGCCTGTGCTAGCTGCTGGTCTCTCCGGGGGAAGGCTGGGTAAATGAACAAGTGTGAACAACAGTGTCACAGCCCTCCGCACTTCCTTTCTCCCCAGTGCTAAAAATAAGATCTCATTTGTAAATAAGATATCTCCTATTTTTATAGTGCTTTTGAGATATGCTGGATTAACAAGTCCTCATCCTGACTCCCTCTCCAACCACAGTTTGTGCACAGCCTGGGCAGTAGCTGTGCTTGCTGTGTCAAATCACAGCATGCTGTTGATGTGTTTCCATCCTGCTCTGGAGGATGCATCCTTGCGAAGGTGAGTGGTTTTCCTTCCAGCTGAGCTTCTGATTTCTCTCCTGGGATTACCAACTTGACATGCACACTGGCAGTTTCTGATCTCGTAATGAGGACACCAGTCTGCAAGGCCTACCAGCTCATTCACAGGTAGCAACTAAAAGGTGCAGAGCACTCAAGTATCACCATCACACTCACTCCCCTGCTTCATTTATAGCCAAAAGCTGCCTGCTGACTGACAGGGTTTGCCAACACCTTCAGGATAATTGCTATCGTTAAAGAGTCTTGTCTACTTTCCCAGCCCTACAAAGGAGCTCACCAAAGTGAATGTTTCTTTCATCTAATTCTCATGTTGACCCTGAAGTTAAATCCCTGCAGAAGTCAATAGCCCTGGAATGAATTGGCACACAGAAATATGGGAGCGTGGGTGTGCTTACCATCTACACACCAGGCTGCCATTCTCCAACTCTCCTTCATGCATCTGGATGAGGTTGAGCTGTGGGACATCAGGGAGAAAGACTGCTCAGAGCAGATCACTTATCCTTCTCATTGCTGATCTAAAAGAGCAAAAGGGATCAAGCTGCTCAAGCTACAGGGCTGCGATTGCAGCCATCACAATCAGAATGGATCTAGTCTTGATGCAGCTAATTTGTAAACCACTAGCAATAAAAGCATGGCAGCTCAAAGCCCAGGAGGCTGTGTAAAATTGTGCCTGGAAATCTGTAGTGCTTACTGCAGCCTGAACCACTGCTGTTTCATCCCAAGCTATACCTGAAGACATGTATGACACTGGTAGTTAGGCTGCCTTCAGCTGGGATGGAGTGTCTAATTTTAATGAAGCAGTGAGGGATTGAATTTTTTCCAGCTTCATCCCAGCACTGAAGTCATGGGGTACTCTAAATGGGGCAGAAGACTCTATGTCTTCTGTTAGCTCCCAGAGCCTCCAAACTCAAAAAGCACTCTAGCTGTGCTGAATTCACTGCCGAAGAGCAAATCAAGTAAGAAACCTCTGCTGATGAAATAGAAAGGATCCAAGCTGGTGGGATAGTACAGAAATCTTGTAGCCTACCCCAGGATCCTCCTCATGCCACCACTCTGCTGGAGCAGAGTCTGCTTGTGATAATTTCGGCTCTTTCAGGTATGGTCCTAAAGCAGGACCAGCTGGATGAAATCCTATGACCTGTGTTATGAATGAGATAGGTAACGTTCTGCCTTTAAGTCTGTGAGTCCAGAAAAATAACCCGGCATCAAAAATAATACTCTGCCGTAGGAAATTTCTATGAGAGTGTTACCATTTCTCACTTTACCTTGAAGAATTTCCCCCTATCCTTCCCTGTCCTCACTTAAAGATTTATTTGGTTTTCTCTCTCCAGGCTCAACCCAATTAAACAAAAAAATTACTTTATTCATGTGAGTGTTCGGTGAACTTTACTCAGGAAAAATGCTGAATATACCAAAAGTAAAGAACATTTTTTATGTGACTAGGTTTTTCTTGGGATTTTTTTTCGTGCTCAGCAAAGCTCTTTTCCTCTTAAGTAAAGAAATATCTGAAACCCCACACTTCAATATACAGACAAGTCAAATGTCAACGAAATGACAAAAACATAGAATGCTATTTTGTCTATTTTATTGGTCACTGAATTTCCTTTCCACATTAGGACCATTTCCATACAAGCGATTAACAAAATAAGACCTTGATCCTCTGAATGTAAGAGGATTTTAAAACAGCAAAATTAAGCTCTTGGAATATAAGAATGGTTAGACTTAGGATTGTCTGGGCAATATCCATTTGATTCCCATTTTCATACGTATTATGATACCATCTTTCATCTTATACCTACATACTTGCATACTGATTTTTGCCTGGGAACCTCTCCTACATTCACCATCTAAAATAAATTGTGATCTCATGATCAGCCATTTCATACTTTTCATCATTTGTCTTCATTATTCAGAGTGCATCTCATGCCTTATTTACAATCCGCAATTCAAACTGTGCTGTGGAGGAAATGGACAGCAATTTCCTGATTAACTTTCCTGCCTAACCTCCTGTGGTATCATCCAAGTGCTTTCCAAGTTTTTCTGAATTTGTCTAGACAGCTTCTGTGTGAGGTCTACAGGGCTGCCTGGAGGCAGGGGTGTTAGAAAAAGATCTGGAAAACGGGATCATTAAGAACAAGCATTTGCAAGGTAGCCTAATAATGAAGGAGAAATGAGACATGGATTAGCCATCTGTACAGAAGGACAAGTAGGAGCCTGAGGGAGAGCAAAAGTATATGTGGGTAAGCAGGGACACTGGCTCTGGGTGTCCTATGAGGGGCTTGGCTGGCCATGGCAGCAGCTCTGTGAGTCTGTTGATGCTGTCACTAATCTCAGTGGCACCTGGCAGCCCTCCTCCCACCCTTCCTATCTCTTCTGCTGGAAGGGAACATTACCAGCAAGTGCTCTTCCTTCACTATCAGGGGCTTGGTGGTCAGACTGCTGCTAGGAGAGGAAGTGCTGGACACGATGGGGAAGTTGTGCTGAAAGCCCCAGAGGCAGGTGCCAACTAATACGAGGTGAAAACAGCCGCAGCAAGGTTACTGATGAGACATTGCATCAAATTCATCCCCAGTCCATCCCACTCCAGCTCACTGGTAGTTGCAGTCCAGGCCAGGAGGCAAGGTCTGTGTCCAACAGAAAAAAATTTTTCTTCTCAGAATTGGGGTCATAAAAATGAGGGGCTTCTCACCAGGACTAATCACTGGGGAGGAAATAAAGAGCAGGAGTCACTTGTTAGTGACTTCCAATGAGTAGCTGAAAAGGGCAAGTGGAGATTTTCCCCTTGCAGGAGATCAAGCACCTGGCCATGTGTACAGGCATCCTTCATCTCTTCTCCTGGAG
This sequence comes from Coloeus monedula, assembly GCF_965178545.1. Taxonomy (NCBI): domain Eukaryota; kingdom Metazoa; phylum Chordata; class Aves; order Passeriformes; family Corvidae; genus Coloeus; species Coloeus monedula. The sequence continues at coordinate 45,870,211 of NC_138782.1, read as the reverse complement.
TGTCCATCCTTTCTCCCTCTGAACCCATCCATACTTTTTTTCTGATGTATTCATAGCTGTCTACTCAAGGGCGCCTCAGCTGGGAGGTGCAAGTGTTGTTACACCAGTGTGCTGAAAAACCCAGGGATTAAAAGGGATTAAGCAGATCCACATTTACACTGCTTATACTGCTAGTCATTATATTGCATGCTTTGAAATCTCCAGGGGATATAACTCTGGGTTTGCCATTCCCCAACGAGACTGTTTCTCAATTAAAAAGCAATCGCATTTTCTTAAGAGGAAGGAAAAATGGCTCTAAGAACTATTATTAGCAGAGCCACACAGGTGGATTATGGATATAAATTGAACGTAATTGAATGTTCTGTAGGGGAGGAAACTTTTGATGTGAATTTATGGATTAGGTGGTTCTGTTTTCATACTGGGTAAAGGAGGTATGTGTGTGTATATATATATGTCTGTATTTTAGGTGTTGTACAGGTAGTTAATGCTTTGAATGATAACAAAATGTGATTATTCTTGCTTTTCTGATTTTCTGGCTTTATTACTTTACTGCTTTTCTGGACCTGAAGCCTGCAAATATGTCAGAGGCTGAATCTTAGCCAGGAAGCTGTCAAACCGCTGTATTTCAGCAGAATTTAGTGTCATGCCTGGATGGCTCTGTCCTGAAGCTAAGCTCCACACCACTGAAATAGCGTGGCAGAAAATGGCATATTGAACCACGCAAAGGTATGGATCAATGAAGTCATTAGCAAAGTGACCTTATGGATAGGGGAGACAATGCAGAAGGCCTGTGTGATGGAAGCTCAAGAGCCCTCTTTAAGAGCAGGCTGTACAGTCATGACTGGTAATGCAGAGAGCGGCAACATATTAAGGAGGCCCTTTACAGCAACCCTCCTATAACTGAATTTCCAGGAACAAAAGAACTTTTGTTCCTGGAAGTTCAACAGCTTTGTTGGATCTGTCACAATGGCAATATTAAGAGCCTGGTTCAGGGAAGGCAGCCCTGTTGCTGTCACCATGGGTGCTGGTCCCCTTTCATGGGCATGGTTGTCCCCTGCCCCTGCCTCCTGCTAAGCTCAGGGTGGGCACAGGGTAAGGCCCCCTTAGGGGACAGGGAGAAAAAGACAAACAGCAACTTTCCAGAGAGGCTCTGGCACTATGAAGCTGTGAGATTTTATGATTAAGCTGTAAACTGCCCCTTGTAGCATCGCTTGGCTGGCTAATATCTTGCATAATAAATGGAGTGAGCACAGACAGATTTACTGATTTGAGCATTTCTGTCCATATTATGAATTCACCAAGTGGAGTGAAGTAGGCACCAAGTCTCCACGAGGCAAAGTAAATAAAATAAAATGAAAATCTAACTTTCTCTAGACTCCTGTAAGCCTTTAGGAGGACAAGAGGATTGCAACAGATATTTGTTTTCCTATAAATTTCCAATCATCCTTTTGTTGCCTCAAATCACCTCTACATACTCACTGCCTGTTTATTTCTTCCCCATTCCATAAAAAGAGGGAAATAAGTTGGGGAAGTCTAATTACCGAAATTTAATTAAAACAATTTAAAAATGACTTAATCAATTTTCTAACAAGTGATCTTTTGGTAACAGCTGTACACAGGCAATTTATTAGTTACTGAAGCCAACCTTGTTTTTTAATATAAACAGACTAATTAATCAGTGGTTAACTCTCGTAATGACCAGCTCTGGCATATAATTATTGCTGCTGTCATGAAGCATAATAGCTTATTTCCCAGGGTTATTATGCAAATTGCCAACATTGACCACTCTGTGTGAAGTTTAAAGCACTTTCCATGATTATCTCTCATTTCCACATTCTCAGGACATTTTGGAACACATGTTTTTCCTGGTGTGAAGAGTTTTATGCAGCTTTTCTGTTCAGTAGCGCATTCTGGGCATGCTGGAGTGAAACATCCCAGTTCTTCCACGTTTTGATTGCTGAAGGGGAAAGGAAGAAGAAAAAATGTTATTTCCCACATTAGGAACCTGCTCTATGCTCACCTTTTTGTATGGGCCTGTGGAAAGAAAGAACCAAGATCTCCAACAGGCAGAAGTTGGAGGTATTTATTTCAGCATGTAACTCATTTTGGAGGTGAGGTCCTGCACATCCATTGAGGTGAGGCAGACCCCTGTGGAGGAGAGCCATGAGCTCCCCACAGCTCAGTAGAGGGCAGAAGTCTAAATGCAGGCACATAGGAGAAAAGGCTCAATCTAAGACTAGCAGGAGAAGGCAAGAAACCTCATGGAGTACCCAGAGCTCACAAACAGTGGACTAAGAGCTGCTTGGAGTTAGTAGAAAGGGAAAAGAAGATACCACAGAGATGACCTAGTCCTGATCTTGGCCTTTCAAAGGCTTTGGGACAGTGACCAAGATAAGGGTAATATGAGGAATAATAGCACTTAAAAGGATGCATGGGCATGGAGTAAGACATAAAAGTCTCTGGGGTGAATATCCATATCTGGAACATGTACCCGTGGACATGGCAAGTACACCTGGACAGGTAGGTGGATAGATGTGTACATACAGACAGCCTGTAAATCACCTCCCAGCTCCTCCTTCTGCTCAGCCCATGGTAATTCCCCCCCAGCACTGACCCAGTGTAAATGGTGCATGCACAGGAACCCTGGGGCTGCCCCTTCTGCTTCCCCATTGTTACCCAGCCCCGTGCATATTACAGAGTTAAAGATTATTTTTAACAGATCTAATAAACCTGAAATGTCCAGCAACAGATGCCAATTTTTATCATCTCACTGGAGTTGGCAATAAAGAGGTTCACAAAAAGCCAGCAGGAAGGAAAGCAGAGTGAGCAGAGGGGCTGTTAGAGAGGAGGTGAGTGTCAGGCAGTTGCAGGCAGCAGTCAGTAGGGCAGTAAAAGCTAATAAAACCTTGATGCACAAACCACACTAATCAAAGAACAGGTATTGCATTTGTATCTCACATTTCCTCGGCCTTCACGCAGCAGCTGGTAGAAAAATAGCATGCTTGTTTTTGTAGATAAACAGATCCCAAGTGAGCTATACCTGAGCATCTCTGTCAGCCCATTGATGTGCAACAACCCTTCAAAATCCCTCAAATGAAGCCATGAACTTTCATTAATTTTCACACTGCCAGCTCTCCCTAGCCTTGTGGTATAGCAAGGGCTCAGTGCAGGCTTTGAAGGTCTGAGTCAGCACCAGGGAAGGGAAGGAGGGAGGAAGGGAGAGACAGAGAGAGAGAGAGAGAGAGAGAGAGAGAGAGGGAGAGGTGGCGTTTTTCCAGGGCCCACTTCTGGCCTGTTAGAGCATCCGTGTTAACCTCAGGAATGTGAAGGGAGAACAGGAAGGAAGGAGTTGCTGCTGTGGATTTGGACTAGACATGAATCTGAATTTCTGCCTGCGATAGCCACCCCTGTCCAGTTCCTGGGATGAAGGCACCCAGTTCTCTTTCCCCATCACAAAAATCCTTCCACATCCACAGCCTGCTGTGGGGTTAGATCACAACTGGGAAAAAATGAGGCTATTTCCTTAGAGGCAGCATTACATATGATTGTCCAGGTCATGACTAGGATTGAACCAATTTTGAGAAATTTAGCACTGTTCCACCACTGGTGAAGGCAGAACAAGCCCTGGACATTATTTTTGGCAAAGAAATAGTTTCTTTGTGGCTCAGCATCCAGAGCTGGGGTCAACCCAGCTGCCACTTAACTCAAACACCAAATCCAGAAGGAAGCAGAGGAGCAGCTTAGCAAAGCTGGAGGCACACTGGAGGCAGTTGTTTTTGTCCTGGCTGCTCAGACTGCAATAAGTTAAAGTGTGACCTGACTGCCAGTGCTGCAAGATTGCATGGGCTGTAAACAGGCTGCAAACATGCCAGTAAGTGCTCTTCTTGCTAGGGAAGGACAACCAGACCTTTTGTCGGGGTCTGTGTCTGCCCTCCTGCTGTCACTGGAGACAACAGGAAGGTTTTTGCTAGCATCAGTGGCTTTCAGCAGGTGTAAAAGCAGCCTCCTTCTGCAAGGGCAGACACAGGCTCCCACAGCGATGGGTCAGACACCTGAAAGTTGCATCTCCCAAACACCAGGAAGTAGATGAGATGTGTGGCCTATGTGCCACTGTGACTGGAGAGAGTAGGCAGCCTGCCTGACTGCAAGGCAGGACCACAGGAGGTGTGCTCAGCTGGCTGAACATTGCCCTGAATGTGCATTTCTCAGTTATTTCCAAGGTTTTACGACTCAAAAGTTTGTTTTCATGGGTTGCAAAAAGGGAAATTACTGCATTATTTCTTGCTTGTGTACCACAGCATGTCTCCAGGAGCACAGATGCTCTTATAGCTCTTGATACCAACGGAGCAGAGATTAGTCTGGTCCAAACCATCACATTTTTACCAAGCATCAGGGGGTACCACTCCCCCCAGGAGCTGGCAGAAGCGAGCAGTTTGGTAACTGATGTTACATCTCCCATCAGAAAGTGCATGGAATTAGGGCAGCCATAAATTTCCTCCAATTTGGCATTGAACCAGAGGCATAGAACAAGCGTAATTTCCACATCAGGCTGCAGATGTAATAGGAAAGCCATCTAACAGGTGAAAAATTAAATGGCCCCTGACACGGGCAGTTACTCCCTCCTGCCTGTCACGGCTTTCCCCACTGCTCCCTGAAGTCTCTGTGTAATATAAACTGTGCTCATTTCACAAGCTCACTGCAGGCTAAACAGCTGTTAATTGCCCTCGACTGCGCTGCTGTAATCATCTGCAGGCGTTCGGCTCCTGCATGGAATATCTCCACACTGCTGCTGAAAGACACAGTACGTGTTGTACTACCCAGACTGCTGGTAGTCTGGGGTGGGCTGCAAAATCTGATGCTGCAGAAGCACAGATGTCACTGTGGGGTGTCAAAGTTTGCTGGCAGACTGGGTAGCTCCCTGTGCTTTCATGACCATGACCACCTTGGCTGGGTCTGTGCATGTCACAGTTGCACCTCCTGGCAGCAGGGTGCACGTGCCTGAGACAAAAAGCACTTGGCACTTGGAGGGACACCAGGTTTTTGATTCATATTTTGATGGTCCAGGTTGCTAGCAGGCCCCTTGGAGTTTGGTGAGGATGGAGCATCCCCCCTACTGCCATGGCCCGGCCTCACTGCCTGGGAACTGATGAGGTGGGGTCCTGGCTGCAGGATGATCCCTGCAGACAGAGGTGTGGGCAGCGTGGAGGTGGACAGTGTGTATTCAGGAAGGGGAGGCAGATGGGTAGCAAGCACAGGTTACCAGAGCATGGTAGTAAAAGCCTTGATCAGTAAGTGCATTGTTTGTTACATGTTCCTAAAAACCAACCACTTCTTTGCTTTTGCTGCACCTTCCCTTCAGGGTCCAGCATCACAAGGCAGGAATTGATGCTCCCTGGTCTTGGAGAAGCCCTTCTCTTTCTACAGTAGACCACACTCAGATGCATCTCAACACCACCAGGGATGTCTTTCCAGAGTCCTAAAATAATTTAAATCGGTTTCATTAGCAAAAGAGGATCTGCTTTGAAAGAGATGTTTTTCTTTAACAGAGGTTCCTCTTTGTGGTTACCCCATCTTAACACTCCAGTGTTGGTTTTGTAGTATTTAACTGAAACACAAGTGAGTTTCCCCTGCTCTTGTTTTCCTTCCCAGTATGCTATATTTCCATCCCTGAATATCAACCTGCACTGAGTATTTTTTTTAAATACCTGATATCTGCAGTGTTTGCTGTTTCGATTACATTAGCCCCTAGCTCACTGCATACCTACTGTATAAGCAAGGGGCTAGGAAATTTGTTAATTTTCAAAACAAAATCTAGGCCTTTAGGCCAAGACCTGTATGACTGATGAACAACCCAACATTGTGACTATGGCTTGATTAGACTTTAACATTTCAAATAAATGAATCTGCTTTAAGTTGTGCTTACACATTTTTTTCTGCCTACTCCTCAGTCACCATGAGGAGACATGGTCAATCTTGATTAAAAGAAAAGGATTTCAAAATCATGTTCCTATACATGGTCACCAAGACTGAATTTGAAATGTTTAAATATTCCTGTCTGCTTTGTCTTCTTGCTAATCAATCACAAAGGTAAACTGGCCCATTTTCTGTTAGCTAACCAATTAGGCAGCAGAGCTTACAAACTCCAAGTCAAATATTGAGCAAGATAGCTGTCTGTCACATTTGAGAAATAGATTTAGGAGTTAATGGTCTGTCCCCAGATATGTTATGAGCAAAAAAATTGGACTAAATGTGTAGAATAAATTATTTACTGTGCACAGTTCTTCCAGTTTTTCTCATTCAAAACAAGATAGTTAAACACATGCCATTATCTCCACTTTTCTAGATTCATAGATCTTAAGGCCAAGGGGGTAATTAAGATCATCTAGGTTGACCTGTAGCTTAATACAGGCTAAAAACTCTGTTCTGATTATTTCTGCATGGAGACCATAATTTTTGCTTGAGCAACAGCACATCTTTTTAAAAGACAGCTAATTATGGTTTGAAAACATCATGTATTACAGAATCCAGTACATCCCTTTAAGCTGTTTGGATAATTACCCTGGTTGTTAACATTTTTTTCTTGTTTCTAGTCTTTCAGCTTTCAGTCATGGAATCTTATTATGCCTTTACATCACCAGATTACAGATCCATCTGCCACCAGAAATCCCTTTCATAGTGATTTGTAAGTCAGGATCAAGTCACCTTTTTTCTTCTCTTGAATAAACTAAAAGCACTAAGATTTGTTAGTCTTTTACTGTAAAGCCTGGTTGTCCCATCTTGGACTATTCTTGCAGTTTCCACCTGAACCTTTTCTAGTTTTAGCTTTTATTAGGCCGGCACAAAATTTCCTTAGAATTGCCAATCCCATAGCTGGCAATTCCCTGCCCGGGGACTGCATTCAGCCTTATATAGCTCTGAATTAGTCATTAACTCAGAAAGAAGGGTTCATTGGGAACAGAGCTGAAACTTGTCTGGTTCTGGAGTGCAGTGATGGCGGCTTGAGTGTATCTATTACATTCATAGAAACTAAAAACCAAGTCAGTAACATAGAAAAACGTAGTAGTTTAAAAACTCAGTTTCCTGATGTTAAAAACCTTTAAAAGCCATATCATCCTATAGAAAGAACTTGAAATGCAAGACATCACAGTAGTTTTGTTTCCCTGCAGCTCAAAATGAGTAAAGAAGAGGTAGAAAAGTTCAGAGAAGAAGTAGAAAAGTTCAGAGCAGGACAAGAAGAATGATCACAGATACAGAGAAAATACTTTCATTCACGGAGTGATTAAATAGACCAGACTTTGTCAGCCTGGAAAAGAGTTGATTGAGGAGGGAAGGTGGCAGAATGCAAGTGAAAATGAGGCAGAAAAGTTGAATGACAATGACTGAGTGCAATAATGAGGGAGGCATTGAATGAAAAGACAGAGTGAACAAAAAGGGGCCCTTCTTTATCTGTCCTCTCACACACTCGGATGTTTCCTGTCATGCAGCTTGTGTGGCTGCTGAAAGTCTACATATATTCCAGAAGCAACCAGGCAAAGGAGGGGAAGAAAGACCCAGTAAAGGCTCTCAATACCAGCCCAGACCGCCTGGGGAGGCATGTAGGGCCCGAAGGGGTTAGAGGGGAGGTAGAGGGAGGTACTACCTGTGTTTGTGATGCTCGGCTGTTTGTACTTCAGGCAAACTGGCCTCTGCTGGAGAGTCACTTTGGAAGGCCTTTGTTTGCACTCTTTCCAGCTGTTCTCATGGTCTTAAAATGGGAAGTGTAATTGGGAATTTTATACAGTTGCTTACTGCATGCCCCAAAGCTACACAGCTGCCCAAGAGAAAAAATGTTGCATTGGTAAAAAGAGCTAGACTGGCTTGAAACAGGCAAATGCAGCTGAATACAAATGCACACAGACACAGAGGGAAAGGAGATAGTAAAGAATATAAATTAGAAGGATGGAAAACCAGAAAAAGTCTTAATGAAGTGACAGGACACCAAGAAAAAACCTAACGCAAGAGGGTGAATGGCAGTAAAAAAAAGGTTTTAGTATGTCTCGTAATACAAAAAAATCCTAACAATGATTCTAGTCTATAAAAACATGTTTTTAATGTAGAAATGTCAAATAGTTTCAATATATCTTGTTGTTCCAAGTGTTTTTTTGAAAAGTCTGCATGAAGAATTCACAGAAGGTGAAGATGAAATCTGTTCCCTTCCAACAGTAACTTGGCAATATGCAGAGCTAATAAGCTAGCTGTTTTTAACCAGTAGGTCTGAGTGCAGCAAGAACTTTAAAGAGCTGGATGAGGAGATGTGTGAGCCATTAAAGTTGGTAAATCATGGGAATGCTAGAAAAGCTTGCCTGGAGAAAAAGAAGATACAGATATTGGTAATTATAGTGTATTTGTTTGGTGGCAGAGGTGTTGGAAATAATTGATTCATATTTCTCTGAGGTACTTGATATTGTAATAAATTTTTTATTGACAATTATTGCAAATAACAAGTCATATTAGAAATATGGTAACATACTAGGTTTAAAGCCTGCTGTTGAGTAGAGGCCTATCTTCAGGAGGAAACTGTTGGCTTTCTTGACCTGTGCTGTCTAACCCTTGGCTGCATGAATGACTTAAAAGCAAACCTACAAATATTATTGGAGGCTGGGGAGAGAGGATAATGAAGACACACCATTGAGCCAAATTAGTCTTTAAAATGGGAGCCTGCAAATACTGTGTGCTTTAGTACAGCCAAAAGTGAAGTGGTTCTTGTAGGGAGAAGATGAGTAGGCTGCACTTCCAGAAAGACGGATGCTGCCTTGAATAACAGCAACCCCGGAAGAGACTTGACCACAGCCTACATAGCTACACCAAGAACAGAAATCTGATCCTGGAGGGCTCCTTACCCTACAGGCTTTACAAGATCCAACAGTTTGGAGCTGCAGCTACAAAGTTCCATTCTGAGCTGAGATCCACTCTTTTTAACACCAGGAGCTCCTAGCCATGTAACTGCTTCCTAAGGTTTCTTGCAGACTCTTTGTCGCCACAGAAGCTCTTTTATACAGGAGGTCATACCAGAAAAGCCATTTTCACTTTAATCAGTAAATGGATTTCTAAAAATTTCCATATGCCTACTCTTTCTGTGCTCTTTCACAGACCTTCTAGAATTAGCCCATGGACACCTCAGGAGACCAAACTGGCCCATCAACCCCTTCTGTACAGAAACACATTCGCAGGGGTCTCTGAAACTGGCACAGTATTGCTGTGAGAGTTTCACCGGATTGATACAAAAGATTCCTCCACCTCCTTGGTATTTTCTGGTGTCACCTGAATAACCATACTGTTGCATGGAATGCTCAGCTGTGTGCCCAGGCTGATCATCCTCATCCTTTTCAGTCTCCTGCTGTCCAGCTTTTATGTATCACTGTGCTCTTTCTCCCTACAGACATGATCTAGCTCCTACATTATGAACTCCCTGGATTGCTATGTATAAATGAGTTGCCTCCTTCACTACTTCATACTCCCTTATTTTTAGGCTCAGCCAGAACATTATCATTGATGATTTTAATAATTTATTTCAGATAAGAGTATTAAATGCAGCCAGCTTGCAAACTGATAGTAAGCAGAGATCTTCATTGCCCACCCTAATTCCTCACCATCTACAAATACCCTTTGACTTCGAAGGGAGGTGGATTCAGATTTGACCAAGCAAGTTATGTTAGGATTAAGATTGCAATTTTGTACTTAGCTTGTTTTTCCTGCTTGGACTGCTAGACAACACTTCTGTCTCAGTTTTTTCTATAACAGCAATAAGGGACAAAGCCAGGATTCAATTAAGTCAAAGAATGAAAGGCAGAAGAAATGTTCTTCAGTGGTGCAGGATTGTTTCTTTCTGCAGAAGCACACAAAGTGCCTGTTTGTTGTGTGTGCAATTGCCAAGCTGAGAAGTTATAGACAATATTGATTTGGGCTCCCAGCTCTTTGGAAGCAGGCACTGGGTGGAAGCCAAGAAGGCTGAAGTCTAAATGTGAAGTCGTTCAGGCTCAATGAGCCATTCTTTGAGAGAGGGGACCCTTCTTTTCAGTGTTTGCACCTGTGTGTGCTCTGTGTGTGTGCATAAGGAGCTAACAGGAGGCAGCATTGTCCAGACACCACAGCAGGGAAACCACGGGAAGGATACTCCCCACTAGTTCATGGTTCCAAACTCTCTTGCTGGGTTGGCAGGCAGTCCGTGTGAACTCTTTCCTAGCCTACATTTAAGTGCTGTGAAATGGGGATAACATGATGCATAACATGTTGGGGGTGGTTGGAGGGGTCTAAATGAAAGCCAAAAATAAACAAGTACTAAGTTTCATTATGAAATTTCACAAATCCTGTTCCTGAATTTTGATGGATATTAGCTTCTCACATCGCTTCATGAGTGTTTAAACCACAAACCTTCTTTCACCAGCCATGAGATGACTTAATCCAAATTGATTTGGTTTTTATTTTTTCAGGTAAGCCTTACAAGATTACACAATAATTGTTTGACAGTGACTTCACAAAGGTAAGAAGAAATATAACTTTACTTTTTTATAACTAGCCCTTCTGGTCAGAGTGTTTGGACTAGGTGTGGAAGGTGAAGTCTCCACAACTACAGTTTTCTGCCATTTGAAATGTTTCTGTCATGTTCTCTTTCTGAGGAGGGGAGCTTGATGACAGAGAGGGCATTTCTCGATCACAAAACTGATTGGAGAGTGTGAATTTGAATTACCTTTTCTGCTTTTATAAACAATGTAATTTATATAACAACATTTACATGGCTTATGACTCTCTCTGGTCTTTACGGCCTGTAAATGTGGAAAACGTGTGCTGAAGGGCAAAAGCACTCCCAGAGATCGATATAATGCAAACAGCCCTGCACAGCCAGCCTGCAAGAAAAATGTGATGGCTGACACATTCTTTGCTCCCCACAGTATTCTGGGTTCTTGGCTAACCTCAAACATGCATCAGTTAAAATCTTTGTGGATGGCAGGATTTTGCTCACATTGGCATTGTCTGACCTCTCCATTTCTCCTGTATATCTGTGTCGCCTCCTGATTGCTCTCTCTGTAAAATAATCCTCCTTAAATTATTTAGATACATATTCTGCCTTCCCCTTGGCTGCTGTTCTAATTCTGGTGAGTGAAATGACCTCAATTAGAAATTCTTGCTAAAACATACAACATCACTGAGGGGGTTGCAGTTTGTCTTGTCCCTTCTTGCTTTTCTTAAAGCCCCATTTTGTATGTGTTTGCTTGTCTGCAACTCATTAGCTGCTGTCATTACTTTCCCTTAAAACAAAACTAACTAGAAGATAATTATTCAGTTTGCAAAAAGGAATTAAAAATGCCATAATTAAGGTTACAGTTTTCTTTTGTATATCCTTGAGGGGATACTATGTTCCCTAATTATATAATCACACAAAACCGAGCTCCATACACACATATGTGTATGTTTTATATCAGCGGGGGGTTTTTATTATTTCATTAGAAATGCTTCCAATTTGTGGCAGCAAAAGCAAGACTGGTATGATGGCTGTTAATTTGTAACTCAGAGCCTTTTATTGTTGCTCATGTTACTATACTAATTAAGACATATAGTATTGAATGTCTCTTAACAACTCTGTTTTAGTATCACTTCCAAATATGTTTTGCACGTTATTCTTATGTCAAAATCTGTAATAACATGGTTCCAAAAGTAGTTGTTTTTTGACAGAGAGAGGACTTCAATTTATCAATTCTGTTTCACCCCAGCATCCACTTACTTACAAGTATTTTTTTTCTTAGAAATGATCTGGAACTTGCTCTGAAATTTAATTCTATAACCCACCAAAAATTTTATCACATTTTTACTTCTTAATTCACCCATCTGAAACTTCTGGTGCTTCTTCGTTCATTCTTCATTACCCATGAGAAAATCAGGACTGATAACATTAAACTCTGACCTCTGCATGAGCCAGGACTCTCCTTCATGTCAGGCTTTCCAAGGTCACCCCTGGCTGTCACATCCATGTGACCTAAGTTTATTGAAAATATGCTTCAATATTTTACCTCATCTTTCCAAAGGAAAGATATTTTGTGGAGAAAACCCACATCTGTCTGACATGATTTGCCTTTCAAAAAACTCTCCTGACTCATGATTAATAAATAATTCTCTCAGAATGTACAGTTTATGGTCCAACTGTTTGATCCCTAATCTCCAGTATTAACTGTGGATTAACTCATACTTGCTGGGCACTTTGTGTCTCTATCCTACATGAGAACCTCTTTTTCATTCTTTCCTTAATCTCAGTACTCTCTGGTTTGGACTCATTATCCACACATGTCCTCCACAGGCTTGTTGTTAATATATTTTTTAACTAATTCAGAGGCGAGGAAAACATTTAGTCGTCTTCCCCCCCCCCCCCCCCCCCCCAAGAGCACTACTTATTGACCCATTATTTTTCTGCAGTTTTCATTCCACCACTATGCTGCTGACATTTCCTTTCTTTAATGATGACATTTCCTTTCTATAAATATTTATACACTTTCTTCTTGGTTGGGTTTTCCCCCCTTTTGCTTGTCACCTTCTAACGTTACTCATGTTTCTTCCTATAAACTCTGAAGATTTCTGTGCTGTTATTTTTTTCTGTACCCACAGTTAGACCATCGTTTCCTTACTGGAATTCTGGAAGTATGGCCAAATTCCACCCTGATAGCATTTGTTGGATTTGGCAGATGAAAACCAAACAAGCCACATCTGGCAATGGATTCATATGTAGGTAGATTGCAAAATCAATCTTATATTTACTTCAAATATTTACTGACGTCAGAAGACACCTTCCCTCTTCCTCCTGCCTTTCCCCCCTCCATTTTTTTCTACCATACATCACCGTGTGCTGCGTCCTGGACAGTATCATGGGGCAGCTTCTCCTGGCATCTGATTCCAGTCACCCTCTTGCTCCTAGCACCAAACACCTCTGGCATTCGTGTTGAAGGCTGCTGGATGAGCAAGAAGGAATGCTATCTTCCCCTCGAGCCACTGGGCAGGAGCAGGAAAAAGAGAGAGGACTGAGCACAGAGGTGTTTGGCTCTGCTGAAGTCAAGCAACACATATTCTGCTTCTGGAAGATGTTTAGGCTGCAATTGTTTTTCTGCATCATCTGGTATCTCAATCAAAATCTTACAAATGTATAATTCAATGGGAAAAGAGGGTTGGTTAAGAAAAGTGGTAGAGGTAAAATCCAGGAAAACAAAAAGTATTTGAGGAAAAAGGAGAAGAGCTCCACTTCAAACTCAGTCAAATCAACACGACCTTGCTCTATTTTGTAAAACACTGTTTGTGTTTTTTCATCACGTCTAGCAAATATGCAGGAAGGGTGCTGACAGGAGAAGAGATTTATTATGGCAAATTACAGTCTGTGGCCAAAGTAAGGGTAGCCTTTCTCACTGACTACAACCACAGGAAGACATTTGAGTTGATATGAACCCAGCTGTCTGCAACCTGTTGAATATAATTATCAGAGAGGTACCTGCTGGGTTTTTTAATCTGTGTAAATTTATTATGTAGGTAAGCGTAGAGATTCCTGACCTGGTGGCTGTGTGCACCAGTATCCAGTATTTTGATGTCCCCGCTGCCAGTTACTATGGCTTGTAAATCTTCTCACTGGCGACAGAACTGTCATTCAGTTTTGACCACCTGTGAGAGAGCAGAAAAGACAAACTAAACCAGTCTACTTACACCTACTGCCACTTTTAGTTTATTTATCTTTTTATCACTTTGATTAGCAATAGTGCTTTGAGACGCTCACTGTGGACTGGAGCCCCACTGCGCTACGTGCTGTGCAAGGACAAAATGAAAAGGAAGTCCTTACCCTGAATGATTTACCTTTTCAGGATAAAAACCCACGCAGACAACAGAATGAGAAAAAGGAGCGATAGTCATCACAGCAATAGTGATGCACCAGGGTTATAGGCACAGGATGTGGGTCTCTGCAGCATTATCCCTACAGAAAGATCATGATTGTGCTAGCCAGGGAAATGGATGTTACACCAACAGACACGTAAGAGGATGAGGAACAGGGTAAGATTCTTGCTGGGCAATTGCATCTTATTACGTAAAATACGTGATTCAGAAAGAAAAGACTGTGGAACTAAGGGGAGAGCCTTGGAGCCCCAAAACATGAAAAAAGGACAGAGAAGACCTCCCAGCTGAAGGGATAGGGAAAAAATGCAGCAGTTGCCTGCACTGAGAGCACTGCACCAGCCAAGATAAGGGATAAGGAGGAAGGTGGAGTATTGCAGTCTGATTTAGAACAGGTCATTAAAGACTTGCCTGTAAATCCCTTGACGACTCATGTCCCTAATGATATCTGAAGAGCAAAAATACATTATTTCCATGTCCTCAATTCCTATGTGTAAAGCAGAAAAGGCTATTCACAGGCAGGTAGAAAAAGCAGATGTGCAGAGAAAGAAGCGTCCCTGACTGAGAGCTGTGACTGTTCACGAAAGAGAAAAAGAAGGGATTAGAAGTGGCTCACACCTTCTCAGCTTCCCAGTGTAGGAAGAAGGGAGCTGCAGGGAGCTCTTGTAGAAACCAAGAGCAGTGGCAGCAGTTGAAAAAGGAAGCATGGCGAGTCCAGGGATGTTGCTGAGGTCACCAAAAACATATGGAAAAGGAAACATGAGGAAAACAATTGAGATGCCAATAATAGAATTGGCAAGAGAGCTGATGAAATCAACCAAGAGGTCAAGAACATCAGGACAAGGAGGGAGAGGAAATGGCAAAACAAATAAATATCAAAATCATGCCAACACATCCCTGTGTGTGTATAGACAGTTGCCCCTGGTTCCTGTGCTGTGTCCAACAATACTGCTTCACTGTCTTCTCCAAAGAGGCTGGACAGAGCAGATGGTGAACAAAGATGCTGGCCAGAAGCCATGGGGCTGGTGTCCAATGAAAGGATTGGTTCTGCTGTGATCTTCTTCCTCTGTACATCACCCACCTCTGTCCCAAAGTGCACACCTGAAACAGGCCATTTTCTAACCATTGTGCTTTTTCAAACTCATCCTACATTTTCTGCTCACGGCTTGTGACACAGGCCTCTTTATTTTTATATCCACTTTGGTTCGTTTCTCTGTTTCTTCATGTTTGGATTTACACCTCTGCTTTGTGGTGTATGAGATGGGGAGAGCCTTTACATAATACATGGCAGGTGATGTTTATTAAAAAAGGGAGAGAGAAAACAGAGAAGTGAATGATTTGGTACAGCAACTCAATAAGCTAAAACATATTTTACAAAAAAACCCACCAGCAGTCGTGTAGTATAATATCACACACTGAGCAAAATTCGTGGCTATGCATAAGTTAGTGCAGTGCTTTGGCAGATAAAAAGATTAATGAAATCTTCCCTTTCTGCTCACAGAAAAAACAGTTCTCACAGACTCCCTTAAATCTCTTGTCATTGCCAAACTCCCATTTTCCTTTTCCATGAACTCAAAAGCCAGGGATAAAAAGGCATAGAGAAATTTTGCCAACCTCCAGCTTCATATTTTCTGGCATCAACATTTAATTATCTCTGCAGGCATGTGGCAGGCAAGTCTGTTGCCATACATTTTTTATACACAGAGGATGAAATTTTGTGTGGTGACTAGAAGGTGGTACCTGATGTGGGATGAGGAGATTAATTGGCTTTAAAATGATTGTCTGTGTATCAGCAAAAGTGTGTAGGGCACTTTACATATGAATTAAGAAAATCTAACTCATGGTGAAAACAAAACTTCTCCATGTCCAGCTCTGCATGGATTTACATAGCCACCCAGCTTAAGCTGCCCATGCTGCTGCAGGGGACTTGGAAACCACTGGACATGATCCAGTCAGCCCCATATGGATGTTTAGAAACAATTGAGGTGCCCTTGGATAATGTGCCATGGCTGCAGCTGGTGACCTGGAGTGGTCCAGGGTCCCCAGGAACTGCTCCACCTGCCCATGTCTTAGGAACTGGAGGATCTCTCTGGCAGCACCAGAAAAAACCTGATCCCCATGTGGCTTTGGGAGTCTCTCTGGGTGGCATTGAGCTCCTGGTGAAGTCAGAGGTTTGAGATGCCCAGGTGTTCGAGGTGCCTTGGCCAGGTGACAGCCAGCAGATACTGAGCTAGATAATAGGGTCAGAATTTTCCCTGGCACTGCTTTCCCTTCCAGGACACTTTGTCAACACAGGGAACAGTGATGGAGAGGACTGAAAAGTGAGCTTAACGCTCATTGTCTTCCCTCAGACAGGACTCAGCTGCAGCCTGGACAGCTGTTCTGTCTGCATTCTTGCTGGTTATATTTTTCTAAGATGCTCATTATTTTAGGTGCTGAGTTGTTCAAACCCTGTCCTCCTTCACAGCTGCCCTTTTAGCAGCTCTATGGATTGCCAATTGATTTTCCTTTACTTTTTACTCTATGTGAGAATAAAAATTGGGGTATCGAAGAGTTAATTTCCATATTTACAAGACAGATGCATGCTGGCAGAAGGAGTAACTACACACATTATTCAGTCCTCCTTGTGGACTTTCTACCCCTCTTTCTAGACCCTGCTCATAGTCTCTGCACTGTCATGTCTTTCACCTGCTGAAAAGGTGCCTCTTGGGAGGCTTGGTGTGTCTACCCAGATGACCTGGCTGATGAGTGTCTGTTACCAGCACAAAGCAGCATATGTAGTTATTGTAAATGTCACACAGAGACAAGTAAGTGTACTTCGGCAAAAAAAACCCCAAAGGGATTCTTTAGCATTTTTTGCTTGTTTATTTGTTTTTATTTTGGGGTTTTGATTAAAAAAAAAAAATTCTTCTTTATTTGAACGCCCCTCCACTGCCAGTTTTTTATTTATATATTTCTTTTCATTCTCCCTTTGGAGGGAGTAAATGTGAAAGAAAAGACATAAAAATGTAAAATGATGAATTTTTCCCTCATGGAACAAACCAGAGCTGAATATTTTTAACCAATTCCCGTAACTCATGTGGTTCTTTGCATCAGCAAAGAATGTAAAAACACTTAACAGGCTCTTGCCTAGAAAAATACAGAACAGCGAGCCCAAACTTTCCGTCTTGGTGGGTCATGATGTCATTCTGGTGTCAGGGTGGGCTGGATGCCAGACCCATTTCTCTTCTATCTGACTGGATTTCCTGCCCATGCATCATATGGCCTAGTGCTGTAAATCCCGACCCCTCGTCAGTGCATGGGACAGCACAGGTCATTGGCTGCTGCTTGGGGACAGTGAGCAACCCTAACCCTGGCAATCTGTAGGAGCAGATTATACAAACATCTGTCAGGAGGGCTCTAGGTTTAGCATGTGATGAGGCTTGATGGCTCACAGGGTCCCTTCAACCATACAGTTGTGCATGCTGCCCACGACGTTCTTGTCGTTCCTGGGGAGCTCCCAGGAGGTGGCCATGACCAGGGCAGTACTCCTGTCTGATCTCCACCACCCTTTTTCTGAGAAATGCCTTCAGAGCAGGCAGACAGAAATGCACTGTCTGCTGTAGCTGCCCTGATGGCTGCTGGGACAACTTGTCCTTGGTCACTCCCAAGAGAAAAAGGACCAGGGGCAGGCCGTGGACCAGGTAAATGCAGACCTGGTGGTCTGTATTTGGTCCATATACAAGCTGAGCTTGGTATTCCAGATGTGGATGCCTCAGGACTTCTCCGGGTGACACACTAAGGTGCAAGTAAAAGCAGTGCAGAAAATATGAGTGGAAAAGACCCACAACAGTGAGACATTTGGAGGAAGACAGGCTTTGCTGGTGGACCTTGAAATTTTCGTGCCATTACCCTAAGGAGCTGAACTCCTTTTTAGTGACAAAGCTGCTCAAGAGGCAGGAGGAGACTAGACAGATGGCACCAAATTGGAGTGGGAAGAAGCATCTCAGTATGCTTCTGGAAAAGCAGCAAAGGATTGAGGAGGAATGGGGCAGTGGTACAGGAAAAGGCAGAGCCAATGGGAGCCACAAGGAGTGTTGGGATGTGATGTAGGAAAGAAAGAAAGGTGGTGCACAAGGACCAGGCCTAGAGAGGACAAGGAAAGACAGAAAAGCCAGGAAAGGAGGTTATCCATTATGCTGGTTTATACATGTGACGGTTCAGGGAAGGATTATGGTTACTTTGTGAAATGAGAGTGATGTGACAGTAATAGCCCAGCAAGTGTGTGGCTCAGTATGAAATCACAAGCTGTGTTTGGCTTTTAATCACTCTGAGAAACATCTGGCTAGGATTAGTATGTTCATGACCAGAGCAGCTCCATTAGTTGCACTGTCAGGGTGGGTGAGATAGTGGCTGGCAGTGGCTGGAATGCAGGGGGATTCAGGGATAGAGACTGAAACAAGTAACTTGAAGCTTGGTCCTCCCTCAAAACCTCGAAGAAGTTCTTTGGAGGACCTCTCTGCCCTGCATGGACCACAGGGGCAGGCCAGGGAGACTCACCTCCTGCTCCAGCATCACAGCATCCTCTGCCAGCAACACAGTCCCAGGCAGTGGGGAGGGCAGGCAGATGGGATGTCCCACACCACCCTTTGCCATCCCACCTGCCTCAGTCATTGATGCCCTCACCCCATCAGCACAAGTGACCGAAGTCTTGGTCCCCTCACAGTTTTATTCAGCCACATGGTTTGCAGAGAAAGGGCAACACAAGTGTCATCAGCAGGTCTGTAGGTCTCAGTTTGGTCTAAGCAGTACTCAAACTTGCAGGACGCTTGGTGAGTGCTTATTGTGATAGCTGTTAAATGGTTTCCATGTGCTATTCATGTTCATATCCTTCTTTTGACAAGTGATACCTTTTTTCCATTGAAATGGTATCCCCTTGTTGGCAGGCTTTGGGTCAGCAAGGAGGAGACCCGGCCTGTTCCAGTTAATGCTGTAATTGCCATCTAACTGCTGACAGAAAGCTTTTGGGAAGCTTCTTAAGCAGCCTAATGATTTTACATTGTGTACACCTAGAGAAGCACTCAGCCTTTCCAGCTCTTTTGGTGCATTAACATGTCGTGTAATGAAACCATTCAGCTGAGATTAGAGGGAAGCTGTAGGGGCAGGCATTGGGGAGTTGGCTAGTCACAACTGTGTCTTCCTGACACTTGTATTGCCAGGGTCACAGAAATGGGGGGAGTGGAGCATGAAATGAGTACATCGTTGAGAGTCTATTAACAAACCAAATTGATATTTAGCTATCTAACAGGGAGAGTATGATTTTGCTCCAAAAACCAGCTGTGGCAGTGTCACCCTCATATTCCTACAAAGCACATTTCCCACTCCAAGATCTCAAAGCTCATCTTTGTCTGAGCTCAATAAATTTCATTGCAAATAGATGGCAATTTCTATTCCATGACAGAAGCTCCCTCATGCCTTGTTATTAATTGTTTTTAAAAGTTGAAGTTAAGTAAGCAAAATTGCAATTGTTCTTCCCCTAATCTTCCAGCCAAGGGAGGGAGTATTCAAACAGATATTGCTCAGAGTACTTGAGAAAATATTTGTTTGTGGCTTTAAGTAAATTTCCAGCAGAGCCCCTCATGGGTTATTTCATAGTTCTGTGCTCAGGGAACTCAGCTACCATAGAAGAGGACAGCCTTCTGCAACCCTCCCAACTGCTGGGTGGCTCATGCTCCTGTGAGTAGCTCCCAAAAGATTCAAGGGACTGCTTTTGCAAGCACAACTAAAATTGCTCACAGGTTTCAGAATTTACCTTGGAAAGTGTGGTACAGAAAACTCATCAGAGACTGGAATGATTTCTCAGTGCTCCAAACAGAAGAAATTGTATTTCGTTTGTTCTGTCATTCCTCCATTTCCTTCCTTCCCTTCTGCCTTCTCATCCTCCCTGGCTTGCTTTCTCTCCCCTCTCTTCCTTCTCCCTCTTCTCCAACACAGATAATTGAAAAACTCATTCTGGAATTCCTTTGCCCCTGCAGAAGGTACTGAATAGTGATTCCAAAATAGTCCAGCCTTTAATCCATTATTCATCATCCTAAATTGTTGCTCCTCACTGCAACCCTGAACAAAATGTCAGACGCAACATAAAGAAAAGAAATCAAGAAAATGAAGAAGGGACAAAAGGAAATGCAGCAAACCCCGAGGGTATCTGCAAAGAGAAATCATTTAATCCAAAAAGGCTTTCCAGCACTCATACAGGAAATGTGACTTGCACTGTGTGTGTCACCCTGTATTAGGGGAAAGCAGGACCGGTCTTATCTTGAGACATGCTGTAGGGCAACTTATTGGAATAAAACAGAGAAAGACACTAGAAAACAATTTTATCTACCACCTGTACTTTCACAAATAGAACTGCAGTGAGTAGCCAGGCTTGGCTCTGTTGAGGTTTTCTCCACCCCATTCAGACTCACACCGGACTGTGGTTTGCTCCAGCTGACACAAAGAGCTGTCACTGACTGAGCCTGATGGCCCTGCCCTGATCCCTGAGAAATGTTGTAGCAGCCATGGAAAAGCTGTGAGATGGGGACAGCAAGGTGGGATGGGGTCTGCTGGGGGTGCTGGTAGTGTCTTCAGGTCCTTAGGATCTGTAGCCAGTGCAAAATTCTTCAAGCCTCTGAACATGCAGGTTGCCTTGCAGTGATACACGTGCCAATCTGATGTCAGATTAATATGGAATTTCTTGAAAATGCCTTCAACTGGAAGGAACCCAAAGAGAGAGTTTTGTGGCTTTGTAACCTGTAGTTTCTCTTCGTCTCTGGCAGTGGTCACCTGGAAGCAGCTTCCTTCTGTAACCTGTGAAGTGCCACCAGCTTTGGGTCTAGGAGCAGACAGTTTGGACAGGATTGTGAGATTAGACAGGTAGAAAGCCAGCTAGGCAAAAAAGGATCCTGAGGGCTGGAATAATTGAATTAATATGTACTAGTCTTCCTGCTTCCATTGATGGCAATAGGGGCTCTTGCTATGATCTTCAGGGGAAATAGGATCAGGCTCATTTTTGGGAAGAGAAGATCAAAACTAGGGACCAATGCTTGTACATGTGATTGTGCCATGATTTGAATCTAGTTTGTTTTTCTGTGTGACCCATGCAAGGACGTAGGAGAAATTAGATTTAAAAAGATTTTAAGCTCCCCCTGTCAAGAGAAAAAGAATGGAGAAAGCCATGGGGTTAGTAAATGCAATTATTAGTCATTCATCCCCCTTAACCCCTTAGGCTTGTGGCATTCCCATTAGAGTTGTCCTTTATACACACTGGTTTAAGTTAGTCTTGATGCTCCATGTAATGCCAGGGGAAAAAAAAAGATAAACATATTCAAAGCCTTTTAAAAACTTGCTCTGCTGTAAGAAAGAGTGGTTAAGTCCTTGATCCAGCAAGGTGTTTTAACGTATGCCTTTATTTTAAGCATATGAGTTGTCCCATTAATTTATACTCAAGAATTCTGCTGAAGAGGGGTCTTTGGCTTGTGCCTCAGCAATGCAGCTACACACGTGCTTTGCTTTTGGTGTGTGTAGTCCTGTGACTTTCATGAGGAAACTCACGTGCTTGGCTGGCTCAGGGCTGAGAGAGTCTTCAGGAGGTGGACAGCATTGCAGCACTGCCAGGGTTAGAGGAAAAAATGTCCCAGATCGGTGTCTCAGTCCCGGTCATCACCCCTCTCTCAACTGTTTTACTCTGTTCAACTGCTTGTAGCTTTGGGATAAACCATAGTAGTGAGAGAGTTTCTCAGGAAAAAACCCCAAACTTTTACGCAACATTTTGGCCTTTGCAGTTCTGTCCTTTGCCAGACATGGAAAAGAAAAGACGCAGCCAGAAAGTTCAGAGTGTGGAAGAAAAGGATACTATAAGTTTGGTTTTAATCAGGGAGAGGAGTTTTGGAAAGCAGAGAGGAAATAACAATTTGGGTCTAATTCTGCTCCTTCTGGCAAAATACCACACCTCACCCCTCCTCATGAAATAATTAGTGTGGCTTTTCTCCAGGCTGATAGCAGAAGTGCCTGGCTTGTACATGTCGCTCACATGCACAGATAAACCTGTTGCCAGTTTTGGGGCTAAAAGGGATTTCTCTCCCAGCTCAGCAGCAGTGACTTGGTTTCCCCTCCTCTGCAGAGAGAGGCACAGTTTGCTCCCTCAGACCACTTGGGAAGGTGTGTGAGACCTCCTCCCAGGGCCTTCTGTGGCAATAACTTCCTGCAGGAATAGCTTTTGGTCTTTTACTACAAGAATTGAACTTATAATGGAACACTGAGAAGTATTGTAGGGTGGAGTAAACCATTCTTCTGCCCCAGGTCTCACCCCACATTGCCTCCAATGCTGGAGTTTGGGCTCAGCAGTCCCAAGATGGTCCCTTCCCACCCCATGACCTCTAAAATCCAGCTAGTGTGTGCACTGTGGGGAGGGAGATCCATTGCAAGCAGGAGCTGCTGGCAAGTAAATATTGCAGCGAGGGAGTGAGGTGGATACACACACAGGGTGTGGTTTGTCAGTTCATTTTGACAGCTGGAATGTCTTCTGTCTCCCTGTCAATGCACAACCTCCCTGCAAAAGCAGAGCAAAGCCTCTGTGCCAGGCATGCCACTAAAGCTGTGGTGGGAGCTGAGCAGCCCAGGCAGCTTGAGCAAAGCAAATGGAGAAACATCTGAGCATACTGGGATGTAGGAATGCTGGGGAAAGGATGATGGAGTTGTCTGGGATTCCAGCTTCTTGGGCCTGGCTCAAGGCTTTACACTTTGTTTATACAATAGTAATCCCAAGCACTTCACGTGATAGATCCCTGGTGATGCATTTCGGAGGGGGTTTACACTGATTTACGCTGCTTGAGGCCTTGGCCTATATTTTCCAAAGAATTTTCCAAAATTTGCTAATGAAAAATACCAGAGTGGTCTGATCAGTGCAGGGTTAGGTTACCACAGTGAGCGGGCCAGAGGATGCAGGGAGCCCCTCTCCCCAGTCTCCCGCAGGGAAGCCCTGGGCGAAATCTCTTCCAGCCTGCTAAGAGCTGCAGGATGAGCTCTGTAGGCACTCATACTCCTGGAGTTTATCTGCTGGCTCTCACATGCTATGGAAGACCGTCTTTAACGCACTCAGCTCCCACTTTCAAAAGCTGAGGGGCACCCCTTGGAAGACATAGAATTTAAAAGTCTCAACATTGATTAACTCCTTCAACCCCAAAGAGCAGCCCAGAAATAGCCTTCTCCCATTGCTTAACTTCAGCTCTGGGAATGGCAAAAATGAGACGACAGCGCAATAGGGCCTGCAAGATCCCATTCCCTAAGTCAGAAGAAATAACAGTAAGATCTAGACTTATTCTCCATGTTTCTGCTGCTGTAGAAGAAACCTCAGAAACAGGCACTGCTTTTGCCAGTACCTGCTGGGAGGAGTCATTTGGAAGGAGGTAGGAAAAAGGGGTCAGGAGATCCTTTCTGCTCTGCTGGAGCCTCAGACCCACCTCTGCATATGAACAGCCCTAGAAGGTCAGCCATGGGATCCAACTTGCCCTGGCTCCTGTTTCCAGCAGTGGCACTAGTTGGATGTCACATTTGTGACCCTCATCACCCTCTGTTTCCTTGTCCAGAGCTTCCATGCAAGGCATTGTGTTCCTTTGAGTAAGGAACAGCACAAATGCAGGTAGCATCCGAGGACTTCTGTCAAGATAGGAGGAATTTGCTTGTGCTGAGTTTACGGATCAGTGGAGAAAGGGTGTAGGAGGAGAGAAGGGAGGATGAGAACTAAGTGTGCAATCTAAACCAGAGTGTTTGTCAGGATTTTGAATTCTGTGTAAACCATATTATTAATATTTTAAAAAGGCTTGCTTTTAAAATTTTGTTCTTTCCTTTTTTTCCCCTCTCTCCTGCCTTCCTGTTACAGGATTGCAAAACTCATTTCCAAATAGGCTTATTTTTTTGCTGTTACTAATAGCAGCAGAAGTGATTTGTATCCACATTGGGAGAATAAGTGCATCTGAAAAGAAAAAACATCCATCCTTTCTTCCACCTGTATCCAAACTTACTCTGTTTTCTTCATCCTTCCCTCAGGGCTCAAACACACAATGGACTTAGTGTGGTTTCTGGAGCTGCAATGGTAACTTGATAGTGTGTCCAGGCCCAAGAAGAGCCCACCTTTGTATTGCTCAAAGCAAAAAGTCCCCCTTTTAGTTTCAGGATCTGGGAAAAGCTGAGATGTTAAGAATATTGTCTGCCTACAGGCAGTGAGGTTTCCTCTGAAATTCACTGCTCTGGTTAGAATTTGCATTGCAGATTTTCACCTGGAATTCATTTTAATGATTCCATCATGCAAGCTCTGCCAAAGCAAGTTTATAATGGGAACATTGTCTTCACTTTAATGGGAGCAATGAGAGG
Source organism: Coloeus monedula (assembly GCF_965178545.1). Taxonomy (NCBI): domain Eukaryota; kingdom Metazoa; phylum Chordata; class Aves; order Passeriformes; family Corvidae; genus Coloeus; species Coloeus monedula. The sequence continues at coordinate 45,845,926 of NC_138782.1, read as the reverse complement.
GCAATATCAATGCCTGTGAATATTTAAGCTTGTTTGGGCTATTTTCGGTATTGGAAATCTGAAGGTCTTCCTTCAGGCACCCCAGCCCAGTGTCAGGCTGAAGCGTGGTGCTAGGGCTGTGGGTAGCACCTGTCCCTGTGATAGAGCTGCTGGAGAGGGAGGCACAGCCTGTGGCCAAATGAGCCCTGCAGTCAGTAGTCCTGCCTGAATGCTTTTCTGTGTGAGCAGTTCACAACCAGCATAGAAGACCTCACCACTTGTACTGTGTTTACACTGTGGGAGAAGGGACAGACTTAACTGAAAAAGAATTTCTAAGGTGATACAAGTGGCTGTGGAAGGGCTTTGTCAGGTTGGAGCACATGAAGTTGACAGCAAATACTGTACCTGATTTTGGTGGGAGGATTTTCTCTTTGAGGTTGGCAAAGGTGTGTTAATGAGTATCATTAGAATCGGATAACAATGCACTTCCATGTAGGGTTGCCTGACTCTCTTGCTGTGCTTTCAAGCTGAACGTATGTTTTCAATTATTAACATGATTAATGGGAATGAGATGACTTGAATCCCAATGAGTTCTATCTCGCCATCATGTGCAAATCCCTCCGTATGGCTATGTTTATGCAGAGTGGAAGTGCATGATTTCTTTCACCAGGAGTGGTCTTTGGAGGTCTAACTCTAAACAAATTTAGGGATCCACAATCAGAGCCCCTTGTTGTATTCAAGTCCCTGGACTTCTGCCCCTGCGTCTCCAGGAGTATGGGATATGGAAAGTGCTGTGCAGGAGCCAAATCGCACCATGCTGCCCCAGCTTGGCCTGGATTTTGGTCCCAAGTCTGAGAAGGTTTGGGAAACATGAAACCATCTTCTCCCCATCATCACCTGGAACAACCTCCAGGACACACAAATCTCCAATTCAGCTGAGACTCTCCCACTATTTTGTGTGGGCTCCAAATCTGGCTTTCCATTCTTGGTGGGCAAATTTTGCTAAGGTGTGCATAATTTTTGCCCTGCTCTATGTTTTTGGGAAGCAAGTAAAGTTGAGGATCTAGAACAAGAAAAACAGACATTGGAAATTCTTGTTATGTTTAATTTCTCTCCAGCTGCTAGACCCAGAGATCATCATTATACTTGGGCCCTTCCCCCCCGCATCAGTTAAGTCCTGGTCTAATTGCTTCTCACATTAGTATATGTCACTTACCCAAAATCAGAAACAATAGATCTGCAAGTGAGTCATTCAGCACCTAAACAAACAGGGGTCAAAGCAGAATTGTACAGAATGAGTGTATTTGCCAAAGATCCAGTGTAGAAATGGATAGAGGAACACCCTCCTTCAGCTCAACAGAAACAAAGCAGTGCCATGAGCACTGGAACCAATGAAATCAGACTTCCCATTGTTTTGGGTCTGGTGCTTGAATAAAAGGTCCCATTTAATTTTCCTCAGATTGCTAGACTTTTAAATTTGCTGTCTCTTGCAGATTCTGTAAGTTAAAGCCTCAGTCACTATACAGATTGAGGCTTTCTCCTGTGTCTCGATGCATGTTTTTGTTGAGTCTGTAAGAAAGTAGCTACTTCCAGGTAAGCCTGAAGCTGCCAGAAAGGTTTGAGATCTCAAGGACAGCAAGCAGGTGGAAGGAGAATGAATTCTTACATAATTTTTTATCTTTGGGAAATGCAACTAAAATTTCTATACAGTGCAAGCGCAGATGGCTTTTACAGTACCAGCAGTGTGTGCACGTGTGGGTATGCAGACAGACATACAGCTTGAGTTAGCATCAAGGAGCTGTGTGACTAAATCTCCTTTTCAGTTTTGAAATATTCTATATATGTGTAAATATATGTATATACACATGGGCACAAATGATATCTTCCTGTCTGTCTCTACCCATATACATGTGTGTTTTTCTGTCTAAGCATTCTATATATATTTAGAAAGAGTGGACAGCATTGTTGAATAGGCTGATATATGACTATTTATCTTACTTCGCTTCAGTCATATACTTACTCTTTTCAGATTGACTGAATCAAACTAATAGGTTGTGTATTGGGGCTCTCAAATTCAGCCACAGAAGAGTGTGAGTGATGTGTGTGTGTCTGTGTGGTGTGTGTGTGTTTGTGTGCAGTAGGTGATGTACAGCTACACAAAGGTTGCATTCACTTAGATGAGAGACAGCTACATATCACAAAAGCAGTAAGGCCACCCCAAGCAATGCTATCCGATGGTCCCAAGTCACCTGTTTATGCTCCATCTTTCTGAGAGGAATTTTACTATTAGCAGACGTGAGAATTCATGTCACAGAAATAATCTGCAAATGGTTACGGGTCATATTTCCCTGCATGAGTCTAACTGGTATCTGTACAAATAAAAACTTGCTTAGTAACAAACTATGAGTTCCCAGACTGTAAAAGCTTATAATGATCTGCACGGAACTGTTGATTGGTTTGGGTGAGCTGCCGTGACAGACAGTAACATTACCAGTTAACTAATGGCATGCTAGTAGAAGTTATGGACTCAAGACCATCACTGCTAGAGGTGTACAATCACACAGAAGTTGCTGTCAAACAGCAACAATTTCTGGTAATTGCCAAGCACAGTGTGAGGCAGCAATGCTCCATATTCCGTTAGCCATTCTCCCAGACATCCACTCTTGCTGAGGAAGGGATTTTAGAAACAGAACCTATATTTAAGGTCAATTGAAGTCTCAAGAGATTCCACTTTTTTTTAAAGTTGCCATTATTCAGCGTAATGCACCACTATGAGCATCTGGAAAAGGCAAGTCAGGGGAGGGAGCTGCTCTTATTCTGGGAGCGTGAGCAGGTGTCTGAAAGTGAAGCAGCTGATTTTTGGTTGGGATAAAACAAGCCCAAACTGTGACCTTAAATGAAAGCAATCTTCAGTTTGTGGAAGAGCATGTACCAGACTGTGAGCTGCTTTCTTCATGAGACTTCATCAGCATCAGCTGGGCTAGAGAGGTTACTTATGGCAGATTTTGGGATTTCAAATGGCAAAGAGAAACTGCTTTAGCAAAGGGTGTTGATGCATGCTTATGTATCACTCTTATGGTTACCAGGCTGGGTCCCAAGAGACATCTTCCATTCCTGCGTCCTTGGCTGCCTCCACTTGGGAGAAAGCCATGTGTGTGCTGTAGCAGGACTTGATGAAGAGGACTGACTCCTTCACACTTGTCTTGTTTTTCTATACCTAGTATGGAGCAAATAACACACAACAGCCTGAGTTTTAATAACAAATGCTCATCATCTGGGAATTGCCTACAATTAAAGGTGAGCAGAAGGAGTCCACCCTCCAGCAGTGTTAGCTGGCACCTAAACAGGCTGCAGGGTTTGTTTCCCTGTTCTGGTACCATTTTTTTGGTGGCAAACTTTCAAAAGCCTTTATGCCAAACCTTTGTATTTCATTCTCAGCATCAAATTAATCAGTCAGTTGGGCTCTTATGTGACCCTGTGTGACAGTTTGGACAAATTTGGAGGAAAATATCCTCTGATAGAAGGCAGGTTACAACCAGCCCTCCCCCACCAGGTTTGAGAAAAAATAGCAGATTGCTTCTTTCCGGGCAGGTCTGCTATTGGTGGCAGTTTGGGAGCCATGTGAATGCAGAGAGCCGTCTCTATCTCTGTGTCCTTGACACAACTGCTTTGAAGAAGTGCACTCTGTTTTTTTCTCTCCCCCCTCTCAGGCTCAGTTTAAAGGCACAGAAAGGCACAAAATAATTTCTGGGCATAGAGCAGCGATAGGGGATACACATCATAGAGTCACCCCAAGACACCCTGCCAGAACCTCTGTTCTTGAAATATCTAAAAAGGATGGAGAAAAGGGAATTTCCAAAGATGAGTTTGGGAACTCATCAGCCAGGCCAGGGCATGGTATGCAGTGGTGTGGGGACTGCTGAGACCCTAAGTCATCCTACATAGGACCTACTGCCCTGAGACGTGGGCTGTGAGCTATGGGGGTGAGGAAGGAGTGGAGGCTCGCTTTATCCCACCCATCCTTTTCCAACAATTTGTGTGGGCTCGCAGCCCCTGTCGAATGGCTGAGGGAGAGCTGCAGGAGCATGGCAGCAGCTGTGCCCAAGCCTGCCTTCCCCATGCTTCAGTCACAGCCCTAACTCCCTTTCAGAGTGAATTAAGATAAACTGAATTGGGAGCTCTCTGTTTCTGAATGAGAGCGCTTAGTCCACTGCTGATTATGTGTCATCACCTAATCCCCTTCCAAGGATAAATCAATTTAATTCTTCTGGATGTCCCCATATCAACAAGCCCTGAAAATAACTATCTTCCATGCCTAAGGTGGCTGGAGAGATAACCAGTTTAAGGACACCTGGAGCAACTGATGACTGGAGGCAGACATGAGGCATGGCAGTAACCTACTTCCCTAAAATCCTGTAAAGATTTTCCTGTGAAAACCTCTGTGTCCATGTCAGCAGAGGCATTTGGTGGCTTCAGTAGGAGAGTGAGAGCCAGAAGTCTGCGGGTGCTGGTGTTGGCCCATGCTCAGCTCCATCATTTCACACACCCGGAGCACATTCCTCCAGCTGAAGGCAACACCATGAACAAACCCACATTCTTCTGCTCACATTGTTTCCAGCTGCAGTAAATTTTAAGCAAAATCAGATCTTGTTTAACAAGGAAAGTTTATTTTTTTGCTTCTTCTTGCAGGTTTCAATTTGTAAACAGTACTTGAACCTCTGTATTAGACTATTTTACCACTACGACATGGCAGACTGTCAGTACAGTGCAGTACTTTGATGAACGCCAGGAGAGACACAGTGATCTGGAAGCATACCAAGACCTGAAATTCAGTTCTGAAAGTACTGTGCAAATTTGCCTAAAATGTAGATGTATATTGGGAAATACATTGTAAAACTGAAAATCTTATTCTTTCCTTGCAATGCGATGACACTGAGAATACAGCGTTTGTTACTGCTGTGCTGCAAATAACGAGATCCAAACCCAACCAATTCAGACAGAAGAATCTTCACTGCAGACTGTTAGAAGGCTGGTAAAAACAATGACAGTTTTGCTGTTGGAAACTACATCTAGAACATCACAGCAGGGGACCTGAGTCATATTTTAAGTACTTTTGAATTGCATGTTTGTTTGAGAGTATTATTTGAATGCCACCCCCCGAAAAGTCAGTAACTGCTCATACAGGACAGCACAGGGAAGCATTTGGCAACCGTCTCTGTAGCCCCCAGTAACTGTCAGCCTCTATGTGATGCACAGAGGTAAGAGTAGTTGCATGTATGAAGAGGCACAGCTCTTTGAGGAGCAGTATTCATGATTTTGTTTTGCTTAGGAAAATCCTGGAAATATTATTATTATTATTATTATTATTAGTTATGCAACATAATTCAAGATGGAAACAAACTATTCCATTTCAAATAAAATATTTCATGGAAATTAATTGTGGAGGGGATGTTATTCATTTCACAAATCCTCTATTTTGTTCCAGTCCATTTTATCTAAACCTGGAGTTGTTTTTCATTTTCTACCTCCTTAAAATGCATACCACCCTGAAAATCCTAGTATCACAAACCCTAGATCCAACTTTCTTTCAGTGCTGTGTTTCTCCCACACAGTCCTCCCGGACTGGAAGGATGTGTCCATGACATGTATCAGGTATGCCCTGTTTTCCAATCATGGCAAATCCCAGAAATAGAAGGACTCACCTCTGAGGAGTGGGTTATATGAGACACCTTCTCTGCTGGTGCCTGGGTTTTTGGAAAGAAAAAAATTTTCATACAGAAGATCCCAGATTTGTTCCCTCTGCCAGATGTTGGCTGAGAGGCTGTTTTTATCTGCTGATGTGGAAACTCAATTTTTGAGATACAAGTCATCTGGTCCAGACCCATCAATATATTGTAGCCTGTGGCTTTTATGTGAGCAGGATGAACAGGTGAGAAATCATCTAAAGAAGATCAGCAGGGGATAAATATTCCTCTCTGTGGAGTGATAGAAGACAAGAATGGATAACAAGTGATTTTCCATCTCAGGAGATGGCTTTTGCACTTTCTTCTTGCTCTCTGCTATACCCAGAATAAACTTCAGTAACTCATTCATAAAAATACCTTTTCATCTTCTGCAAATCTCATGTTGTTTGTGAAGTACTGTACAACAGTTTTGAGGAAATATTTATTAGATGATAATCACATGGTTTCAGTATTTCCTAATTGTATCTTCTAAAGAACATAACTGTGCTACTTGTGCCCAGAACACAATCATCTTATCATTTCTAATCATTCTCTTCATTTCTCAATTTCCTCCTTATGGGTCTTCTTCTTGCATTTGATGATATGCCTTAAATATGATTTAAATGTTTTGGTTTAGAGACCTTTTCCCTTGGTGTTTGTATGACAGCATGATTCTTGTCTAGCTATAGTATCAATAACAATATTTTCTTATCATCACAGCAGGGATGCCATGATCCCGTGGTTTCAACCTGCTTGCAACTGAATTCTGTGGGAAACAGCCCTTATCTATGGCAGGGGCAAGCTTGAGTCCATTACATTTGCAAGTCATCAATATCATCCTTCAAGGTGTGTACCAGGGACTCAGAGGTTCTGCTGGTTCAGGGCAGGGCTCATCTGCCTGGGAGGATTTGTGGGGATGTCTCATGATAGGCGCTGTTCTCGTCACAGCTGGGGACCCAAAGCTGGTCTGGAGGGATGGCCGGTTCCTTGCCCCAGTCAGCAACGTTTCTGGTAGCACTAGGCCAGGCAGTGGCTCTTGAATGTTTGCCTGAAGTGCCTGAATGGGAATAGCTGAGATGCCAATTGACAGTAAGCAGCTTCCAATCCAAAACACTGAACTGCGAGTTGAGATGCATTTAATACCAGCTTGAAACAGCTGGTGTTCGTCTGTTTGTCCATAGCGCTGAATTATTTACCTGTTGGCCACTGCAGAGCATTTTATTGCTGCTGTTTACTCTTTTGTACCCTGCACTCATTCTCAAAAGAATAGTACAGACCCACAGAAAAATTTTGCATGTCAGTATCCAGCAAGTAAAAATCCCTTTTTTTACTGCAGTTGTTTGCTTTTGAACAGCATGAGAAGAAAGGGCAGTCTCTGAGACAGCTGTTGTTCCATCAACACAACATCAACACTTTTGTGCCTTCTGCATTCATCCAGCCTTTTTATTTCCCTCAGACCTCTCTCACAAAAAATAAGTGATGTAACACAGACAAGTCTGGCAGGTTATCAAGATGCAAAGGTTGGACTGTACATTAAGAAAAAAAATCAGGTGCAGTTAACACTTCATTGTTCCCAGAACACCATCCTTTTGGTTTATGGGCCTAAATATAGTCTGACTGGTAATTTATATATTATTTGACCTACCACAGCCACAGATTATTGTTTTTATCACACTGAAATAACTGGTGAAAATAACAGTTCATGTACTCTGAGCTTGCAATGGAAGTATATTTCCCTGTGCTGAAGGCAAGGTGCCACGTCCAGGGGAGTTCTGCACACAAGTAATTTCCGGGTATCCTCGTGGTTATGCTGTAGATTTTGTTATCGCTATTTATTTATCAAGCATTGCCAACAAGCTTAGGTTTGTACACGGTGTAAGAAAAGCACGCAGAGCCTGACTCTCAGCCAAGTTAAACTGGCATGTTGTACACTGGAGAGTCTGGCTCTCACTCCCTTATCCTTAGGGCTTACCATCAAAGGCTTCCACACAGGTGCATTAGGTACCAAGCTCATTTCATTTGCTAACTCTACATTCAAACACTGTTGGGGAACCAGCCTTGCTGAGAAACTGGGACTTAAATCAGCTGTACTGGGAATTAGAGAAACTCATTCCTAAACCACACCAGTCTGCTTTTCCTTTTATTGTGGTTCTCTTCTTTCTTTTATACAACTTCTTGCATACAGAAAAAGTACTATCTCTTAGTGGAAGCAAACACCACAAGGCTTCTCTTATTCTTTTGAACACAAAAGAAAAATTCTCCTGGACATGAATAGCACATGATCAGGGCACTTGGTGATGTGAGGTGCTGCACAGCCAAAAAGTTAAACTCCATTAGCTTCCTCCCTGCTTGGACTCCTAAATGTTGCTCACCAAGGGGCTACAAAAAGTCACACTTGTCTGGGGTAAGGCCATTTCCTTGTGAAGGAAATTTCATTGTGAGCTCTGCAGGGAGCAGCAGAAAGGCTGTATTCCTGGGCATTTGGCAAACTCTGGACAGAGATGTGCTATCATGAGCTGTGAGGAAAGGATACATAAGAAAAGGGGGCACAGTTCTCTCCACTGCCATTTCTAGACAGGACCACATTTCCTGGAAAAGCCCTGAGAATATCCCACTTCAAACCCCAGCAGAGTTTCTGCATTACTCAGAGCATTCTGCAGCACGGGATGGGGTAATGTACAGGTGGCTAAAGGCTGTCATGCCCTGCTGATGGAGGTTGTGAGCTCCCTGCTGCATCCCTTACAGCTACTTTGCTATGCCAGAATGGGCTTACACCTCTCTTGGGCCTTGTATTTTTTTCACAGCAGTGAGCAGAGCCACAGCTAAGGCTCCATGTATTTATTAAGATCCTGGACAGACTCTGCAGTCCATACTAAACTCTGCATAGCTATAGTCCTACTGTTTTTCATACTGAGCTATTGTAAAGCTAGGTGTTCCTTCAGCTGTGATTGTACGCTGGCTCATAATGTACTCATAGCTGGAAGGATAGAGAACAGAAACTTACCCCACGTCCAGGGAACATGAGTCAAAACTGGGAGCTGATGGGAAATGTGAAAAATATGAGGGCTTCTGTAAGGACAATAGCCAAAAGCAATAAATATATAAGTAAATAAATCCATAAATAATTGAGGAAATGTGTCCTCGTAAGGAAAGTAAGTGGAAGATGGGATAGAATTAGAAAAAGGACTTGAAGAGAAGGAAAGGAGAAACAATGAGAAAACCGGAGTATTTTACCATGTGTTCATTTTTCTTAGGGGAAGTTGGGAGAAGGAATTGTGGAAAAGGAATAAAGGAAATAGAAACATTAAGAGCTGTGAAAGTAAGGAGAAAAGGGAAGATGCTGAAAGATGTAAAAAAATGTTAAAAATAACATGTTGAAGTTAGCTATAGGAAAACACAGGCTGTGAAAGGAAGTAAAAAGCAAGCAGAACCAGACTTTACTGTCCTTACACACAACATCTGCTGCTCAGTGTGATTAAGCCAGTGAACTCAGAGGTTGCTCTGCAGAGAAAAGGGCTTGTCTGTGAGAGTGAAGGGATAAGAACCTGGCAAGAGGGTGAGGTAGATGGAGAATTGGATGGCTGAAAATGTGCAAGAGAAAAAAGAAAAATCAATGTTACTGTAGGAAGGCTGATGCCAGAAGGTGTGGCAAAAAATTTTAATTTTTCAGTTTCTGCAGGGCATGAATGCTGAGAGGCAGGAGCACTGGGTAGGTTTGGTGGTGGCTGAATCGTGTGCACACAAGCCTCTGTGTTTGGGTGCAAGTGTGAATCTACCTCATCAGAAGTTTTCTTGAGATTTTCTGTGGTGGCTTGGAGTCACCTAAGTGCATCCATGCTGTGAACTTTTTTGGTGCGCAGCGGTGTATCAGAAGCCCAACAAGAGCAAGTTAGAGTTCCACCAGGAGCCTTCCTTAATTCTAACTTAAAATCTTTTTCGAAAAAATATAGTATTCTGAAAATAAAGGCACGTTGTCAGACTGGAAATCTTCCTTACATCACCATGCAGTGTTTTCATTATGGTTGGAAAACATCCTCCCCCTGCTCCAATAGACAACCAAATCTGTGTGGAGAGGTAGTAAAGCAAAATGTAGAAGCTTTTATGCAAGTAATTCTCTTCCTGGAAAGTGTAAAAAGGTGCAATTGCCTGAGGCTGCCTTTCAGCTGATTGCATTGCAGGGGGTTTTGGGCTGTGAAAAATAAAACCCACAGTGAAACAAGGCAAATCAGCTTGTGTGGTGCTCCATTCTCCTGCAGATAAACTGCATCTTGTAATTTGAGGTTGTCTCACACTTGTTGATACCACACCACTGTCTGCAGCATGCAAGAGAGCAGAGACCAAGACAAACATTGCCCACACTGCTCCTCAGCACCAAGACAGGGAGCAGCTGAGGTGATGGCGGTACCTTCATCTTTTTGCTGCACAGGCACTCCCTGTGCTTTAACCTGCAGGGGGTAAACTGGAACAGTGCTGTGGATTCCTCATTTTCTGGGGCCTGGTGGGCAGGGATGCAGGACTTGCAGCAGCTCACGTAGCACCTGCACAGCAGCCCATGGTTCAGGTTGGAGGGGTTCCAGCATCCCACAGCTCAAGCTTTGCCTTTAGGGGTTGATCCTGGGGTAGAGATTAAGTTCTAAGGGTTTTCATGGACAGCTGAAGCCTGAATAAACCTTCTCTGCCTTCGACTACAGTGGGGACAAAGATTCGGGGTGATCTAGAAAATATTATGGGTATAGTCCAACATCAGAACAAGATCCAGGAGTAACTGGAAAGGAGGTATGTGTGAACACTGGAATGTACTCATGCTATGTAGCTGTGAACATACACAGTTCACCAGGGAGAGAAAAGGAAATGTAAGTTCCTCGGGACTCCCACTACTGGAAAATCCACATGTGAAAGCAGGGAGCAGAGTTGTATGATGACAATGATCCCTGCTTGTCCAAGAAAAGCATGAGAAAGGAAAGGTGTCTGATCCTGAATTTGTGACTGCCAAAGTGTTGAAGTGTCTGAAAAGCACCTGCAGCTCAGCTTCAACTCTGTGTTGTTGCAAACAAAAAGGAACTGGATGTATCTGTTGGTAAAATAGGATTGAGAATGTTGATAAGCTGTATGAAATGACTGAGAAAAGTTCCCTGCTTCAAATGGGATCAAATATACCTGTAGCACTGTCAGATCTTTTCCTAAAATTGTCTATGAGCAGAGTCCCAAGTGTTCCTAAGAATTATTAGCCAGCTTTGGATTTTCCTTCAACACTTAACTGCCATTCTGCCAGATTCAGTGGACTCTTGCCTGAAAACTGAGCAAAAGAAGTAAGTTATTGTTGTCATTTCTTGGACAGTCTTTCATATACTGGAAAACTATTACCAAATCTCCCTGTGAAGCTTCTAGGGTGACCATTCTAATTATACAAGCTGTTTCTGATAGGCCACATTCTCTAAACGTCTTATGTTTTTATTGCTTTTTTTAAAAAGTCACCCAGAGCTAGATCCAATACACTAGCTGGCTCTTCACCAGTGCATTGAAGAGCTGAATAATTCCCTGTCGCATTTGACACTCCTGTAATAATGCGTCTCATATGAGATTTGTCTTTCAGGAGATTTAACTGCTTTGCTTGTATTTGGTCTTGAGTCATACTCTGGTTCTCACATGCTTTTTTTCCCAGCCCTTCCAACTCTTTTATGTTTTCTCATTTTGTATTTGTGCATTTGAGCTTTCATTTCTCCATGTAGTGCTTCATATGCATTGTTACTAAATTCTGTCTTGATAGTTTGAGACTATTTCTCCTACATATTGAGATAATTTTGTATTCTGATCCCACCTTCTGAATTACTTCTATCCACTCCTACCTTGGCGTCATCAGCAAATTTATAAATGCACTCTCCATCATCTCTGAGGATGGCAAGAAGACACTGAGCTAGGTAATAAAACAGTATTTTTAAACTTTGCCAAGATAAATAGTGAGCTAAACTCTGATGAAGAACACCTCAGGATTAAAAAGGTGGGAATATATCTTAGCTCTAGGATTTCTAATCCCAGTTTGTGTGACTACTTTGCATATACTACACACTTGAGTATGGATTGGGAAAATGCAATCCTAATTTTTGTGAGGAGCTTTTTTCCTCTACTAGCCTAACTGCAAATAAAAAAAGATGCTGGTAAACTAAAGCATAAAAAGAGCCATATTGTATGGTACAAGATAGTACCAGGAAGAAGTTTAGTATTCAGGGAATGTACGGCACTAAAATACTTGTCAATGTTGCAGTATTTTGACATATAAGTGGGACACGTCTGAAGCCTTATCTTTGCCCTCCATTGCCTAGTGCTAAGAATTGGCACAGTGACAGAATTCATCTTGCTCAGGAGTCAAGATGTTACAAGAGCCATCTCTAGGAAAAAAAAAGGAAGAAAAGAAGAAATGGCAGCACCTATAGAAGTTTTATACCTCTGGGTTGGCAATTGCAGCATCTATACTCTTGACAAGCTTGGAAGGTTTTGTCTGAACTCAGAAATGCACAATTTGTGAACTTGGACTCTGAGAAAATGTCAAGCATTGGATGAAGAGGATACTTTCCTTAGCCTTTGGGATGCTGCCAGTTCTCCCAAATTGCTGTCAACCTTGCCACTGCTTGTACGATTTTCCCATCTGTGTAATCAATTGACAAAATATATCTTTTTGCTTCCAGAAGGTATTCATCCTGCCTTCACTTGAAGCGTTTGGTTTTTTTTGCTCTGTAGGGTTGTTCTCACACATGGAGATCAAAATGTAACAATGAACTGAAAGTACAGTAAATTCCAGTTGTATCTGTTCGCTTTGTTTGGTTGGTTCTAGTGAATTTCATGGTTCTGAATGATGATGGGCCAACAGCCTCTGTAGTGATGTTCCCTTTCTTTTCCATAGAGCAGGAACAGGATCAGTGCTGGCTTTACTAATGTTTCCTTACTGGTTTGTATCTCACTCAGTAGGGCTAAGAGCATGTAGTCACTGGGCTGTGGTCCCTCCACACAGGTACCTGTTACAAGTGCAAATGTTGATCAAAAGCTGTGCTGTGGACTCGGATCTGCTCTGTGTGTGCTGTTCCCAGCTGCCTGAGGCTGCCAGCTCTCCCAGCAGACACGTGAAGACCCTGCTTGTGGCAAGACCAGTCTGAATGCTTCTGGGCTTTTCTCAAGGAAGCAGAGGAAAACCTTGGCAGAAAGACTTACATGGGAAGGGAGTAACTGATTACACACTGAAAAAACTCCTTGGCTTAGCTGATTTATTTATTCAAACTTTTCTCAGCCCTAAGTAATGTCACTTGCCATGGGGCATGCAGAATAAAAGCACAGCTCTAACATTGAAGAGGTTCCTCTCTAAAGACTTTATTCTTCTTGGAAAGTGAAACTTCTCCACCTGGTAAGTTGAGGCTTCTGTTGTATTTGCAGGTGCAAGCCCTTTGGTTCTGCATTTCTTGGAATGTCAGAAGCATACTGACTGCTGTCAGCATGTATTAGCTGCTGCCTCAAGTTTCCACCAGGACTCTGCTTCCTTCTCTGTGGAGGTGGGGTGTGGGAATACTGTCAGGACATCTCCTGGCTCTTGGAGGCCCTTTCTTTCAAGTCTTTTTTCCTGTGCAGCGACACAATACAATTTGTTAAGAACTAATAGAATGACATACGCAGAGGGACCCTGACAAGCACTTGAGGTCCAAATATGTTCAGGTTTTTCAAACACAAACTCCCCATCTTTCCTCTCTCCCTCCATGAGTGATGATATAAGCTCACGGCTGATCAAATGTAGCAGCTGAAGCACCAGGGATCCTGAACTTGTTTGGTGTCCTATCAAATTCTTTGATATAGCTGTATAACAGCTCAATGTTTTAGTGACTAGAGAGGAAAAAAAAATAACCCAGCTCTCCCGAGTATATTGGGCCTGCTGATGTTTTTTTGGCCTTTAGAACAGAAAATCTAACTAAAATAATAATTTTACGAACTGCTTCATTTTTCCTGTTTGTTACTGTTACTCAAGCACATGGTATGCCTGGAGATAGCCTAGCCAAGAAAGCAGCATTGACAGCAAGGAAGCATTGTGGAAAGCCAACACAGAGCATCATGGTCTAACCCAGGGTACTTCCAGCTGCCAGGTTAATTATTATTTACTCACAGGACAGATAATATGTGATTAATTAAAGCAAGAAAACGCACTGCCCTTTATGGAATTTAAAAGAAGTCTGCCTGCCAGGAAGAAAGACAAAATCTGTGAAACTGAAAAACTGAAGTAGGAACAGAAAGAGAAAGATACAAGCTAACAGTGGTCCTGCAGCAGGTGAGGTTTCCCATTGCATTCAGCCTCTAGCAGGGTCCCACCAGAAAGCAGGGAAAACCATAGCACTTAAGCACTCAGGTTATTGATTTTGTTCTGTACCACTGTCTGGACAGAGTCCGGGGGAAGACAGGGAGATATTTTTTAAATGCTGGATTTTTCTGCAGTGTGTAGGTGTGTGTCTGGCTAACATGTAGTGCCACGGCCCTTTTCCTGATGGGATCCTTGCCTTCCTTGTCCTTAGCAAGAGCTCTGGGCCTCAGCTGCTCCATCACACTTAACATGATCCTGAAAGGGCAGATGGCTCAGACAAATAATGGTTTAGGTGAGGCAGAGCCAGGCCTGGCAGAGGCTGTATGGGTTAAAGACAGGATCCTGCTGGTGGGCTGATAGGATTTCTGCTGGGGCTCTGCCAAGGTCAGTACAGTGTATGCACATTTGTCTTGCCACTGTCACACTGTACCTCTGCAGGTACATCCGTGTCCCTAGGCAAGTAGTTAGTGAGCTCCTCTGTAACAAGGACACACAGAAAATAGCTGGTAAAGGTTTTCTATTGAGCATTGCAGTCAAGGATATTTGTTCCTGTAAGATTGTCCTGGGACATCCATCTAGAGGGGGTGACTCAGACAGTACAAAAGGAAAAATAAGTATACAGCAGAAGTGCTGCTTGAAAAGATATGATACCAGAAACAGTGTTTTTCTTGTTCAGCATCACAGAGTTTTCTATTCCCAGAATCACAGCAGGAAGCATTTCCTAAAATGTGTGAGGTTTCTCTCCTTAACAAGTGATGTGTGAGAGGCAACAGTGCAAAAGCTTCAGGTCCCTGTTGCTGGGCTTCCTGACACAAGCAGTATATCCCCATACATCACCAAGTAGAGGGCATGACTTCTCTTTTTCAATTCTTGCCTCTTTTTCCTCTCCTTCTCCGTCTCCCTTTCCCTCTCTCTCTCTCTTTCCCTCTCCCTCTTCCTCTTCCTATGCCTTCTTTACCCTTGTCTGCCCTGCCATCCCTCCACCCCTGCACACAAGCCTTTGGGACAGTGGCCCCATGAACATTTTCATGCACTATGCCTTCAGTGGTGATACATTTTAGGAGTGTTTGGCGAGACATATATGCTGAAGTGCAGTACTCTGGAAGTGCTTTTCTTCTCTCCACTGTATATTACCACTTTTCAGTAAGAGAAGGAGCTCTATGGGAAACCTGATTCTTTTTCTCAACTTACATCAGTTTAACCTGCTGTAATGACTTGGTCTTCTACAGAGTCACTCCCAATTCACACCAGTGAGTGTGAGATTACAGCCGAACAAAGTATTGCTGTCTTGAATTTACAGTGAATTCCTGAGGCAAAAAATGTTATTTCTATAGGGGAAGTCTCATTTACACCCCTATGTACTGGAAAAATCTAATTTACAAGTAAAAGTAAAATCATTATTTGACCACCTCTCCCCAAGGTGCATGTCTCTTAGTTCAGATATAGTTTTGAAAGCTAGAGAAAACAGTGAGCAATATCCTGGTAGAATGTGAAAAGGAAAGGGATATTAACCTCAGTTCACAAAGTCACAGACCTTCAGCTTACAGGACAAGGACAGAAAGTTCTTTTATTTGATGTTTGACTCCTTGGAAGAAAACAGTTTCTCCTCTACTTGAAACTCTTGAAAGAACAAAGGGGATGGAAAATACATGGTCTCTGCAGGGAAATCCCTGCTTCTCTTTCAAATTATTTTGTGTGATAGGCCAAGTTCTTTGTGGTTCAGTTGTATTATGTAGGGGGTGGATCTGGCTACTTCTGTTGGAAGAAGAAGAGTGTAAAACCAATTTGTACAGTTTGTTGGTTTTTGGTCCTGTTTTCAGAAACAGTGTCTTTCATGATTTTAACAGATGATGATAAAGGTTTGAAGCCAAACTGATCGTGAAGGTTACAAATGGGGTCAATTTCCATCTCTTGTGGTAAGTGAGCCTATTCACTGTCTGTTCCAAAGTAGTGAAAGATTAAACTTGGGAGAAATCAATATATGACTTCTAGAGAGTATGTGAACTGAAAGAAACATCTCTTTTCCCTCTTATATGAAATTTGCTCTTGAGTGTGATAGAGATGACCTGTGTAATTTGTTATAATGATCGTGGGATCCAAACACAAAATTTTGCAAATTGGCAAATATGCAACAGGAACAGGACAAACTAATGTATTTATTGATGATATGTGCCCTGTGAAAATACTACTTTCAATTGCACAGTGCAAAATATTCTTGAGCAATATCCAGGAGTACAATATATAGCATTGATAAAAATACATCACTGGGGTTTATTACTTTAGCCACTGTAGTAATGCAAAAAACAGACGTGGTGCTAAGGTAGGTGTGGGGGGAGTGGTGTCCTTCACCTGGTGTAGAGGAGTCTTTGGGGATGTACAGCACTGCTGACTGTCAGATTGCACTGTGTCCAGTGGGAATAGGTTGCTATGGGCAGCATACAACTTTTGAGGCATGAGCTCCACTACGCGCACCTGAGTGGCAGGCAAGAGTATGAAGATGGAAAATTATATTTAAAAAAATTAATCAAAGACATGTGAGCTGTATTCAGCCTGTTCACAATGGTATTTCTGATGTGACCTACCATTGTCAGTGATTAGAATGTTTCCCAGAGAGCTGGAGACCTGCTTGCTGTGTCTCAGACTGAAAGCACATTCTTTAACTCCTGCTATAGGGGAAGTGGAGAAGAAGTAAGAATATGCTTTCCACTATCCAGCTGAAACTAAAATATTGTATAGCAAGGAAAGGTTTTCTCCTCTGCCCTTCTGAATAACACACAATCACTGAAGAGTAACATTTATAATACCTAGACTGAGCACTCACTAAGCATCAGGTTCTCCCTGCCATCTGGGTCTGACATCCTGGGTAACTGGTGATCTGTACCACTTATCAATCTTTTCAATTCAGACACTGCAGATGGTGCAGCAACTTTGGAAGAAAAAAGCCTGTGTTTCTTCCTTGTACTCTCAACTTCCCTCTTACCATGCCTCCTTCAGTCTTCGTTATGTTTTTTTCTTTCTTTTTCCCTTTTTTCTGTGACATTCCCTGTGGTGAGCTGATGATGGTGGAACTAGCTAAGAAAACTTTATGTAAAGACTTAAGAAAAACTTGCTTCTGGCATAACACTTTGTCTCAGGAAAACCTTTTTCTTGAGCTCCACAAACCTGATTGTAGGGTGATTTAGCTGCATTTTCTATGCTTTGCTGTAGCAAACTTGTGTCATAGATAGATAGTCTCAAATTTCTAGGCTGTAGCCTTACTGCTCTGGATTATAAATTTGAATGGACAAAGTACCAGTTGAGATTACAGCACCATTGTCTGATGGGTTCACATTTGCCTTTGTTGCTCAAAATTAGACTTTTGTATTATGCATTATTACACAGTATTTACCCCTAGCCTCAAATGACTTACAGCACTACAGCTGCACACCACTGCTACATAGTGTTGCTTGAGAGGAAAGGATGGAATTTCCTGCCTTGTCTCAGACCATAGATCATCAGTCTTTACCACTTCTGGCAGCCATGACCTTTGGAATTCAGATAATTGCAATGAAGGGGTGTCAAATTACTTCAATCAAAGGTGAGGTTGTTGTTTCAGCAAGTCTCTCTCCACGGCTGATTCTCTCTTTCATCTATCATCGCTCTCCTATGAGAGAAACTTCTGAGCCATATCACATTTTGATATCCGATCAGCAGCCTACAGAATGCTGCAAGAGGTTTGTTTTGTGCTGCTGAAGTTCAGTTCAACATGCAAAATGACTCAGGAAGAATAGCTGGCAATGGGACCGCAGTTTGTACTGGCTTCTGCCATCTTTAGCAGGAGGCTTAGCAAAGACTGAGTTGTTCTTTCTTTGTCTTCGCCACCCTTAGGAAAAGAATCTGTTTCCTCTCTTTATAGAACTAAAAGACTCCAAGGAATGTTGAACCTTAAACTTTCTTTAATAGAGAGGAAAGGCTTCCAGATTTGGATAATTTGCCTTGGAAGCATGAGGGCTTAAGCTGATACTTCAAACTCGTGTGAGAAAGTGCAGTGTTTACAATATCTGTATTACATGATGTAATGTGTTGATCAATCTCTAATGTGGAACAGCATAATAGCACTGTAATCAGAGGAAGTAGCCATCATTTTATGCTTTAAAAGAGAAGATACTACCTTCTCAAATTCAAAGTCTAGGATGAGAGAGCTTTAGCCGTGCAATGCCTGAACATATTTGGACCTTGTGTAACAAACCCTGTGGTCAGGCATGGTGACACATTGTTTTCAAGGTAAAATGTGCATGTACAATATTTGCTGCTTGGGGTTTTAACAGTTCAAAAAACATTCTTGGAGGGTAACAAGATTTTCTGGAAGTGAGCCGCTTTTGAATGCTATTGCCAGCACGTCTGCCTACTCTGGGTAGCATCAGAAACTCTGCTGAAAAATTAAACAAACATAGTTCTTGGCATCTAAACAGATGGGAAAGGACATGCTGACTCCCAAGTCTTTAGCTGAGGAGGTAGTCTGTTTCTCATTGTTACCACTGTGCAGTGAGGAATTGCAAAACACCCACATAGATTTTCAGACCTGCTAGCTGCACTTAACCTTTAATCCTGCAAGTACTCAGCCATAAGCATATAATTTTAAACGTCTGAGTAGTCCAACTGACTCCAATGGGAATACATGCTGAATGAAGTTAAATGTTTGCATAAATGTTTTCAGGATCAGGATCTTTCACTACAAACACAATTCTAGCACTGCAAACACAAATTGGGCTTGGGCTGAGTCAAGTTTTCAAGACATTAGTAGACCTATATCCTCTATAGATGTATTTTAAATTTCATGTTAACATGTGATTTCTGTGTTATAAAACACCCTACATTAGGCTAATAAGTAACCTTTCTCATGAGAGAGGAGAAATTACTTTGTGACATAACTGCATAGGTTTGAAAGAAGGTAATATGAACTGGATCAGCTATGTTTTAGCTTCCATGTATCAAAGAGGTTGAGAGATCTTGATCAGTTATATTTTTGTCTTTTAAAGTTTCAAAGACCTATTTTCTGCGTTTTAGACCTGGTCTGCAAATCCCTCTTTCTGTCTTTGCAAGGACAAGATTGCTTGCATGAGTAAGAGATTGACTCGTTTATTCCTGAAGGTGAGGACTGCTTTCCATTCACACTGCCAAAGGATTTGTTCAGCTTTGACTAGATCAGGTAACTCCAGAAGAGGATGAGCAACTTCTGTGTTGTCTAAATTACTCTGGTCATGGTTATCACTGGTTTTGTACCCTCTCTCATATGAGTTCAGTGAAGCTCCCTCTGGTTTACACCCTAGCTCACTAGATCAGAATTTTTTCCCTCAAATCTAGGTGTCTGCATTGCAGATCAAAGGCAAAGTTTTGGTGATTCCTTCTGCAAATTTCACTCCTATTTGTACTCTCACATGCTTGATCTCTCTTGTTTAAAGGGCTGTGCTTGATACAGAAGCATTTATATTCTGTGAATCATTCTAGCGGTGCTGCTTTTAAAATATGCTAATATTTTCTTTTGAAATGCACTGGAAAAAATAATTTTAAAATATCTTACATTTTTCTTGAATTCCTTCCTTTAATTGAAGTGCATTTTTTCCCCCAGTTTTTCTTTCCTGACTAAACATGTTAGGGCTTTTGAGGTAAAGAGATATTTGTATGCAAATGCATTGTAATAGAACAGGCAGCTTTTCCTAGAGTTAAATCAACGTAACATTTTCCATTCTAAACCTCTGTGTTTTCTGTGGTCTCTGAAATATAAATGATTCAGAATGAAATCTGCTGGATTGGGACTTAGTCCAAATGTGAATATTTTGCAAAGACTTGAACAAAACTGGTTCAGCCAGTTCAGAATATCAGGAGAGTGGGGGGAAAAAAGCATTTCTTGATCTAAATAGACTCTTACAACCTTTTTTGAGCATTTCTGTAACTTTATCAGCAGAAGGCTGAAAAATGAACTCTGACATGGAAATAGCCTTCCTTGAAGTAGGCATGTATTTGCTTGTTTGAGAAGAAATTAGTTTTGATTTGAATGAGTTATAAACCTTTGAGAACTGTGGTTGAGCATGTGCAGTGGATTATTTCGATAAGCTTGTGAAGTGTGCAGCTACAAAAGAATTTTCTGTACATGCATGGCTGGCTAATTTTGCTGGAAAGGGAAAAATCTATCTAAGCACATTGCTAAAATCAGTGAAAATACCGGGGGCTGCAGGGAGACCTTTGAAGACCATCCCAAGATCTTTAAGACTATGAAAAGGACAAGGTAAGTTCCTTTAGGCTTTGCAGGTGTCTAAAGACTAAGTGGTCTGCATATTTTGTAAAGTTAAATGGGATTATGGCTTCACTTAGCACATGAAAGTGTATGATGTTTTCTGTGGGGACATATGTCATGCAAAGCACCCTTTCCCCCAGCAGATCTGCCCAGTGAAGAAATCCTCCAGCAGCAGGGAAGCTGCTTCTCCATCTTATTGTAGAGCTCAAGAGGCAGGACTTTATCAGGATGTTCACAAGCTTGGGTAGTTGAGTGCTCTGATTTATATAGAAAACCTTGCTAATGGAAATTTAGCTTTGGAGTGAGCTGTGGTACGTGTGTATGTGTGTGCGTGTGTCTTTTTAGATGCAAGCACAGTCAGTGATTTTGCAGGAACTGCTCTCACTTGCAACAAACACACCCTGGATAAATCAAAAATCCTCATCTAGAACATCTGTGTGTCTCCTGGATGCCCATACTCTCCAGTGTATGTCACTTCAAATAGATGCTAGCTATTTGATTCTAAAACTTGTATTTTGCCCGAATTGAGTGTCTGTCTCCAACTCCCTCCAAAACCAAATTCATAATGCTCAGTTTACTGAAAGATTCATTTGCTCTGAAAAAAAATAGATCTCTTTGTTTTACACTCCCTGAATGGATATTTATTTGGGATTCCTTCTTTTGTCTTTTTACCCATGCTATCTCTCCACCAGTGCTCTGGCAGGTGGGAAGGTATGCAGCTCTTCCCTGAAATCTTTGCATGCCAGACAACTTCTGCCCAGGCAGTGCCAACGCTGACACAATTCACCTTCTTGACAAGACTGTCAGTGGAATGACTGTGCTGGTGAGCAGGTGAGTTTTTGATGCCATTTCCTTTCGCTGATGGATCTTTTCCTGCTTATGCAACAGAATTTATGCCAGACCCCCGGGCGACATCCCGGCCCAGCTTGGTGAGCAGTCTGCTGCAGAGGCTCTGTAACCACTGGTGTGGCTGGACTGGCAGAGGTCTGACACTGGTATGGAGACAAGGAGAAATGTGGGGTACAGTCAGAACATGTGGGAGTAAAACAGTCTATTGATAAAACACAGTGAGATGACAGAAAGAAAAACATTTCAAACCCAGGAATGTTCTCCTTTGAGTGATATTATGCCTCTGAAATAGAGGTGCTTTCTAACTGTTAGAGAATGTGTCTCTTGTTAGTTTTGTGCTCTCATTTCTTGATGTCTCACAGTGGGATGAGATAGTAGCAAATGCTGAACAACAGGAAACTCATTGGTGTGGAAAAACGGCAGCATGAGCTGTGCACATGCGAGTCAGTGAACTAGCAGCACTGTAGTGTCTGTCCTGGGGTGTTCAAGGGTGGAACTGGGTAAGTAGAAAGATGATTTTACCAGGCAATGACCACATATCACCAGACCAGCCTCTAAGAGCAGAGCCTTATGTGGGTCAACCTTCTGGGAAGATCCAGGCAGAATCCTACAGAGATCCCTCTAGGGCTGCATTAGTGGTGTCCATGCTTCCAGATTGGGCACTGCTGTAGTGGTGACTTCAGTAGTGCAAGCGGAGCAGGTGTGTGACTTCAGTGGGATGGTGGGGTGTTAGGTCTTTGATGTGTCCCATAGGGCCATGGAAAAACGTCTTAAATAATGCCATCCAGAAGGCAGTGGACATGCCCTGACATGACTTTGCCTTCTGACCTTTGAGGTACAATGAAGATCTGATTCACTACCTGGCTTCAGTCGCTTCAGGGACAACACCTTCATAAAGCACGTTTTCCATTCTGCAAAGAGACAGAGACACGACTTGTGTCGTGGCCAGTATGGAGTTTCTGGGAGCCTGGGAGCCTCTGTGTAATCATCCAGTATGGGTGGGGGAGCGAGACAACTCCAAAGAAGTGAGACCCACACACCAGCGCTGTACTACGGTCCTTGGAGGTCGCACTGAACGAGGGCGCAGCCACTACCAAACGCTGTGAGCCCGAGTACCCCTCATCTCCGAGGTGCCGCTGCGGCACTGCCCATGGCCCGGCTGCACAGGGAGCCCGCGCACCGCTGCAGGAGCGCGGGCACGGACACTTCGGGCTGAGGCAGGCGGGGGTGCGAGGTGCGGACCGGGGCCAGCCCTCGGTCCGTGGTACCGGCAGTCTCTGTGTGATCGGCCAATATGAGCGGGGAGGGAGCGGGACAACTCCGAGGAGGAGAGACCCGCACAGCCGCGCAGTCCCGCGGTGCCCCGCCGTCTCAGGGCGGGGAGCGGCCACCCCCCTGCCGCTCGCCTGCTGCCCCACGGGCCGGCTCAGGCAGCGCCCGCCGAGACCCGCGGCCGGCGGGGGGGGCCCGGGGGTGCCCGGCGGCAGGAGGGGCGGGCGGCTCGGTCCGGGCCGTGCCGGTGCCCGCCCTGCGGCCGCCGCGGGGGGCGCGCAGCCCCCGGCCCGCGGGCCCGGCGGAGGCGGCGGCCCGGCGTGCTGCAACCATGGCGACGGCGGCGGAGCCGGCCCGCCCCCCGCGGGGCCGGGCGGCGCGGGATTGGTCGGGGGGCGGGCGCTCGCCCTCTGCCCCCTGACCCTGCGCGGCGGCGGCGGCAGCAGGAGCGGAGGCGGCGGCTGCTGGCGGCCGTTTCCTGGTGGCCTGGCGGCGGCGCGGGAGGGAGGATGCGGCGCAGGTCTCGGCTGCTGCTCTGCTTCGCGTTCCTCTGGGTGCTGGGCATCGCCTACTACATGTACTCGGGCGGCAGCGCCGCGCTGGCCGGCGGCGGCGGAGGCGGCAGGAGGAAGGTGAGAGCTCAGCGCGGGGAAGGTGCTCCCGCTCCGTGCTCCGGCGGCGGGGCGGCGCGGGCCGGGCTGGGGGCATCGCTGCGCGGTCCTCCGGGTGGGAGAAGGGACGGCGGCCGGGGGGGATTCTCTTCACCACCGCTCGTTTTCGGGTGGCGTGAAACTGCCCCAGGTTGCTCCTTCCTTCTTCCCGCCCGCCCTTGTCCAGCCCGCTTCCCGGAGGCAGATGGCTTCTTTGTGGACTTCAGACCGATTTCAGCCCCGTCGCGTCATTCCTTATCCAACTGCGGCCGGCCACGTCCCGGGCCGGGGGAAGTTGGTGCGGGAAGGGAGGGTGGGGAGGGCCGGGGCAGCGTTCCGGGGCGGGGGGGCCCCGCCTGGCTCCGCTCCGCTGCCGACACAGAGCGTCTGCCCCTTCCTGCCTTCCCCGCCGGCACCGGAGTCCTTCAGGCTTGTGTTCCCACCTAGAGAACACGCGAGGATCCGAGCTGCTAATGCATTTTGTCTTTGGATGCATAGCACTTTCCTTTCTCCTTAGCGCTGTGCCTAAAGGATACCGTTTTCCGACCGGTTTTGCAATATTCCAGGAAATAGCCGGATTTGTCATGTTTTGTGTCTGTCGCGTGGAAGGTCTGTCTCTTCCTTCTTATAACAGCTCTTGTTACAAGTGTTACTAATGTTTAAGGAGTTCCCTGTGGGCAATACAGGCGTAATTTTTCATTATTCTGGCCATCGAGTTACTAAGTAGATTTTTCAAGGTGTTGTAATAATTAATCGATCAGGAACACAACTGGAAGTTAAGCACATCACAGTTCACGTTTGTGTCAATCAGAACGGGGTTTCGTGGCATGATGTGGGAAGTGGCAACTTTATCCACTATCTATGCTTAGAAAAACGAAGTGGTTTTTTTCTTTTGTGGTCTTCCAACTCCCCTCCCCCCCTCCCCTCTGTAAAGATTAGCAAAATCAAGAGCTTTTAGAAACTGTTGTTTAAGCTTTCTGTTTTGAAATAGGAAAGGTGTAAAGCATCATAATGACGTAGTTTTTTACAAAGAACCCCAGAAATGGCAAGAGGGCAATTGAATGTAGTGCTCTACAGTTGAACGGTGTTGTTTGCTGTTAATTGCTGCTTCCTGTTAAATGAAAAGTAGTGTTTCGTGGGTCTAGCTGATGTATAGAAAGAGGAATATTTTTGTGTTTCTGTGATGCAGTTTGGTTCATCAATGTATGTATTCTCAGTAAAAAAATGCTGATGACTAGAGTCTGTGTCGGGTCGTGGAAGCAAATACTTGGATGGCTACTTGTATGAGCAAGGGTCTAGAGAATGCATCACTGCTTGCTGATAATTGGCACTCTATCCTGTTTTTTATTCTCTCTGTAGCTTAGGAATGAGTTCAACAGGAACTTTTGATGTAATATGTTAAAGTAAGTGTAAGTATGTATTGCCAAATACCAGCTCTTGGTCCTTCAAAGTAGATACAGTAGCAGAAATAGATCAAGCAAGTGATAGGCTTTAGGCTACTGCCTTACTTTTTTTCTCGAAGAACCACTAGAATGTATTCAGAAAGTAAAGGCAATTGTACACTGCTGCTGTGTAATGGAATAAAGAAAAGCTATCAAGGCAAATGTATCTGCAGATAAGGAAATATATTTTTAACTCTTATGGTGTGTTACATTTGGAGTTTCCACACAGATTTGCAATTCTGTTCAATTAATTTTTACTGCTGGGGAAACTGCAGTGTGGGGGTAGTGATTTGCCCAAGGTCACCTAGAAGACTTGGTGAGAATAAAATAGGAAAGAATATTTCTGAGTAAGAGTCTGGTATTTAATCTGCTAGAACCTGTTGCTGTTTATTATTGATATTAGTAGCAGTTTTTATTATGTTTTTAAGAAATCAATGATCCTGTTACTTGCTTCGGTAGCATAATTTGGTATCATTCTGCACAAAATTTAGTAAGCCTTACTTGTCTGGGTAATTGGGAAAGTTTAGTAAAGATAATTTAAAGAAAATGAGACATTTCATAGACCTCAGTTGAAGCTTAGTGCTGTGTTTAAAAATACGAAAGTTTGAAGTAAAGCTGTGGTAAGGAAGAAAGTAGGTACTGTGGCCACAAGAAACAAGTGGGGAAATTAACTATTATATGTGGATTGGTGATTTAAGATTCTATTTTCTGTCAGTGAAGCGTAAAATTTAATCCCAGGCTTCAGCATAGGTTAGCAAATATAAGTAGAGGAAGATGTGTGTAATGTAATAGCTTTTGAATCTGAATAAAAGGCTTATTAACTTAGTGTCAGACACCAGTGTAAAGCAAAAAACCACAAATTGTCCTAAACTTATGAACAGAAACCCTGCTGTAGTAAATTTCTTAATGTGTATGACTTCATGTAGTCCTTACTACTTGCCCACTATTTCAATATAATGGAAACAGAGTTGCTTATAGAAGAACATAACTTTTAATAAATTGTAGTCTCTGCCATGTTCAGTCTATAAAATTACAGAAGCCAGGAGGGGATAGTTCTTCATTTGTGTGAGTAATTTGCATGTTAATTACAGATCTGGTTGTACAAACAGAATGTGTTTTTCCATAAGGATTATCTTTTTTTTTTCCCCATACACAGACCTAATGTGTTACTCAGACATACTGGACTTGTTTGATATGACACCCAGTCTTGTGGTGTGTTGAACAGCACCAATTCCCTTTCTCTTCAGTAGAATTGAAGGTGTTTGCCCTTTGCCAGGATTGCACCTGAGTAAGAGAAAAGAATGTTCGGTTTTTTAAATTTTTTATTTGCTTTTCTTATTAGAGTACTGTCAGAATTAATCTAAGCTCCTGCTTATTTTGGTTCTTCATTTACGACATTTCTAATAAGACCTGTGAAGCTGTTTGGATGTTGCAGTGTGTGGTACAGCCTTGATAAAGTTTTTGGCCCCTCTCAACACAGCCCTGTGTGCAGTATATTGGACTGGTAGGGTCTGAGCAGGCATGAAAGAGTGTAAAGCACACAAAGCACAAGATCTCTCAGTGGTAAATGTATAAATAACAACAACCAACCAAAAAAAATAGAAAGGTGCAATGCTTCTCGTTCTGGACCTAGGCATAAAAACTGTAGTAGAAAGAAGCGATGTATTCCAGATTTAGAATTCTGTATGTGAAAACTTTTTTTTTTTCTTTTTTCTTTCTTCTTGAAAAGAAGAAAAGGGTAGAATCAAAACCTTTCATTCGAGATGTGTTTGAAGGGGACAGAAATGTTTTAGGGTTTTTTTTCCCCTTCTCCCCTCCAGTGAATCTCCAATCAAAATTATTGTAAACATGGGAGAGCCATGTTCAGTTGAATCCTTTTCCAGCTGGGTCACTGGGTTGTAGATTGGAAAGAGTGAGTCTGATTCACATGTCTAAAGGTTAGAGAAATGGTTCCCATACAGAGGCTGTGACAGAGAAGAGAGCAAGCTGCAAGCCCAACAGTTGTGAGACTGAAAAAAAATGTGGTCTACTTTTGTGTTCAGTAAATGTGTTTTATATTAAAAAGCCTTTGGAGCGGAGACTGGAAGTTCCCTTCTTTTCATGGATAAATTTCCTAACCCAGAGCAAAAGCAGTTCATGCTGTCTGTCTCAGACTTGCATAAAAATGGAGCAGCTCTTACAAGATGGTAAGAAAGCCAAAGTCATCCTGATGTGATCCCCTCCTAAGCCTGGTGTGATTTTGTATATTTGTCACATAGGTTTTAAGTTCTTGAACCACTAAGCTCTTGCACAATAGAGTGACTGGATTGAAATCAAAAAGAAATAAAAAAACCCCAACAAAACTAAATGACACACCAAAACCAGCCAAAAACTCCAGCTGATTTCTAAAGAACTTGCTATTCTAGGCATTAAGAAAGTAGCCCCATGTAATTGAGCCCTTCAGGCTGGACAGAGGAAGGTCTGAATCTTATTGAAAGTGCCAAATGCTTTGCTGCATCCAAGAATGAAGTCCTCAGAGGCATCTCCAAAAGGAGACCTGCAGGCAGAATGGGGATTTACTGTTGAAAGCTAAGGCATCCAGAGAGGCCGGCGAGGTTAAGCCACAGCTAAAACAAGGTCTGTAGCCTTCTGGATTTAGGTGCCAGAGTGCTGACAAGCTTTTGCATTTGTTGCCATGTAAAGAATCTCAGTTGTTTTTAAGTGGAACCTCTGTCATCTTCCACCCTTTCTAGAAGAAAAGGCTAAAAGCAGGAATTTGGTAATAAGTGATGGATCACTTTCACAAGTACTTCCTAAAATTAGAAGCATTTTTCTTTTTCATCAGCTAAAAAAAAAACCCTGAAACCCCAAGCCTCCTTGAACTGGAAGGTTGTTACTCTCTTGACTCACCAGATTTACTGGGTGTAATGGAATGAATTGGAGAAACCTAATTTTTGGCTAGTTGAGCCACAAGGAGGCAGGCTTTTCCTGTGGAACTGGTTATTATCCTGTACATAGTGCTGGTTTTCCCTTCAATATTCTGGTTTTGTTTGGTTTTCTTTTTTTCTTTCTTTTGGAGCAGACTTTTGATAGGTGACTGTACTGGAGCTAGCCGAGATGAAATAAAGCTGAAGGTAAAAGGTAATGCTTCATCTTGAGTATGTGACTGATTGATTAAAAATGTCTCAATCACTGGGTAAAGCAGGGGAAAAAGAAGCAAGCCTTGTAAGTTCTTGTTCTGTATGGATAAAACTTTAAAATAACTTATTTCAGCATACACAAAGTTTTGGGGGTTTCTTTTTTTTTTTTTTTTTTGGAACCCTTCTACTATTTCAGTTACTGCTAAAGGAGGCTTTTACTGACATTATACATAATGACACACATAACACTCTTGCTCTCTTTCTGCATAAACTACGAATCTAGTGTACCTAAGTGTTTTTTTTTTTCTTTAAGGTTTCAGTAAGGAGGAAAGGATATGTGTCTTAACTTTAGATTCATTAATCTGTTTATGTGCAACTTGAATGTTTCTCTTGAGGTATGTGAAACAAGGGGGTTAAAAGTAACCACTCCAACTCTGCTGGTTTCTTTCATCACAGGAAGGTATTGCCTTCTTTAATTTCTAAATACTGTTTACTTTGCTGCATCATTTTTCATGTAACTTCAGTCCCTTATGTGTTGTGACACTGAATGTAATTTCTGATACCTTGACCTTGAGACAAGTGAAGATACCGGTGGTTAAAAAAGTCAAATTGTCATGTGTCCTTTTCTGTATCCTTCACTTCCTGGAAGGTGCTAGGAGATAGAAAATTATGTTTCTCTCTATAACAGGTAACAGTTTCTGCTAATAGAGCTTTCTTTTATATGATTCTATAATAAATGGGAAAGAAATTAAATGCCTAGGCACTTCAATAATAAATCTGTCCTCTCACTAGAATGTAAATGTCATACATGTATATTTTCTTAATCTAACGTATGTCAATTGACAAAATTACAGTCTTGGCAACTCAGTCACTTATTTTTATGGATTACTTCATAAAACTTAACTTTGGGTTTCATGAAAAGGTGGTCTATTGCAAATTTGGTGCAGTCTCTTTAGGTCTCTGGCTGTATTGGGCTATTCTCTTTTCCTCTCCTTTTTTAAATGCTTCAGCAAGGGAGTTTTTTTGCTTGTTGATATGTAGGGACATTGAGAAATTAGTTCTTTGCTAGAATACCTGTGTTGTCCCCTGCAACCTGCTAGGTTAGAAACTGATGACTGATGCCAGTGCTATATCTCTTGGATTACTGTTAGCTGTTTGTTTCATAAATGCAGAAGTAGAGCTAGGCCATAGATAGAAGGGGTTGAAGAAACAAGAATGACTACTTTGGTAGTTTAATACAAAATGGGGTAATTACCCACCTTTTCCCATTATTTTTCTGTTTCATGTGGGTATTGTAGCAGTGTGCTGTTCTTCTGTTATTCCATTGCTGCTATGGTCTGCTGCTTTCTGGGATCTCTGTGTACAAAGTTTGTAAATTGTAGTGATGTCCTTTTGACAGATACAGTTTAAAAATAAGGTAGTCCACTAACTAATTGTGCATGTGCCTTACCTGTTTTTGTCCCATCAGTCTTATGATTTGAGATGTATTGCAAATAAATGCCAGTCATTTTTTCCTGTGTGTTCTAGATACTTCCAAAAATGGAACAAAAAAAGTGATGTAATAGCACTTTTTTTTCTAATTTAGAAAAGGCTCAGTATGACTTCAAATGAAGTAAAAAAATATTACAAGATTCATCTCAATGGTGCTACCTCACTTGTCCTTTAGACCAACGTAGAATAAAAATATAAGCCATTTAAACATATCTTAGAGAACTTATTTCTTAGTCTCCAATATTTTATGATCATTCCACATTTTTCCCTTGGAAATCCTATTATTTTTTCCTCTTTTGTCTTGCCCGTCCTTTTCAGTTTTTCAGTGTGATGTGTTATCTAAGTGCTTGTATATTACTGATACTGTTTGGTTAAAAGGGTGATATGTCAGATGAGAGACATGGTATTGTCTACTAGCTGCTTGCAATGATACTCTACTACAGAATAGAAGAGATGGTGCTGGGTGTCCCAACAAAGTGACCCTTGTTGCGTGCTTAGCTGTTTAAAAACAATTCCACCAGGCATCCTAGAAAATGTGTTTGCTTGGCTTTTGGTAGCTACATGTAATTTATAAATAATTTAATACACAGTACTTTTGTTTAAGTTAAATCTATTTGAAAAGAAGACATTAGGACACAGTTTGTCCTGTGAAGCTCAGGTGATAAATGTAAACTGCTCAAATTAAGTCAGTGCAAATGACTTGTTTTAAGTTGATTTGGTCCACTTACTTTTCTTAAATAACCTACTTTTGACAGTAGTTCAGCTGTAGTGGCACAAAGCAAGACATAGCCAGGTGGTGTACAGACAGTTTTTTAACTCCCTGCCCAACAGTGAAATCGTTATTAGGACTTAGGAGAAGATGTGTATTGCTAATATGTTGGCAATGCCATGTGTTGGCAAATCATTTGAATTCTAAAAATGAATCTGCAGGAAGCAGTGAGGCATTTGCAATTTTTTCAGGAATGTGGGGCTGAATGTCATTGCCCGAATATATCAGAATATTGTGGAAGTGGAATATCAGTGTGGGTGTTACAGAAGGAAACTCTAAGCAGGTTGTTAAAATTACATATTGCCATCATGTAACTCAAAGTGGTGGTATCTTAAGCTACAAAAGTTTTAAAACCCGGGTGCAGTCTTTCATGCTGTTTGTTTTGAAGTAAGTAGGGTGCCCTCTTCTCTTCTACTTTTCCCTTTCATTTAAGCTTTCAAAGGAATAAGGGATGGATTGAGGAGGGAAGATGGGGAAAAAAAGTTAAGTGTCCACATCAGAATGTTAGGTTTGTGTGTTTGGAATTTTGAAGATAGGGCATAAGAGAATCTAGCTAACACTAGAATTGAACAATTTCATATTCCCTTTAGCTCCATAAAGTTCTTTCACAGAAATCTTCATATGGTGGACCTTTCCTGATAAGTGGAAGTGAAGATATTTAAATGTATGGTGTTTTTTCCTTTACCTCCATTGTTTGGAGAATGAATTTTTTTTTTTGTGGAATCTGTATCTCACTGACACATCCCGAGTACATGTTTAACTGTCATTCTCTTAAGTGTTCATTTGCCATGTAGTCTTACCATGAATTAAGCAGGCCTGTACTATTTGTGTCACGTGACAGTCAATAATGATTAAGAAAGTGAAAAGAATCAGCATCTATTTTCTTTCTATAGACTGAATCCCCTGTTGGAATGTAGCATATTTTAAACTTATATTTAGCTTTAAGATAGGCTTTTAAAAATTGTTTTTGTTTGTGTGTTTTTCTTGGTGCTATCACCTTGAATGTTAAAAGCTGTTTTTCTTCTGCAAGAACAAAGTAACTTGTTAATATGACTGGCTTCTAGTGTAGCCTGTGCAAATTACAAATTCTGATCAAGGCTTGTTTTATTCCTAGTTGACTTCTCATCTGTCTGAATTGTTTTATTTTTCCCACTATCCCTTTTTTATACACTGGTTTTGTTAATTGCTCAGGGTACCTGTATTGTCATTTAAACAAGTTAAAATATGCTAGTTCAAATAGCTCCATCAACTGACAGGAGAACATTTGTGTAAAGGGACTATGTAGACAGATGTTAGTTTTGAGCTTTGCTTGTGAAATTCAAATGGGAAAAGAACAGGATAGTAAAAGAATAGCAAGTTTGAATTTTAGAGCATTCCATATATCCCTGAAATTGCTATGTAGTGCACATCAAAGGCAATAATTTGGACTTCTCTTCTTTATAACTATGGTCTCTTATGGAAAAAAAAAAGAGCCTTTTGAAAAGGTTGCAAGTTCAGTTGTTAATAACTTTTCTGAAGTTGTAAAATTGTCATAAAACCTGGGTGCTTTATTAAGGGAAGCAGAGAATAACTAGAGATTCTGCTGAGTTCAAGCATTATCAAAGTGCAATAGACTGCCTGTACTGAGTAACAGATCTGCTTGAACAAAAGAACTTTGGCCAAGGAAAGACTATGCAAAGAATTGGCACCCAGCTAATGCTATTGTGTATGAATTCTCAAAGAGCTATGACTTGATGAGGAGAAAATGTTTTCTCCTTGTATTAAGTTCCAAATGTTTAGCCACCCTGGAGATATGAGCACAGCTGAAATTTGTTACTGAAATAAATTTTCTCTATCTGGCCTGTTGGTTTACAGATGGTCAATAAATACGTGTGTGTATATATATATGGATATATGCTTCAGTGACATGAAGGTTTTTAAGTTGCTTGGCTTTTCTTTTTCTTGCTTCTCTTAAGTGAAATGGAAAAGTCTGTTCACTCAAGCACACTTTGACTCTCTTGAGACCTTGGTAAGGGAAAGGAAAGTTTTCTCCTCGTAAAGTACTTCATTTGGTAGCAAACTGCTGCGGACTAAGGGTGGAGCAGCCTGGATACTTAGATGTTACATTGTTCCGATGTATTGGAAACATCCCTACCGGATATTGGGACATATCCCTGCAGCAAAACCGCGACTGTAGTAGGTGTGCCTACCGAGAGTGTGGGGGCAATGGAATTGCAGTATCTCTCTGCTGAAGTGTGTCACAAAATTAGGTCTGCATATGTTGTCCAGACAGTGTAATAAGTTCTTGTTATGGGCGGTGGCATGGCTCCTGCTGCAGTGGAATGCCAAAGTCCTTCCGGTTAGCCTGCCAGACCATCCATCAACTGCAGCCTTGGCATTATCTGTGTGGAGCAGATAGGGCTGTTCTTTAGTGCTCTGACTCGTGCTCTCACAACATGTGTTGCTTTGCCAACACCCACTGAATTGAAGATGTGCTATGTCGTTTAGCCTCAACAAACATCAGTCTGACTGTTCCACCATGTGGAATAGTTATAACCCGTATATGCTATGTTAGTGAGTACTTTTAAAAGTTTTAATTAAGAAAATGCTCTTTTTTGTCCCACTAACACAGCATATACCTTTCTTTTGGTGTACTCTGAAAGTGCTGTGGGTGAGCAGTAATGTAGCAAGTGCTGTAAGGACCTGATGAGAAAATTGGAGTTTGATTCTTAAAAGAGCAGAGTCATTCTTAAAACCTCTGAAGCTGATAGATGTCATTCAAAGGCAATGTCCCCACCCCATATGCTAACCTGTGTGCCTTTCATTAATAAGTACATCTTAAGAATTTACAGCTCTTAACAGTTAAATTAAAAGGCATTTGGAGTCAAAAGAAATATTTAAGTAAAGTAGTGAGCAGTGGGCTAGCAACCATCAACACTTTTTTGCATCCCGAGTTTTCATACATAATGTTCAAAAGATGGAAAGGCTTGACTTCTTTGTACAGCAAAAAGTGTCTGAAGGCACTTGTTTTGAGGAAACTTTTTTTCTCTATAGGCACATAAGCACATAAGTGTCATTTAGCCTGGTAGATTCTTAGTAGAAAGATTGAACTGAGTGACAGATTTTTGATGCTACCCCTGGGTTGTCACAAGACTTAGAAATATGTTAGGGAAAAATGTACACTGATCAGGGAATTAAAAAAAAAAAAAAAAGTTGAAGTGCTTCAATGACTATCAGGTTTGTGAAAGGCTTGGTAAGAATGCAGTATGTCTTGTTCAAGTACAATTTCTCAGTTATTCCTAATACTTTCTGAATATTCTCTAGTAAAATAAAACAAGAGATTGATTTTGATGTTCATGTTAGCCTAGACCTAAAATATCTGTCTTTATACAAAGCAAAAGCCATTTGCTTAAAAATCCATTTCAGTTACCTACTGAGATAACTAATGCTTCTTGCATCCTGGGAACAATAGCAAGAAAATCAAGGCGTTAAGATCAGCCTGCAATCATTTAATGTTCTCTCTCGTGTGCTTGCAATTCTAAGAGCCAGAAACTTAGGCAAAACCTGGTTTTATACGCTTGGATTGTCTTGGTGTGTGACTTTCCAAAATTTTTTTTTTGTTTTCATTATTATTCTGTAATGGTTGCAAATGTTTCAGATTTGATCATGGTTTTTTCTTCTTTTAGTTAAGCATGTAGGAAGTATTTTTGACACTTTCAGAGTACATTTGCTAGGTTGTCTCTGTATAAGTAATCCTTTTTTTGATAAACTTGGATGTTGTTAACATTTTTCAACCATATTGGAAACTCTGGTGAAAAGATACCACCACTTGTTCAGGACACTTTTGAATGTTGTTTGCATTATAGCACTGTTTAGAGTCCTGGTTCTATTGTGCCAAAGATTGAATTGTCATAACAGGTTATTTCTACACCATGAACTTAGAAAAGGGCTTGCTGCACCAGGCTTTAGATACCTGAGTGTGAATGTTAGCTGTGGTCATATGGTAGAAATTCTCATGTATTTATCTCTTGGTGTGGCCTTTTGCTCAAAATCAAACTTTTTTTGAACTCAGCAAACTATATTAGATAATTGGCTTTTATGGATTAAGTCTCAGTAATTGAATGGACTTAAAGAAATTTTAATATCCTACGTTATACATCCTATGGAAAGGATAGCTCAAGCTTTTCAGACTTCAGCATTGAAGTACAATGGGACCTGGTGCTTCTTGCTAAGCTTGCTAGAGTATGGATCTGGAGCTGGTACCGTCAGGCTATGCAGGGAACCACATCTAGTGTCTAATCCTAGTGTGGTTGATGTTGACCACTTCTGAAACCCTCAGTTCACAAATGTTCAGTTTGGTTTAGAACTGTGATATTCTAATGTTTATTTCCAAGAGCAGCTACAGCTCAGAGGCAGGCAACAGTTTGGAAATGTCATGGTATTTGTTCAAATTAATTGTGATTGTGGCTGTCATTGCATGATGTTGTTATCCGAGTTTCTGAGCTAAGTTTCCAATGTAGAAGTATGGAAGAAAATGGATGTAAAGGAAGAAAATGGATGTAAAAATTTTCTTCTACTTGATGAATATTGTGTATCCTGTTATGACTTTTTTTTCCTAAACTTAGAGAAATGTCCTTGGTGTTCCTAAAGGTGTGTTGAAAAAAAAAAAAAAAAAGGTATGTTAGGGAAGTTGTTCAATGAGTCTTGGGGCTTAGGAGTAGTTTGGATGTTAATTCCTTTGAATAGTTTGCAATACCTGAACTGATTGCTCTTTCAGTTTTGCTTTGAAGATTTTTTTTTTTTTAGGGGAACTTATACTTGAATGATTTGGTGAAGTCTTTTGGAAACTTTAAAAACTATCTTAGGAAGCGTTGGTTTTAGTACATCCGGTTTGTGATGAAGAGCAGTTTGTAATGTGTAATAAGCAGGGTGTTGGTTGCTGGTGAGTTGTAGGTACTTGATCGTTTTCTAAGCCATTATCATCTTTTAAAAAAGATGTGGCTGGTAGAGCTTAAGGAGAGCACCACTGTACTTAAGATGGCAATTTCTAATAAAATACTCTGGAGAAACACTGTCATTATCTGAGTTTGAGACTCTAAGCCTTGTTCATGTATGCAAAACAAATGTCTGTAGCTGGCTTTGATTACTAATATTTTTTTTTGTTTGAGTCTTACATACCATCTTATTTTGAGTTTATTGCTAGCTATATATTTTATATATATAATTTTTTAAAATATATATATATAATTTATATAGTTTATCCCCTTAGCTATATGACTGTCACTTTCCTCTTGTAGTGTCATGATGCTTTATCAGAACCTCATGGCACATGGTGTATTTTTTTTAAACATAAGACAGGTTTTTAGGTAGAGATTCTATTTTATTATACAAGTGAAGATAGATGTAGAACTTATTTAGGCAAAATGTGTGTGTGACTTTTGTCCTTGGTGTGTGGTTTTTTTTTTTTTACTTAAAACTAAGACAGTGGCCTTTTTGTTGGTACTGATAATTTGTTTGCAACTGTTTGTTGTACAATACTGAGCACATTTCTCATACAAGATTCTTGCTTAGATGTATGAACTTTGCAGTAACATAGCTTGATATCTGCAGTTTCAAGTGAGCTGAAGATATTGGTCTGCATTTGTCTTCTGTAGGCTAAAGTAATGCATGCCCTATCTTGGAGGAAGTTGTTAGAGAGGGAGCATTAAATGATCAGTCTGGAAAACCTGATTTCATGTAAGTTTCTTATCAGAATAATTAAAAAGCATTTTGTGATCAGCTAGGTCTTGTGGATATCAGCTTACTAGCACTGAATTCTTCTGTTAGCTGGAGGAAGAAGAGTCTCCAGTGGGAGAGTTTTTTTGGAAGTATGTCAGTTGCTGTTCTGTCCAACTGCACGATGTTTTCATTTAGACTGTTCTCATGCTCTTACTGGCAGTAGGCTGTAGCAGCTGGGATGGCAGCATGTTTGCTTTCTTTTGACATGATTTAGGCTTCTTTTTCAGGCTTATCAGTTTAAGACAATAATTGTGTAGTAATTTTTCCTCCCTGTATTTAAATGGCTTTTTGCCATTATACAAATAGTGAAGAAAATGGCAGTGGAATCATAGGAAGTGCTAGTACTGGCTTCTCTTCTGGTTTTGGAAGTAAGAGTTGTTGCTGCATGCCTGAATGCTATTATTTGCCCCAGTTCAATGATCAAGCACTTAATTCTTTTCTTCCACAGAATCACAGAATATCCTGAGTTGGAAGGGAGAAAAAGCTTTTCCCAGGTCTGCCAATGAACAGCAGTGTTTTCCAGTTACTGCAATGATATTAGAATGGATAGAACTACTGGTGAGATGGGAATTATTCCAATTGTGCTCTTTGAATAGAAGCATAGCATGGTATGGGCTACATTCCTCCTGTTTTTTGAGTGCCAGTATGCATGAATGTGTGGTCTTCATTTGTCCATGTTAACCTGAAGATTAATCCCCTAAATACTTTGGGCTAGTATAGCCTATCTCACATGCAGCACTGTGTAGTTTTTCAACTGTTAACTTAATTCTGCCTGTTTTTCTTGAAGTGCAGTTCTAGCTCTTATGCCCATTCAAATAATAGAGATGACTTTAACATACCCTGCCCTGTTATTCCTTTGAGGACTGAATATGTACAGCAGAAGTTGTATTAGTTCTATTTGTCCAGTTTCTGTGCTGTGCTCCTGGGTTTGTATTTGAATCTCTAGCAGCTTTGCTCTTTATCTCATAGTTGAAAATTAGGTACTGTGTAAATAAAGTGCTTGTTCTTTTTCTGTGCAAGAATGGAAAGCTACTGATACTGACATGGCATATTCCTGCCATGCAATATAGTATAAGAATATAGTATAAGAAGTATTCTTGGGAAGTGTGCTGTCTAACCAAGACCTTAAAAAGATAGAGTTAGATGGACCCTTGATTATTTTCCACTAACTAGAACTCTTATGATCTTAGGTTTAAGAATTAAATGATTGCGTATTGGTAGAATATGAAAAGAAAGCTCAATATTTCAGTAAGTAACTTACAGTAGGAACTGGCTGTTCCTATTTTTGATGCATAAACCCAGTGTTTCTGTGAAGGAAGAAGGGCTGTAGGAATCTAGTAATTTTAATAGTATCTGGTACACACTGACATTTTACTTGTGTTCTGCAACAGAGAAGGGAGAGATAATTATACAGGCTGCTACTTTGTTTTAAAGGCTTAGTAGCTGTTGTACATAATTCTCATCAATTGCCAACAAAGCATCCTGTGTAAGAGCAGGAAGAAATGGGTTGAAGATAAGCTGCAGGTCATAAAAAAAAGAAAGGTATTTTAAAGAAGTGTAGCCTTTTGCTTCCCTTTTCTCTATCTCAGAAAATCATCACAAGCCTTAAGAGAACAAATGTGTTTTTGCTAATCTTACTGTTAGTATAAAACCGTGCTTGTATTATCTGCACTCTGCACAAAAGTCAAATCCAGTTGAACTGAAGAAAATCTGGGGAGAATACCATGCTGCAGTTTTTGGTTTTTTCCTTGGTTCATTTGTACTAATGGCAACAATATATAATTTTAATTATTCTATTAAGTTCTTTTAGCTTTGAGTCTTACAAAACAATAAATAGTCTCTGTGCTAAGAATAGCAAAGTAGTTTCAGACTGAGCTGTTCAATATACCTATTTACCAAGTTTGCTTGCAGACAAAAGCAATTATTTTCTATTAAGACCAAACATGAGTGGAAAGCTGTTGCCTTCATGTTTATTTGGTTGTGTGGGCTCTCTTATCCCTCTGCTTGACCATTTGGTCACTTCTTGACAATGCGGCTGATTTATTTCTTTTTCAGTCATGTTTGGATTTTAATGATGACAATTGGATTTTCTCAGACTGTCAGCTGCCTTCAGATTTGCATTAGCAGAGAAGGAGGCTTCTAGAAATGGAAACCACGTCTGTCATGGTACTATGGTGTCTTTTTTGTCAGCTCTGAAGTATGGCATGTATAGAGAGAAATTAAATATGTTGTGTATGGGTGTTGAAATCTAAGCAAAGATCCAGTAGTCATGGTATATGATCCTAGGACACCAGGTGATTTTGATTGTACCCACTTTTGATGGAGACATTTCCAGAAAACTTTCAAGTTGCAGTAATATGTAAAAATCTGGGGTTTGTGTAGCCACAAATCATGTTACAGAAACTGTTGGAAATACCCATCTGGGTCAGAGAACTCACAAGTGAAGTTACAGCTTTAAACTTGCAAAACTAATGTATTGAAAATCTCTTAAGAAGAGGGTCAATTTATTCTGTAACAATTACTGTGACTCCAGCTATTGAAATACTGAGTTTAGGTTAGCTTTAAAGCTAGAGTATGTGCCCCTTTTTTTGCATTGATGGCTGTTGGAGAGCTCACAGTAACTTTTGGCTGGCAGTGAATCAGATTCGGGAGCGTGGATTGCCTGTAGCCCCGTGTCTTTGTGTGGTACAAAGCAGTTGGCACTGAACTTGTTTTTCAGTCTGTCTTTCTTCTTGGGCCGTCACTCCTGCTAGTAAGTGGCACTGGCTCTAGGAGTGTCAATGTCTATCTTAATGTTGCACTTAATCTTATTTCCAAAGAGATCAGAAGGTGTTTTGAGAGATGATCTGCAATTACAAAAGGCAAATTAAATTGACAATGTAGTTTTTTTGCTGGGCTTCGGTACCTACAAATTTTAACTTGTTTGCTATTTTTGCAAGGTGGTTTTTCAAACTCTACTTCAGTGGTATGCTTGGACTGTTCATTGAAGGAAGCTGTTTATTTCACAACAATGTTCATCTGCCAAAGCTCGATTTTGCAGCTGCCTTTTTAGAGATGCACTAATTCTGAATGTGTTGCATGTTCAGTATCCCTCTCTGTCCACCTTTGTTTCCTAAAAAAACCCCTGTCTTGTCATGTTACTGGAAAAAAAAAAAATGGAATGGTGATTTCTACTATTGCAACAAGAAATAACAGGCCCCATTTTTCCAAAATATTTTTACCATTTGATCTAAGCATGCTATTTTACTTTATAAACTGTCTGCTTGAGATAAAGTGGAAAGTATTATGTCTTATAAATAAAGGCTAATTTAATCTGCTTGTGATATTTTTGCCATTGCACTGTTTACAATTTAAGACTTCCTAGATATGCTGGAGCTTGTTTCTTTTTGCAAATAGCAAAATATCTCATTGCTTTTTTTAAATCACCATTTACTCTGGGCTGCAGTTTGAAGCAACAGTGCTGTTGGAGCCTTCAATTCTCTACATAAGACTGCAGACCACACCTTGTTTTCTGCATCTTGGGTTATTAGATAGTTGTGGTTGAACATGTGTTCCAAACCAGAGAAATGTCACAGGGATAAGGACTTGTAATAATTTCCTCTGTAAAGGACTGAGGAAGGAGAATAAAATCCATGTGTACAGGTCTTTTTTATTTAATTTTTGTCTGTTGGAGGAAATGCACTGTTACTGAACTATATCATGGCATAATACCTTGACCATATGGTCATGAGTAATGCATAAGTGGACTTAATTAAAAATGTGGCTCCTTTCTTTTTTTTTTCCTTCATTTTGCTCTCCTCAGTGTGTAGTGTTAACTAATAGGAATGAAATCTTAATATACACAGTTATTTTCCCTGACATTTAAAGAAAGTGATAACCTCTGGGAGACCAAGTAATTCCTGGTAGTTCTTGATGGAGCATGTTCTGTATAACCAAGTCTTTCTTCTGCAGAGCCTGAATGGCATCTTCCACATACAGTTGTCATTATAAACAAATCTCGGTGTGTATCCAAATGCTTCAAATTCAAGTAGGGTTTAGTAGGCTTTCTTTGAATTGTTATACAGAAGTTGTACAGAAACTACCAAATTTAAAAGTTAAAATTAATGTGCATTTTCAACATGATACTGAAAATCATTCAGTTCCTTGTTCAGGTGATTAGTTTGTTCCTGTACCAAGCTTCATCATCGGCTCAGCTCCAGGAAGTGAGCTTTGATTAGGTTTATAAAGATTGCTGAGTAGGTTTTCCTCCTGTGCTGATTGGCTTTCTTTGCATCTGGTAACTGTGTTGTCCCTTTGACTTCTGTTTTCTCCCTTTTACCTGGTATTAGACTAGTGCTACTAAGTAGCTGTGTAGTTCCTGTTGTAGTTCCCTTTCTTTCCTGTTGATGTTTTTCACCCCTAGTGCAGACTAGTACCCTCTGAGGAGGGAATTATAAAAACTTTGTAATAAAACAAGAATAATTTTTTACCCCCTCTTGTTTAGAGTGAATCCTCAAATCGGTGTGAGAGTGAGAAGTTTGGAAACAAAGGAACATGATGTGATTATTTTTCTGCTGGTGGAAAAGTGTGACAAAATGCTATGCTGATGGTAACCAGAACCCAAGGAATATAATGGTCTTAAAAACCCCCAATTATTCTGTGTGAGAATGTGTGTGTTGGATGGTAGAAGGGGGAATGGCAGTGCTTCAGTTTGCTGCATCAGGCAATTTGACGTTTCAAACTGATCTTGGGTATGAATTTTTATCAGAGATTTTGAATGAAGGTTAACTTGAAGATGACTTCACAAGGACATTTTGAGTACAGATCTGGATCTGTTTTCATTGTGGGTTTTCTTTTTCTGAAGAAATCTGCTGCAGTAGCAGTCTTGGAGTCTGTGTGTTTGTGTGGCATGGCATATCTCCAAAGGTTTGGGGATTTGTTTTTGAAGAGTGGTGATGTAGCTATTTCTTTATTTTAGTTGCATACAAAATCAACCATCTTTGTTCTGCGCATTCTAGTACATTCATTCCATGAAGTAGATATAACCCTCAGTGTTTTTCTTTGAAACTTCTCTTGCCTTGGTGATACTGTCAGTTGCTTGGGTTGAAGGACTGACTTTCAAAGCCATGAGTTTGTATTTACTGAGAGGGATATAAAAATTAACATTTCTGCTTTTCACATCTGAGATTTGCCCATGTTGATGGGTATTGACGACAAGAGATATGAGCTGCAGAGAAAGAGGCTTTATTGGTGCAGATGATCAACACGGATGTATGGGTAGAAATTAAAACAATACAGAAACTGCTTCAAATTCAGCCTTTGAAGCTGCATGTCAACAGCTAGATTCAGAAGTTGAAACATTGTTATAAGTAGTTCAGAGTGATTTCTGGAATTTAAAATCTGATTTTAACATATTTGGTTGTAAGCTACACATTATTGTATTTTGGTGAAGGCAATGGAAGTATGTTTCTGATGTAAGAAAAAAGCAATCCATTCAGTGGCTTTTTTTTTTAACAGCAACACACAGGAATTCTTGCCTGCCATTGCTCCCTCTGACCATGTGACTGCTCTTAAGTGTTTTTTGTTACTCTAACCATGTGATTACTCTTCAGGGTTTTTTTGTCAATTTAGTGTAGTTTTCCAGTGGAAAGGTTAAATTTTTCAAGCAGTCTTTCTTTCCCATTGCCATAATAATAGTATTGCCATACTCTTGAATAGCTCGTTTTTTGATCAGAAAGCAAGTCTTATGAGGTACTTCATGGGCTCTTATCTCCTAAATGGGTGAATAAGTGGTCTCAATTTGTGCAGAAAGCAAGTAAACTGACATAATTATTTTGTTAAGAGGCAGATTTCAAATATGCCCAATTCACTGTAATTGACTAGTTCAGTAATTGGCCACTTCTGTAGACTGTGCATCTGGTAGCTTCAGACCTTTGGTGGAATGGTCTTGCCTTGAACAACTTGCCTTGAAGTTTTGGGAAATGGGATACTTAATTGTCAAGCTGGCACCAACTCCAAAAGCAGTCATTCTGGAAATTGTTTCAAGATCCAAAGCTTTCTAATTCTGCACAAACTTTCATGGAAGTTGTTTATAAAGGAGAGAAAGCAGGTTTTCCTTTTCCTGTTTCAGAATTTAATTTCTCAGGAAGAATGTGTTGAGGGGAATGGAATTCTTGTGTTGAATACAGTATTGGTGCTCTTGTGTTTAATAAATGAATGGTTTCAGTATTTTTAACTATTGTTACTTTTTTTAAAGAATGTGCTTAGAAGAGCTGATTTGATTGAATTGATTTCTTTTTAACAGACTTTTAGCTATAAATCTTTGTGTCCTTTCTTGTGGAGAAGGGGGAATATAAGGAGAAGAGTCTGAAGAGGGCTGTTACTCAATTAAAAAGGAAGTCTGGTGTTGGACTCTTAGGTACTAATTTTCCCAGTATGTCTTGCTCAGACAGCTGTGCATGACAGTGTTTATACAAGCAGCTATGAAGATATTTTCTTTAAGGGGTGAGAGAGGCTGCATAGTTGTATATACCCTTACTACCACAATAGTATTAAGGGTCTTTTTAAAATCCAAGTAGTAAATTTTAAAATTCAAAGGCTGAATCTGTCAACTAATAGTGAAGGTATTGTGGTTCTTCTAAAAGTACAATGACTGCCTCGCTTCTGTCTCCTCCCTGCTTTTGGGGCAGGCAATGTGATAAGTAGCTTCTCATGGTTTAGTCTGTCTAGTCAGATTCCAAAGAACAAGCCTGTGGATGACCTGACAAACTTTGTGATTTTGTGTTTCGTTAGAAGCTCCTTTGCTTTGAGTCTAAAAGGCAAGTAGTGAAGAAGAAAGCCTCAGCCAGGCATGCAAATACCCTTTCTTCTTTGATTTGTCTATATTCTACAGTAAAAAGTATAGCCTATAAAAAGCATTCAGTTATTTCTTAGCTCCTACTCTTTGTGAAGATACTTTTTCTTGTAATGTGACAGTTCTTGATTCTTATATCTATGCTGGAGTATCAATAGTCTGTGACCTCATAGCTACAAATGTCCTAGTGAGTGCCATTGATAAAGGCTGTTATAGATGGAAGTAAGTCGCTGTAATTGCTGTTTGCAAGTTGGGCTGTGCTGTCTGTGTTGTTGTTTTTGTTTTTTTGTCTAAAGGACTGTGGGAGTGAATTCATCAGCCATGCTGGCTGGATGGCCAGGCCCAGAGAGTGGTGGTGAATGGTGCTGCAATTCAGTTGGTGACGAGTCGCTAGTGGTGTCCCTCATGAATCAGTGGTGGGGCCAGCTTCATTTAATCTTTTTATTGACGACATGGATGAGGGTTTTGAGTCCTCCATTAGTAAATTTGCAGATGACACTAAGCTGGGAGTGTATGTTGATATGTTGGAAGGTAGGAGGGCTCTGCAAAGAGACTTGAAATGGTTGGATAGATGGGCAGAGTCCAATAAGATTAAGTTTAACAAGTCCAAGTGCCGAGTCCTGCATTTTGGCCACAATAACCCCCTGCAACGCTACAAGTTGGGGATAGTGTGGCTGGACAGTGCCCAGGCAGAAAGGGACCTGGGGGTG
The DNA here is from genome assembly GCF_965178545.1 of Coloeus monedula. Lineage (NCBI taxonomy): Eukaryota > Metazoa > Chordata > Aves > Passeriformes > Corvidae > Coloeus > Coloeus monedula. Next base: position 45,802,727 of record NC_138782.1, on the reverse strand, counting down.
CTGGTCGACAGCCGACTCAACATGAGCCAGCAGTGTGCTGTGGTGGCCAAGAAGGCCAATGGCATCCTGGCCTGTATCAGAAATAGTGTGGCCAGCAGGAGCAGGGAGGTCATTCTTCCCCTGTACTTGGCACTGGTGAGGCTGCACCTCAAGTACTATATCCAGTTCTGGGCCCCTCAGTTCAGGAAGGATGTTGAGATGCTTGAGCATGTCCAAAGGAGAGCAACAAGGCTGGTGCAGGGCTTGGAACACAAGCCCTATGAGAAACGCTTGAGGGAGCAGGGGTTGTTTAGCCTGGAGAAAAGGAGACTCAGAGGTGACCTTATCACTCTCTACGAAAGGTGGTTGTAGTCAGGCGGGGGTTGGTCTCTTTTTCCAGGCAGCAACTGACAGAACAAGAAGACACAGTCTCAAGCTGTGCCAAGGGAAATTTAGATTGGATGTTAGGAAGAGGTTTTTTACTGAAAGAGTGATAAAGTTTTGGAATCCTCTGCCCAGGGAGGTGGTGGAGTCAGTATCCTCGGATGTGTTTAAAAAAGATGTGGCACTCTGTGCCATGGTTTAGTTGAGGTGGTGTTAAGGCATGGTTTGGACTTGGTGGTCTTGAAGGTCTCCTCCAACCTGGTGATTCTATGATTCTGTGGTTCACAACTACAGTAGAGTGCAAGCCCATGGAATTGCTGCAGCAGAAATAGCTAGCACTTTGGAAACACAGCAGTGTGTCTGTGTTGCAATGGAGATTAGACTTGTTCTTCCTGCTTATGGATGACTCTGTATTGTCAGCCTTGGCTCTCTGAGGTGAGGAGGATATGCTTTCCTGTTCTCCATCCCATTAGGGTGGATTACAATATGGTTTTGTGCATGTGGTTTACACTGTCAGGAATATTTGACTCTCTAGCCGTGATTAAAGACTGCATTTGTATGATAGTATTGTAGAAAAAATACTTTACACCACAGGCTAGAAAGGAGATTCTGGAAGCACCAAGAATGTTTGGTGGATATCCATTTTCAAGTCAACCGTATGATTATAGCAGCTCATTCAGCTGTGCTCAGCGTGGTGGGTTAACTGGCCACAAGGTGCCTACCAAGCTGCTCTATCGCTCCTTATCTTCATCAGGATGGTGAGAAAACAACCCACAAACTTTTCATTCCGAGATAAGGACAGGAAGATCACTAAACAATTGCTATCAGTGGCAAAACAAACTCAACTTTGGGAAATTGATTTATTGCCAGAAGACAGATTAGGACAGTGAGAACTGAGAACAAAAACTAAAACCACCTTTCCCCACCCGCCCCTTCTATTCAGGCTCAGCTCTACTCTTGACTCTTCTACCACCTTCTCTCTTTTGTCATACAACAGTACTGTAAAACTCAGTTGCTTTTTAATTTTCTGCTTGTCCAACTCTTTAAGTGAGTAGAAACTAATGACATTGCTTAAAACTGTGGAAAGACAGTAAAGCAAGAGAGTAGTCAACAAATCCAGTGCACAGTTCATATGTGCATTTACATTGTAGTAAAATGCACCAGGTTGTCTTAAACACGGGAACTATGTCTGGGAATAAGGGCCTTCTGTATCATTAACAACATGACCATAGACCTCTAGCAGCTTGATACTATCTGCAGTAAAAATGTGTAAGCACGTGTTAAAACCTGTAGGTTATCACTGCTGTTTCATTCAGCAATTGGAGCAGTGTGTGTGTGTAAAATCTAAACAGGTGTGTTCACCCTCACATTTTGAGGAAACAGAAGTGCACAGTGTAGCACCATTGATATAAAACAGTTACTAGTCTTGGTAGCGGTCCAATAAATGTGTGTGAGGCTTTTCATGTAATAACTGGATTATTAGACAACATACTAGAGAAGTGTCATGTTTGCTCTGACTCACTGCTAAAGTTTGGTTGCCTTTCAATATGTGTCACTAAGCCTTAGGTGGTTTTCTAAGAGTTTTGAGCCAATGCCTTTTATTTTGGTCTATAAAGTCTGGTAAGATAGTGCATCATTTGAAAGCAAAGCAGTAATGATAAGGAAACAATTTTGTTTATCTTGTGAATGTCAGTCTAACTTAAAGCAGTCTAGCTCAGGTGTGAGACTGGGCTTTTGCAGGAGCCCTCTTTTAAGCATTTTATTAACATTAATAGGTTTAGGTGATCTCAATTACTGTGTATCAATACTTAGCAGCAGATAATTTACTGGGCAGTACTGCTGAGTATTTTGCTAGAGTTTGCTCTAGACTCAGCTGTTCTACAGGCCGTAAAGCAAAGAGGTAGGAAAGCAGAATTGAGAAGGGGAGCAGGAAAGAAGCTAAAAAACCCCCCAAAACAAAACAGTAAGGGTTGAAGAAGGGCAGAAGACGAAAATATGTAAGGATGTATACCAGAGTCTATCAACACAGCACAGTAGGAATAGTTGCTCTGCTTTAGGAGAAAAGAGTTGGCAGAGCACAGGGAGTGGGCACTGCAGAGCTGTAGGAGCAGATGGGTCTTAGCAAAAAGAGGGTAGTTCATAGAATGAATTTAAGCATGTTATTTTTGATCTCGTGCCTTTAAAGTTACAGTGGGTAGACCAAACACCTGTTCTTTATCATCACTTTTTAGGAAATGTAAATAAGCCTAAATGTTAATTCACTTCTAAAACTTCACCTCAGCTTACTTCTAAAATATTTGCCGGTATGTTTGTTCCCTTTGGCATGCTGAATGACTATTGTAAATGCAGCTGGTGTGAGCCACATCTATTACCTCATTGTTAATGTTTTCAATGAGCTGTAATCTGCTTACTGAATGCTTGATTTCATAGAATCACAGAATTATTTAGGTTGGAAAAGGCCTTTAAGATCATAGAGTTGAACCCTTAACACAGCACTGCAAAGTCTGCCACTAAACCGTGACTTGAGCACTACAACTCCATATCTTTAAAATACCTCAATGACTAACAAATTCCCTGAACGTAGCCCTTGTGTGTTGGCTGTGATGTTTTTTTTCTGCATTTGTATGTTTTTCCATCAGTCATCAGGGCATTCAGGAGTATAACCTCAACAAATTTACACGGAGAAACAAGCATGGCCTATTTTATTTCATGTTTGTTTGTGTCTTGAGAAAGTCCTAGCACTAAATTGTAGTGCTAAATTGTATGAAATTACAACCCTGAGATTTCTATAAGGTACTGCCAGTATTAGCCTGCGCAACTTGAAGTTGCAATTTTTCTAATCATTCTTGATTGCATCTTCATTTCTTGCATGCCAGGGATAATTAAATGTTGACTAATTGCAGTGCTTTACATTTTTGCTGACAAAAGCCTGCTTTAGAAAGTGCAAATTCCTTGTTCCAGTTATAGTTGTCTTCTTCCAGACTATATTTTAGCACACGAAAATATAACTTGGGGGCTGTCTAAGCAAAAGTGAAAGCAATCTGGATCACAGTGTAATTGGCCTCCTTGAACTTCGGGAGCTGTAGAATTAGCTGACTTGAAATGGTGGTACTTACTGGGCACATCTTTCTGTACAGTGGCTCTTACACCTGCCAGCCACTTCTACACTTCTTTTGCTGGAGTCCAGGATAGCAAAGGGTTGTGTTTTCTGCTGGGTCCTTGCTAATTGAATTCAAGTAATAGAAAGTTCAGTTACATTTCACAAAACACCATGCAAAGCTCAAATGTGGAGCATCTGTAAATGAGATCCCTAGTTGTGAGTTAGCAAGATAATAACTTTGCACTTTATTGTAGGAAGCAACTATGTATGGAAATTGCAGGAAACTGAAAGATGTCCTGAAACACTAATCATAAATCCAGAAGAGGATGAAGTTCTGGTAATGCTCTTGCTTTTTGGTGTGCCAGCTGGCATAACTGGCTGCATATCTGAAGTGAGCCCCTAGAGGACTAGAGGGTCAAATTGGATACCACTCTTGTCAATACACTTCTGTGATGTTCTGTTTGTCAACTTGGCATGGATTTTCAAGAATTAAGATATAAATTGCTGAAGATGCACCTCTAGTTCTCCTAAACTCCAAAAAGGTTTTATAGAAATTCAATCATTAGTATTTTATGCACAGTACAGTGAGTTACCATACTAGAATCTTCTTTATAAGAAGTACAAACTCAATATCCCATAGCATTTCTGTAACAATTTTTTAAAACGTATACCCTTGCAGATTTAAAATACTTCTTCACTTACTGTGAATATATAGGGTTATAATTTTAGATAAGGCAAAATATTCTTGACATTGCTTGTGATAATCCTTCTTTAGTTGACTCAGAAAATAGTGAGATTATAGTGATTTCATGGCAGAGTGACCACAGAAAAATTATTCTTAGTACTGAAGCAGACATTGGTTCTGGCTTTTTGATTTTGCTATAAAGCACACTCACAAGCAATTGTGAAAATAAAACTTTACTTATCTAGCCTGCCTGGTGTGTTAGAGGAGTATTGATTGTTCTTGAAATTGATTTAGAGATGCAGCCTGCTGCATGCTTCTGTGATGACTATATAAAATCTGTGGCTCTGTTCTAAATGTGGGGTTTTTTTTAGTGTTTCATTATAAACAGCCTCCTGACTGTGCTATTGGCACTGCTGTGTGTGCTGCCCAGGAAACAGGCACTGCCAGTGTGCCCTCTGAAGCTGTACTACAACTCCCACACCCCCACACCTTGTGAGTGCTCATTTTCAATACAACTTTTAATGGCCCTCCGTTAGACACGGAAAGCATCTTGCTGGAAGGATAAATACTTCTAATGTTCCTTAATGGCTTTCTTTTGAAATCATATCAATAACTTTTTTTTTTTTTGTCTAATGTACTAGGCAGATTGGTTTTGCATGAGAGGTTGTATCTTGTTTCTGCAGTTTCAGAACTGCATTTCTTTGTCTTCAGCGAACAATCACTAGAGCTAGTCACGTACACATCTGCCACTTTCTCAAAATGGTTTTGATGATTAAAATGTGATTTGTCAGTGAAGTCAAATATGTGTTTTCCCCTCCGCACTAGTCTCCCTTGAATTATGAGTTTTGAAACTTGACTGTCAATTAAAACAAGAGTTGGAGCCTGATAGTCTGGGTGGGACATGCAGCTGAGGTATTTGGGATGAGATCTCTGAACCTGATGATTTTTAACAGGAAGGTTACAGTTGGTGCAGTGTATTGCAATTTCTTTACATTATTATTCCAACCATTTCCATTCTATTTCTTGTCTTCCATATCTTAACTCATCTACTTAGCCACTTCATCCATTCACCTCTGTTCTTTTACTGCAGGGGAAAAGCCTGGTAAATAGATATAGAGCACTCCTCCCTTGATTGGTAGGTGGTGTTGCAGAGCACGCTGAGCGTCTGTGTTCAGTTTCCTGATCACTGCCTTCCCAACCCCAGTGAGTCTTTCACAGTTCTTAATGTTTTTGAAAAGTCTCTTAGTAATGCTAAACAAAGGTTTAGTGGTTCTGATCCTGGACTGTGGTTCTGGGAAGAAATGGATTTTAGTGTTACCTTCTGCCTGCTGGGGCTACAAGTTTCTCTAGCCTCTGGTACTCCAGTTTCTCTAGCCTCTGGTAGCAGGTATAGCATGCATCTAAGCTTCAACTCCATCTGAACAGGGGAAGTAAATGTTTTCTTCAGGGGTGCTGCAAAAAGGTCATGAATCTAAAACTGCCACTTGTTTTTTATTGCCAGATAGGTTTTGTGGTTTCACAGATAGTAACAATGACATCCTTAAATAATTAAGTTCCTATGTCTATAGTGTTTGGGACAATTTTGAGCAAGAATATTGGGACTGCAACAGGGATGCTTCACTGTAAATTTACTTTCTATTAACTCCTGAAAAATTATCTTTAGGGGAGGATAAATGTAATTAATGTCTGACAGTCATGAAGGAAGTTAAGAGACATTTAGCCTCTGCCTTCATTTGATGTGTACTCCTGTTACTAGTGGTTTGCTGCTATTTTAGAAAGAAGTTTAGAGGAGATACCATCTGATCTGGATAGCTGCCCTAGCTGAAAATTACTCTAAAATAGAGATATACTTACCTGTTTAAATGCATGTTGCTAAAGGCTTTTTCTGTACCTTCTAAATTTATTTGAAGAATAAGGTCTGTCAGAAATAAATTTCTAGAGTTATCTGAATTTCTTTGATAATAATAATAGGGGGAGAAAAATGGTCAAGAGTGCAAATTAATATGAAAAACCAGCAGAATTTTTTTTTCTTTATATGTGATCATTGTTTTGACTAAAATTCAGTTTTTGTATCATCTTTTGTCTGTCCTCAGCTTGTCTGAGTACTTGAAAATTGAGACAAATTATATGCCTGTCAAAAAAGATTAAATATCAAAATGCAAATTCTCATAATACTCGGTCTTCCTTGTGTTGGTTCCCTATGTTGTTACCCTTTCATACTAAATTTCCCGCAAATCATATGCAGGTCTTTGTGACCACAGCTTGGTGTAAACATGCTTGTTTTTGATCTAGCATGGATGCCAGTTCCACAATGCTCTAAAGAAGTTACAGGATTTTTTAAGGTTACTAGCTGCAAAATTACGGTTTTGAAAGTGAATTTGGACAAGCTGAATAATGGAAGATGTGACTTTTAATGAACATCAAATTATCTGGATGGACAAAAAGCCTTCCAGAAATTAAATATGAGAAACATGAGTGTATTCCTACTGTGTAAGTAGTGTTCCAGGCTAAGCAGGCCCTGGATATTCAACACAGAGCTTGACAGTTCAGGTTATCAGAGAAAAAGATGCACACAGGCTATCAGCTCAGTGAGGGGAGAAATTACTTCTTCCTTTACAGCTGAGTGAAGAAAATGTTTTCTGTTCTTAATGTGAAAGTACACTATTTTTAATAGTTTTTTTCTTTACTTTACCTATGCCTTCTACTAAAGTGTGGCAATTAATAGTTGATGTCCTTTGATAAGTCTGAGACTAAAAGAATTTGGTGTTATATCTTTTGTTGTCTCATTTTAAAACAAAATTTAGGGAAAGCTTTGAGGGCACAGAGCACTCTTGCAACCAGTCCTTTTTTTTTGGGTTGACTTAAGATTTTCAGTCAAGCAAGATTTCACTTGGAAAAAGCATTGTATCTCATTTCTTGCTGTTCTTCTATTGCAAGTTGTTAGGTTAAAGATATCTTTTGAAGTTTGTATCTTCTGAAGCTGTGAAGTCTGCAGTGGTTTGGATTTGTGGTTATGAAAACATTTGTTCAGAGCATGACCGATCAATTAAGGCAAAGCTTCCTTCCTTAGTTTAAACAGGAAAGGAGCATGGTTGCTTTTGAAGACTCAGGGGGCTGAGGTTAGCTGGTATAAAATGTTTCTCTGGGAATTGTAGTTAGCTTCTTGCAAAGATACTTCTTGAAATGCATGTAGAGAGGGAAATTGCCTTTCATTTGCAACTTCCTTCACTTGTGCCTGCAAGAGAAAAGCAGCTGTATTTCAGGAGCTTATTTTTGATCTGTACTGAAACCTATGACAAGGATTGCAATATTCCCGTGACTCTCTAGAGTTTCTTTGTAGAAGCATGATAATGATACATTTTTGTACCTTATTAGGTGCTGGATGCTTTAAATATCTTTCTGGAGTTAAAACAGTGTATGGAACTGCTCAGCATTTCTGGGCTGGAGATCTGTGTCTAATTTCAATATGCATGCTTATAAGTATCCATGAGTGTTTTTACTGAGATTGTGCCTTCCAAGAATCTATGGTATTGTCTGATTTTTTTTTTTTTTTTTTCTTCTTCTGTTCCTCATAGTCAATGATGATTTTGAATTATTCTGAAGGCACCACAGAGATCAGATTGTCCCCAAAGCATCTCTGCAGAACTCAAAGTTATTAGAAATGTCATGGTACTAATCTCTGATATTGCTTTATCAATTAGGTGGCTCTTAAGTGCTCAAAATCCCTTTGCCAATTAATGATGACAGACTTTTAACTACATGCATCTCTGAAATGAGTTTTATGTGAAAGATCTGCTTTTACATGATAAATTACTTCCAATCTGCTTGCAGAGTGGGGTTTGAAATGCCTTTATGTAAAAGTTTTGTCTTAAAACTTATACCCAAATAGGCCTAATAGATGGGGTTCTTGAGAGATTTTTCTTTTCTTTTTTCCTCCCTCTAACTGTCAAGGTATCTTTTTTGGTACTGATGAAGAAAATTCACTGATTTTTTGTGTAATGATAAACCAAAGTTGCTTTGACTCTTCCCCTCTCAAAATTACTGGTGTCAGCTTATTGTTTTAAAGTGGAAGATTTGCTATAGCTCTACCTTTATGGCTGCCTCCTTCCTGAATGACTTCTCTTCCTCAAGAGCCCAGCTGTAGGACATTTCTAAAGCTTTATTACTTGGCATTTTTATAAAATTCCTCTAACTTAACATGTTTTTTTCCTATGATACAGTAAGCCAGATAGTTAATCTTTTCAGGCTTCACTGAAACTTCTTCACTGAAACTTCTCACTGAATCTCAGTCAAAAAAAGTTTGATTAAGACTCAGTTTTGTACAGATAAACTGTTGGTGGGGAGGGAAGGGAGGCAGAGGTTTGGGGAGGATTGCTTTTGTAAGATGAGACAGAAATGTCTCAGTTGACTTCTGGTTAACTTTTTTGTCTCCACCTGTGTAATATTGAAGAGATTCTTAACTGACTTATAATTTTTTTCTTTCTCTTATCTGGGGACCTGCCTGCTATCTTGACTGTATCTCAGTTCTCTCTTTTCTTGAAATTGCTGTCTTTACAAGAAATGCTATGGCTTTGAATCAAGTCACCTAAAAATGAGGCTAACCCTTTCCACATCCTTAAATCATTAATTATTAGAGAGAACTAATAATCATATGAAACAGTGACTTTTGTTTTCTAAAAGTACTGTACAGCTGCTAAAGTAGTAAATGAATTAGTAATGCAAATTTTAGCTTTCCAGTACCTTTTTCTACATTTGCAGAAATTTAATTCTTAATTCTGTGAACTTTTGGTCAAGAAAAGATTGGCTTCCTAAAAGCCGTCCTTAGAGTAACTGGGAAATTCTTTTGTTGTCAGCATGAACTAATTAGTGTCACATTCTTTGGCTTTTAGCACTTGCTAAGGGAAATAAAATTAAATTGCATGTGTCTATTTGTTTCCAAAATAGTAATTTTTGATGTTTGACAAATGGGTTTGCCTTTGTTATCACACGCTCATTCTGGGCTAGTTTCTCCATTTGAAATGAAAATAAGGCTGTTTATGAATCTAACCAAAAGATTAACAAGGTAGCTTTGTATTTAAGTATTTGAAGGAGACAGGGCCTAATTATGTCCTTAGGTGCCTTAGACTCTTGTCATGCAAATTAAGAAAAATTGAGTATTTCTTCTTTTACTGTGGCACTTTACTGTTTGAGGTAAGAAGCCATGCTGTACAGTGTGAGATGGATGGAAAAACTGGCTCTTAGTCTCTTCTGCTTTTTATGCCATTTAGTTAGATACTCACCTGTGTGCCAGAAAGTGAGGCATTGTACAGGCCATGCAGTGCAGGCCATCACTAGGGAAGTGAAGGGTTGCTTGGTCAGGCATATTTATCAGTTGCATTTATTGCAGTTAGGAGATGTATTTTCCAACAAATCATCTGTTGCTGATGTGGCTGATGGGCTGATCAGAGATGAGGCTCCAGTTGTATTTGCCATGAATGACCTCACAAGAAGGGAACTGAAAGCACAGCAAGCACAAGTGGGGCAAGCATGTCCAGTCACTTTGGTTTTTTAACAATTCTGTGTCATCAAAACTGCACATAATTGATTTGAGCCTGCTAAGTGTAGCAGTGAAGCAAAACCTGATGCTCTTTGTGACTGCAGTAAATTAATGGTAGAAAATATGTCTGGAGAAGAGTGATGTAGTCTAGTGCGCTTACTGCTTTTAAAGTTGTTTTTAAGGAATAATTGGTTATCAGTTGCTCTTTCCCTCAGACTTCTCTGAATCCACAGAATAATGGCTTCCTGGCAGAGCACACGGCTCAGCTGGCAGCTCTGAGCAGGCGGGTGGTGCCAACTTCTGCGTGGTGCAGGGGGTGGCTCGTGGCCAAGCAGTGAGCCATGAACTCTGGGTATAGTTCTTCTGTGGGTCATTGTGGAGGCACTGAAGTGAATCCTGCCCAAAACACAGCCTTTTGAATTAAAAGGAAAACTTCCATTTACATTTGTGCTGGCAGATTGGCCTAACAACATAATTCAGTTCTCTTTCTTCAGTTAACGCTTAAGAAAGATATGAATCATGTTGCGGCACATGGCTGTTGTGCCTTCATTCTGAAGGCTTAAAATTCTCTTACAAACAAATTATGTCGGGAATAGCTCTTCTCCATTTAAAAAAGAATCAGGGAAAACTCGGAATATAATACTAAAGTGTGTGTGTGGAGACTTCAGTGTTGGAAACTTTTCATAAAGAAAAGCTTAAACCTTTGATTTAAGCAGGGCTGAGAAAGTGAATGGGCCAGAATGTGTTAACTGCCTGGAAAAGCTAGCTGTAGCTGCTGCTGAAAATTTGACTGTTCTGTAATGTTCTATTAACTTTATCTTTTAGATAGTTGGAGTAATGTCTACAGTGTGTGTTCTTCCAAGGGTTTAAAAACAGAAGTTGAAAATCCTTTTCAGTCACCTTCTCAAGATGGGAAAGGAATGTTACTAGGTAATATTTTAATATATTAAATTATAGAATTCTGACAGATTCACCAGGTTATTCTTTGATCATCTGAAAGCAGAGTTGTCTTAACAAACAATACCTTAATTGGTAGACCAAGATGCATATCTAGTATACTCCTAATCTTAATCATTATTCTTAATACTTAAGTATTGCTCAGAACAGGACTACTATCCACACACAGATAAGCATTCACACTGGAACTTTAGGGTTAGCATGTTTTTTTTGCATTTTCCCTATCTGATTTTGATAAGACACTTTTTTTTCTTGTTTGCTTCTGTATAAATCTTATCAGTAGTAATTTCGTTACAAACTATTTAAAGTTGAAAATTTGTTTGCTTGTATGTGAGTCATTGGAAGACTAATGCAGGAACTTGATAAGATCATGAGTAGGAGGAAGAGAAAACCAAGTGTGGCTTTCTTGCACTGCAATCAAATTTGGCAGCCTGAGGATTCAAGAATTTAATTTCTTTATTAATACATTTTTCAAGATGGATGACATGTGGTATGTTTTTCTAGGATAAGAGAAGTATTGACTGCCAGAACAGTTATTTCATTTTCTGTTCTCTCCCTTGTAGCTCTCCTCTCTATGAAAGGAATACGTTTCTGTAGAGTTTGCTGGTTGTGCAACGAAAATCTGTTAATCCAATAATTTTTTTGTTGTCTGGGGACTTTTTATGTTTCTGCTGTTGGTATTTGGCTGTATTGAAGTATCATGAGAGAGCAGTGGAAAAGGGGAAATAGCTTTTTTTCATATTGGTCCGTGCTGCTATGTAAAGGTGCTGTAAAACAATTAAGAATGATTTCCCATAGACTGTGTTAGCTTCTGGAAAGGTAGGCTTCTGAGGTGAAATCTGTTTTTACTTTTGCACAGAGATCCTATGATGGAAATCTAGTTTGTTGATAACAGACTCTTGTTTTGTTACAAACGTTCACACCTTACTTCTCTTGCAAGGAAGAAAGACCTGTTTCAAAGTTTACCTGTAAGAATCATAGTCATCGAATATTTTGGGTTGGAAGGGTCCTTAAAGATCATCTAGTTCCAACTCCCCTGCCATGGACAGGATCACCTCTTACTAGACCAGGTTGCTCAAAGGCCCATCCAGTCTGGCCAGGAATAATTCCAGGGATGGGGCATCCACAGCTTCTCTGGGCAAGCTGAGCCAGAGCCTCATCTCCCTCACAGGAAAGAATTTCTTCTTCATATTGCATCTGAACTTACCCTTTCCAGTTTAAAACCATTCCCCCTCCATATCACTGCCTGCCCTTAAGCATTAGGCACCTAAATGAATAGAAAAAATGGCATGTTTCAAAGTTTTATACCTTTTGTAGGTGTTAAATGCATACTGTTGTTTGGGTTTGCTTATCCTTTCAATTTCTGTTTTTCTTGTGTGAGTGAAAGGTTTCAGGAAAGATGTGGGTTTTTTTCTGTTTTTGTTTTGGTTGGTTTTTTATTTTGTTAAATGATATAAATTATATTCAGGGCAATTTTGGTGTAGAAGTTAACATTATTGAGAAAATACATCCTTTCTTTGGGGTCAGCAGGGATCACAAAAATGCAGGTGAATTTACTAGCAGAAAATCGAGTTTACTTATGTACTTTTTAAGGTGTCTTGCACACCCTTTTTCTGATCAGCCTAGTAGATCAGATTTAGTAGATCTTCTAATGGCTGGAAAGACAAAGAGCAAAACATTGTAGGGCACAAAATCCTTTAGTTCTGAGGTCTCTGAGCAGTCAAGGTCTCATGACCAGATAGATTCTGCTTTTGATGGCTCAGTCCTGCTTGCTACCTTGGCTGGACCATGACCTCCCAGTACATTATCCAGATAGTTTTGCTGTGGTGTGCCCTCAACTTTGCTAGCTCTGCCACATGAAGAGGATTAGTATAATTGGCCTAGCAGAACACCTTTTGTTGAACATCTGGGTTCACATGTCAGTGCTTCCATGCTCTTGAGCTGCACAATTTTTGCCTGGGTCATAGCTAACATAGCTGCATGCCTTGGATTCCAAACTCTAATGTAATGGTTGCTTGGAAATCCTTGAGCCTGTCTTCAGTGGAAAATGAAACCAAAAGCTGTAAAGTGGTGCTCTGTTGGCACTTAGTAAGAGAATAATAGGTATCTTGATGGAAGGATGAGGAACTTACCTTCGAAGTATTCTCTGATAGTTTTGAGTCACTACTAGAAGAGCTGAGCTCTGTCAAATCAGAGCTCTCCTTTGTTCTCTGTTCTGCAGATCCCTGATGAAGAGCACCTGGACAGACATAATCTGTGTCCACCAGTTTTGTTCCTTTGCCTTTATCTTATATGTCCTTAGTTCTTGCTTGCTGAGTTGATCGCTTTTTGGAAAGGACTAATCTTTTGGTGGCATTGTGCACGTGAGAAAACTGGGTTTATTTTTCTATGTATTCAGAATTAGACATGCAAAACTCATTAGAAATAAGCTTTAGGGTTTTTTGAGCAGTTTTTCAGCTGTAACTAAACATATTGTCAATGTGCATGTGTAAGAACGTCCTTCTGTGTGCTGAATCAGTGTAGAAAGCAGATTAAGAATGCAAACTGCAAGAAGTCTGGTATGGGAGCAAGGAAAACTAATTTTAATCTAGTCCTTTGTTGAAAAGCAGACATGTATAGTTTATCAATAGCATGGAGGAGCAAGATGGTATTTTTCTTCCAGTAGATCTCTCATGTGAGTTCCCTGAGTTGTGTTGCATACACTGTATTTCATTTCCTACTTCATACATTGTATTTTTTTACCCTAGCTACAGCAATTAATGCTAGTGTTTAACTGGCAATAAAGCCACCTTATCTTCAAAAGGGTACAAAATTTCAGTACAGTTTTTAAAAAGCTGGGAGCTCTTAAGGTCACACTGAACTTCGCCAAGAAAATGTGTTGTCATCAGGGATGCAGTTCCACTTTTAAGGGGATGAAAATGTGAGGACTAAGCTAAATAAAAATAGCCAATATTTTATTTCATCTCCAAAGGAATGATTTGGTTAAGAGAGCTAATATTTACTTCTCTCATCTGGACTATGTATTATTCATACTGTTATGTAGCTTGTAGATATTCATGATCAGATTCATTTTGAACTTCAGAGCAGATTTGTTTTTTCTTGATCCTGCTGGTGTAAAGCTCTAGGTTTCTTTTCATTTTGGACAACCATTCCATATGATCTCCGCTGCCTTCCAAGAGGTTATGGTAGAAGTAATCCCAAGATGCTTTTCTTTTCCATTATTAAACCTGAGTACACAGCTTTTTTTTTTTTTTTTTTTTTTTCCCCCCCCCCCCCTTAGCTGTGTGTGTTTGGATTTTGTGAGTTAACAGTATATTAAATTCTCTTTTCCCCATCTCTTGAGAGTTCCAGATGAACCCCTTTCTTCTGAAAAATCTCTTGATTCTGTTTCTGGTTCATGTTCTGCATTTTTTCTGTCAAATTCCTTTATCTTTGTCCTCACTACAAAGTTTCCTGTAATTTAACCTGGATGGATCTAAGTAGATACAAAGGACTAACTACTTAAAAGGGGGAAGCAATATATTTTCTTCAGAAGAGAGTCCATTTAATATGACATCTGAGGACTGATAGCTTATGTTCTCCAGATCATCTTTTCTATTGATTTCCCTGCCCCATGTATTCCTCTTTCTTAATATGGTTGAGCTCCTATTGGTTGTGGAGGTAGGTGCTCCCCAAAATTATCCCTAAGAATTGCAATCAAATATGTAAACTGCTTGAGAAGTACTGTGTAGTTTTTGTTGGGAAGGTGGGCAAGGAAGAAGCAGCATATATAGTGAAATAAGAACTACTGTGGGGACAGTCTTTCTCTTTTACTTTAAATCATTCTGTATAAAAAAGCAGATTAAAAAAAAATCAATAAACTGTTTTAATCCAGACACCCAGTGGAATGCAAGATGATAGAAAAAAAAAATCTATTAATGTGTAGGAAGACTGGGCTAAGAAATATAAGTTAAACAGGATAGGAAAAATGTACTACTTAAAACATTTTCAAGTTGAAAGTGAGAAGATGCAGGCATAGGTTTATCCCTGTATAAAGGGACTCTAAGAAATAAAAGATGCTGCTTGCAATCCACAAAGCTGAAACTATGGTTACCAGTGAGCTATTTCTACATACTATATTCAGTAGATAACTCTTGAATAATAATTGATAAAACTTTGTATCCTAGGCTTAAAAAGTCTGTTCTGCTTTTTACTTACTGTGGTGTCAAAGGTCTCATTATTCCATAAATCCAATTTTATTATTAGTTAATATACTTCTGAAAAGCAATGTGAAAGAATATTTGAAAATCTAAAATTTGAATTGTGTTATTTTTCTTCAGTGATGCTAGCAGCAGTGGTTTATAAGTCAGTGGAATGAACTGATGGTTAAGACAGAATCAGTATCTTCCATTCAAGTGTAGTGTAAACTTCAGTGTATGAGTTTCTCTATAAGTTTATCTTTGCCTCAAGCAGGTTGATTTCATAAATGCAAGATCTTCCTGTGTCCAAAAATAATCAATAAACACAAATAAAGTGTGCACTGCTTCAGGCTTACTTTAACCAAGGATTGAACCAAGATCATTCTCCAAGTTGTTGCTTGTTGTTGTGCATTTACTAAGATGTTTCTATTACTGTATCTGAAGAGAATTTAAACTAATAGCCTGATTAAAAAGCAATTTACTTGTAATGGTTTTCCTTAAAAGAAAACCTATGGCTCTCATTGTAGGTTGTGGATTTTAACAAATGTTCAATTTGCTTTTGTTTTTCACCTACTTAAATAGGATTCTAAAATTGTAAGTTCCTGCTTATGACTGACAATTCACCTCTTTCATCTTTAGCAGTGGGCCAGTTGTTTTCACTAACTCAACCAGAAAAGAGAATTCCCTTGGTAGTAGTGAAAGCAGCTGATACAAAAATAAACACAATAATTTTGTGCAACAAGTGTTCCAAAAAAATTTATTGTATTTGTTTGCCTATGAAGGAAAACTCTTGGCCATTTGCTTTAATCAGGGGCATTTTTGTGTGTGTAAGAAAGCTTAGACGCTGCCTCTATATAATCTCAGCATTGTTTATAAATATGTCCAATTGCAACAAATGGTTAGCACTGGATATATAGCTGATAATGAGTTTTTGAGTGTTTTGCCTTAAGTGCTGATGTTAAAAGGTTCACAAGTGTGAGAGATTGTAAAATCGGTAGTTTCTCTGTGTGTGGCTTTGAAGCAGCAGCAGAAGATAGGCAGACAGTGTTTTAGAACCAAATACGACCACCCAGAATTATAATGTATAGGTTCTCCAGCTAATGCTCATGGTAAGCAACTCCTCTTTATAACGCCAGCGGTTAAAGAAGTTTGAAAGGGAAAGGGACAGCCTAGTGAAATACAGGATTGGAACAGGTTTTGATGTTAGGTTGAGGAAATAGAGCTGGTGACTTTCAAAAGCAGTATCAGAACAATTGCTGTAACATGCTCCTGTTTGTGTTACAGCTCCATTCAGTGGCACCTGATGAGTTTGAGCATCAAGGAATTCTACTCTGGTTTTAAGGACTGATTAATCCTCTTAGAGGAGAGGAGTGTGAGTGCATGAGTGGAAAAGAAAAAGAGGAGGAAGATTGGAGACATCAAGCAATATTGCTTGGGGCAGGCAGAAGGGTACCAGACACTCGGCTTTTGGAAAGTAGCATGCAGTGACTGGAGAAGTTAATGTGTATCTCCCTCTTCTTAAATTGTTTGTAAATGTTCCTTTATGTGGTTGTGTAAATTTGGGTGATTTTATCTTTCAGGATTTTCCTTAGCACTTTTTATTTTCGGCTTTGATCTCAACATGTGGGTAATATCTATCAACAGAACAACGCACACAATGAGAGCAGGTGACCTAATCTATGTCTCTGTCTTTATCTGTGCTTTCCAGCAAGTGAAAAATAAATGAGTTTTCAAGGTGACTATATGTTTAATAATAAACCTTTTAAAGCTGCTGTTACCTGAAACATATTTGTCCAGTGGTAAGAATTAAATGTCAAAGAAACACTTACTTTGAATTGTTACTTGGTAGTTCTGAAGTATTTCTTCATTTTCTCTAGGAAGTTTGGGTTTTTTTCTGGTTTCGCGTGTGTGTCAGACCTTTTTTTAGGCCTTCCTCCTGACCCAGAAAACTCTTTTGATGGACTATTCTCTTCTTTCCTTTTTTATTAGTCTTCCACGTTCTGCTTTTGAATCTGTTGCTCAATTCAAAATAGACTTCAATGTGTCATCTTTGATAAGATGTTTGAAAGAAAATAGACAATGTAGCAGATAAGGGCAGATCAGATTATGACTTCCCTGAAGGAAAGACTGTATCATGAATTTAAATATTTGTAGCTCCTTGTGGGTAAAGATTAGAAAGCCTAATTTCTCATGGCCTTAGTTTATAAATGCTCCTGCTTGTGTAGTTCTGTTACCCATTGTAGTCTTAACTGAAATCTTAAATTATGGTAAAGGTGCATTTAGGCTGCAATTCAACTGTTAATCTGGGTATGTGAGTCAAAATATAAGGAGTTTTGACAGATCATATTTACTCATTAGTCTAGAAACAGCTCTTGAGTTATTAGTCTGAGAAATGTGCTACACACTACTTCTCTGAAGCTTAGTTTGCGACATTCAGCTTGTGTTCTATGGCTCAGTATTTTGGTGCTTTTTTCCCAAAATACAAGCAAAATGGGCTAAGGCATTAGAGCAATGTGTGGGGGTTCTAAAACCTGGTGGCTCTAATTTTTTGACAGTGTGACTGGTCTAAAAAGTCAAGCCAGTTGACTGCACCCACTTCATTTATCCACAGTATTCAAAGCAAGTCATTAAAAATATAGGACATTCTGACTCATGTGGTTTGAATTCCTTCAAGTTTGATGAATAACTTGTTTCTTACTCTCTAAATATTTTAGGATCTCTCTTATCTTTAAGGACTTTTCTAATCCATGTGACTTTATTCTACCAGCTAAATTTGCGAATGATGCTGTGGCTTGGGCTCAAGATGTTTATTACTATTGTTTTTCTTAGGTTTTGTGAATTCTTGTTGCTCCTTAGGTTTTGTTTTGGTTGTGTCTTCTTTGTGGTAATGTATATTTCCGGTTTTTTATTTGCTGTTGTGCTATGATAGTGATTTCAACTCTTCTCTCACTTGCCAGAGACCAATTAATTCTATTTTTTTTAAATAATCTAGTGGAAGTTTAAATTACTTGTTAGGATTTTTTTGTACTTTTAAAAGTGTACTTGATCTCCTGCCCTGTGCCTCCCCCCAGTTTTCTAATACAAAGTAAGTCTGTGGTTAACTCTGTATATGCATGTGTGTATATGTTTTTGTGTGCGCATATATATGCATGCATGCACATCATGCACATGAATACAAGGAGTCTTTCTCCTCATATCCTTTTTTTTTTTCCTCGCCTACCTTGGGATGACTTATGTCTTAAATGTCCGTATATGGTCATATATAGTGAGAAGAGGCGGAGAGCTCAGTGTTAAAAATAGTGGGGCAGTATGTGTTGTGAAAACACTAGATGATAGGAGTGACATTTTGCTCTTGTCTGTTATATACTATTCATGACTTCCAAACTGGATGACAGCTTTGACCTCATCTTTTTACATTTTTTGACCTTAAGGTTGATCTTCCATGTATTTGGATGTCTTCTAGAGAATGGTAGCTCATAAAATTCTGCAGAAGGGTTTAAATTTTGACTGAGAAATTTCTAATAGTTTGAGTTAGGCAGCCTTAAACTGGAGTCTGGGTTGGAGTAATTTTTCCTGTTGGACTCTTTTGAGTTGTTAAATTTCAAGACTTTTCCTTATTTTGGGAGGTTTGAGAGCAACACAAAAGCTTTCTGCACTGCACTTGGCTTAGCTGTCATGCTTGGATCAGGCTTTAATTCTGGCTCTCCCCCTCTTACGTCAGTTTCTATGATAAAGGCTCTTTGTGGAGGTTGTGTGAGATCTCCACTAAGGGTGCACAGTTGGTGACCTCTCCTCTGAGAGGCTGCAGATGAATAGGCCATAACTTCAGCAGACTTGAGCCCCCAACCTTTTCTTGTTAGGCCTTAGCATCCAAGAGGAGGTTTTCCATCTCTCTTTAGAAGGAGATTAACTCCAGTGTGCCTGGGTAGTGTGAAATCTCCTTGCTGCTTGCAAGTGTGCAGAATTCCTGGGGTGCCTCAGTAAATTGCTCAGTCTTTTCTAAACTTTTTTCCCCTTGGTCTTTCCCATGAATAAGTTTGTGTATTGTTAACTTTGTGCTCCCAGGTCCGATAGATATATCTGATACGCAGTGAGAATATTGAATGTTTTGCACACAGGACCTAAATTGTATCTAAAGGGCTCAATTTATACACTTGGTATAAAATTTGCCTAAAATTACTGCTCCTCTCTGTGCCTTACAATCTGTCTTTGCTCAGGGCTGAACTAACAGGATCCCAGCTTGAAGGACTACTCTTTCATGGAGTACAGGCAAGCTAATGCAGCCCAGACTGGGGGAAAGGCAATGCTGTGTGCGAGGAGCAGCAAGGCAAAATGCCTTCTGCCTTGAAGCTCTGTGTCTGTGTGGTCAAAATTTTACTAATAGAGTGCTCTGACATTGGCTTCCTGTAACAGCATCAATTTGAGGGTTAACCTTAGTAGACAAAAAACCTCCAATCTTTTTCTTTTCCAGTTGGTGCCTTACTGCAGAATGGTGTCTTTCAAAGGAATAATGTTATACAGTTTTATTCTGTGTTGAGCATAGATACAAAGATCCACATTGCCTGCTTCAGGTAGAAATCGTAGTATTAAAGTTTGGCAGAAAAAATTTCAAGTATAGATGTCCATTATCTCAGTAGTGATTAATGTTTCTTCCTTCTGATGCAGGGGTCTGTCTTCCAGACTTCTTGTCCTGTTTGTCATAGGCATTTGTTTCATTATGGGATTGAGTTTTGATTTAGTAGTCCAGAGTATTGCAGATGAGTGATGCTGTCTGGGTCTGGCAAAAATCAAAGATGTTATTGGCAAACATCTGTGTGAATTTTGTAGTATGGAGCCTTTAATGTTTAATGCATTAATAGATATAATTTACTGTCAGAATTTTTGAACTGGACGAAAACTTTACACTAGCTGTGGACAATTTTTTTTTTTTTTTTTGTAAAAGTCTTAACTTTTAAACACAGATGATGAAAAGTAATACTAAGTGTACTGTGTCACATGCCCAGAGCTGCGGAGACCTGATCATAAATCCTGCTGTTGAGATAGAGAGAAAATGAGAAAATATGCAGAGAGTTATTGAAGGCAGAAGTCATCTGTCAAGCACAAGCTTCCTCTGAAGGTTATTTAATTAGAGGAGTTACTAAGTAATTTTTCAGACTTCTGGGACTTATTCCATCTCTTTGTGTTCAAAGATGACCTCTTTGAAAGAGGTATAAGGAAATGGTTTCCTTGTTTTTCAGTACCTTGCTTTCTGAATCTGAAGATTAACCTTTTTCCCTTTTAAAACAAAAAGTTGTGATTTTAAAATCAGTCTTGCTTTTTCTTTTCTTATTGTTTTCTTAGAGACCAAAGCAATGCTCTTGCATTCTACAGAAAAGTTCCAAGACACAGCAACTTTAATTCCTTTGTCTCAGTCTATTTTCACTTTCCTTATATGACTCTGGTAACCTTCCATTATGGCTGAGAAAATGTAAGTGTGATGTTGTGTTGCTTTATTGCATTGTAGCCCTACAGATCTCATCCAGCAAAACATTCAACTTGTTAGCTGTATCTTGCTCTTTTTTTCTTTCTTTTTCCTTAATGCAAGAGAGTTTTCTTGGTTTAACAATTTCTGTGTTGTTGTGGTATAATAGTCACCTTTCCCCTTTGCTAGCAAACTGTGGATGTGAGCTACAGCAGTTTGGTTTTAGATGTAATTGCATTTCTGATGTCCTTTTGATCTCAGTTACGTTTGCAAGTTTAAATATTTGTAAACCAAAATTAAGTGAAGAGGGTTTAGTTCCAATTGTTTTCTGTTTCTGCTCTCTGTGCTTCAAGATGCATGTACAAGTTATGGGATTTTTTTTTTCTTCTGTTCTTCCTTTCTGCTGCATCTGGTTCTTGTATTGCTGGTGAGCAATTTTCTTACTGCTTCATTCAGATCTATATAGGGGGAGATTTGGGTTGTTGGAATACTTCAGTATACTTAAGTTTTTGGATGCATTAATGTTGAGTTCTGCTTATTTATTCAATACTTCACTTTTCTTTCAAATATTTAACTTCAGTTTCCTGGACTTCCAGAAAATGAGACTTTCTTGTATAACTAAATATGAAAACAAAATTTTGCTTTCTGTGCTTTCCCCTTTCTTCCTGTGCAGGAGCTTTTTTTTTTTCTTTTCTTTTTTTCTTCAGAGAGCTAAGAGCAAGCAGTGATGAGTTTGAATTCAAAGAGGATTAGGGGTAGGACTTTAAAATACAGGCTAATTCATCAGACATTTCTAATACTGTAGAATTAACAAGAGGTGGCATTAAATCACGCCTGAGCATTTGTTGAGTAATTGCCTTCTTTCAAGAAGAAAAATTTGTAGTGGTTTTGAGTGATGGGTGGTTTAATGTTGCAACTAAACTTGTAATCCTTTACTTGTAATGGGAACACCCCTTTCAGTGCTTTTCCCCCTGCTACCCTAGCTGGGAATGCTTCCCTTGCATCCAGTACCTCAGATAATTTAGTGCTTGGTCTTGTGGTTTAAAAAAATCCCACCCAGCAAAATGATA
Source organism: Coloeus monedula (assembly GCF_965178545.1). NCBI lineage: Eukaryota > Metazoa > Chordata > Aves > Passeriformes > Corvidae > Coloeus > Coloeus monedula. The sequence continues at coordinate 45,781,377 of NC_138782.1, read as the reverse complement.
CATCCATATCCTCCCCAGCTCACTGTCAAGTCAGCCAAATGAGTTGGATCACCTGGTCTGCCACACCAGTGTCTATAAGGGGAGAAGTGGGGACAGTCCACGAGTTCAAGATGGAGACATGGTGAGATGTGAACAGCCCCTGTCAACAGCAGCTGGACTGTACAGCAGCTGTCTTGTCAGAGTAAGCAGCATCAGCTCCATGCTTGCTTTGCAAAGCATTGTGCCAGTTTAAGATGATGATGTCCTTCTGGTTTCTTCCCCTTGTTGGACTAGTTGTTCCATGGGCTCTTTCATCTGCTTTAAGTAGAATCAACTGGGATTGTTAAACAGGAATCTAATCTCAATAATTTTTTGAATGACTAATAAGGCCTCTGTATCCCTTGGATCTGAACTGGGGCCTGTGTACGTGTATTAAGCTATGTAATGTTCAGGTTTCACATCTTGGAAAGCACTCAAGTGAGAAAATGAATAAGCACAGTAATTCTCAAACAAGAGCTGTGGAGTTTGAAAGAAGCACAGTGGGCAGATACTGTTTGTGTATCAAGCCATGCCCTGTTTGGAAGTAGTTGCCATTCTTCAACATTTTCCCATTCCAGAAATGGATCAATTAAAACAAAAAACCCAAAACAAAAAAGAAATATTACTTGCAAGCATTAGAAGGTATGGGATAAGCATGCTAAAATGATTGCTACTGCCTAGGTATGAGCCTCAAAACACCTTTTAACTCACACCAGACATGACAACAAAATGTTCCTTAGAGGTGAATATACCTGTAAGATGCTTTTAACAAGTTGCAAATGGTAAGGTTTTGTTTCCAAGTTCTTCTTTTTTGCTGTTGAAGTTTTGGGGTGTGCTTTTTTTTTGCTTGCTTATCTATAACAGATCAGATCAATCAGCCTGTTTTGATTGATGATGATTTATGATTAATATATTCTTGTATTTTTTTTTCTCAATCTGGCACAACTAAAAGAGCAACTTAAAAGCTATTGGTGCTGAGTGTGCACTTACTTTTATAAATCATGTAACTGTGTCTGCACTGACAGGTACTGATGGAATAGAAGGCTGTTTTCAACATTATTAAAAAAACCCACATGAACTAACTTTTGAAAGAAATGTCTTTTGTCGCCATCAATCTTTCCTTTTGGAAACTTAAACTGGGTGATAATAGCCTTAGGTGTTACCCTGAATTTAAATAATCACTGCAAATGTTTTGTGATGTTTTATTTTCATAGTCTGTGGCAGGTAGTGCAGACAGTGAGATTTTTTTTTTTTGAGGCATGATGAATTTAACAGGAAACACTGGATACTGTTTGTGACCTGCTGTCATCTTTAGAGATGCTAATTCCTTGCTTTCAAAGCTACTGGTGCACTTGAGATTATACCCTTCTATCAGTACCAGTACCCTTTTATGTTTCTCCTACACTTCCCCCCTGCCCCGCCATTGCCATCTATCCTTGTACATTTATGCAGCATCATGAATCATGAGGATTGAGTGACCTTAGAAAAAACAGTGAAGCATTTTCATGGCTCCTCTGCAGTGTTTTTGTCCATTCACATTCTGTCTGGTATATGAGACCTTCCCCTCACTTCTGCTGTTTCTGTGGAGAGGTGAAAATCAAGCCAGAGAGAGATCCATTTTGCTTTCTGGTGCTTGGGCACTTCACAGCAGGTGCTGATTCTGCTTCTGTCTGTGGTGGCCTCTGTGGAAATCTTTGGTTGGCAGGGCTTCTTTCAACATGGAAGACTTAGATAGAAGTAGCCTCTAGCAAGAAGATGTGTTCTTACCCACACTCTGTGTGGGAGTGTGTGTCATTGCGTTGTATTGACTGTCAGTCTGACAATCACTTTAGATCTAACAGTGTTTTTTCACTGTAGAGCTGATGGAATTCAAAGGGGTGTTGTAGTTTCTGAGGTTTGTGAGTTTTTTGTTTCCTCTTTCTGGTGGTATACTAGATTGCCAATTTTGTGAGGCAAGTAATGTTTAATTCTCTTCTTTACTGGTAGGTGATAAGGTCGTCCACTTAGTTTTGACATTTATCACTAGAGTGGATGAGGTCTCTAGGCAAAAGGGAACATGGTTTATTAGAGGTCACCTGGAGCAGGGTACCAGAATTCTCTCTAAGCTGTAAAAGTGTTGCAGGTTTGGGGTTTTTTTTAATGTCTTTAGGATCACGTTATGATGACAGATACTTACAGAAAAGTTAATTTTTTTGTAAAATACTGAAATACAGTCTAAAACTGTGTAGGATTTGTGGGCTAATAAATTAATCCCTTGTATATTATACCAGTGTGGGTATTTGGGGGATAAGTCATGCTGCTACTTTTAGGGAACTAATGAAAATTTACAGATAATCTTAAATATATTTGCATGCAAATCTTCATATGTAATAGCTGATCTATACTTAAACGCTTACTTCTTGAATAGCCTGACCTGCCCTACCTGGGGTTTTCTGTTGCTGCTTGGCTTTTGTCAGTTTAGGTCTATTGTGCCCAGAAATTGAGTTGAACCAGAACTTCCAGTTGATCCCAATTACTGTACAAATAAGTCTTCAACTGCAAAGACCTTCCTCAGAGAATATATATACTTGTTTTCCAGAAACTTCAGATAGAGCATTATTTTTGTTTAATCCATTCTAGGTTTAGAAAATGTCACATTTTATAGTTGCTTTAGTACTTCAGGTAGTGCCTTTAAGCTCCAAAACATGTACTTTGCACTAAGTAAAGGTAACATTTACAGAGATGGTAGGACACTAAGGCATTTAATTTTGTCTAGAGAGTACACCTTACAGTAATTGCCATTTTCAAAATGTTTTTAGTGTATTCACTGAGAGTATATCTAAACATATTTCCTATGTATGGAGCCATCAAGGTATAATCCTCATGCTTTTCCCTGCTTTTTTTGAGAATTTAAAATTGTCTTCTTATGAGGGCTGTGTGTGTTCACCCTGATGGAAGCTTCTATTTTTGTTCTGAGTACTTAAACATACAAAAGGAATGTACCTTTGACAGCAATTTATTTACACTGAGTAAAGGAGTAAGAGTGAAAATTAAATCATGTTTGCTGTAATAATTTTGGGCACCAACAGTGATAATCAAACATTGCAAAGTATATAGTTTTTCAGTGTTTTTCGTATTTATTTATGCTTCACTTCCTGGTGTGCTTGGAAATGTCTGCTTTAGTATGCTGAGCAGGTTGGCAGTCAAAGGAAGTTAGCATTTGTTTATGGGTTTTTTCTTTGCTTGTCTTTTCTGTAAGAAGCGGCATTCCAGGCATTTTCAGAGGATACTTTTTCTCTGTTTTGTACAAAACATTTTTGCTGAGAAGGGAAGAAGTGAGTGCCCCATAATGTAATTACATTAAATTGCTAGAGTGCTTGCCTGGCACACAGGAAAGCTGGATTCGTTTAGTGCAGCAAGAGGGACTGGAGTCATGTTTCTGGAGATGCCTTAGGAGGGAGGCAGTGAGTGAGTGCTGGGTCAGAAAGCAAGTCGAGCTGGACGCTGGACTCTGCTGAACATCTTCCTGAGTTGGAAGGAACTGGTGCTTCAGGGCTTACTTAGCCAATGTGATAGCTCATTAAAAGATTGTAAACTGAATTGGGGTGGGGGGAAGAGGCACATATTAAGTACAGAAGGAGATACTAAGCAGTGGCAAAGAAGCTTGGGCTTTGGCTTTGTCAGTGTCTTAGTCAGCTGTCTGATTCTCCTTGGCTTTGAGTCCTTTTCTTCAGTAACTAAGCTTTGTGAGGAGCCTTTATGCTTGGTTTAGGGATGTAAACTTCAGCAGGCATTAAACTGTTATAATGCCAAGTGCTGCTCCACGCAACATGGAAGTGCTTCTGAGTGTCTGGTCCCAAGTACATGGTCAGAACAAAAGTGTATGAAGTCCTGAGAGGAGCTGTCTTGCAGTGAGAGCACCCCTTCCAAAATGATCACTTCATTTGACTGATCTGTACTGCTGGATGCAGCACAGCCTTGTATTAGGCCAGCTGGATTAAATGAGGCTCTTTGAAGATGCTGCCAGTATATGCTTTTCTCTTGGAAAATCACTAGTAGAGGAAAATCTGTCTGCAGTAGTCCTTGCCTAAAAACAAGTTCTGAAATGGATATTAAGCCTTAATATGTTTTGTTCAACAAGGATACATTTCTCAATTATTTTCTCTGAATGTCCACCGGTCCAGGTAGCACATAACTCCCAGCCATCTCCTGTGCTCAAATGTTGCATGATGTTCATCATCTAGATTGCCTGTGAGAGGAATGGCTGGTATTGGGGGCACAGTCAGCTCCCACTTGAGGTATTTCCAACCTCAAGAGCTTTTCAGAGATCTGTGTTGACTTGCTACTTTTAAGGTCTGTGTGATATCTTAATGTATCTAAGGATGTTTCATGTTGGTAAGTTGTTCTCTTGATAGGAAGCCACTGTGGGGTTGAAATCTCTGCTATACTGAGATCTAGTTCGTAGCAGTTAAATGTCAAATCCGTGATACTTGAAACTATAATTAAAAGGAAGAAATGTATTGTGAGACAAAAATAGGAAAAACAGTAGTGGTTTTAAGTGTGGTTTTAATTTTTTTTTAATAGAAGCAATACCTAGGGACTTGGAACAGTTAAAAATTGGTTTTGATGCCAAATGAAATAACTGACAAAAAATTGTGTTGCAATGCTTGTAAGGAATATAATATTCAATGCATGCAAATATACCAAAACTAGAAGGGTAAGTGGTCTGGAAGATTCAAGTAATGGTAATGAAATTATCCACTAATGTACATGAGTGTATAATTGCAGCTTTCTAAACTCAAATTGAGTACTCTTAAATTTCTCATGGAATACGATGTCTTGTTGTATATATGTAGAAATGCTATAAAAATGTTTGAATCCTGCTTTGAATTTGAACTACCTCATTGTTTCCCTGCAGCAGAGCAGCTGCAAATGTGTAACTAATAATTTCCTGAAACAATTTTTTTGAGTTCAGTTCTCAGAAGTGGAGTTTGATGTTGCATTTTCAACATATTTCAAATTCAGTCTTCCAGGTAGTCTTAATGGAGTGAGTGAGTTGAGCAGGAAAAGAAAAGTGAGCAGTTAATAGCAAGGTTTGTCAGTAGATGGGGGCTTTCTGAGGCATGGAGACCTTATAGTATCCTGAAAGGAAAAAGTTGCTGCACTTCAGTGATTAATCAGCCTAAAAAAACATCCACCTCACCCTTAGTTTACTCAATTTACCATAACTAATTGTGCAAGGTCATTGCTGCAAGGAATGTTTTAACAAAATGTTAAGTAAATGTACGTCGCTTAGTTTCAGAGCTTTGGGAATAGCAAAGGTATTTAGATAATTGAATTTAAAAATTACATTTAATGTACATTTATTTGTTATGTTTAAAATATTACTGCAGTATTGTTGTAATATTGCCCAACAAATGGACTTGAAAGGTTGCAATTTTGTTTCTTTGCATGTCTTCTAGTACTGATTCAGAAATTAGTGAGAAGGAGTGGCATGATGTGTGAAATTAATAAATGCCAAATCCCTGCAACACATGCATTTTAGCTGGCGTGCGCTTATTTTCTTGTTGATATGTCCTGGCCTAAGAAAATAACTGCATGAACAATGACCACAAAGGTTTTATTATAGTGGTGTTCTGTGTAAATCTAATGAGTGGTTAATGTCTCTGGTATTTGGCAGCTACCTTTTTGTTTTCGATAACCTTAAAATGGTTTTCCTTGTGCATTTGCATACTCAGTTGTAACCTGATATTGCTGGCTCTTTTTAAGACTGTCAGGAAAATATTACTGTAAAGTGTTAACAGTATTTTAATATAGAAAAGTACAGTAGCCTTTTCAGTTTTTATTCATTAAATCTCCCTCTTGTGCTCTCACGATTAAAGAGCTGTGCCTCCTCTTAAGCAGTTTAAGTTGCTTTCAATCTTCCCTTAAGCTTAGCTTTCTGTATGAATGAATTTTGTCAGTGCCAGCATTGTTGTCTTCTACCAAGAAGATTACTCCTCAAAAGCAAGTGGCTTTTTAAGGTCACATTAGAAGCTGAGATTTTGTTTCACTCTAAGCAAGATGAAAAAGCTTAGAGCATTATGGTGTAGCCATCGCCACTCTGTCTGTGGTGATGGCAACATCATAATGCCATTTGACCATATGGCTGATTCCTGTATAGCACCAAATTAACATGCTGAAGCAATTTGCAGTCAGAGATGTAAAGAAACTGGTAGTATTCATGCCTATGGTTTTACAAACTGCTTTTATCTCTTTTTGTGCTCTCAAGTTCTTGCTAAACGGTATAACATTGTTTGCACCTGAAAGGTAGGGGTTTCCCACTTGTACTTTCCAAATTCTTAATTGAGTGAAAGTTAGTGCTTACAATGGAATATCAGTTTTAGCTGACTCGCTGATTTTAGAGAAGAAAACTGCCACAAAGTCCTAATCCGGGGCGCAAAGTTCAAGGTTAATATCCCTTAATGCTCCATTCTGCCCCATCACAATACTGTTTTATAAGGAGTCCTAGGAGGCAAGTTGAACATCCAACAATATGCAGTGTGGCAACTTCCATCCCGGCAGCTTGGCTCACCTCAGAATGTCTGAAGGCTGTACCAAGTAGTTTCCTGAAAGTGTCAAATTTGTAAGAATTCAAAATGGTATTTGACCGTAAGATTTCCGCATCTAACTTTGCCTTTGGTAGTTTGTTTATTTTATAAAAGTACAAAACACAACAGCAATAAAATCCAAAGTGAAAGAACTTGATAAATAATTATGCTCAATGGCATGTGTCCTTAGCTAGAAGGATTAATGGGAAGGCAAAGTTTTACCCTAAAGACTTAAAGGGAGGGGGACAATGAGGAAGCACTCGATAGTTTTTGTTTTGTTTAATTACAGGAGAAACCCTTGCATTATTGTTTTGATTGTTTAGCAGATGTTTTGCATTTATTTTTTAACTTGCGTATTTTTTAGACTCATTACAGTCATCTGGAATAGTGAAGAGCTTCATTGAATTTTGCAGCTACAGTTGATACTTGGACTTAAGTGTTTCTGTAGTGTTTTTAAAATGGTGCACAAAGCCAGATTTCACAAACTAGTGAAATACAACTTTCTCAAAACACAGAAAGCATCTGTTTCACTTGTGCTGGTGGGACTCAGTGCACAGTGACATATAACTTCTCTCATTAGTGTGAGTCAAACATTTTCTTGAAATGTATTGTGTGGTTTTGGGAGAGAGTGTTTTTGTGTTGGTGTGGGGGTTTTTTTGTTATTTTTATTGTTGTTGTCCTAAAGCTTTCTTTAAGCAGAGGTATCAATCGACCTCCACAAGGCCCAGTAGCCAAAAGTATGTACCAATATGGTGATATGTAGTATAAGACCCTGGTAAAATTCCTTCTCTCCAGGATCCTTGATGCATGATGCTATGAAAAGCATGCATTGGTAGCATTCATTTTTAAACTGATTTATAAAACCCTGTATTTCTCAGGGGGGGAAAAAGCATCTGTATTTAGTTTTAATTTTCAGTATTTTAGAAATCTGTTGACTTTTTTCAACGTATTTCTAAATATTAGTGCCCACTTAGCACTTAGATGCTTAAGCAGAATTTACATTGGAAAGTTCTGAGATGTCTGGGGACAAGCTGAAATGGTATCATTTGTGGTCAAAATGTTCCCGAGCATAAGTTTGGCCTGTTCCAACTACTTACTATTCCATCAAAGAACTCCCAGCTGTGGCTTAGGAGCTGGGACGGCAGAGACATTTTCCAGTATGCACTTCATAAACCAGCACCCTGCTCTGGAGACTGGCAGATTCCTATAAGAGATAAGAACTGTTCTGCACTGCTTGGCTTCAGGGCCTGGTAATGTTTTTAGGTGCACTTACAACACTACAGCTATACTAACCAGTATCTTCTTGCATGTTATAGTAAAGGTCTTGTCTTTAGCAGGATAGTGCCAATATAACTGGTTTTGTAAACGGGACTCCTTCGGTGCAGATTTAGAAAAGGGAACGGAATTTCTTTTGGCAAGTGTGCAAGAACAACAGAAGCTGATGGCACTTAAATCCTTTGGCTAAGTGTAGTGTGCAAATTGGCATACAGTCCATGCAGTTGCTAGTTCTTTCTTGTTTTAAAGTTAGCCTCTTCTCCACTTCTTCCAAATGCATAATGGGGTAATTCTGACATCATATTTTGTATTTTTGTGGTAATAAGAATGCAAAAAAGTGGTGGTTGTGGGTTTTTTTTTTCTTGGTTGAAATGAAAATGAGATTTACAGGTTCAGAATAAATGCTGGAAACTGGAGGAGGGCATTGATGAAACTCTTTGGCCCCCCCATCTAAATGGTTATAACATCAATATCTCTGGAATCACAAATCCAGCAGAATTGCCTGTGAAGCCTAGAATAAACTCTGATGAAATTAACTCATGAAAATATTTTGGAAGTATTTTTCCAATAGTAAGGCTGCCATTCTGGAAATAACTGCTAGATAACCTGATTTCTCTTTTCAAATAACTTTCTATCTAGGCTGTTCTTGCTAGAGCAAGGCTTTCTTCAGGTCTTGCTTAACCTTTTTGTCTTTGTAGCTCCTTGGAATATTACTGATTAAAAAAAAGAATTCCATCTTTCCTAATAGATTTCCTTTTTTTTTTTTTCTTCCAAAGAAGAATTTATGCAATTAACTGCAAAAGTCTGTCTCAATCTTTGTTCTGTTTTTCAAGTGATGGAAAAAATAATCATTGTTTCTCTTAAAATCCTTGTTTTCTTGGACCACTCTAAGTTTAAAATCTGGAAAACGTAGTTATTACTGTTTGCTTTGAATGCACAAAACTAAATTAAGATTATTTTAAAGATTATGTACTTTTTTCAGGAGGACCCAAATGATATCGACCCCAAAAGGAAAGAAGTGCGTGGCAATGATGGGGACGACAAGGCACAAAGTGTGGAGACACTCCCTCCAGGTATTGCAGTAACATTTGTTAGCCATAAAACATTTATCATTGAAAGCCATAAAACACTGCAGTTGTTCTGATTCTAAAAATTCTTTGTAGTTTGAAAGTGCTAGGATTATTTCAGCAACATGTACTTCTCTGTTCTTACAGCTTCAGCATCCTTAAATCTTACCTGTTTCACTGCTCCTTTGAGTTTAAAACGATAGGGAGTGTGGTTCTTTGCTAGTATGCTTGTATTGTCCTTCAATAGGTTTGAGATACTGTAAAAGCCTCTGGTGCAAAAGTAGTCCATTTCTCTCTGTGGATGATGCTGGCAGGCAACAGACAAGTCACCTTGGGACTGTTATTTTGACTGAAGATTCAGCCAAGGTTCATACTTTTTAGATTTTTTTCTAGCTTTTGATTTGGCAGATTTTCATAACTGTGCTGCTGGTGTGCTTTATTTTTTCTCATACTTGCTCAGTATTTGTCACATGCTGGAAAATGACAGAGCAACGTGATTTTTATTTTGTTTGAGTGAAATCCTCATGCCTTGAGGATGAGCTAGGAAAATTAAGTGTTACGGAATCTTCATTTCAGGTGAATGCTTTCATAAACTTCTTTTGCTGCTTAACTGTTTCACATCAATGAGATTTCATATATAGCTGCAATTCACATACTAAAGTGTAGAGAAAAATGAAAATTGAATTTGAATATTTTGCACAATTGAAGATGTTTAACATGTGAGAAGGACAGCTACTGATCAAATAGCATCACAGGTTTTGCTTCTCTTCTATTAATCCTCATGTTTTTCTTACAAATGTATCTTGGCCAAACATTTGAAATACTGTGAGTTCTTGCAGAAACAATTAACCAAGGCAAGCTTTCTTTTAAGCATATGGGAAATTGCACCCCCAGGAACATGTGAGGTATCATTTTTCTTTTTCAGTCATAGGCTCTCCAGGTACATATAAGCTCTTTGCTATTGACAGCTTTTTTCTGTATCCTTTGGCCTACCTTATCCCAGCTACTGTCTGGAGAAGGGAAATAGGGCTGGTTATGTATGTATACCTTTTTGGCAAAGTCTTTATTTTGTGTATGTATTGAAAAATAAATCCCAAAAAGCTGAAGAGCCTGGCTTATTTAACTTGGATTCTGGCAGATCTTTTCAAGTATTTGTTCTGCTTGACAGAACTGTCTACAAATTTTGTTACTGGGGTTAGATGAGCCAATTTTGCAACTTCCAGCTGTTCTTATTTCCCCTTTTTTGAATGTTTTTGTATTCTGGGCCAAACCTTGCCCAGTGGCCCTAAGTAGCCTGTTTGAGTATTAACAGAAGTGGGAAGTGTCACAGGTTGAAAGGGAGAGCTGTCAAGATGGAAGGGTTGAAACTAGAAGTAAGATTAAGTGTAAAGTAGAGCAGGACACGGCTTTTTTCATTTCATATGTCGGTTAGTAGTCTCTTATGGGCTGATGTAACAGACAGGAGAATTGTTACTGCAAAATAGTATCAGAGTCTGGAATCAAGCATCAAAGGCTTCACAGACAGAACTAGACACTCTTAAATCACTATTTTCTTTATTTTCAGTAAATATAGGCAAACTTCTGAATCCTTGTGGCAGATTTTCATAACTGTGAAGCTCGGTATTCACATTTCTGCAGATTCTTTGCATTGTTTTAAAGTAAAGTCATCAAATTTTAGGAGGGCTTTGGTTTGGAACTTTCTTACTTTTCCGCTCAGTTTAGTAGACCTATAATTTAGGTTTCAGCATAATGCAGCAGCATCTTTCAGAACTTCCTGGGATTAAGGAATTCTCTATTATCTTCATATTAAAAATTTTTTTATATGAAGATTGAACTGTTCAGTCAGAGTGTATCCATCCTTTGTCTTTTGGTAACTTTTTGATATGCTGCAAAAGTCTATTTTCTGTTCTGTGAAAATAGTGATATTAGCTCTTGAAAGACCAACCCTGGATGGTCTGCATGGATAACTAAACCAAAACTGTATAACCAGTTGCCTGTATTGACAGTAGTTCCAGCAGTTACTCAAGCACTTTTTTTGTTAGTTAATGAAGATTTGGAACCCCTTAATGCATGTAAGTAAAAAAAATTGTATTTATCACTTTTTATTTTTATTTTTAATCATGTTGCTTTTAGGCTGTATTGAGTCAGTAAGAGGGAATGCAAGCTATTTAGAGGATTTTGTATCCATCTATTCCAAGTCTTTGTTGCCTGCTGCTTGATTGCATACAGATTTATCTGCTCTGCTTTTTTCTTGTCTATCTCGCTTCAAGCTGCTCTTACTGTTATCTGACTTACTTCTAAGAGATCTGATTCCTACTGCACACAGCTGACAGAGTCTTTTGCTGGAGTCACACCCAGGCATTACCTCCTTCATGGTTCCTGAAGCCAAATTCTGTTCTTCTTTGGGCTGTCACTGCTTTTCACTAAACTTAGCCCTGTGAAGTGGTCTCCTTTCTTCTTAAACTTGATTTATTCTTTCCAGAGTAGTTTTGCATTTGCTGGTTTTAAAGTCTTGGAAAATGGTAAATGATACATTTTAAAGGATTTATATCAAGCTCAACTTGGATGGAAACTGGGACAAAAAGAAGCAGCTTCACTGGATTTCATATTTTCCTTGTTTGTGCTCAATTTCTTAGGCTTAGAACAGTTTGTAAAATAAACACATCATGTCAAAACCAAATTTAGTACTGCAGCATAATCTGGTTCCAGGGTCTTAGTTCAGTGATTGGGGTTTGGTTTTTTACTTTTATGCCTCAATTTTACTCTGGTAGCAAATTCTGCAGTTCACTTAGTGTTGTTTAAAAGACTATTTTATTGTCATCTTAGGTTTCACTATACGTAAATACATTTTCTTGAATTTGAAGTTACCATTTTACCTAACTTAAGTTTGACATAATGTGGCTGCATTTTCTGATATTCATTGCGCCTGATGAAGTCATTGAAATGTAGGAAACTATAAAGCCATCTAACTCCCCGGGAGAAATTCATGCTTCTTTTTGTGTACCCTAGGGAAGCATATAACAAAAATTGTATCTATTATTGGAAAAGGTTTGTTAAACGACTTTAAAATTTAGTTGAAGATTCAGAAAGGCAAGTATGGGGAGAAATAAGATAGAATTAGGTTGTGAGCTGTAAAACCTGCCTGCAGAGGCACATGGCAGCACAAAGGAGCACATGGCAGCACAGAGAGGCTTGTGTCCGCGGAACCCTGGGGGGAGGAGGTGTCACACGGCAGACCCCTATGAGTGAGCAGTGAGTGATCACCCCATAGAAGAACATTGAGAAAGTGGCAACACAGGATAGGTAACGCCATGTAAGGAAATTCTGTGCCCTATAAAAGTGTTTAAAACCAACTCACTCCTTTGAACAAACGATCCCGATTCCCTGCCGGTCTGGGTCTGTCATTCAATTGCTGACAGGCAAGCCTTTCAGCAAAAGTAAGGCTGGATGGTTTAGTTGGCTTTGGATCAGCCTTTCACTTTCCAGTAGTTAACTTGAACCTTTGTCATGTAAATGTGTGGACAGCCCATGACACATATTGTATTCATAAGGAACACAACATGTTTAAGAGCAATGTTTGTGACAGCATCACTCATACCACTGACGAGATGTCCTCATGATCTCTTGTGTTTTAGCTGCTCTTTCCAGTGGAAGGAAGGCAGCTGGGGGAGTGGTTGTGGCTGGCACTCCTGAAATGAGCATAGCTTTAAAATCCATTCAAAATCAAGAGTGCTTGAAAGTTGAAAATCTATATAAATGTGTTTAAGTGTACATTATATTTTGTAAAATGTTTACTCTAAAATCACTAAAATCTTTATTTTTAGGCCAGAAAAATGGTGACCTTACATGTCCAGTATTTCAGAAAATATTAATCAAGTGTTTCAGATTGAACATGTATTATAAATTAGAAGCAAGGGTGATGATATAGTTTAGTTACCAAGGAGGTTGCAGAAGCTTTGGGAAATGCTGAGGGAGAGAACTGTATGGGGGAGATGATTTTGTGATTTGTTTCTTCCGGTTTCTTCAATCAAGCTGGTCTTGCATTTTGTGTAGTTTTGTCACAAGTGAGGTTTGGTGTAATTTTTCTAAATAACTGTATTGCGGTATTTGTAGCATGGTAGCTGGCTGAGGTGTAAAATTGTTATGAATTAAGTTCCTGGAAATATTTTGAAGAAAGAACTTGAAAGGCTAAGAAAAGCTTTTGTCAGTCTGTGGGCTACCAACAACAGCTGGCAAGTTTCCTTTTCAGAGTTCTGTCAGTGATGCGAATTTTAAAATCTGTATTTCTCCCTCTAGTTATTTTCTTATAGTTTCCCTTCTGGGCTGCTTCAAGAAGTGCCTATTAAATGTTCTGCAGTCTGTTTTTGTTTAACACTCTAGTTCTGGCTTCTGTGTTGAGTGCATGTATGCGTTTTAACTTCTTTAGGATGATAATTCAGATATAAAAAATAGTTGCTTAGTATTGACTAGCTAACTCTCAAACCAGTAATCCAAAAGCATGGGGCCATCTTTCTTTATTCTCTTGGAAGTTTCTTAAAAACATACAAAAAGACCTCAAACCACCTCCCTCTCAACTTTGCTACTTTTTCCCCTACTATCTGATAACTAAATCACACCTTGGAGTCCAAGTTGCTTTTGTAGATTAGTTCCTTGGATGACCTTGAGATTTTGTAATCAAGTTGTTGGTATTTGTCTGCTTTAACAAAGAACAGTTATTTTTGTTTAATGATAGGAAGTGTTCTTTCATTATCAGAGTCTAGCAGGAGGTAATGTGCTGTAGTTGGTGCGTAGCTTATGGCTAAAAAACTGTAAATGAATGAGGCCTGCCTTAGTTTCCATGCTGTTCTGGTTGAGAGACAAACCAAAGGCAAACCTTGGAAAATCTGAGCAACCTGTAACTCTTGTTAACAGCTGGTAGAGTAGTATTCCCTGTATGCATATCAGCTTAATTTAGGATATGCCTGAACTATAATACTCCTCCTGCACTTGGAGTGACATCTCTGCAACCTTCTGCTTACTGTACTTAACTGAAAGTACCTCAAAAACTTCATGTGTTAATTATGAAAACAATGACTTGTCCTCTTGTCTGTAATAAACAGTGACACCAAAAGACAGTTTTTGCTTTGTATCTTTTATTAATGCCAGTGGCATGTTGCTTCACCACAACTTGCTTGGAAGAAATTCTCATACCACATCTGTGTTTAAATGAAGACTGTGTTGCATTAGGACTTGCCCTCTGATTTTGAGTTAAATGTGGTATAAAATTGCTAATAGATGGCATAGCTTTGTCTGTCAATAGTAAAAAGAGTCAGTGTTCAACTAGGGGTAAAAACTGGTAGTTTTAAGATACTTGGTAAATATCATGCTGTTGTTTTACACCTGAAAATGGTGGGAGTCCTGAAGTTTTGTTCCTAGGGGCTGGATGTTAATCTGCCTTTCTGTGCGAGTGCCACAAGCAGTTGCATAGTAACAGAGTCTGTGTTAAAGAGGGATTAATCTGAATCGGGTCTGGTCATCAAGGAGGTTGCAGTTGGGTAATATTGGAGAGTGACCTAGTGCTCTGCCTACATGAATTTGCTGTTCTATGAGAATAATATTTTCTTGTATTTCTAAAAGGCCTGTTTCTCAAATGGTTTGATTATAACTGGCTGTGTTATTATTTACATAATGAGACAAATTAAATTATAATGTCTTTGAAGTCTGGACTGGATCTTTAGAAAACTTTGTAGCCAGATGATGTGATATTTTACTGCCTGTTGACCTGTGGATGTTTGTTTTTTTTTTTAAATGGCAATTTTGGTGGGTGGAGTTAAAAAACCCCAACACATAAAGTGGACAAGATGAAACATTGTCTGGTGATTACTTGGATAAACTGAGATCTATTGTTCAGTTTGATACTAATTTGCAGTATATTCTAGACAAATTTAATATGCAGAAGTGAGTTTTGATGTTACACTGTTAACAATACTGTTGAAGTTTAATTACTTAATTAAATATTTCATCAATTGTGATTGGATTACTAAATGCTGTTCCTTAAATCATGAATATTAAACCAGATATTTTCCTGTTTTTCAACTGTAGGAAAAGTTCGGTGGCAAGACTTTGATCAAGACGCCTACGTTGGCGCTACCGTGGTGCGATCCGGTCAGGATCCATATGCACGGAATAAGTTCAATCAGGTGGAAAGTGACAAACTGCGAATGGACCGAAGCATTCCTGACACTAGGCATGATCAGTAAGTGCCAAACTGAGCCATGTTGGCTTGGATTAGGCTTCTGTATTTATTGCTTTTGAGCTGCTTTTTCTGAAGCAGGAATTCTCCAGCTTTAGAAAGGACAGTAACAGTAAACTCACTGATCCTTGGACAGTGGTTTAAAGAACAATAAACCTTATTCAAGTTTTCTGTTCCCATTACTTCCATCAGTGTGTGTTATATATCCAAACTGGTGCTGCATTTCAGTCTCTTTTTGTTCCTGTTTATCTGATGGCATTTCTTGTTTCCTACATTTGTGAGTCTCTCTCACAGTGAGGATGATCAAACAGTGGAGCAGGTTGCCCAGAGAGGATGTGAGGTTTCCAGGCTTAAGGATATTCAAAGCCCAATGCACAGCCTGCTGTAGTGGGCACTGCTTTGAGGGAATTTGGGCTCAGAGATCTCCAGGGCCACTTTGGATCTCAGTCACTTTGTGATTGTTTGTATGTGATGATTGTCAACCCTAAATCTAAAGGAATCGGTTTATGCATACCCTGGTAAACATAGGATGGAATTATACTTCAGGCTGCTTGTGTAGTTTCAGGAAACAGTACACTTCACAGTAAGGAAGGATATTATTTGCTACTGGTTAGAGAAGACCTTCATTTTGAAAAGGATTTAATAACTTGCACAAGTCTTGCTTAAAAAAAAAATGCTCATTAGGGCTTTGTAACTTAAAAATACAAACCCAAGTTTGGTTTGGTTTTAAAAACTAGGGAAGCTAGTCTTGAAACATAAAATTAGCCAACCTTGTGTAGTTAATTTGCCTAACTAATTCTTCAGTTAGGATGAATGTACATTCACAGTTTTGTAAATAGAAGAAGCTGGAAAAGAAACTGGAAGAGGAGAGAGAAAAGGAAGGCTCCTGTTTTTCTCCCATAAAGCTCTTTAATCAGAAATGGCATCGTGAAGAAAATTTGTGTAAGAACTCACTGTCATTTTTGAAATCCATTGTATAATAGCATGGGTTTACGTTTCTTTATGCAAAGTATTTGTAGATGGAGTAAAGCAAGTAATTTGTTGTTAATTGAATGTCAAAGGAGGAAGAATCTGGTGTTTTGCTTGTTAACAAGAAAGCAGTGAAAAGCATGATGCCTGTGGTGTTGTACTGAGGAGTTTAAAATTACTTTTGAATTTTCTTCATAGCATATACTTTTTTTTCCCCACAAGAAATCTAACTTTTCAGATCAGATATTCTTTTCCATGAGATCAAACTCAGCTACCAACTTTTAGAACTTTCTGTGATTCAGATATGCTGAATTTGGAATTTTTTAGATACCTAATAACCGGGGGGGGGTGAGAGAGGAGGGTGGATGTGTGTCTAACAGACAAAGGCTGTTCTTTGAGAATAACTTAAATGAGAGATGTCTGGAGATAAATTATATTACCATGGCCATGTTTCTTTTAACTGTTAGTCTTGTGATTATATGCTGACTTGCTTAAGTGTTTTCACTAAATGGAGATGGAAAAGAACCCAGAGAGAGTGTTGTTTCTGGGGAAGGACTATATCTGAGCTGGGATTATTCTTAGACTTTGCCATGGAACAGATTTAAGTGCCCATCAGTCTGTGAATAGTCATCTTTTAAAGAAAAAAACCAACCAAACAGAAAAACAAACTGAAGCAATCATTCTTACAAGCTGTCTTTAATGAGTTTCCTGCCATGTTACATTTAATTTTCCTTCTGTTTTGGGAAGAACTTTCACTGCAGAAGCTGAAAAAGCTGCATGAAATTATTTGTTTGGGAACTGTGCAATGAAAAGAACAAAAGCAATAGCCATAGGAAGAAGAATATCTGAGCATGTGACACTTGGAAGCATGTTAGTTGCTAATCAAATTGGAGACAACTGGGTTGAGATTTAATATCTCTTGTGGAGCTGTTGCAATCTTCTTTAAGGAAAGAAAACTGGATGAGGAAATACTTTTTCTTCTTAAGTAACTTGTTATTAATTATATTGATGTGCCTAAGAGGCTGTTTGTCTTTAAAGAAGTTACATAGCAATATTTTTTAATTGCTGAAATTGTCTAGACTGTTTAGAAGCAGTTTATCAGGATTCTGCATTAGATATGTAGATGTGTGTAATTACACATCTCTTAATACTCTATCGTTTAGTCTTTTTTTACATCATGCAAACTTTTACTAACATGAAGACCAAAGACTTCCACTTGCTTTTTGTAGAAAAAACTG
Organism: Coloeus monedula; assembly: GCF_965178545.1. Classification (NCBI taxonomy): domain Eukaryota; kingdom Metazoa; phylum Chordata; class Aves; order Passeriformes; family Corvidae; genus Coloeus; species Coloeus monedula. Next base: position 45,764,009 of record NC_138782.1, on the reverse strand, counting down.
GACTGGTACTGCCTGCAGTACCAGAAAACACTTTTGGTTCACCTGTTTTAGCTGCTTGCCTTTGTTTTAAGCAAAAGGAAGAAGGGAGAAACATAAGCAGAGAGAACTCTGAGCAGGAACATGGATTCTCACTCCAGCTGATGCTTCCAACTACTGCTTTCAACAACCCTGAGAAACCTCTGGGTTTCCTTTCATTTCATGGTAGATTTTGGAGATCCAGAATGTGACAAGTGAGTGTCACAGTTGTAATAGGAAACTCAAAGAGCTGTCTTCCTGTCAGTGTAAAATAGTTTCTCAAGTGGGATGAAGGATGAAATACACCATGTTTTTTGTGGATCAATGTTCCCCATTTATGCTTTGGACCAGTGATTTCTGATCACATCTCCTAATTGATGTGTTGTAATGATTTTTAAGAATTACTGTTAAGTACTATAGCTTCACTAAGCTGTGTTTTCTTTCTCATTTGGCACCTATTAGGAGTTTCTGACCTCACACTCAAGTTTTATTCTTAAGTAGAGAAGAAACAAACTTTCTTGTGTCTTTGGTACCTGTTGAAGTGAATGTTCTTCTTGCACTGGTTAAAATGTGTATTTCTGTCAAAAAGTGGTTTCAAACAAATCATAGAGGTTTTGGGAAAAATTGTTAATTAAATGAACTAGTCCAAATCTCTGGGGGAAAGGATGTACTGATTTTAATGACCTATGCTAAACATTGAAGGTCTCGATTGAAGTTTGCAGTTCAGGTTCTATCTTCACTAAATGTATTTTCTTATTCTGCATGTAAAAATTGAAGTGCTGCATCTTGAGGAGACAAAGTTTAATCTCCATGCCAAAAATAATGACACTGTTTCTTTGTTTTGAATTTAAACTGTGGCCCTGTTTACACAGCAGAATAGGAGGAAGAGTGATGATACTGAGTCAGTCAAAGCGGGGATTTATGAAGAGCTGAAACCAGTAATACTTGGTGAAACATTCCTCCAGTTTTATTTGGAAATCTAGAAGTCTTATTTCTCCCTCAGAAATATACAGTAGTGCTCCTCAGTTTTCTTAAAACTGAGAGGCTTCATTTTCTTGAGTAATTCCCCCTATATGTACTCTGGCTCAAGTGCTCTCTTTTGCAAATAGATCAATATAAGTTTAATGTGACTTTTTAATTATTCTAATGCAAGTGCTTCATGGGATAAATGCAGCCCTGTCCACTGTGAGTAATTTGAAAGTTAGCAGAATAAAGAATATCTTCTTTGGCACTGCAGGCTTTGGAGTATAATAATTGCATGTCTTTTAGCTGTCTACATGAGTTGCCAGAAGCTCATGCTGGAGAAGCTGCTCTTTGTTTTTCAGGAATGCATCGGCATTTGAGATTTATGCATTCCACGCTGGGCGCTAGTGACAAAGCCATCTTGTATGCCCACTGCAAAGCCAGAGATGGCCCTGCTAATCTGACACAACAGTTGTAGGCTTGGCATAGACTCTGTTTTTGTTCAGAGCCTAGTGAGGTCACTGCAGCATGATAATGTTTTGTTTCATGCAGGCACTAATGTGTGTGGCACTATGGGTGTGTTGTATCAAAAACACCACAGGTTTTTGGGATTTTGTAGGGTGGGCAAGGGCAAGAAGCACATTTCTGCTTGCTCTCTGATTCCAAGAGGTTGAAGGTTGCATGGTTTATGGTGCATGTTGCAGATCTTTAATCAGGTTAAAGATTAGAGTGGGCTTTTATACAGGCAGAGGCCTAGTTTTAGAAGTGTGGGTGGCAAACTTCTCTTAAAAACTAGTCGGGTTAACACTGCACAGAGTACAGAAATTGAATTGCTGAAATAAGTGCTGAAATCAATTGCTGAATTTGCTACAGGTGTATGCTAGCTGGGTTTATTCCCTCTGAAGACAATTAGGTCTGTTAAAACTCTACCCTTAATTAAAGGATATGGAAGAAATACATCACTGGTGTGTGTCCCTGCACAAATGGCAATCAGTATCATGACTTATCACACTGTAATGCTTTTGGCATAAACTCAATATACATTGTTTTCTTGTACTGTTAGTTTCTAATACAATGAGAGCAGTGTCTTTTTTGGGTTTATTTTATTGGATTAAATAGCTTAACTGTATGTAGTCCTGAAGGAAGCATTTTGGAATTGCCTTCTTTTTGCTTATTATATTAATCTCAGATTTCTAGAGGTGATGTTGACATAGATGGAATATTTCATTATCTTTATGGTTTGGAGGGATATGGTTCTGTGTTTAGTTGGCTCAGCATTGTCACAGCTAGCTCTGTTTTTCAAATTCTGAATGTTATGAGCCTAACAAGTTCTCATTAGAATAGAAAACTAGTGTTATCTATGAACAAGTCCAGGATGTTACAGGAGCTTTAAAAGTAAAGGGAGAAGTGGACATGTGCTGTTCTAAAGAAGAAACACCTGGTAGCCTGTGAACATGTGCATTTTTGTTGAAAATATGCTTATTTCCTTATATGTATTGAATGCTTTTAGTGTAAAAGGGCTCTGGTTTCATATTCAACTGCACAAAAGACATTTGACATAGTGCAATGATGATGGTCTGGTGACTTTTTTGAACCTGCCCGTGTCTGCCACTGACTTTTTAGGCTTTTGTATGCTAAGACAGCTACCAAAAGTGTCAAAAGACACGTTGATTACATTCTCACTTGAAAACAAGGTATTTCATTCTTCCTAGTCTGAGTTTAATAGATAAATACTTTGCAATGAAGGCGGTCTGCCAAGCCTGAGATGTAAAAATTGCATTGAAATTGATGACAAGGTATTATTTCTTTCAGGTGTCAACGGAAACAATGGCGGATAGATTTGCCAGCCACTAGTGTGGTGATCACCTTTCATAACGAGGCAAGATCTGCTTTGCTTCGAACTGTTGTCAGGTATGCATAAGAGAGCCTAATTTTTCTCTAAAGGCCATTCATTTCTGTCAGATAACAGCTTATGATAAGAAAGGGAAGTAACAACCCATTATGTTCTTCTGAACTATTTGCAGAGGAAAAGATGAGTCTTAATTTCATTGAGATCTTCAGTTCTTACATTCTGAAATAGTGATGTTAAACAAAATTGCTCACCTTAACTAAAATGCATGAAGTGTGGGACCAATTACTAGATGATGTTTGGAAGATAGCCATTTCAAGGAAAAGTCAGGGTAGATGGATTCCCAGGTGATATTTGACTCAAAGATATCTGCAAAAGTTCCATGTTAGATATTTCTAATGCACTGATTTCTGGAAGCTGGAATAGTGGGTGTGGGGGAGGCAGGGAGGAAGGAGCACACAAAATTATACATGTGCCTCTTCATGCCTTCTGTAAGCTGTTGTTGAAAGTAACATCCTGGGCTAGGTTCTACTGCAGCTTAACAAAGTAACTGCTTTTATGACATCATTATGGAAAATTAATACTGCGTAAATGGTTTTGTTTTGGTCTGTTTCAGTGTCCTTAAAAAAAGTCCATCACATCTTATTAAGGAAATCATACTGGTGGATGACTACAGTAATGATCGTAAGTACTTTTACAGGGTCCTACCTTACTGTGCTTATTCTGGTAAGATTTCCTGTAGATGCTGATAGGTGACTCAGTTGAGACTAGGACACACAAATAGGAGTTTGAAGACACTCAGCCAAAACCAGATTTTTAACTCTTCCATATCTGTCATTGTGGAAAAGTGAAGTTTCTATAAATATTTCAGGTATATCTTATTATTTCCTGTTAGCTGAAGGACTAGAGTGTATCTTTTAAAAGAGCCTTTTCATAGTGTGTTATCTTAAGTAAAAATAAAACTCATGGTGCTTGCAACAAATATTTTTGTAGTGCTGTTTTAAATGAATGCCTGTCTCCATCAGTCTCTTGGAAAAATTCTTACTGAATCCAAAAGAAGTCGATGTCTTGTAGGTATTAGGGTATAATGATACAAGTCTAAACAATGGACATGGACCTCAGAGTAATATTTCTAAGAAGAAACAAATGTTTATATTTGCATTAATTAATATCTGCATTAATTGCGGCTTTTCTTTGAAAACAGCCTCTCTTCTGGTATACAGTGTTGGATGTCAAACTGCTTCTCATCACTTTTTTTTTTAATTTTTAAATTTATTATTGTTTTATTTTCTAAAGCTGATGATGGTGCTCTCTTGGGAAAAATTGAAAAAGTACGGGTCCTTCGAAATGATCGACGAGAAGGTAGGCTTAATTTTAGGAAAGTAAGATGCAAATTCCACTGTGCTGCCTTATCTGTTAGTTTTCATCAAGTCTTTTAAAGGAACATTCTGCCTAACATTCCTTATTGGAAAAGATTTTCACTTTATAAACATACTAGTAGAAGGAATAAAAAAAGTATTTGTGCAGGTAAAAACAGTAATTGTGATTGTTTCCATGTTGTTGTGTGCACAATTGCCTGTTGTTGGCTTTTACAGTGAAAGCTTCCTTCAGGAATTGCGTTTAATCTTCAACTTTCCTTTCTCTTACCACACTGAATCCTTAGTTAAGCTACTTCCACTGTACACAAGGTCCCACTGTAAAATGGATCTGTGTTTGAAATAATGCAGCTTAAAAATAGCCCTCTTTTTTTGCTGGTTCCCTTATTAGATATCATTTTAAGGATTTAGTTGATGGACAGCCTGACAAACAATTTGTTTTGACTTAAGAGGGTTTGAGCAGCCAGGAGGGCTGGGACCAAGTATGCTGGTTTTGCTGAAGCCAGTGTGCCCTGTAACAAATTTGTCTTATATTTTTGTTTTCTTCTCTGTTGCTTTGTAAATTATGGTCTCACATCACTGAGCCCTTCAGTCAGCAGTTTCCTGACAGTGGAATTTAGAGTATTAGATACAGGCAACTGGTGTTCTACAGCTGTTTGAAATAATAAATGAGATTTGACAGTTGAAATAGCTGACTGAATTAGCAGATATGTGCTTGCTAATTTTTATAAGCACTGTTTCTTCTAGACTGCCAGCCTAGCCTGGGGAGGAGCTGGAATCATTGGATTGTCAGGACCTGGAAATACCATGTACAAAACCTATGTTGTCCCATAATTAAAGTTATTGCAATAACTGATGGGTTCTTAGTGTTTAAATATTCTGTTTGGAATATACTTGTGAACAAAGGCTTATTAGGAAAGCAGATCTTTTGACTTGCCATGGTTGCCAGATTCTAAGTAAATTAATGTCGTTTTTCAGAGCATCACTTGAAGATGGAGATAGTAGTAAGGGAATAAATGGAATGAAGTAACACCTTTTGATGTTTGTTTTTTTTAGTAATTATAAATACTAATTTGTAATGCATATACAAATACATACTTAAGAATGTGCATCAGTTTATCTTAAAATTAATTTGACAAATCTACTATGTCAGAAAAACCCAACTGTTTGCAGATTGAAAACAGACTATTAGTTTACTTTGTATGTTTGTGAGATTAAGATTAAATATTACACATATAGATGAAAATTTAAGAGAATCAGTGAAATTAACCAATGTGTAGGATGCTAAGAGTAACTCAGTAATATGAAGAATAGAGGAAAGCAGTGTGTTTTAAAACAAAAGTTGAAGTAAAGGGATGGTGTCAGTGGAGGGGATGATGTTAACTGCCTTTCTTTCAGAAATAAATATTAGTAGCTTTTAGTCTCATCTGTAGTCTCAGTTGTTATGGGAACAGATGTGTTTGAGGGTGTGGTAGTCTACAGAATAAATGTTCAGTGGAACTTTTTCAGCTCTATTCATAGTAAGCCCGAGTATGATTGTGGAGGACTCAATGACCAAAGTGCTCACCTCCATTTTTTTGCCACTAAATCTGAAATCAGAAACACTATTGTGTGTTTTCTATAGAAGTAGGGTAAGACAGTAGGTTCTACAACAATGTTATTTAGAAATAATAAGCTCTGGGAGGAGGAATTGAAAAGTTAAAAAAAGTAGAGCCATAGTGCTTGAGGAATGGTTTGATGTGGAAAAAACAGAACAGATTGAAAGGCTGGAATTAGGGCAATAGTGCAAAGTCACTGAGGTACAGTTAGATGTCAGTATGCCACAGATCAAAGGTAAAATGTTGGAGAGCCATAGCACAGTGCATATCTGGAACTGTGAAGTGCCCACACTTGAAATAAGAGATAGGAAAACGATCTTGAATGGGCTGTTGCTGAATGTTGGTCAGAGCAAACAAGCTCTTCTTCTTAAGCATCTTGTATTCTGTTGGCATAGTCATATTTTGCATATTTATTTTGTAAAGGGAGAGGTAAGTAACAGGCTTGACTCTTAGTGTTTCAGTTAGGGGGGAAAAATGCCCAAACAAACCAGAATAGATTTAGTGGGAAACAATGGAGAAAGAAAAAGGAAAAAAAAAAGACCTGTTTTTGGTCTCATGTGACAAAAAGAAATCAATGAATTTTTGAATAGTAGTAGAAAAAAGTAGGGAGGAAATTTGCAAAGTAATGGGAGGAAGCTTGCTATGTGTGTGTGTATAGCAAGGACTTTAAGGAATGGTGAGGTCATCCTATGAGCAAATATTAAAACAGGAGGAAGAAAAGGGTAAATCAGTGAGGGTATCTATGTAATCGAGACATAGAGATGAGAAGAACCTTTTGGTTTTACCAGAACTTTCCTCTTAAAGATATCTATTAAAAACAAACAAACCAAAAACAAGCTACAAAACAAGAGAATTGCTGTAATCACAGAGGAAAAAACAGTTCAAATGGGTTGGGGTAAGGCTCTCAGATGGGAATTAATGAAGCATGGCTATTTCTAGAAGGAGTTCATAGAAGAATGGACAGACTCTGGTAAGAACTAAAATGGAGGGGGGAAAAAACTGGGGAAGATAAGTTAATGATGGTGCTTTCCTCAGTTGCTTAGTAGAACTGTAGGAGATGTATTTGTTTTCAGGGCCTATCTTAAGTAAGATTTATCAGTATAAATACTACTTAGAGTGATGCAGACGCATCTGTACTTGTATATCATTTGTTTTGAAAAGGTACTTTTCTTCTGCTTAAATCAGAGGAAACCTGTACCACGCAGTAGGTTGAGCGCTTGCAGGCTGTTTGGTGTGAAGTCATTTCACTGAATTCATAATCAGCATCTGATTTTGATAATGGAGCTTGTGTATTTGCCCTGTCTGAGTTAGAGTAATTTAACTAATTACTAACTGGGAATGCAATAGTTTCTCACTACTGTTGATTGTTTTTCTCAGGAAGTGCTTAAAACTTCTTGTCTTTACTTCTCAGGCCTGATGCGCTCCCGTGTCAGAGGGGCAGATGCAGCACAAGCGAAAGTGTTGACCTTCCTGGATAGTCACTGTGAGTGCAATGAACACTGGCTGGAACCGCTTTTGGAAAGAGTAGCTGAGGTTAGTAAAGAGTTCTAACGCAATTTCCTGAAGAAGCAGCTTTTAAATTTTAAAGCCATCTGGTTTATACTAGATTAATTTTATTCATTTTTCTAAGGAAGCTTTTTCCCCTGATTTAAGATGATGGAGATGATTGGAGTGTTCTGTGATTAAATGAACAAAACTATGTTTTAATCTGTGAACACAGGCACATAAAATCTGAATATTTATTATTATCTTTGCAAGCAATTCAAATATATGCTTCCTTCGTTCTTTGGGGACCACCTTAGTAAACTGAAAATCTTTAGTGCAAGGTATGATTCTCCTCTACCAGTATCATCTTGGTGTGATTCAGTTTACCTGAATCTTTATGCTTCATTAAGATTCAGTGTGATAGTAGGAGCGAGGATGACTTGTGAAACCAAAATTCTCATGGAAACTAGCAGGAACTAGAGGCTCAGCATCTATGAAGAGGATGCTTAGTCTGTCTCCTGGAAAAGCAATTGAGAGTGAAAGTATACTGTTTTCTCCAGGGGTTGGTTATACTTGTTAACTTGCTCTGGAAGAACTCAGTTGAAGTGGAAATTGAATGAAGTGTGATTCCAAAAAAGCACTGAGGAATACTCAAGACAACAGGGTTTTTATTCTTCCTTAATTGCATTCCCTTTCTGGAAAGCTAGTCTTCCAGGAAAGGTTTGGTTCCAAAATGCTCCTGATCAAAATGATTTTGCTAAGCTACTCTGGTTATGCCCAGTTCTTCACTTATCCACCTTACGCTTTCCTTTGCATTTCCCCCCAAAAACAGAAAGGGGGAGAGAGAAGGAAGAAAACCCCATATACTCAGTATGCCAATGAAGAAGCTATCAATTGATGACTGATTTTTTTTTTTTTATTCTACTTGGTTCCATGATGCTTTTAGAATCATAAAATCATATAGGTTGGAAATGACATTTAAGATCGTTGAGTCCAACTGTTACGTGAGCACCTGCCAAGCCCATTATTAAACCATGTCCCTGCAGTGCCACATCTACACACCCCTTAAATACCTCCAGGGATGGTCACTCCCCCACTTCCCTGGGCAGTCTGTTCCAATGTTTGACCACTCTTTCAGTGAAGAAATTTTTCCTAATGTGTATTCCAAACCTCCCTGTAACTTGAGGCTATTTCCTCTTTCCTATGCTTGTTTCTTGTAGGAAGAGACTGATTCCCCACCTTGTTACAACCTCCTGTGAGGTAGTTGTACAGTTGTATGCTCTCCTCTGAGCCTCCTTTCTCCTGGCTAAACACCCTCAGCTCCTCCTCAAAAGGCTTGTGTTCCAGACCCTTCACCATCTCTGTTACCCTTCTCTGGACACACCCCAGCACCTTAAAGTCTTTTTTTGGACTGAAGAGCCCAGAACTGGACACAGGATTTGAGATGTGGCCTCAGCAGTGCCAAATACAAAGGGATGATCATTGCTCTGGTCCTGCTGGCCGTACTATTGCTGATCCAGGCCAGGATGCCACTGACCTGGGTGCACACTGGGTCATGTTTAGCTGCTGTCAGTCAGCATCCCCAAACCTGTAGCATCGCATGAAATTGTGACCCAAGTGCAGAACCTGGCACTTCACCTTGTTGAACCTCATACAATTGGCCACAGCCTGTTATATTTACTGGGTATTTCAGAAGTACTGCAAGTTGCCCAAGATGCATCAGCAGCTGAAATCCTGTTTTAGAGTAGAAATAACTAAACCTGGATACTATTAAAGTACCTAGAGCCTACAAAGCCTGTGAGCATGAGTAACATAGCACTTCCTCCTATTTTTGTACCCACCTAAAGTGTTGCAGCCTCAGAAGGGTTGGAGGAATTTTTCTGTAAGTATTAACTAGGGAAATAAACTTGAAGGCATTAAATATATCTCAGAAAGAAGTGGATGGAGAATGCTTGCTGCTAAAGCACTAACGAGTTCTAGGATATGGGAACCGTTTTCAGACCTTTTGCATTTGAAGCATCTATTTATTCAAGAAATCAGAAGAGAGGTGGTGGTTTTGGTCAGCAAAACCCTGCATTTGGTAAGACAGTTACTTAGTCATTTTCCCGTTTCTCTTGTGTATGACTTTTTGCAGGGCTCATACTCATTTATCTTGCTGAAACTGATATGGAATTTGAAAAAGTGTTACCTTTCCATCATAACAGAATGTAAAGCCTCTTATTAAATTGCTGGCAATTTGTGAAGATCCAGCATTGCATGGGGTGTATTTGGTTGGAGAAGCTGGCACGTATTTTGCTTTTTGTGGCAGCTACTTTTTAGTAGCATGTGAATTATTAGATCCTTCAAAACCCACTCCTTCCAATTGTCACCATAATACACACTAATTGTGTGCCAGTGAATAGTTTTCAGCTGTATGAATATATTTTTCCATTCTTAAAAGATTGCTGAAGTGTTAAATAAATAATGAATATAGAGTTCCAGTTGATTTTCATCTGCAAAGCTTTCCAGCCAACAGGTATGAGGATTGAAAAAGCAGCTTCTAAGCTTTCTGGTTGTTCAGACAATTAAGGCATGGTTAGTGTTTACGCATAGCATGTGATAGTTCTTTGTTATTTTAAATGGATTCGTTCTGCTCACAGGGCAGACGGTATGTTAGTTGATGTTAATTGGCAGCATTTTTTGATAGTCTCAGTGACAAGAAGCTGAATAGATGTGAACTCTTTTCTGCTCTGGCCTCACAGGTAACTTTTTTCAGGTCAGGGCTACTGTTCATTAATACCATGTTTTCTGATATGCAGCTGCCTGTATTATATATCTGGTGGAAAGTGTCTTTTGTTTTTCTTTTTTTCTTTCTGTTCCAGAATTGCCCACTTGGCATTTATTTCTGCTGGAGTTTTGGGAGATTAGTTGTGTGTGTTACAATATAGGAATTTACAGCTTCTAAGGAGCAGTCTGAATAGAGTCAGTTCTGCAGTACTCTATCTGATGTGCTATAACCACTTTAGAAAGCTGTGCCTCTGACATCTCAGATACCAAGCTTTCCTCCTCAATTGAAGCATGATCCATCCCACAGTTTTCTTCTATAAGATGGTTTCCTGGTTAGAATATCTTCGTTTTTTCACGAGCCATGCTTGCCTAGTGTTTCTAGAGGGGTCTGACTCTGCTAGGGATTTTTCTACAGCAATTTGAGCAAAGGCTTAAAGCAGAAGCAACATACACACAGGGTGACTTGCTTTAAAGTTCAGAATGCCTACAGATACTGGCGTAACCTGGAGCTGGTATCTTTGCTCCTTCCTGGAGAGTGGTTTTCTGCTTGATTGCTAAGGCTACCTTTTATGCCCTCTAGATTTTTTGTGTGTGTGTGATTAAATGAGGAGACAGTGGAGGTTAACCCTTTGATTCCTCAAAAATAGTAGTAAGTATACACAATCCTGAAAACGTCTATAACTACTAGTGATTTCATGGGCACTTGTCTACTTGGCTTTTTCCATTTCAAATTTTTAAACACTTTGACGTTCTATTCTTACAATTCAGCAATTGTATGAGAAAAATAAATTGAAAGATTCTGATGCAGAACTGAACTAATCTGTTTTAATAGCCTAGCAGTAAATCCTCTATCACATTTAGGAAGATATTTTTAAACAAAGATGATCTTAAAAGGAAGAAATAACTAAGATTAAGAAGTGAGATGTGGTTGGCTTTTTCATGTCTGTCTCAGATTTTTGTGACTTTAAGTGAGTCAACTTTTAACTGACACAAAGCTAAATGGAAAATATTTATATTTCCTCTTAAGAGTGTTGTAAAGCTTAATCTTTGAAGTGTCTTGAGATTTTTAGAAGGAGGAAGCAATACATGCAGAATTTTGAGGATAATTTCTCATGGTTTATGAGAACAATATATTAAGTCTAACTCTCTAGAGCATTCATAACTTCCTTATAAATTGTCAAGATGAAATAGTTTGCTACACATTTCCAGGTGCTAGAGACTTGCAGTATTCACAGACTATTTCTTTTCATTATCTTCACCAAGAAGTACATGGTTTTCTAGTTGTGCCTGCCATTAGAAGGCAAACGATTTTCTATGTTAAATTATCCTAAAGCAAGGTATTATTTATCTATGGTGTGATTAAAGGGAGCAGCTGCTTTTTAGTCTTTTAAATGAGTGAACTCTGTAATTTGGAGACCCACAAGCTCTTTTTCAGCAGTCTCTGCATTAACAACTTTCTAATGCTCCACAAATCATCACCTTAAGAATGTACATATCTTTTTTTGCTTTGCTGCTGAGCAAATCCTGTAATTTCAAGTCACAGAAGGAACAGCGTATTTCCAAGTCAGCAGTGTGGGGGTTATACGTCAGACTGAATGCACGTGGCCTGGGTATTTGGCTGTCAGAGAAACAACTGGGAGTTAAATGTAGCAAGTGGTGTTAGTGTGGTGCCACACTGATATTGATAGAAATAATCAGGCCAACAGTAAAAGCCTGAGGAAATCCCAAATGTGTAGGGACAATGTGTTACCTGCTTATGTGGCTTGATGGAGGTAAGCTGAAGCCTAAATGAAGCTGTGCCTGATGTGACACCTGATAACTTGGGCAGCTTTTACCACCAGGTTCAACCTGGTCAAGTAGAACCATTTGAAAAAAACCACATCTTTCTCAAAAGATGTTTTTAGAGAGGGGCATAGATGAATAATCCATCTCAGTTTCAGCTAAGGAATAAACAAGAAAGAAAGGAAGGGTGTTTTCATTTTTCAATTTTATGCTTATAGGTGTACTGTGAATAACTGGACAGGCTGGATATCTTCTGTCTCATCAGTCTTTATTTAAGGGAGTTTCCTAATTCTAGCACTATATATAGAATGCCTAAAATAAGGGCATGTGTAAATCTAAAGCATTTCAATGATGTAGGAAGGTGTACACACACACACACAGAGGACTTTGCAGTGAAGGTGCAGTAAATTGTAACTGCCTTGCAGTTAGCAAAACTGTGCCTTGCTTGGCATTGCAAACAGGGGCTTGAGGCTACCACTAGCAGAAACAGGAGCTAAAGATGTGATCAATGGGGGAATATGACAGGTTGGTCTTTTTTTGTTTGTGTTTCTAGTTTGCTTTAGACTAAACTAATGAATTCTTAGTAGCAGGCCACATTAGATGTTAAATTACATCTCTCATAAAAGCAGATTCTTGGCCTGGGTGGCATAGCTGCAGTGAAAGTAAAGGAAATGTAAAAAGAAAGGTGTCTTCAGCTTGAATTCTCTTGGGTTTGCTTGAATTCTTTTGGATGATACAGAAGTCTGTGACCTTTTGTTCACTCAGCCAGAATGACCTAGTAAATGTCCTATATGTAATTAGGGCTTACTAAAAATCAGCACAGATTGAATAGTTAAGGTTCAATAAAAGAAAATGGGTGTTAAAGGTTCTTATTGGACCAAGTAAAGCATTTGACTAAGAGTTGCTTTTAAGTCTCTTCTTATGAGCTCAAGCTATTCTCATACTAATTTGGTTCCAATCTGTTCTGTATAATACTGATTAGCAAGGGGGATACATTGCTTGAACCATTGTTTAGAATACATGTGGTGGTGTGTCAAGACCTACTTGTAAAATAAATTCTTAAAATGGACATGTTTAGGTTGTATTTTTTTAACCATAAGAAGAGTTTCTCTGTAACAGGAGTTACCAAAATATCTCCTGTGTGTTCAAAACATTTTTTTTAATATTCACAGCTTTGGTGATATGCTGTTCTGAAGTTATTTGTTCCCTGAATGGTGCTAAATTGTGCAGCTCAAAACTTTTATTTTGAATTCAAGCAATACGTCATGGAGACAAACTCGCTTAACCATGATACTGCATTTCTAACATTAGATGAGTCTTTTTTTAGAATACTGAGGTCTTGTGATTCTACTGGGTGATGCATGTGGAGTTGTTGGAAAGATTTTTGTTCTTAAACTGTTTTGGCAAAAACATCAGCTAAAATAATTAACATTGCTTAGAATAGTATATGGGACCGTGGTTGGACAGAGGAGTGTGGTTATCTGTGCTGCTGGAATCTTGGCTGCTGGAGATTAATAGCATTCATGAGTCTGAGGTGCTTTTTAGGATCTCTTTCCTATCTGAGTATCTGTTATTGAAGTATGATTCTTCTAGTGTGAAATGGATTGGCATTAACCTAAGACTTTTCTGATTGCCGAAAGGCCTAAGTGTCCCTTAAAGGTTGAAATAGTAGGACACTAGTACACTGCGTGGCTGGAGACTTGCTGTGGAAAATATGTATTGCCTGGATGCTTTTCTTTGCATTGGTTTTAAAAGCAAGAATGGAAGGGCTGTTTGCTTGACTGCCTTTAGAACCACAAGTTTGCTGCCTTCTCAAAGAGCAAGTCGGAAGAGGGGGATTACTGCATAGAAGTAGCCTAGAATAGAAGGAGGGTTTCCAGTCCTATCCTATGGTTTCTGCTCTCTGAAGCAGTGCTGAGCAGTGCTGTTCACAGCACTGGCTCCTCAGAGCCGTAAGTGCAAGTAGGGGGAGAGCTGGGGAGACATGCTAATGAAATCCTGCTGGACTGTTCAACATCACATCCTGCCTGAATCTTTATATATTGACTTCATTATTTCAATATCACTTTCTAACATTTATTTTAGGACAAGACCAGAGTTGTGTCTCCTATTATTGATGTAATTAATATGGACAACTTCCAGTACGTGGGGGCGTCAGCTGATTTAAAAGGCGGTATGTACCTGTACTGGAATACAGACTTTAAAAAAACCCATCAAGAATCAAAGCTCATAATCACTGCATTTGTGGAATGGGCAATTAACATACTGTTCTTCCCTTTCATAGATCTAGTTTCAAGTTCTGTAGGTCACTTGCTTCTTGGCTTGGATTTTAATTGGCTTTATCAGTCTCTGCTTTAAAATTCATCTTTATTATACTAATTCTTATAAGTTTATGCTGCCTTTTACCAATATGCAGGACTTGCTCCAAGGTTTGTAGGGTTGTGTAAATGCGTCAGAAAAAGCTAATAGCCAGAGTTTATGGTTCTCTTTTTAGATAACACAGGCTTTAATTGCTCACTAGTTTAGAAGCCCATCAACAATGCAGTGTCTATGAGGTTTTTTTCAAGATGCTGGTTTGCTTAAAAAATTTAACTCTTCTGAATAAGCAGAAGACTTTGGAATGTGTTTTAAAAATAAATGTTTGTCAGCCATGATCTGTAATTGTGAAAACAGTCACACGTGACCACGAAAATTTGTAGTGTTTATACCTCTGCCATTAAAAAAATCCACTGTTAAATTGAGAAATACTACAGTTTCAATATGTCTAGGTAGTGTAAAGCATTGACAGCAAATATCAAAATTACTTTTGAAGCCCTAAATAAGAATAAATAAAAAAAAATTCTTCTCATCTCCTTTTTCAAAGAGAAAGAGGGCAACTGTATGCTAAACTCCTTACTTATTACAGATTTTTAAAACTTCTTTCACTGCTAACAAGAATCTAGTATTTAAAATAGCTATTCTCTACCCACTTATCCCCTTTTTTTATTATTGTTTGTAAGTAATTGTTCCCACAACCCTGGAAACTGACCTGTCTGCATAAAGGTGTAAGATGAGCCACAGTATAAAAATGATAGTGCTGTTCTCACAGTGTCCCATCTTTTTCTGAGTGGACTTTCTTGAGTGAGGAAGGAAAAAACAGTTTCAAGTCTATTCTTTTAGGTTCTAGTCTTTAACTGGTCACCTAGATTGTTCCAGTAAACGAAAATAGAAGCAGTATTTGCATAATGTTGCATATGCTACAAGTTCATCAGTGATCTGGAGGTGAGAGGTTCTATATCCTTTTAACTAATATTTTGAAATGATGCCTACGGTGCATATATTCACAGTATGTTAATGTATACTTCTGTGCTATTGTGTGTGCCAGCATTATTAAACCTTAAGGCCTTTACTTGATCTATTCATTAAATCTCGACTACAAAAATCCCCTGTACCATTATGTGGCTTTTATTGTCATCTGCAAGAGGAGAAGGAATTCTTTCCTTGAAACCTTAGATTGGTTGCTGCTGGGTTCATGCTAAATTCTTTCCAAGTGGGAGAAGATTGAGAGATTGTTTCACTTGCTACTGCTCTTCATGCTTTATCTTTGAAACTACATTTCCCAATTCATTCATTTATCTATTACTGTTTAGTACTCATTTTTTTCCCTTTGTGCACAACAGAGATTGGATTTTTCTTTTTTTTTTTTAAGGTTTGTGAAGCCTACGTACTTCTGATTGAGGAGTGAGAAACTGTCTCTTTTTAACATTAATAGAAATTCTGCACATAGCAGTGTGCCAAGCTATTTGAGGGTCAGTTGGAATATGAATAATATATTTCTTGTCAGTTCCCAAAAGACAGATTGCCATGTTAGAGGCTCTACAGCATTTGGCACCACAGGACATTTCCACTGGGGCCAAGTCTAAACATGGAAACCGAACTATGCTTTCAACTTTAGGTACAGTGTCTGTGTGGCTGAAGCATGGAGAGTTGAAACAGCTGGGACAGCATTTGTGCCTGGTCTGTCTTGAAAGGACTTAATCACCCAAGACAAGCAACCTACCAAGTGGTACACACTTTTTTCTAAGTGGACACATCTGAAATAATTCCAAAGTCTGGCCAAAACTAAATCTATGCACTTCATATTACAGGGTTTTTTTGGGGGGTTGTTTTTTTGTGGGTTTTTTTTGGTGGGGGAGGGGAGTTTCTGAAAGTGTTTATGCCACCCTGAGAAACTCTGTAATTACTGGAACAAGCTGTAGCTAACTGAGATCTAATAATTTAGAATATGCCTGTGATGCAGTTTACACTGGATAGAATTTCATACTGGATATGCACTGTGTTTAAAAATACTCCTTTTACAGAGTTACTGATACTATCTCATTGAGTGCAGATTTTTCCCAGAGTCTGTGAAAATGGAGACAGAAAACCAGTTTTGAATGTGTAGAGACTTTATACACTTGTTCAGTTTGTGAGAGTGCTGTGTTCCAAAAGAGACCCCTTGTGTTCACTGGAGGACACGGTAACTGTCTCTATTGCTGCTGCTGGAGAGCAGTGGGTTGTTCAACTTCTCCCAGATGCAAGTAATTTTGCTGGCTATCTAGGATGAAATGCGGCTTTTTAACGACATGGAAATATTGGAACTCATTGTACTCTTCATGCTGAACCAGTACTGTAGGTTGTAGCCATTTTACAGTTTTGCTACTTGGAGTTTTGGAGTAGTTAGGCAGTCTTTCATTTTTACAATGCAACATTTCATGAAATACTCAAACATGGAGAGAAAGCTGTCATATGTGCTGTAAAGACTGTTCAGGGTAATTTCTGTATTGTGTGTGCTAAGTATCTCATGACTTAAAATGAAAACTGTGGAGTTTTTAACTTCCTACATCAGTCATTGCTATGCACCTTTACAGATGCAGACAGGCAGTTTGTAGGGCTGTAATGTTGTCTGTTTACTTTAGCTTTTTTTCCCACTTCCCCCACAAAGTAATTGCTTTATCTTTATACTGGAGAATGAAAACTATTGACATCTGTGCACCAGAAGTCTGGAAATCATTCATTACATGACCTCATAGGATCTAAATGTGTTTGGCAGCAGGCAGAGTGTACAAGGCTGATTTGTGAGGTGTCCTGGGAGAGGACTATGGGCCTTGTACAGTTTTTTAATAATGTTCATGATTATGGGCATAACCCAGCACAAAAACTGTTATGAAAGTGTTTCCTATATGAAGTTTGTCCTATACCAGCTCTGTACCATTGCCTAAAAGAGGTAATTTAATGGCTGAAATGTAGAAAGGTGCTATAGGCAACCTATTGATCTTGTCTGTTCTAGTCATCTTTGTACTTCTGTGCTTAACTCATGGCAGGCCCAGACCAGTTGTTTTTGTGTTCACACTTACATGTATATGCATAAGGAAAGTAAGGTTTTGGTGCTCTAGCACTATCCTCAGGTTTTAAAAATGATGCACTTAAAAACACAATGGGAAAGTAAGAAGTTAAATGGATGTTAAGAAGATAAGTGGAACCTACATAACTTGTTGTGACCTTCATGATAGAGAGCTCTTGCTGTCAGAGTACCTCCAAGAGTACTGCATAAAGCCTGTGTAAATGGAAATATGTGATCACTTCTAAAGAGTAGAAATGTAGTTACTCAGTAAAGATTGTTGGGATCATTTGTAATGGCTGGAAGATCATCACATGGTATTTTCTATTTGATGTAGGGGTACCACTTGGGTTTCCTGCTCTGTGAAATAAATGAAGACAAGATCCAAAGTTTTTTTGTTTGAGATTTACTCTTTCTTCTTTACCTTTCAACTGGACTCCTACTTGTTTGTTTTCTACCCAGAATTTTGCACAAGTTTAAGTTTTAATTTAAATTACGGTTCCCGGTGTTTTTAGTGAACATTATGTTACTACAAATTGAATGTTGACCACAGTAATTTTAACAGCCTACTTTTCTTCTTGAAGGCTTTGACTGGAACCTTGTATTCAAGTGGGATTACATGACACCAGAGCAAAGAAGAGCACGACAAGGAAATCCAGTTGCTCCCATAAAGTATGTCTGTATCACCGCTTCTCAAGTAGATTGTAGTTTGCAGCTAAGCAAAGTTAGAAATCATCTTCTCTGAGTCTGAAAGAATATCTTTACTATAGCTTACATCAATATTGAAATTTCATTAATATATATGGAACATTCTGAGACTCTCAGAAATAAATGGTATTTAAAAATAGTTTAAAACACACCAGTAAATTATTTACTCTTAAGAAAAAATAGATGTCACTTTGTTTAAAGTCAGCTTGTTTTGATAGCTAAAAATACAGCATCAGTTTTAATGTCTTGTTGCTGGCACAAATTGCCACCCTTTAAATGAGGGGCTTATGAGCCAAATGGAGATTTGAAAGCTGCCTCAGAAGGTGGTCGTGGCATTGTGTATGCCATAGAAGTGTGTGGAAACAGCATTTGAAGTGATAGATGCAAAATAAGTTGCCTTCAAAAGCATTGCCAGGTTTTTCAAGGAGGTATTAATCTTGATGTGCAAATAATAGTTACCCCAAGTTCATGGTTCTGTTTAATTTAATTTTTCTTGTTTGTTTAGGACACCCATGATAGCTGGTGGATTATTTGTGATGGACAAATCCTATTTTGAAGAACTAGGGAAGTATGACATGATGATGGATGTTTGGGGTGGAGAAAACCTAGGTATGTGTATTATTTACCTTCTGATCAGCCTTGAAAGAAAGCAGGTTTCATCACTTCCTTTACTGTCAAGGAATCATGGTTTTCCTGATTTTGTGCAAAGAGGGTTAAAATCAGAGTTAAAATTTCATACATGTTATTGCTAAAATCCAAAATGTTTATTTCAGTGAAATAATTATAACAAATTAAAAATGATATGCTAAATATGAGGGAATAAAAGTATTAGCTCATTGAGCAGTGAATTTTTTTTGTAATGGAAGTTAGTTGGTAAAAAAATTACAGGCTGTAGATAGGCAATTAATTTCAAAAATGCTATCTTTTTTGAAAGTCAAGCATCATCCTAAGTTATTAATTAAATATAGTAATGTTTAAATGCTGACAGCTGAAGGCATGTTTTTAAGATGTTGCTTAATTTAATAATGAAAAGTAGGATACAAGAGAAGGAGTTTAATGTTAACCTTAAATCAATTAACTTATCTGACTGAAGAATTACCTGTTTCTAAACTTTGCCAGTAGTATGTTGCTTGGCATCTAAACTTAGTGAATTTTGTAGTTTTATACCCCTTCTTTAGCCCTATGAGATACTGAGGGTTAAGAAGTCATTTTTTCTGTAAGTCCTCATTTTCAGATGTTGAAGTGAGTGAAATTTAGGCAAGAGGGAGGAGGGGCTGAGAGAACTTGTGCTTTGGGCATTTCTTCTTTGAGCAGGTGGTTAAATCTGGCATTAGTAGGTTTTTGTAGTTATTTGCATTACAGTATTATACAAAGATTTTCTCCATGTAAGACCAGTATGTGTTACTTGTGTTAAAACAAAAAAGATTTGAAAGGAACAGAATTCTACAGCTCCTCAAGAATTCCAGTTTGTCGTTAGTTTAGTTTTTTGGGGTAGAGATGCATCTCAGACATTCCAAGTAGTGTGTTTTAGGAACACTTCTCAGGATAGAAGCTTCTCTACTGCACGTGCTAGCTGCAAAATCCTGAAATACCTTGAACTTGTAAAAAGCCACGAGTATTTTGAGTTACTGAAATCTGCATATGCATTAAGCATATGCTTGGCCTACAAGGAAGTGTCTGCTTTATAGAGACATGGTAACCAAATGTTTAATGCTACTGTAATGCACTGAAAAGTTGGAAGTGGCATCCCTATAGTCCTGTCTCTGCAGTACTTGAAGAAACCCTTCAGATATTTTGAGCAATTACATTCCATGTTTCTGTTGTCTCGCTCTTTTGTCTGTATAGTGCTAAATTGTATTAATGTAAACATAATAATTTTTCATTTTTTAAATGTCATGGAAAGCCATTGGATAAATTTGATGCAGCAATACTCCTATTCACTCTGAAAGCCACTTTTACCCCTCAAGGACTGAAATATTTGATTAGTTACAAGCATGTACTTTAGCAACTGGGTTTTTTCTGAACACTTAGCAACTACTTTTGTGCTTTGATAGTTGAGGCCTTGATAGCAGGAAAGGGCACAAGCAATAGCTCCTCTCTCGAGGATGCCAAGAGATGTTTGTGTTGCTCCTGCTGCATTCAGTTCCTCCCCCTCCATGGAAAAAAGATGGAGGCTTAGGGGTGCCTGAAAAGCAGGCAGAAGGCAGCTAATGATTTCTTCCTAGCTGTCAGACTAATTGAAGATGAGTAAAAAATCACATGGCGTATGATTAATTGGCAATAAATGACGCATGCACCAGATAACTGGAAATCTGTGATGTGCAGTTTAAAATTCAATGTGCACACTTGTCAGGCCTCTTTACTCTCAAGCATAGCTCTAGATCAGTCGCTTGGTGTTACGTGCAAATAACCTGCTAAATGGACTAGCAAAATAATTCTGCACATCATATTCATTTATAAAAGCTAGCATTTTTCCTTCAAGCATGTACAGAGCAGCTGTTATATGAGGTTTTGTTCACATGTCAGTATCAATTTGGAAAATTTCAAGATGAGCCTGCAGTATTTTCTCTAAACTGCCCAGATTACCATGAAGATAGGTACACTCTCAGACTGTTGCTAAATGTAACTGGTAACACGTGTCTGCTGTACAAAAAGCGGATCAAGGTTAGTTCAGTCTTGTCTCCAACTCAGCAACTCCAGTTCTCAGTATGTTTATGATGCTTTTTGATAAGCTTAGGAGAATCGGAGTACACCAGAAAACTGGGTGGACCATGAGGAGGTTTGGGTCTAATTTGAAAATCTTGGCTTTTCTTACTAATTTTTCTAAAATCAGGGAATGAGTAAGACATTCCTTGTCTTCTATATTGATGACACACTCTAATAAAAAGAACGAATCTGTTACAGAGGAGTAACTTCATCTCATAACGAATTTTTGATATGCTACTAATGCCTTTTCATTTAAAAACTATGTCCATTGAACTTGCCCCAGTAGTAAAATTTCTTTTCCTACTGTTTGAGTATAACAAAATGGTTGTTTTAAGGCAGTTTGTGGGGTTGTTTTGAGTTTTAGTTGCTGTAAATTCTTTTTTCTTCTTCTGTGCAGGCTTTAGAAGCCATGTTGGTGCAAATAAGAATTAGTTTGCTTCTGCCTGTATTCTAGTCCTTTGCTCTCTTTCCCACTGAGCTATTTTACATAATGTTCACTTCTTTTGAGATTCTTCATGATCTAAGGTGCTGGAAGGTGTACAAAAACTAAAAATTATTTTTGCCTGTTGTCCCATGTAAATGCAACTGGATAAGTTACTGTCAAAAACAATATTGTCATTCATGTTTTTGAAGTATGATCTATCTATGGCTTGGACTATGTTGACTGTACAGGATTCATGGATATGGCCATCAAGAAGAAAGGCAGTTAACTTGCACTGCCAACAGATGAAATCACATCTTTTTATTTACTTTTAAAAATTTTTTACATTTCCCTGGACATGCAATTAAGATGATGTGTTCTCTAACCTGTAGTTGTTGGGTTTTATGTTTGTTTTGGTTTTTTCAAATTTAGTTTTGAAGTAATTCTGCTATTATGACTTCTTTTGTGCATGTGGAGGAGGGCTTCTAAGGGAAGAAGGCATGTCACTTAGTTTGTCATAAAAGAGACACTGACTTTAATTTAGAGATGCCTTTTTTTTTTTTTTTTTGTAAACCTGTGGAAAGATGCTGAATGGTTTTGAGGAGGCTTGAAGGCTGTCTAGTATGAGCTGCTGGACTAAAGGGGGAATCATCAAAATTGAAACAGTGCTGCTGGAAGCACCCTTCTTACTGCACTTACGTGGAATTAATGTGGAAAAGTTCTCTCTCAGCACTAGGTGACTTCTGCTATCAGAGGTCAAAACTGAGAAAAGCATCAATATTTCTAGACCTTCTTGTCATCACTAGTTGGCTCAGATCATTAGATTAGCTTAAAAGTGTACTGTCCATAACCTTCAATTTACAAAAGCTAAGTTTTTATTTGGTCTATCCTCAAGTCAACATTGACTTGATATGACTCCTTCCAATGTTTGGGAGTGGTTTTTTATCTGCTATAGTAGGTTAGCAGCTTGAATCTGTTGAATTTTTTAGTTTGCCTCGATTTCACTGTTATTCCATCTTCAGCTGAAAAATTTTATTATAAACTAGATCATTATTTATTAAATGTACGTACTATTGTTTACTCTTCAGATAAAGCACATACACCTAACTCACTGGCAAATGGCAGCAGGGTTTATGGATTTGAGCAATGCTGGTAACTTCAGATACGAGAAGATACACATTCTGCTTCCAAGATAGTATGTTTATTTCTGCTGCGCTTGCAGAATCATAAATGCTGAGATATATGCCTTTGTTTATCCTAGAATTTATCAAAAACTGTCTTGCTGAACTTCTCAGCAACAATCACTAAAAGCCTTCTCTCTGAATAGAATACAAAATAACAGTATTTTATGATATTGGTCTTTCATTCCTATTTTTATTTCAGAGATCTCATTCAGAGTTTGGCAATGTGGTGGGAGTCTAGAAATCATCCCTTGCAGCAGAGTGGGTCATGTATTCCGCAAGCAGCATCCTTACACGTTTCCCGGTGGGAGTGGTACTGTCTTTGCAAGGTAACTGCTAAATAGCCATGGTTTGGATTTCCTCAGATGATCAGCAGGTGGCAGTAACTTCATTTAAGGGATCTCATCTTTAGGACTATTTGCAGTATTATTTGTCATGGTAAACTATTAATTAAAAAGAAACTAATGACTGAGTCAGCTATGTAGGTTGAGAGAAGAACCTGATCTGAAAGAGGGAAACTTCTGGTGGACACAGACTGAGAATCTGGAAAATAAGGAAATGCTTAGCTTGGTATTTCATCAATATTGTGTTTATTTGATTTTAAAGAAGTCTTTATTTTCAGAACTGTGTCATAGAACTTCATTTTATAGACAGTTTCATTGTTCACTAAGAGCCAGAATACACTAAGTTATGAATATGCTTTGCTTGCTTTTTGTTAGCATGTGATCAGCATGTGAGAGGCAAATGATTATGGAGACTGATTTCAGTATTTGTGCCAGTCTCTTGGCAACTGAGTTCTCTCTCATATTTGCTTTTCCTGTGCTATGTTTAAAAGTGCATTTTCTACAGACCTAAGAAACTGCAGTTTTAAAGGCTTAGATTAGTATGCCTGTTAATTTTGCTGGTGATACCCATGCATAGCAGTAGCTGAAATACTGGGCTGTCTCCTCAGTTTCTCTTCTATAAAGTGGGAACAGCAGTGCTGATTCATGTTCATAGTGGTTTTTACTTAATATGGATAAAAGTATTGTGTGAATGTACCAAGGGCATTTTGATCAAGGCAGTATCAGTTGCAGTTGAAGAATCACTGTAGATTTTGGTTTAGAGAATTGGACTTGATGCTCAGGGGGCTGAAGTAGTACAAGTCTCGGCTACAGTTCTGTGGGTTAAGAGCTGGAAATAAAACTGTTTATTTACCCTTGAAGGGATGTGGAGCCCAAACTCTGTTCAACATGAAGCAACACAGAGAGTGCAGATGTACTTAAATTCATAAGAATCTTCTAAGCTGCTGATATTTTTGAACTTGTGATTCACTTTAGACTGAGGAATCTCCTTAGGGTGTAGTTCTTCCCTTCCATGCTGGTTGTGCCACCAAGGTGACTTTAATGAATTTAATAGTCTGCTAAAATAAAGTCACTGTCCTGTTTCTCTCAGTAGTTATCGTAGACACAGTAGTATTTTTCTTCTTTTTACCCATTCTTTGTGGTTTTTATGCTGCAGTGAAAAACGAATAATAGTATTTATGTGAACACAAAAGCTAGCAATGAAATATCCTCAACACATCATATCTCTGTTGCAACATTTATAGGGTGCATCAGGAGAGTAGAAAGATTTGCCTTTCCAACTGCATTATGTAATCTTAGGATGCAACTGGTTTAGTTTAATGAGGTTTTGAAATGACAGTGTCATAACAAGGAGCAGGGTTAATAAAAGTGAATAAATGTATGAATATACTGTGCAGTTTTCCCATCTTTGGGGTGTTGCCAAGATTTTCTGATTTTCTCGTGCTGTAAATAGCTTTCTTGGATGTCAGACTGATATAATGGGATGCCTTAAAATCAATTTCAGCGATGAGAGAATATGAAACCTTAGGTAATCAGATATCTGTGTAATACAGATATTATAATACAGATGTGTGTGGGACCATGGCGCCAAGAAATTTGGTGCATGGGATCTGTGATAGTGGCACAGTTGGGACATGTTGGTTGTAAGCAGTTTGTTCTGGACTGCTCTATTTTTAGCTGACTCATCAGTATGCATGGCCTTTTGGCAGCCCACACAGGTTGGAAATTTTGGATGAGACACTGAATGTCCTGGCCATGTGATGTGGGCAGGTACAGCTTGTGTCCAGCAGGATTTGTGTGGCCAGTAGGTGCTGCCTTCACACAGCACTCCAGATGAGCCAGTGAGCCTTGCAGGCCCCAGTCTGCTCCAAGCAAAGCTGCCTCTGATCTCTCCGTGCTCTTTCATTAACTGGCTCAGCATTAGGTGCACCCCATGCTGTGTTCCTCAGCACCCTGAGTTCTTCAGAGCCTTGCTAGTTCAGGCAGTTCTCAGCATCTACACCGTGCCCATAGTTGTGTCACACTCAGCCTGAGCTGTTCTTAATCCCTGAGTATGGGGCAGTGGGATGCAGGCAGGCATTCTGGCCTTGAAAGTTGCTCGGAAGTCATTAAACCGTGGCAAACGAAGTAGTTCCTCTCCCACCACCAAAATCTGTTTGGCCTGTGGGCAGCCAAGCTGGTTGCTGAGCAGACAAGAGGGGCTGAGTGACTGACACGCACACAGGCCTGAGAGACTGCAGGTGAGGGTACGCTCACATAGCTTCTGACCTGGACTGAGTGCAATTTTGCTTACAAAAAACTAGAGGAATCTCTGCAAGAAAAAAAATCAGTCCTCAAACAAAAAAGTTACTCGGGTTTGTCTTGTAACATTTTTATTCCCCACATCCTTTTTTCTCAGCAGCCTGCAAGCCTCCTCACTTCATCCTGACTATGTTTTGTCTTTGGAATTAGAAAATCGTATTAAAGAAGTTATTGGCTGACTGAGTTCACTCCAGTTGCTTTAGATGAACTTTCTGCCGATGTAAAATAAGCTTCAGAGCATGGTAGTTGCAACTGAAATAAGACTTAATTTTCTAAGCATGAAGTTATAAACAATAGAAGTAAATGAATTTTATGTGGAAGCCAGGGGAGGGAAAAAGCCATTGGACCCTCTTGCAGTCCAAAAGGAAATTTAAAGACACCACTTACATAAATACAGGAATTTTAGAGATGTTTGATTAGAAGTGAAACATCTGGGTTAGTGGTTTTTTCACATTTATTACAATAATCAATCTCAAATTTTAAAACATTTAAAATATTTTCTGATTGCTGTGTTTCCTCTTACCTCAGCTACAGAAGACTTGTTTGGTTCATAGCCTTAAATGTTGTGACAGTTTGTGTCTTTTTGGAACTTTGAATGCTGTACTGGTAGGAATAGGATGAAGCCTGAAAATGTCTTGCCGTGTTAACACATCTGTTTTCAAAAATGTAAAAGACATTATTAAATATTGCCAGTTGTTGAGATTTTTATGTTCCAAATTAGCTTGCTTTATCCAGGTGAACACTCACTGAATTTGTCTTCTGTCAAGTTACTCTTATAAAAAGATCAACCAAACATCAACCTAATAAATTCCATGCAATTTGCAGGAAGAACTGAAATATGTGTGTTAAATTCTGGATGAAAACCAGAAGCAGTGATGACTGGGGAAAAGACAAAAACTTCGTTATAAATGCATTGATTTCAGTTATGTTACTCTCTAATGGTTTTCTATTACTTGGGTCTTTTATTAGGGTCTCTTCTGCCTGGCTTGAGGCAGCTGACCATGTAGTACTGGGAAGAATTAAAATCAACCTGAGGAAAAATTGCATAGTTTAATTGCACCTAGAGAAAATATAACCCGTGTGTTTTGTATCATTGTCCCTAGAAATACACGCAGGGCAGCAGAAGTCTGGATGGATGAGTATAAAAATTTCTATTATGCAGCAGTGCCTTCAGCCAGGAATGTACCTTATGGCAAGTAAGTCACAAGTGCTTCTTTGCCCTATTTGTTTATTCTTCATGAGACAGCACCTTTTGAGGTGAAAGCAGTGCTAAATCCAGTGTTGTCTCTTTAGGATATATTTCTACAGTTGTACTGTTCTTGAGTTTTCTGTGTATTCCATAAAATATATGAAGACAACAGGCTGATTTTGACAACTCCTTTTTTCTTTTTCTCTAGTATTCAAAGCCGAATGGAACTCAGAAAGAGACTTAACTGCAAACCCTTTAAGTGGTATCTTGAAAATGTTTATCCTGAGTTACGGTGAGTTTCGGCTGAAACAGAGTTCATATGGAGTTTTCTTTTTTGCCCTCCCCAGAAATTACTGGTTTCTCTTTCTCCATCCTTGGATGTAAAGGGTGTGTTTTACTTTATCTGTGAATGCAATGCCTCATGCAGGTTTATTGGCTTTTTTTATTAATTCTGTTCTTAAAGAGTCATTTTTCCCTAGTTATCTGCTTTTTCTTTTTCTACAGCTGTAGTATTTTAGAGAACAGTCTCCAAAGGACTCAGCTTACCTGAGCCTGAAGCTAGTCTCCTACACAAGCTATTTGCTCAAAAGCACATGTTCTGTATCCTGTTGTCATCCTTTTAAAGCTTTTGCCTTTGCATAAGCACGTGTAGTTAAGTGAGGAGACCGAATCTCATTGCAGTACAAATGATGACAGTCAGCAGCCAAGAGGGCCTCATATGTTTGGCAGACAAGGGTAGATGCCTACGACTCTGAAAAGCTGAGTCTTGTGCTCCTCCTTCTCTCCTTTTCTCTTGTCACTGAATAATCACTGACTTTTGGGAAGGGCTGAGAAGAGGGAAATGAGGGATAACACTTCTAACAGTTTGTGTAACATGAATGCATCCTAACTAATGAAAAATCCTTGAAGAGAAATACTTTTTGAAAGGGTAGAAAGATTTTGGTTAAATAACCCATTAAGAAGTATGTTGGTCAGATCTGAGCCCATAAACTAATCTGACTAGTCTGCCAACCTAATATTGGTAGTGCAGTGGTGTAAGATACTGTGTGTAGCTTGTAAGAATACTTGAGGTTTTTTCCTGGGGGCACTTCATGTCAGTGGTGAAAGGTAACTGCTAGTGACATACAGACTTGAGATGCAAAAGCACCACCAGCTATTACAGCCCCAGTGCAACATGTACAGACACACATACTAACAAGTCTCATAAACCAGGATGATACTGAGGAAATAAGTTTTCCTTTTTTTTCCTCTTAGAAGTGCCAGAAGATATTTGGTTTTGTCTAATTCATCAGAAAAAATGTTTCTCCTGGAAAATGTGCTACCATAAGCATTACTTACATGTAATTTTGTCTTATTCTGCCATCCCTCATGTGCTCATTCTACTGGGTTGGATTATTATTCTCATAATATGGTCTGAAGTTTTTAAAAGCTCTGATATGCCCTTGTTTTACTGTTAGACATGAACTCATGGGCTCTACCCTCAACTGTACTTTGCTGAATGGACTTGCCTAGGTGTTTCCATGCTAGGAGTGTGCAACCGTGAGAAAATAAGATATCAGAAAAACTTTGATTCTTTTTTTTTTTCAAATTCCTAACCCCCATTTTAACATTTCAGTAAAAACAGTCTGAGAAAAATGTAGTGTCCTATTTCTGCTACAAACTATGTTGCCTGAAAAGACAAAAGGACTTGATGACCTAACTGATAACATTCAGCTTTGAGTCACTTTAAATGATGATAAGTCATCTTTAATTTGATTTTTGTGCTGAGTTTTTATGCTCATCCTCCTTCTCTGGTATAAGTCTTCTGGTACTCTGTGGTAAGCTTGCAAGTTTACTCATGCTGGAGCAATTCATGATTAGGTAGTTGCCTCCCCTCAAATGATGATTGAGATTTCCAGATAATAGTCATCACTCATCCTTAACCTCTCATCTTAAAAATACTCTGTGTATTTTTACAAACAAGGAGTTTAAAAAAAGACCTGAAAAAAACTTCCCAAACAAACCCTGAACTGAATTAAGCAGATATTTCTGGTTTTGTTTCAGGGTACCTGATCATCAAGATATAGCCTTTGGGGCTTTGCAGCAGGGTACCAATTGCCTTGACACTTTGGGCCATTTTGCAGATGGTGTTGTTGGAGTTTATGAATGTCATAATGCCGGGGGAAACCAGGTCTGTATGCCATTAATTTCATTTTCTACAGTAAGTCTTAAACAAAAGAAAGAAAGTGAAGCTAAACTTTTTAACTCAAGCAGTTTACTGTGTACTGGTGAGGGAAAGATGAATCCAAAGCAGCAGATCGGTTGTTGTAACAGATTGGCTAAATAGCTTCTCCCTCAAATATAATTTTGCATTTTCAGGATTAGGAATCTGAGCCCAGAGATTCATTCAGTGAGCATCACATTATCCCCTTCCTTTGTCACTATTAACATTTGCTTTTGCAGTAGAGGCCATAACTTCCTTCCCAGGGGTTTTGTAGTTGCATAGAAAGCTTTTTTCAATGAAATGGTGTGTTTGATTTTTGGGGGTGATTTTTACTTAAGAAAATATTTGGGTTGCTTTAAGCATATGGCCTAGGGTCAGCAAAATAATTGCTTTGCTGTGCTTCCCTATTAGTCATTTACAGTTTGCAGTAGTGGAGTATAAAAAAATCTGTCATAAATCTCCATTTGGCTCTTCTAGAAAACAGAGGTGCCTAGATGTTCACTCACAGAAAGGGGAGTGTTTTAACAAATCCTTTCTAATCCTACTCCTAAACTAATTGCAAATGTGTCAGATCTGTAAATGAGAGCATTAATTATTTCAAAGAATCTATTTATGCAGTTGTGACTTAGTTATCATTCATGAAATACACACAAAGGTTCTCACTGCTTTGTGTGCTGCTTTGTCACTAAATCCTTGTCAGATTAAACCTGACTTTAAATCAAATGTAATATTAATGTGTCAAGTACAGCTGTTAAAATAGAAGGCTGACCAATTAAAAACTACTATTGAATGACTGTCAGAAGTTTGCTCTAATTTAAATTAGAATGGGAAAACCCTAAAATAAGATGAAGCCTAAAATAAAGTAATTTCCCAGAAGATGTATGATGACAATTCTTTCAAATCAACGTGTGAGAAATGCCTCCTTTCCCTATCATTAAAGAGAATTTGTCTGTGGAGGATCTTTCAATTACCTTTTTGAAAGTACCCTCATCTTTTCAGAAACCACAGGGGATTTTTTGGGAGAAAGGGTAGACATGTCATAAGTGCCATGGAGCAGAAATCTTAGAATTTTCTGCTGATGTTGTGTATTCTTTATAGATACACAAAGTTATTTTTCTCTTTCCAACTCCCCTCCCCTGAATCTGACCCTCTTCTTTCTGTGTTGTTTCTTCTGTGGCACTGACCTTGACAAGCCAGTATGCACTTGCTCTGAACAAATACCTTTGAGAGGACATTCAGCTTAAGAAGCAGGATGGGTCAAAACCAGGTTTTATGTCCAGGCAGAACTCATATTGGGTTGAAAAGAAGTAACAGCGTGGGAGTAGAGGGATAGGGAACAAACCACAGTCTTTTAATCTGTACTTTGTGTTTTGCACCTTATTCTTATCAAGAGGTTTTTTGGGGAGTTAAGAGCACTCGGATATTATAGGCTGTGGCAATCTTCTCCTGTACTTGAAGAGTGTACTCTGGCTTATGTTCAACACAACTTAAAATGCAAAACCAAAGCAAAAATGGGATTTCTGCCCCCCTTTTCCCCTGCTCTCCCCTCCCCAGGCTGGTAGAACTCAGTGGCAGCTGTGCACCTCCAAAGGGCTGAATAGATTGTGGTACATTTGATAGTATGTAGAGTAGCTAAAGGTAAAACCAAATGCACTTAGGTGCAAGGGGAAAATTTCAGGTTAGTTGTATTCTACTAACTTTTTATTTCTGAGTTGACACAGATTTTTTGAGATATTCCAATTTTTGCATAAAGCTGTCCAGTTTCCAGGCTGTGCCCTGAGCATATACACTGCTTGCAATTTTTCTTTTCCTATGGTGTAATGGAATTTGTTCTGTTTTATCTCCATTATAGTCATAGTTACTGACCAGTGGAGGAAAGCATCTGTGTCTCGTAACATGAAGGGCCATCGTGTAGATGTTTCTAGCAACAGAGCTTGGAGCTTTTATGAAGAAGCTGTATCTTTGGGTTTTAAATGATTTCTTGCATGATTTCTGTTGTGGCTGGGGCTCATGCAGCCTTTTGATGGAAAGGTGGAGATGTATAAAGGCAATAATTTCAAGGTTCTAGCTCTGACTGCAGGGTTCTCAGACAAGTTTTACTGCATCCCTGGTAGTATTTTCAACTGTCATTTTTCAGTATAAATCTTACAAGGGAAGGGTTCAGGGCCATTTGTAATTCCTGATAAGCTCTGGAAATAACTTGGTCCATTCCTTTAGTTGTGGCTAAAAAAGTGGCTATTAATTTATTATATATCAATGGTTCTTGTTGGCATCTTACAAACTGGACAGAACTGAGAAGTAATTTTGCTGTCATTTGAGTTTAACATGTAGAGAGTAAAAGGAGAAGTTATCAGCTTAAGCATTTGGAAGACAAATAAAGGGATGCACAGATTTGTCCTGGCTTTGCTTTGTTTTCCACAGTTGTCATCATTCTGGTACTTGCAGAATATGGTACCCATCCAGTGACTTGGGACCTGTATGATTGTGGTTTCTTGTACTCTTGGGTTGCAAGTTCTGACAGTGTCCTGAGCATCTCTTCCCAAAGAGATTTAATAATTGTTAAATCTGCTGAGTTTCAAAGTAATTCTACATTTATTTTATTTCTGAAACACGGTTACATGAAAAATAACATTTAAATGTTCGTTAACATACTGGCTTGGCCCTGTATGTCTAGGGTTTTGTAGTATACAACTCTAAATCCTCTTTAGTTGCTTGAGAGAAGCTAATCATGCCATTTTAAGTAGTTTATAAGTGTGATTTGGATAATTAGCCTGGCTTTAATCCAGTGGCTTCTTTCCTCAAAGGATAGTTAGACATATGGAGACCAATGTGGACCCTGGAGACCAAACTTAAAAGGAGAAAGGCATATGGAGAGGGTCTGAACATCAGTGCAAGATCAGGCTCTGTGTGAAAAGATGCTGAGATCAAACAAGCTGGGCAGCAGTACATACAGAACAGCTTTTCTTTGCTCTCTCTTTAGGAGTTGCATAGTTAAATACATTTAAAGGAGATTCTGTTGTACATCATGCCTTGGATGGGAGGGAACATTCTCTCTACCCCTCTTGTGTATTGCTTTCTAGTGGTCTCTATTGTATTAGGAACTGCTGTTTCCTCACTGTGGTCCATATGCTTTGTTCAGTGTGTGGCCAGGGTGGCCAGTGATGCTGCAGACCAAGCTTTTAGGGTTTTTATGTATATAATTTTATATATATATATGTAGAAATACTTCCACATAGAAGACAGGGGAAAGGTGTAATACACACACATATATAAAAATAAACATCTAACTAAATAAGCAGTTGGAGAAATAATTTCCACGAGACCCTGTGTGGCTGCCCGCAGCAGCTGTGTGAAGCCAGCAGAGGGAGCAAAGAGCCAGCTCAGCCCAGAGCTGATCTGGGGACACTGAAGCAAATGGAATTACTGTGTTTAAATGGACTTTTTCTTTCCTGCCTTGTGGGAAGCAATGAACTGTTCTAATGCTTGCACATAGCTATTTGTAGGATTTTAACTTGTGCTGTATATGCAGAGATAGCATGTGTTAACATACACAACTTTGTACACTTTTTGTTTCTTCCTTTTTGTAGGAATGGGCCTTAACAAAGGACAAGTCAGTGAAACACATGGATTTGTGCCTTACTGTTGTGGACAGAGCACCTGGTTCACTTATAAAACTTCAGGGCTGTAGGGAAAACGACAGCAGACAGGTTAGTATGTCGTGATTGCACTCTGCAAATAGTGGGGAAAACAAGGATGGTGAATAAACCATGCACTGGTGATCAGACCTTCTATAGGTTCTACTTTTACTGCTTGTGTGTGTAAAGCTGGAATTTATGATGTCATAAAGGCAGAATAAGCTTTATCCCAACAGGGGCCTTATGTAAAGGTTTCACCCACTGATATATAACAGTGTTTAACTGCCATTTGTGTCTTCTGAAAGAGTTTATATATTCCACAATGTCTTTTTGAAAGGTCTTAGTGAAGTTTGAGTATTATATATTCTGTGTCTCAGAAGAATGTGGTTTGGCTTTCCTTCTTTTCTGTTGTAGCCTCTTCATAGCAGTCACTAGACTCCTTAAATTCATTTTTATCAATGCATCATTGTAACTTCATCTATTTCCCATGCCTGAGGAAAATCACATTTGCAGAGTCATACCATCTTTTTGGCGTACTCATACAACAGCTCATCTCTTTCAGCTCAGTCATCAGTTCTGATCATCTGCCAGCTTCCTTGCTTCTGTGTATCTGTTTTTGCAGAGAGGTAACTGAAACACTGTTTGTTGATGAGGGAAGGAATATTCTTGCCACCCTTCAGAAAAGGAAACTAAGGAAGCAAGATTTTCTTGATAAGGTTTACAGGCATAATATGGTAGACATACAAGAGAAACCACCCCCTTTAAAAAAAAAATCCTGTATTTGGGATTTATTCTGTCATTGACATCATCTTGGACAAAGAACTTTTGACAGCACAGATTGGTTGTCTTCTGTAGAATTGAAAGGTGTCTGACAAATGTCTGGATTTCTGTAAAGTTGTCTACAGCAAATGTGCTTCTTACTTCTCTGTGCTCAGTATTGTAGTGGTACGTGGATGGATTTTGATTCTCATTTTTTTTTCTTCAGACCAAAAGTGTCACACAGATAACTGTGGGACAGTGTATTTGAGAAGCTCTGAACTAGAGGGAAATGTGTTGGTGTATTCTGTGTCTTGCTGAGTGTTAGCTGAAAGAACAGCTGTTTTGGCAAGGCTTGCCAGAACTTACATGCTCTTACTCAAGAATCATCTAAACTGCTCCTATTATTGCAGTTTTTACAGCTTTCCAGGCACAAGCCAGGGAGGCTTATGAAGACTTCAAAGGACAGGATGTAGAATTCTTCCTTTTCCTGCTTTTCCAGGTCAATAACTGTATTTTCTCTTCCAGAAATGGGAACAAATTGAAAGCAATTCTAAACTGAGGCACGTTGGCAGCAACCTCTGTCTAGACAGCCGAAATGCCAAAAATGGTGGTCTCACCGTTGAGATCTGCAATCCTTCTTTGTCACAGCAGTGGAAATTCACACTTAATCTGCAGCAGTAGAAGGACTTACAAGCAAAATGCTGTTTCAACTGAAAAACATTGGGCAAAGTTTTGATTGAATTACTGATGTATTTCTTAAAACTTTCCACGGAACTTATATACCTCAGTATTCCACCTTTATCTGAAAGTAGAGTGCTGAAGCAGACACCAGGGATTCAGGGGACTCGGAGCACTGCAAAGATGTCACTGAGCATTACTTCACATGATGAAGGAATTGTGCTGCAGACTTCAACTGTTCCTTTTTGTCTTCAGCTACTACTTGCACAGCAGATAATTAACTCTAGGAACAACTGACGTATTATAAACAAAAGGATCTGAAGAAACATCTGTGGGGGAACAGAGTGTGGGAGGGAGGGTGGGAAAAATTACTAGGAGAAGGTCATTTGAAAACTCCATTGGAATAGAAGTCATGGTTTGTCATTTCCAGAACCAGAAGTGTCATTTTGAAGTTTTTTTTTTTCTCCTGTGTGTACTTGGTAATTTGAATATGAACTTTTCTATGATGGACTCTAAATATAAATATATGAAAGTATATATATTGTCAGCTCCCAATGATTTGTATCTGTTTTCATCATCCTATAATTATCAACAAAGTGATTGACATATGTATAACCAGAAATTGGATTGGAGTGCTAGGAGAGAGAAACTGAGGGTGCGGATTTTGTGCTGCTGGGTATGATGTCCGTGCTAACACTGGATGCTTTTGCTTTGCAAACTGGATCTACTTCTTAACACTTCACCGTCGCTGGAGATCATGAAACTCAGGAGGAGAAAGAAAATAGCAGAGGAAGTCAATGCATCTGCCCAGATGATTGCTCCAACTTGGGAATTCATCACCTGTGCTCTGGATAACATTAAACCTGTACTTGATATTTATGTTGATCATTTCTGTAGTACTTTGTCTTTAAAATATTTCTTCCTTAGTTACAAAATTATGTAGACTGCACAGAGCTTTTGTGCAGCCATGTTGGTTCAGCACAGTTTTATTCTGGGCCCTAATGAGAAAAATTTGTCTCAAACTCCCCTTTTGAGTTGTAGAAATAAGTTAGAATTGTACCACCACTGATGACAGCACAAGATCTGAATTTTAATTTGCAAGGATGAGCTATGTAATATCTCTGAATTGCACTTGGTAATTTATAGGCCTACTACTGGGAAATTTTCCTCCATTTTGTTTCTTTAAATGTAGCTTTTGAATGGATTCAGGCTTGACTCTGGGAATAAGCCTGGATGCCTGCATAGCCTATGTGTTTTTAACCATAGACCTTGTGCATTCTGCAGCTTCGGTCCAGCTGATGTCAATTTTATAAAACAATACTGTCAAAGGTAACCCCAGCTTTGGCCTGTCCTTTCTTATGTTTGCATAGACTATATACTTTTTTATTAAAAGCAAATGCTTCAATGAGCTTTTAAAGCGAGAAGGAAAGTAAATAACTATTAATAAGCGAGACAGCATTGACAAAAATCAGTGCAGACATGGCATGCCAGGAAGTGGTTTTGGAAAGATGATGGATCTTGGAAAAATAAAAGGGTTGATCATAAGGAGATGAAAAACATCTGCTGTACTGTAGTATGCTGGTACAGTCCCCCTCTTCCTTTGTCCTGGAAGTAGAGTAGTTCCTGATTTTTCATTTTCCCTTGGCTGTACCTATGCATCAGGTGTAGAGATGGTACTCTCGTGGGCAACATGGCTTTACTGTGCCAGTCTGTGTGCCCATAGGTACCTTGTGTGTCTGTGTTATGACCTGCAGGTACCTGCTTACCTTTTGGATGGGGCCATTAAATCCAATTTTACCCATCCATCATCATCTGACTTTTTAAAATGAATAATTAATACTCTTCCTCTGCTTATCCACAATCCACTTTCTCCAAAACTTGCCTGTTTTAAAGGCCAGACAGTGGATAAACTATTTTCAGCTTTTAGTCTCTCCCTGTAGCCTTTTAACCTAGCTGAGAACTTGAAGAACGTGTTTCATAAACATAGCAATAGATGCCTTCATGTTTTGGAAAACAAATGCTGAAATATGAGCTCAGCAGCAAGCCAGTTGTTTGAGGCTTTGAAAAACAGAATTTAAAAGGAAATTTAAAAACCCAACCACTCAGCTTCAACCATGGAGGTATTTCCACTTGCAGCTTTGATCAAATTGAGGGCAGTACTAACTGAAATCAGCAGCTGCAACTCTCAATACTGACCTGCCTCTTATAAAGTAGGAATAATTTTTCAGTAATTCCCCATGGATGCTGTTCATAGGGGTTTTAATATAGGAGCTTTTCTTGGAGAGAATAGACAAGAAGTGGTATCCTTTTGTTATGTTTACATGACAGTGTGCCAAAGTTACTTACTGTGATTTTAGGGGTTTTTAATGCTGAAGAAATTCACCCATTTGAAAGACAAATTAAGAGCCCTTGAAGCAAATTGTGATGGAGTCTCCTGAGAACTTTTCTTACCATCTTCAAAACAAGAATGGTGATACTGTTTGTTTTGCAGATTTTCAAAACATAGTTTGGAAACTGTTTTTTTCAGTTGGTTTAAAAAGTCTGCTGTACAGAGCTTGTACTTGTTCATTTTATAGATGGAAACCATCCTTGAAAATTTGTTTAACTTAAATAAAGAAGAACGCTTTATAGATAAGTGTGTGCTGGTTAATAGAACTGAGTAAAGCCAGTAAAAGTCTGCCTGGAGCTTGTAGATTGAAGTAGTTTTCAAACACAATTTCACTTAGTTGCTTCATAAAGTTCCTGTTCTAAAAGTGTGTATATGTGGGTGTATATTTGTATTTAAGAAAAGAGATTTTGTTTGTATTTAATATTATAATTTTGAAGAAATTTTAGAAGCTGTGTTACACTGAGGAGAGAAGGTTAATGCTGACTCTATAGTCACCTTAAAACATATTGTCACCCTCCTGCCCCTCTAGGCCTGGGCTTCTGGAGATTCGTGCTGTGCCTCTCTTTGCTCCCAGCAATCCCTGTGCCAGGGCTGGGAACAGCTGCAGCTCTCAGCCCCTTGGGGTGCCTGTGCTCATGGGCTCATGCTGTCCCCCTGCTCTCTCTTGTGCAGGGGGGGCATTCAGGTGCCTGTGCTGCACGAGGTGATAGATTGTAAATACTTCATATTTAAACAAAAATATACTTTTTTTAATAAAGGTTTTTTAGGGGGCAAACACTCCACTGGTCTAGTTTAGAGAGTTTGCAGATGAAACTGCACCAAGACAGCTGGGGAGGGAGCAAATCCTGCATGGGAAATGATGGGGAGCTGCAAAAGGAGAATTTTCAGTTTTCCTGCTGCTGTAAGAGGAAATGGGGCTGCCAACAAGGCATGGCCTGGCATCCCCTTGGCAGAGCTGGGCTGCAAGCTAAGTGAGATGGAGATGGGACAGTGCTCCAAAAATCTCATCTGTGATCTGTCCAGCCTCAGAGATGCCACAGATCAGCTTTTGGGGCACATCATTCTTTCCCACTCCAGGGCATACAGGGCTAGGTTCTTTGTTCCTGGTCTAAGAAACTCAGCTTTGCAGCCAGCCCCAAGGGCACAATCAGCCAGCAGAACCTACAGAAGCATCTATCAGAAAGAGTGAAACACTTCCACTCTTTTAATTGTGCTGACAGGAAGAGTTTTGCCTAGCAACCTGTGGGAAAGGAGAAGTCTTGGGTACAAACTTTCTCTCTGTAGCAGAAGTCAGTGACTTTCAAAATCTAAATTAAATCAAGGAAATAGGTCTTTAATATTAATGGCTGGCAAAAATAAAAAGGCCTTGTCAAGCTGCAGTAAACAAAAGGAACAGTTTTGCATCTGCAGATTATATCTGAGTATTCAAATGAGGATTCTCTATCTTAAATGCCCTTTAACACCTGGGAGCTGGCAGGTGATACTGAAAGATAATTACAACAGGAAAAATAAAAGCAATAGAAGCTTTTAATCTAATCCAGTGTTAAATGTAGGAGTCTGTTATGTCTCTGCCTAGAGTCTTCCGTGTTTCCTGTGTGTATTGTTCTCAGTTCACTTCCTAGTGTAAGTAGCAGGACTGAATGAACCATCCAGCAACTTTTGCATTACTGCTGACCAGAACTCCCTTGTTGCCATGTTATCTGAGTACGTAGATCTGAAAAAAAGTTTCCCATTCATTTTCTGGAAATTCAGGTCATGCTTTTTAGCAGTTTTTCATGCATGGGTTTACTGTGCTTGCTTGTCACTGTGCATAAAAGCAGATGTCTATACTGCTTTTATAAGGGAATGTTTAAGCTTTACTCTTTGTGGATTAACAAAAGCATTTTAAATCCTGAATTTTCAAGAAGATGCCTGTCTCTGTTTGGAAAAAAGGAAGCTGAATATTGGGAGAGATTAAAAGGCTGTAACCTGCCTGAGGTAAGGGCTGTTGTCTTGTTTAAAGTGGATCCTAAAGAACATTGCCCAGTTCCTTTCTGGGGTGTTACTGCCATAACCGTAGTTATTTTAAGATGTTTAATTTTTGTAC
Organism: Coloeus monedula; assembly: GCF_965178545.1. Taxonomy (NCBI): domain Eukaryota; kingdom Metazoa; phylum Chordata; class Aves; order Passeriformes; family Corvidae; genus Coloeus; species Coloeus monedula. The sequence goes on along the minus strand of NC_138782.1, from coordinate 45,726,216 downwards.
ACAAATACCAACATCTACTTTGCCTTACTTAGGTTTATTTTAAATGTAGATGCTTTATGAATTTACGTGGCCCTGAGTGGCATGCAGGCATCACCCGTGTCCTCCTTCAAGCCTGAAGTACAGTGAATAATTTCATAGCAATAACTTCTTACAGGATGCTCTAGCAAGAGGCTTGTTCCTCTACAGAATCGTTTCAAGTGAATGAAGTCACTGAAAAAACCTCTGGGATAATAAGCCATGATTACAGAATGAGCACAAATGTCAGGGTTGCATCTTTTGTTAGCCTTCACATTTTATTTGCAGCTTAGCATCCAGCAGCTATTTTAAGATGTGCTAGTAATCAAGCTTAAAAATTGAGAATAAAGTCAGTCCACAGATGTTCTCTCTACAGCCCTCCAAGAGGTCTGAATGGGTGCAAAATACCCTTTTGATTTGACTTGACTTGATTTCTTGCAGCACAGCAGCATGTTGTTGCTCTGTATGCAGAAAGAGGGATCTGTTTGATTTCAAGTTCCTATTTCTACCCAGCAGATGTTTTTAATCCAAGGATTTTCTGAGGTGTTTTTTTAATTAAAAAGGATCTGGAAGTAGCAAGCATCTTTCTGCCAAACCTGTATTAATTAACAGTCACCTTTGGTAGTCTGGTAAAAACAGGGTTAGAAAATTACTATTGAGGGTCTGTTGTGGTCTGGTAGTGTGATGAGCACCACTTCTGCAAAACACTTTTCTCAACTTTTGTGCCACCTTTCTTCCCATCCAGAAGGTTGTTTTTGAAGTGAGCAAGGGTTGGGTTCCTGGTGGCAGCTCCGTGCTCAGCTGAGCCAGCCTACTGGTTGCTGCTGAGGGAGAAAGGAATGCTGATCCTGCCTCTCCTCCCTGGGATACTGTTTCTTCCCATTCCATAAGACAAGATAGGGAAGGCTGGCAAAAACAAAAGAACCAACAACCCAAATACAGAAAGTGTGGTTACTTTTGGTAGCTGAAAGTCCTTTGAGCTTGGTTTAACTAGACCATAAAATCAAGCCTTACATTTTTGTAAGAGAGGCTGAGGTGAGGGATGCTCTGGTTTGTGTTGCAGTTGAGGTGCCTATAGTAATAATAGTACTACTACTAACTTATACCAAAACTGCTGATATCTAAAGCCAGCAGTACCTGTAGTGTCAAGAGAGGAGAAACAGGGGGTGAGAGAGACAAAAAGATTGTAAGTTTTGCATCAAGGTCTTGGTTTCAACACTAAGCCAGTGTTTGACAGGGAGTTTCCTGCTAGAAAGGGACATAACACTTTGGTCTCAACAATCTGGGGAAGGAAGATGCTCCACCCTGCGTGCAGTTTGTGCTTTGTGTGGCATGGAGTACATCATACTGGTGTTAGGCTCTCTGCCAGCTGGTTTCAGAATTGTATCAAGCCATTGCTCTTCCTTTCCCTATGGAATGAGTTATTTGAGAGAGGGTGGCATCTTTAGGTCACTGGTGAGGGTCAGGGCTTCTGTCTTGGGAGGAGCTTCAAAAGAAGATGACACACACACACTCTCTTCTTGGTATCTTGGTAGAAAAGATGAAAAAGAAGTGAAGCAGAAGAGAACAGAGTCACAAAGGGAGAGGGCGTGGAGAAGCAGATGCAGAGCTGCAGCTTAGAACGTATTTCAAAGTTAGTAATTCATAGTTTAAGGGAAAATAAGATGGGGCTATCCTGTGCTCTACAGAATCAGCTGTAACATCTTCAACAGTGGTATCTGTGCCAAGTGCTCAGCTTCTGTTTGGATGTGACCTCTGGCAAGAGCTCAGATGTAAAAGACCGGCTACAATTTTCAGAAGTTTTAAGGATTGTTAGTTTTTAAAAATAAAATTTGGAAGTTTAAACATCTTGAGAAACAGATGAACTTGAGAATTAGGAAATCTTATTCTTCAGCTGATCTAATTCTCCTTTTGTCAGCTCTTCCAATATAAGTTTGTTTTAATGAATAACTGTTTCTAGGCTGAATGTCTAGCTTCAACTGTGAGCCATTTGTCTGCTAATTATGTTTGATTCCTTAAAATATTTTTTCATAGAATCAGAGCTTCTGGAATGTGATTCTGCCATTTCTTTAGTTTTGCCTGTACAGACTGAACCCTTAAACTAGGTCAGAAGCAGGTTTTTCAGGTCACACATTGCTACAGCTGTTCCCTGAGCTGTCCTCAAGGCAGATGGAGGGATGATGAGGGGTGAAGGTCCTTCTCTCAACTCCAGTAAAAACAGGATGGGGTTCCCTATTGTTGTTACTTGTGTAAGATTCCCACTGATGCTTCTTACTCACGTTGTTCTTGGGGCTTTGTAAGAAAGATAGCCAGGCAGTGCTCTGAGTGATCCTGAGGGGTGTTACATCTTCCTTGGCTTCCAGCAAATCCAGTGTGGCAAGGTAAATCAATGTTGGGCCTTTAGCTGTTTATCTTTCTGGATGAAATCAGTAAAGAGAACACTGCTAGGTGTCCACAAACAGTACTTGCAGGCAGCTGGTGAGAACTGATGCTCTTGAGGGCCTGTCAGTTTGCTCAGGGAACATCCCAAAAATTGGTTGTCCACCTGGGAATCTCTGTGCTTCTCATTTTACACAACAGGATTAGGTGCTGGAATGGATCAAAGTATTTGCACAGCACACTGGGAAATCTTAATAGGGGAAAATGGAATAAGGGGGATAGACACAGCTCAATTACAAGGCAAGTGGCACAGAGTGTATGCCAGGGGCCACTTCTTTCCCTGTTAAATCTGAAGTCCTTTATCAGCAAGGAGCAAGAATTGTCCAGTTTTGAGCTGGAAAGGCAGGGTGGCTGTACAAGAAGAGGTTAGATCATGAGCAGTAAGGAGTATGTGGATAGGGAGTTAACTCATGGCTGTTCTTTATAAGTACTGAATGAGAAGGCAAAAAAAAAAAAAGATGCCAGGTACCAGTTTTAAGACAAAAGCACTTCATATTGTTGAAAATTACTCCATGGATGTGACAGCCCTTTCAGTGGAAAACAGGGCTGTAAAACATGCAAGTTTATAAACATGCACCAGGAAGTCTCTAAGACAGAGATTAATGGGAGCTTGAAGGGCAGGTGGAGGTAATACTATTCGGTTTTAATTCCATTCCTTTGTTCTTTCCTTAGGCAACTGCTTGCTGGGTTATCAAATCCTTTGGTCCATGCTTGCTCCATTTTCCAGCTGAACTGTCCTGAAGCTGGACCAACACATGGATGCACTGAGCACCTTTGGAGCACAGCAGGTAAGAACAGCAAGTGCAGCACCAGGAACATGCCAAGGGGCAGTGCCAGGTGAGCACACCCAGAAGGAATGACCAAGCAGCTGGTATTTAATGTGCTGGGTGGAGAATCCCATCTCCAGCTCTCATTTCAAACTACTTTTCTTGCTACTTACAAAATGGTGTCCTCAACCTCTCACATAAAATGTTAAGATGTTTCTGGTTGATTTTTATATTATAACAGAAAATGGCTGCAGATAGTTTTTAAATTTCAGACTTTCGCATTGAGGAAATATGGGCAAAAAATGAGTCTGGAAAGGATTAGGAAAATATTTTTGTATTTTATTGTGAATAGCAGTTTAGTGCCTTTGGGGACCAAATTCCACATGATTTTAAGAATTTTATTCCTATCCAAAACTGCCACAGACATAAACCCATAGAATCTGCATTCTCAAAAGTCTCTTTGGTAGAAGATGGCATCTTTGACGTTCTGCTCTTTTCATTGCATAAGTCCCTAAGGACAGCCTCTGAGAGCTTCTGAAGAAAACAAGTTATATAGAGTTCTGAGAGCATGCCATGGGATTTGCAATTAGCCTGGATGCAAAGATCTTTGTTCTGTATCTGAATTTCGACCTTTGTTAGCAGTGCCTGGAGAAAGGCTTGTATGAGCTTCTGGGTATCCGCACCTGGCACAAAGGGGGTCCAGGTTTAAGGTTGGGCACCCTGGGCTCCATTGCTAGAGAAATTATGACAAAAAGGGCAGGTGGCTTTTGCCCCTGGGAGCCCCTGCACTGTGGGATTGGTTGGAACCAGCCCTGCTGGTTCCCTAATGCCAGTACCATGATACTTCTGTGATCCACTTCGTATGGATTAAACACTCTCTGGAAATGAAGCTGAAGATGTGCCCAGCCTGTGTGGAGCAGAGCTGAGCCTGGCAGGAGTGACTGGTGCCCTTGCTGCAACAGCCATCGGGTAACTTTCCAGAAAGATTTAAAAAAAATCATTTCTATAGACTTGGCCAAATAAAAAGTCATTTCATGGGGTACACAAAGGGTAGGCCCAAATCCACGTGAGTGGAAGGTGACCTTTTAGCGCGCTTGCTTCAATTCTGAACACTTGTGTTGGAGGAGGCATCACGTCAGCCTCGCTCGCCGTGCTCGCACAGGCCGGAGCAGGAGCAGTCACAGTGTTACTGCTCCTGTTGTGTGAGGAGCTCTGTTCCTGTGCTGGTGCTCTCTGCTGGGGCATGGGAGGTTACCTGCCCCTCACAGGAAAGGTTTGGTGGCGGGGGGAGGGTTGTACGTTAAAAAGAGGCAGTCTGAGCCCAAGGTATTCCCAGAGAAAATGCTTCTCTGTGCAGGATGGTTATTTCTGTGTTCACCTATGCATCCCACCCCACTGCTGTTTTATTTGTGGGAAATGTCCTTCCCTTTCCCAGCAGATGGACTTGGCTGCTCTTGTGGGTAGGATCAGAGTCATGCATCCTGTTGGCAGCTCTGCTTTCTTTGACTGGGTGCCCTGGAGCACGAATTTCCTTAGGAAAGCCAGAGATGGCAGCAAGACAAGTTTCCTGCCCATTCCCTTGTTCCAGTTTCCTCCTTTTGGCAGAACAGAATTTGATTTTCTTTCTCGCTATTATTATGGGCTGCGAAGAACAGCTCTTAAATTAGCCCTGAGGAGGTGGAAAGGTAAAGGAATCACTGTGGGGAGTTTGGTCTGACGCAAGTAATAAGCACAAGCTCTACCTGATTTGACTGATGAACCCTGTCATATGCACAGCCCTCTCCCCAGTTTGTTTTTGTTGTTTTAATTAACTTTTGGCAGCCATGCCAAATGCAACTCTTGCGCCTTTTCCCAACCACTGCTGCAATGTTACAGTGATGTTCTTTGGCCACAGCTTGGCTTGGGAGGCTTGGGTCCATCCAAGGAGCCTCCTGTGAAACTCAAGGCCTGTGTGAAGGTGCCTAAATATCCCACAATAGTGACCCGTTACCCCCCTTTCCTAAAACACTCCTGCTCCATCTTCTCCCCACTGCTTTGAGCAGCTCGGCTGTTCTTGCCATTCTCCTTCACTTCTTCAGGACACTTGTGCACTGTTTGGCCAGAGATGTTCCTGCTGGACATCTGCCAAAGGGAGCACTTGCACAGCACTGCGGGGGGAGCTGGGAAGGGCAGAGTTGGGCTCTTCAGCAGAGCTGGCATGTGTGACACTGTGTTACCAGAGCCTCTGAAGGCTGTCCCTCTCTAGGGGATGCTATTCCTCAGCCCTGGGGACTGTGGAGCAGTTGCACTGCTCCACCATGAGAGGATGGATGCCCTGGAGCACCTAGCTGCTGGGGAGGGGAGGGAAGGCAGCACACAAACCCCTTCAGTGCCCTGTAGCAGCATTGGGCAAAGCGAGATTTAGGTCACCTGCCTGGGGAGCAGTTTGCTCTCTGCTGACTGCCTCTATCACACCGGCCTGAGGTGCTGACAGAAGAGCAGGGCAACTTTTGAACCAGAAGTATAAATTCACTTCAGATAAGGTGTTACGGTTTGCTTTCAATGAGGGAAGGGAGCTTTGCAACCACCCATTTCTACAGAAATCTGCCCTAAGAAGGTAGAGGTGCTCATATCTTCCTGGGTGCTTCAGCCTTTGCATAGAGCCCCAAAGAACAGCAGCCACATCAAATCTTATCCACCGCTGATTTTCATTATCGACAAGAAAAACTGGGTTAAGCTACCTCAGGCAAAATAATCCTGCAGGCTGCTGCAAGGTTGTCATTGCTAGAGAGGCTCTGTCAGCTGGGAAAGGGCACTGCTTCCGTGCAACAATGAACCTCATCATGTTAGAAATCGCTCCTCGTTGTTTGAAAATAAACAGTCAGAGGAAATCCTTTCTTACTCTCTTTCTGTTGCACTTTTGTCCCTTTCAGGTTGCACAAAAGCCATTTGGTTATTTGCAGCACAGAATCAGAGCTGGTTGGGACCAGTGGTCATAAAACCAATGAGACGACAGGTAGGATGAGCACATGGGGAGAAGAGTAAGGTCTGGCTGGTCTGGCACATCTGGTGGCTAAACCTGATGCAGAGGTATGAGGCTGGGTCCTACCCACAGAGCTGCAGGACAGCATTTCCAGCTCCCTGGGGTTTGGGCTGTGGCTGGGCAGCTCCCTTGCAGCCCAGTTTTGTTTGGCACCTGCTCTCTCTTGCTAAGAGGGAGCCTGGTCATCACTCCTGCAGGCTGCTCTTTGGGGAAGCAATGAGGGAAGGGTCCATCCCAGTGCCTGCAAGATGTTCATGATACGTGATTTACCACTGGCCTGCTGAACCACCACCCTATACGTGTTTCCACTGAAATTTGGTGGTGATGCTACTGGAAAAATCATGAGAGACAGATCATACATGCTGGCCTGTGGGAAAAAGTTCCTGAATTTGTTTTGCTTGTCACATGAGCAATAGAAAGCTATTGTTGGCCCCCACTGAGTCCACTTGAATGTCTGTGCTTGGTGTGTGTTTGTGTGTACTTGCCCCAGGCCAGGGGCTTTTTTTGCTTCAAAAAAGCAGCTTCTAAAATCACTATAGTGCACCATGCCTTGAAATTGGCTGCTGCCATCCCAGGCAAGAGAATGCTGCTGTATATGGATGATTTGTTCAAACCGTCTATGGCCAGTTTGTTGCACTGGCCAAGACCCCTGAAAGGGCTACAGATGTTTAACAGCTGGTCTCAGTCCTACTGAATACCTTTCAGATACTCCAGGGTCACTCACACACACCAAGCCCCTGGCTGCAGTAACTGGTTTTCTTCATTAAAAGTGCAAGTATTTCTTCTGCTTTAGTAAGTTTATTAAACATGACTTGCAGTATTGAATAGCACTGCTTGCTCAGCCTGCCTGCAAACTGTGGGTGATCAACCATTACCAATTTAGTAAGTACTTGACATTACCTGGTGTCTGGAAAGACAAACTGTGGAACTCTGCAGTGGCACTTTGGAAATTGCTTTACGGAACAGAGCAATGCTCTACCTGCTCAATATTAATCATGGGATAGGAGTGGAAAGAAAAGGTGATTATCTGAACACCGAAATGCTGTGCTGATGTTATGCTGAGCTACTTGTTGGGATGTCTCTCTTCCATCCAGTATCAGAAGTAGCTGTGGGTTTTAGGTGGTGATGGTTTGTTTGGCACAGTAATGGAGATGACTAAAAAAAGATTAATTGGGATGTCAAGGAGAAGAACAGCACACATACACTGGAGGAACACCAGCAGGTACAGAATTAGATTTTTCTATGCAAGTGTTGGATGGAGACTTTTCTCTGTGGCTGGGTGAAGATACAATTGCTTATGTTTGCAGAGCAGCTTTTCCAGTCCGTATGTCCAAGATATAACTATGCCCATTAATTCACGTGTTTGTCTTTATCTCCAACAGTTTCAATCTTAAAAGGCTTTGGGATACAGATAGTCTAGTAGGCAATGAACTTTTACAGTTCCTGAGAGTGATTTGCAATTTATTCTGGTGTGACTGCCTGCAGGTGCTAATCTTATTTGCAGCAAATAAATGCCTCTCCCTCCCCACTTTCCCTCAAAACTTTCCATTTGTTGGGGATTATTACTTGGCATCATTGTACCTGACTGTTTGTAAATTCTGTGTGTGCCCAGGAGAGATGGAAGAGGTTTGCTTTGGCGTTTCCCCAAAGGGTTCGAGACAATGTTGTGATCTTAAATCCTGCCTTGTTGCCCTTGGGGAGTCTGAATCTGGCAGGAGGAGTATCTAACCTTTCTTTTAAGGCTGCAATCCAGCCTTGACTCACGGAAGTAGAAAAAGGAGCGTGTTTTGGCTTGTTGCACCTCGGTGTGCTCACACTGCAGTTGGTACCAGCTGTCTCCAGGCCAGTGCAGGGCAATGGCTGCACTGCAGGAGGTGAGACTGTCTGCTCAGGGGAGGTGATTCTCCTCCAAGTTTGTGGACTGCCATTTCCCCATGAAACTGAGAACCTCCTTTGCTGCTGCTTTTGCTTCTTTGATGAAGGACAGACTGCAGATTCCCAGGCAAAACCTGTGACAGGAGACATAACCTGCAAAAAAAGCCCAGGTAAAATACATGAATCCCATGCCAGCATCTCTGGTGCAGGTGTTCCTGTAGAATCCTGTCCAAGCCCTCACTTGGGGAAGTGGGAATATCAGAGAAGCAAGAGAGGTTTCTGGCTTCTCAATTCTCATCACCTTTTGTGTATTGATTTCTTAAATTCATTCCCAAAGACAAAACTGTGACTATGCTGTAGTCTAAGGAAACTGCAGCACGGAGGCTGTGTCTGAAGAGAGGGGAGATGGCTTTGCCTTGCAGGGGTCTGATGAGATGCTGTTCATTACTGCCTGTAAAGTGCTTTGTCAAATCTCAGGTGAGGGTGCTTTAGGAGAGTCTGTGCTTTGACTTGGTGACAGCTGGGGTTGTCCTTTTCTGCAGTGTCTGTGAGGTGGCATTTTTATTCTCTCTGTTCCTCTCTGGGGACAGAGGGACAAGTGGAATAGAATATTAGAAAACACTGAAAAAGGGAATGTTAAGTTTGGCCTAATTAAGAAACATCAAGTTGTTGGAATTATTAATTGCAAATTCTCTTGAGAATAATTTCATGGGAAATTAAGTTACTGCAGGCCCTGGACTGATCTGAATGGATGGCAGTGTTGTAAATGACAGCGCCAAGGCAATGCGTGTGTCTGTGTCAATCAGATCCTGGATTTCATAATTTCATAAATTAAATTCCTTCTTTTATTCAATTAGTGTGTTAAAGATTATTTGCATTGCTTATTGTACCTCTGATGGTGTGGCCTGATTAGACACAGTGTCAGCTCTGGTCATAGCACATCCAGGGAACAAAGTGCTGTGCTGCCGGGGGCGACTCTCCAACCGTGACAGGGAACAAGGAGAAATTATCACTTGGTTTATGGCACAGCTGAACATCTCATCTGGCGTGTAGCTGGTCTCACTGCAGGGGCTTGTAATCCTCTCCTTAGGTCCCTCCTGTGTGTGCCTATGGAGCGATGCAGGGAGCCACCTGTGCGTGGCTGATCCCGTCTTGGGGAGCCCTGCCACCCGCCAGGGCGCGTTCGTGCCGGTCCATCACCCTGAGGATGCACCTACTTGTTTCCAGCCTCTGCACTCATCTGGGATGAGCCAGCCTCCACTCTGAGCTGCAGGCACGCACTGTGGTTTGATTGCTTCTCGAGCCTGGATGTGACGTCTCAGAGCAGAAACTGTGAGTTCCTCCCCTGCTGCTCAGCAGTGACTGTTGCGGTGCAAAAAATACACAGCAAAGGAGAAAAGGAGTCTGCTTCTTGTGTGAAGGGTCCAGACTGTCTTTCAGACCACTGTTAAGGGCTGTCAATGCAGCTACTTACATGTTGAAAAGATTTCTGAGATCTTGGCTGTGTTGAACAGCCAGAATCTCTTGCCCTCCCCTTTTGTGATACTAAGCAACTTCAGAAAAATTGTCCTCTCCTAGGGAAGGGTCCATAAAGAGATCAAATAGGTCAAGGGGCTTGTTGCTGGTGGCTTCTGTTAATGTTTTGTTTTCCCCGGAATTCTGGCTTTTTTTTTTTTTTTTGCACAGCTTAGGTGCAAACTAAATTTCTTCATGTGGAAAACACAAGATGCTATGAAGAAACACCCTGAGCAAATCAGCCACGGCAGCCCGACAGATCCCGGCCAGAGGTCAGTGTTGAGCCACACTCACACACCTGGGAGATGCCGGGCAGCCCGGTCCCAGTGGAGCCTTTGCAGCCACGGGGAAATGAGGGACACAGCCCAAGGTGTGGGGGACATCTTTATTGTGGCTGTTGGCAAAGACCGACTGTAACTCCACTCACGTGTTCTCCTGAAAGGCTTCTGCTCCCCTCGTGGAATAAGGTTTAAACCAGGTCCTAGCAATTTGCTGACTTGGAGCTGTGAAACAGCGGCCATCTGCAGATCACATGTGTCTGGTTTTGCCTGCAAATATCACTAATTTGGCATGCAGGTCACGGGTTTGGTGGGTGCCACTGGTGGTACAGGCAATGCTCGCCAGGAAGAGCCAGAGCAGTGAGGACAAAGGGCTGGTTCTGTTCAGTAGAGATATTTGAGAGGTGGGACAGCTCTCCCTGTCCTTGTGTCCACCCTACTCTGCCCTGAGGTGGTTGGGAAGAATTGCTTGTCAGGGTCAGGACGACACGGGGCAGACAGTGGTCCCCTTTCCTATGCCTGTGTGCAGACTACACTGAAAGGCTTTTTAAAGTCAATTCTTTCTAAAGAAAATGCCCTTGTCCCCAATGGCTGGATAAAGATGGTAGGTTTATGATTCTAATGGATTCTTAGAGAGTGAACCTATAACATATCTTGCAGTATATTCTCTACATCCTTCCACTTACACACCCAGAGCATGACCAAACATCTTTCCCACCTATTTCAAAAAAGAACAAGACAGGAAAAGCAACCGGTAATATATCTGACTGTATTTCAAAGTTGTTGGTTGTAAACAAACTTTGTTGAAGAAATAAAATCACATGACAAGATATCAGAGTGATACTATAAATCCATTTTGTTATTGTTGCCACACTTCACATTTTTGGAACTCGGAGTTTAGCTTATGGTGTACAAAACTTGTAAAAATTTATTGCAAGCGTGCCTTTGTGTAGAACAAAACTGGTGTCACAAAAGTAGTTCCCTGTCCCATGCAGAAATACAGCTGTGTGTCTCTTACTGTGAAGAGGTCACACACCTGCATTTCCTGAAAGACTTGGCTGTTATAAAATTGCTCTGAGAAGATTTTTAAAAAGAAAAGGAAAAAAAAAAAGTAATTTGCAGTGTATACTTCACCTCTGGAATTTATGCTTTCGACAGAAATCTTTAGAATTATAAAGAATATGGAACTTTGCAACAGAACCGCAGTTGCTGATGGTGTGAGCACAGCCCAGTGGTCTTGAAAGCACTCAGCTAGCTAGGGCCCATCTTCACTTTTGGAACTGTCACTGCATTTGATGCACATATTGAAAATAAATGAAAACAAAATGTCAAGGGGGAGACTCCTTCTCCGGAATCTCCATTGTTCCTACCGTGGCGCTTCCACAGTCGGTAGCTTCCATGCTGTTCTGACATGCAGCAGTGCTGTGACTCAAGGCTGATGACTACTGAACATGTATAGTCTAAGGAAAGGCATGGAGTGAGGCCAGGGATGTAGCTAAAGCAGGGTTTATGTTACTAAATCAGCTGTGCAGACTGGATATGTTAAACATCAGCCTTTTCTTTTAATCCAAAGGCAGCAGGAGAGAGGGGTATACATGCTGGAATGATGAGAGTTAGAAGGGATCACCTGGCTCCTCTCCCTCCATGTGTCCAACCTCTGAACTTTCCTCTGCCTTCTCAAACCCACTGTTGCCCTTGAACTCTTCTTGTGTCAGGCCATGCTGATTAGCTTCACCTTTACAGGATCAGAGTAATCTCTGGCATAAACCTGAGTTTTGTTATCTCTAATATCACCTCCAGACCATGGGATCAAGCTATTTTTTTATTTCAGTACTGAAATGCCAGGCAAAGATTTAGCTTATATCTAGAAGAAAAAAGTAAGTCGGAAAGACCTGCAAACTGTTTTCCACCAAATGAGCAATTATATTTCTAGAGACATGCAAGTTGTTCAGCAGTCACGTTTTGCAAATGCCTTGACACAGATTATTTGAGAACAAGACCACAAAGTTACTTTGACACAAGTGGGTTGGGGTTCTGGACAGCTGAACCTAGTGTACTGTGCTTTGCTTTTCAATTTTTAGGCTTTTCGGGGGGAACTAGTGGAAATAGGTCAAAATGCTCTGAAGTCTAGAGCACGCTGTAAATACTTGAAGCGTGAAAGCATTTGCCAGAGTGTTTATTTTAGAAACACAGTTGCCAGGGCTGGGAGCAAACTGCATAGGCCTGGCATCTTCCCTTCCCTAGAAAAACTTCTGAGACCAGCTTGACTATGAAGTCTGCTTGTCCAAGGAGCTTGGATTGCAAATTGCAGTCTCGTATCTCCCCGGCTTCTTTTTACAGTCAGGTCCTGCACATCATGGTCCTACAGCACGGCGTGACAGTCCTCTCCCACTGGGTTCCTCACCCAGGGCCCCCAGGCATCCAAGGTTGTTCAGGTACAGCAAATGATGCTTTCGTGGGTAAGGTTTTTGCACTACACATCACATGGACCACCTTGACACCCAATACAAGCAATTATTATTTCAAAAGAGTGATACAAAAGGGATTTACCACTTAAGGCCTTTTCGTGATACCTAATAGCTGTTCACCAAACCCATCAGAGTTAAAGGGCTTCAAAAAACAAAGCAAAACACAAAACAAATCCCCAGACCCTGTCAAAGGTCCCTGTATGACAGCAATCCAGAGTTGAGGAATCTTACAGCCACTCCCATTGGAGCAGTGGGTGTGGTGCTGCTGAAACCTCTTTGGGGTCCAACTGAATCTGCTAGGGCAGCACTAATTGGGCAAAGCAGACAGCACCTTCACAGTGATTGCAATCAGAACAGGCTTCAGAAACAATACTCTGTTTCATCTGAGATTTGCAAAATAGAAGAAAGGACCAGCAAAGCAATGCTACAAAAGTAAACTGAAGGGCCAACCCTGTGCTGTCAGCTCTTCCAGACTGACCAAGAACCTGCAGGATGCTTTGGATGTGTTCTAAATGCAAGGAATGAGGGAAGCAAAGGAAAAGTGTGGGGCAGGAAGCTTCTCCAGGGCTAGATTTCCAGAGGGACAAAGCTGTCACTCAAAAGAAGAGGAAAAGATTCTTTTTACAAAGCACAACTGTTCTCAACTGTTTCCCAACAGTGAAGTGATGATACAGGCGTGCTTTGAGTTCATGATGCATCTGGAGTAAGGTAAGTTTAGGAAGAATTGTGACAAGGATGAATATATATCAAGTAGCACTGATGACAGGCTTCCTTTTGAGCAGATGATGTGATGTGTTGGTGCAAGTATCCTAGTTAACAGCAGGCCAAATATATACCTGTTTTGAGCTTAGAGTTCCTTGCCTTTATGAAACTGTGAACAGGCCTTTGACACTTGAATGTTTTTCTCAGCCAGAGATGAGCTCATTTTACAACCAACCAATCTTACATCAATCCGAGCAGGAAGAAAGTGCCATGGCAAACTCCACAACAGAGGTGGATGGAAGACTTCATATTCCATCTAAGCCTCGGTGATTTTTCTCAACTCAGTAATTATTTGTCTGAATTTCACACTGTTTACTGGACTACTGCACACCTTCAGATTTTCCATTTATCTTTTCTAAGTTCCTCTAGGCTACTTGGGCTCCTATGTTTTATCAAATTTTCTCTTACCTTTAGTGCAACTTGGTTTTGACTCGTGCCAGCCTGTATGAAGGAACCTATGCTAAGTCCCACAGCCCTTACTTAGGGGGAAATTATATTCTTTCATTTCTAGTGTGGAAAAGTGCTTTTGAACAAGAACCAAATCACTGAAAACACCAAACATGGCCTTAATCAGCAGGAGTGCAAACTCCACAGTTTCGTCACCCTTATTATCTGTGCTGTGCCTTGGTGTCTGGTAGGAAAGGAGAAGCTTTCATAAGCTAATGATGTCTCATGAGTGCTGAGGTTATTACAGCACTTTGCAATCCTTGCTTGGAAAGTACCAGAGATGCACAGAGTTATCAGAGCAGCATAATCCCCACCTCGTCAGTGGAATCAGCTCTCACACGAGGGGACTAAGGCATGGAAGAATGAGATACTGGAGGCTGCTTTCACTACTTGCCAGCTAAAGACAGACTTCTAAATAAATATTAGAAAAAAAATAACATCTTCAGAAAAAATAAAAGGTCACAGAAATACAGCTGGAGGTAAAAAATGGGAATGCTGTTTTGAGTTGCTAAATTCAATTTTCTTTAGGAATTACTTGAAGAAAACAAAGTTGTACTTCTATATATTATGTTTCCTAGACTACTTGTACATAGAAGGGTTGGGGATAGAGAACAGAAACAGAAAATGGAGATGAGATTTCTTTAAATTGTGCCCTATTGTTAAGTGTACAGATGGGCTGAAGTAAAGAGTGGCAGAATTCCTGCAAGCCCTTGAAGTATTTTTCAACTGAGATAACAGTGGAAACCACTTCCCAGTGGCTTCTAAGCTCTAGCGAGTGCTGTATTACTCACTGGGAAAGGAAATGTTTTCCAAGAATGGATCGTGGCATGACAGACATTTCCTGAAAGTACTGTGCATAGAAGGTGGTTGGTATGTCTTACTGATGGTCTTAGTTCTTTGAAACAAAGTTTGCATACCATGAACAAGTAATTACCAGTTTTCAGAAGTACATGTCAGTGAAAATTCAATTCAGCAGGAGAGAAAGGAGCTGTGCTGTGTTCCCTTCACTATTTCAGTGTCAAACTTTTTTCCTGAAAAGGTTTAGAGCCATTCCTCTGTGACCTGGTTGGCATTTTGACTGCATTTTACCTACTGCTGAGTTCTCAGATCTCTTACCCAGATTGTCTTAAGGCTACAAACAACCCAAACTATCATTTCACAAGCTATTGCACAATTAGACACACACGCACTATAACGAGCATCCTTGCACTACTTTGAGACTAATGTTTTTCTCCCTTTAATTAGGGAAAAGCTTTAATGTTACAAGCAGGTGGGGAACCAAATCTAAGTAAGCCAGTTTTCAGTAAAGGAAATAATCCTACACAGGCTGAGCTGCAGTTGACAAACTTTAGCCTTCAAAAAATTAGTCTCTATCTTCCTTAATTACTTTGCCCTGGTTGTAGTAACAGAAAAAGTGCAAGATGCTTTTTCAACAAGGAGAAATCTTAACTTTCCCCAAGCCTATCCACTTCCAGTCAATAAAAGGAAAAGATGAGGGGGAAGAGTCAGCTGTAGAAATAGACTACACTTTGGTGGCTTTTGCTTGTTGGCTTCGAGAGCCAAAATTCAGGCATTTTGTACATATAAATATATATAAATATTTTTGCTTACTTATGGAATGTTCGTGCATGATTAGAATACCAGTTCAAAATGATGAGGGATGGTTAAGGCTAAGAAAATGAAATTCATTGCAAAGCTATAATTTTGTCTTCATTTTTCTCCTTTACAAAGGAGACTAAAGCATCTTCCCTGTAATAGTCAGCCACTGTGTAATCCCCCGTCAACACCAATTCTAGGGAAAACTACTCAGGACCAAGTCCCTGAGGCAAAAAGCTAGGACCTCATGATTTGAGCTCAAGTAATCCACATAATTAACAGCATACATTAGTGAAAAATTAAATATTCTGAGGCCTCAGGCCTACTGTCACCTAAAAAAGAAAAGGCATTTTCTGTATGGGCTGGCCTAGATCCAGGCCTTTAAGCATACGTAGTTATGTAACAATTGGCCAAGGGCTCCAGATTATCCCAGGGGCCTACAACACAGCTGGAGAGTGGTCTGCCTACTCCTCAGAAATGCCAAGTGGCTCCAAGGTGGTCTTGGAAACCATCCCATGTCTGCCGGGGCCATGGGTATCCCTGCACATACTCCAGCATGGCATGGGAGTGCAAGGAAGCAGCTACTGCTCATTTAAGCCATCCCATCAGCAAAGCTCCAGCCAGACTTTTCCTTACTGCTCGAGTTTTAACTACCATATAAATTTATGGGATATAATGAGCTAGTAGCTACTCTTCCTGATCCAATATAGGCTGGCATTGTCTGAAGCAATGAGAACACTCTGTGAAATTTCCTGAAAAAAGAAAACTGTATGTTTCTATTGCTGAACATTTATTTTTCATGCTTCAGGCTAGCTGCTCTCTCCCTTTGAGTACTTACAAGACTGACAAGAACCAGCAATCAAACACACTCAGTCTGAAGAGGGGTGGTATCAGTTCTCTGCAGGGCCAAGAAATTTTGAACTCATCCTTGGGTTCCTGTGCAGATTGGCATTGCCAAGGGCTACATTAATACAAACCCACCCCCTTCTTTTGTGGTTAGGAGGCCTCAGTACACAAAGTTTTGTCCTTTCTCCCATGTTTCCTGGGTGGAGACCTTGTGGACTGAGAAGTGAAAAGGATGCTTAGGAATCCTGCTGCTGTTCACTGTGCAGCTCGCAGGCAGAGCAGGATGTGTGGGACAGGCTCCAGGCTGTAGCACAAGCAGAACCACCATGGAGTTAGCCATCCCCTTCTCTCCTTGCAACCAGGTGAGATCTGCCTCAAGGTCTACTCCAAACAGTAAGACTTTGGTGGAAACAGAAAGGTGTCACTGCAAGGATACTCCATGGGCTACTCATTCATTTACTAACCCCTGCTGGATTCTTCCTCTGTTGTTATTTACATGGTATGCACTTGCATGTCACAGAATGATGAAATCTGAGGAGTTTCCAAATTCATGTTGGTTACCCTCTATTGCCTCTTGTCAGATAGATACATGTAACCTGGTTAGATTTACAGTGATAAGTCAATCATTCACTCCATTCCTCTTGAATCAATTCGAGTCATTCTTTGGGAGTAAAGTAAAAATTTCAGTCTTGGGGTCCTCTAATCAACATGGTTTTCTGCCCTGTAAGTTAATGCAATTCTGTTTGTGTCCATCACTGCTAACTTTCAGAATACAGAGTTTTTGGATGATTGAGTTGTGGACTGAAATCAATAAAGTGTAGAGGGCAGGGTAGTATTTCACCTCAGTATTGATTCCCTTGTTTCAGTCATACCTTTCTCTCGGCATTGTCTTCTGAAACTCTAGCGGCTTTCAGATTCCATGAGCCCCAAAATATGGCCTTGGCCACCAGCTCACGATGATGCTTGTCCTCTACAGTGTCACTCAGAACAGAAGAACTCTTTGGGCTTGCTCTGTTTTAGCAAGGTTTAAGGTTGGTTACAATTGGACTTCTTTCCTTTTGTAAGACACAATGCTACATTATTTTGCTAAACATGTAATCTGCTTAATTGCAACTACTGTGACAAGCCCTGAACTCTACCAAAAAGAATTCCTACAGAACACCCCACAGTGATAATGGGAAACACGTGGCTATTAGTGACTTTTTTTTTTCTGCCAACTGTGTACCAAACATTCTAAAGTGGACCAAAAAGGTCTTGATAGTTACCAAAGAAAAAGCAAGAAATTATTGTTCTTAAAACCTTAACAGTCCATTACATTAGCTTTTTAAGCAACATTTAAGATACAGTTGAAATCAAGAAAAAATATAGTTGATATATTCTGATTTCTCACCTGTACACTGACCGTGGCAGTTAAGATATGAGGCAGTATTACTTACTGGTTTACTCACTGTTAATACTTACATTATTAATCACTGTTTGTGTATAAAATGTTTCATCCTGGTTAAAAAAGAAAATCAATGTAATATATTTGTCATTTTAAATTCACTAATGTATTTGGTTTCTCCTAATTTTCCTGTGTTCTAACTGGGATCAAATTGTTTTACATTACATTAATAAAAGCAAAGGGGAAAAAAAACCACAGAAAGCAAAAATCGTGACTGGTCCTCAGTTGCTGGCTGCCTGCCTGTGAAGGTTGTGTTTGTCAAGATGCCTGCTGCAGTGTTCTGTGCTGGGCTGCTCTGCCTGTCCCACCGGAGGACAGCAGCGACGCCTCGCGGGATGGCAGCCGTGCTCAGCCACAGCCCACGGTGCAGCCTCATGGCGCTCGTCCCAGAATTGAGTAACTCCAAGGAAGGTGGAGAGTTTCCTGTAATACCCACCTAGGACTGCTGAGCTGTGCCAGCTTCTGACAAGCTCTTGGCCCAAGAGGAACTTTACAAGATGACCCTGTTCAACAAATAGCACTAAGATGACGGCTAATTTATGTCTGGTTTGGGTGTACAGATTCCCACAGGGCATTCACATATGCAATTTTGGGTCAGCTTTTCCAGTGGCACTTTCTGCACTATATGTTTACATCCAGCTGATACTAGGAACAAAGTTTGCACCTCTCTAGTGGCATCACTTGGCATTTTTGGATGACAGCACTGGTGGTGTCACAAGTTCCTTGCTTTGTCGCTCCAGGTGTAGTATCTTCTGCTTTCCCTCCAGCCCCTGCCTATGCCACCAAGAACAAAGCATCAATGGGAGGGTGAGGTGTCCTCCAAGCCCAGGAGCTCCTTTACAAGTCTTTCACCAAACTGTGCGCGGCTGTACCTTGTCACGTGGTAGGCCTCTGACATTTTGTAGAGGATGTAGGCATTATTTATAGCGATGCTTATGGCAAACCAGAACACTTGTTGCCAGGTCTTGTTTGGTTTGTGAGAAATGAAATACCTAAAAAACCAAGAAAGGAGAGAAAAACATTGTTCAGCCAAACAATTGCAGCTGGAATGCAAGAAATCACCCCACACAAAGACCCTGCAGTCCCAAAGGAGAAGCAGACATAGGACTGGATGCCTGGTTCAAGTATTATTTTAAGAAATTTTGTACAATGTGTTTGACAGTCATTTACAGCTGATTTGCACATTTCTGGTAGTGTGTAAAAGAACAGACCTCCTGTCTCTCAGACACAAACTTCAGCAACACTCTCACCTCCGTATCACTCCATGTAAATAAGAGTACTGATAAAGATTCCTCGAGCTCACCCATGACAAATATCCTTGTGATGAGAGATGTAGGTCTGAATCCCTTCAATTTGTCACTAAAAAAAAGCCTCAGTCACATTACATTACAGTTTTGGGAAGCTTGCTGATGCTTCTCCTCATGTTTATTGTGAGCAAAGATGATTGCTGCTGCTGTCAACAGTAGGTGGGAGGATGTGGGGGTAGAGCCATAGCATACACTGCTGGTAGGTGGAGCACAAGGCAGAACTAGAAAGGACTGACATCTCTGTATTTAGGTTCTGACTAATTCTAGGACTGCCAGAATATTCTCTCTTCAGTCATAAGATTTCCCATTTTCCTACTTTCCTACTTTCATTTTTTTAGCAACCATTTAAAACTACTACCTCAGCTCTTTTCTGCATTGATTTCCTCCGATCAGATCCCAGTATCGTTCTCCAGTGACCACCTCCCCCTTTTTCGTATGTTCTACTGAATTCTTGCAGCCTTGCCCAGAATCGGCTTGAAAAACCTGTGCTGCTTTTTCTCTCTTCTCAATTTTTAGTTCTTGAAATCTTCTGCACCTCATTGCTATTCCCATAGCCAAGCTTCATCGCTGCTATTCTTACTCACTTCTGTTCCTCCCTGCTACATTAAGAGCTAACACTGAGGACACCAACTGGAATTCAGGAGCTAGAAGTTCTGCATTCTGCTCTCTCAGATCATGTAGATCAGCTTTACATGCACAACTGAAAGTCTTCTTTCTTCTGGCTCCAGGTGTTGCAAATATCACCAGGATGGATTATCAACTAAAGACCATCTACTGCTACAGGTGAAGAGCTGAGCCAGCCTGAGAGACTTGTGGGGATGGTAGACCCTTGTTGAATTCTCTATCAGTCTGCTGGCTCATCCTCCCATCACTTCTTAAAAGTAATTTACAAGATGCAAAGGACCTGTGTCTCAACATTTCTTTTTTTTTGACTGCTGGATGGGTAGATAGAGCCAAACCAATACCAGCAATGCAGTTCCTGCTTTGTGCAGAGCCAGCATCTGATCTTTGACTTAAACAGAAGTTTTGACAGAGACTCAGTGAAAGCAGCATTGGGCCCTCAGATGGAGCTCAACATGAAGAACTCAAACATTGCAGCAACAGAGAAGGTGTGAAAGAAGTACACACACACATGCACATCTTCTTACTTACTTGCTGTATTTATCATCATATTTGCAGATATAGCTAAGGTGAGCAGCAAAGGCTTCAACTGCCAGTGGGCATGGAATTTCTCCGCTTTTTCTCTTAATTATAACTCCTGCATCAATTAGAAACACAACAGTTTTAAATTGACATCATAAGTCTAGCAATTGAAAAATATGTTTTCTATATATGGCTTATGAAATAAACATTATTGACAATGTTTCCCCTAAAGCTGGAAACTTCTCTGTAACAGAGATGCTAATTTGATTTCTTTTCCCACAGGTAGTACACTGAACAAGTGGAAGGGGAAGAAGAGGGATAATTTTTCAGTTGAAAATGAAAAGACATCTTTGCCATACATTCAAAAAAAAGCATGCATTGCTGTAGTCCCACAGTAGCTGCCTACAGACAGTATTAGTCTCTCCTCTTTTGGATCACAAGAAGTTGTGGTCACCTCTAGAGCAGTGACTTGCTGTTATATGCTTTGAATTCTGGAGGTTCCAAATTAGTCCCTTGACATTAAATCCTTTGCTGATCTCCACCCATGGAGGCCAAGAGCAATATTACCTTCTCTTCACTGGAGGCCGACTGACACCGAGAAGAAAATACAGTAAGAAGGAGCCAAATGTCTGAACTCAGTGAAGACAGAAATGATGCTGGTTGGTGACTGTGGTCTCTTTGAAATGAGCTCAGAAGTACTCTTAGGTTGCTCACTGGAGCTTAGTATACATTTCTCTGCCTGCAAGTGCTGCTTCCCATCCTGCTTGGTCATCTGGCTTGGTAACTCAGCTCATCATGGGGGATGGCCACCCTGCCTACTGCAGAAATCTGTGGTAAGGCAACAGGCATCATGCTGCAGCCACCTACCAACCACTCTTTGCACAGACAAAGATGTGGTGCTAGAGCAGGTTACTCCAAAACCAGGCCCTATTCCCTCATGTTGTCTATCTTTGACCTGGCTTTATCCAACACTACACCAGTATTTGTAAGTCAAATGATCTCCTAAGAAACTCCCCTAGCTCTTTCCTCATTTATTGCTCCTATCCTTCTTCCCCCTTCCTGGGGAAAGCTCCATGTAGGAAGGAAGGGTGAGTAAAACAAACTTAGAGCATAGGAGTCTGTTCCCTAACTTTTGACCTTTTACCCCCACAGGTTTCAGTCGCCGGCTCTCCAGGGTATGGACCACCACTTACTCCACGGCTGTGGCACCCTGACTAGTGTAACGCCCTTCTCTCTGGTACAGCACTATTTTCTCCAGGTCTAGAGAAGCACAGGCTTGTTTGCATCCTTTCTCAGTACAATTCTGGGCTTTCTCATTTCTCAAGCTTTCAAGAGAACTTTCTTCGCCTTCCTTCTGCCAACTCTTTTACAATCAGCCCTAAAATGCTACTCACGTTTTGATTACAGACTTCACCATTTCATTCCTCCAGCTGGAAGTCTCATTCCATCCATTATCTCTGTCAAGCCCCCTGTGCTGTCCTAGCTGGCAGGCTCTTTTTTGAAGCAAGTATGCAACACATACTAAATGTCATGTTACAGCTGAGCCATGCAGAAATTTATTTGGGGTGTTTAAAGTCTGATTTTTCCAGAGTCCAAAATTATATCACCTCTGAATTGTCCAATACACTCTCCTTTCATCTCTGCCTCCTCAAGCTTGGTGTAAATATAGCCCAAGGGGGGGGGGGGGGGGGACCAATTGAACAAAATAAATTCTTCATTACATTCATGTAATTATTATAGTGTGATTTTGATTCTTTTAATGAGTCCTACAAATATCTGGCCAGCATGAGGTAAAAAGGACTGATACACCACCAGCCTGCTGCATTAGTGCTGCAAAATCACTTGCCATCTCATCAGGGCAGGTCAGGGAAGGGCAACTGTGTTCCTGGTACAAGTGTTATACAAAAAAAAAATCCCTTTTCTCCTGTTCCTCTCTTCTCTTTCTTCCCCTTCTCTTCCTTTGGAGGATTTGTATCTCCTTTGCAATTTGCTTTGTATTCATAATCTTTAAAAGAAAGCATTGAGGTGGCAGAACCATATACTCCCTATCACTTTCTATTATATTCCCCATAACATTCCCCTGTTTTGAGAATATAAATAGCTTTTTAGGCATATTATTTTTAGCCTTTCCAAGCTTGTTTCGTAGCCGTAACCCACCTTCCCCGGAAAGACAACTGCCAGAGCTGGGTCATTCCTAGCTGCAGGTCTCTGTGGCATGTGGTCCCGAGCCAGCTGACTCATCAGTACATCCGATGAGCCACTTCCCCTCCTGGTCCTCCCCCAGCACTGCTGTGTTCCCATCCCTGGCAGCACTCCAGGGAACACACCACCTGCACTGCAGCCACAGCTTGCCTTTACTTCCATGTTGGAAAGCGTGCTGACTGTTAGCCTCCATCCTGTCACCATAGAAAGGCATCAGCTTTTGGGTTTGGGGTTCTTTTAAACATTTTTCCTTTTTAATTTAAATTTTTAAGCTGTATGCTCATCGAGCAAAGCTTGGGAAATACTACCTCAAATGAAACAA
The DNA here is from genome assembly GCF_965178545.1 of Coloeus monedula. Lineage (NCBI taxonomy): Eukaryota > Metazoa > Chordata > Aves > Passeriformes > Corvidae > Coloeus > Coloeus monedula. Next base: position 45,703,768 of record NC_138782.1, on the reverse strand, counting down.
GCCAAAAGACAAAGGTTTACATGTTTGTTTCCTCAAAACACTTATTCTAAACCTATCAAGAATCATGCTTTTTTAAAAATGGGAATCTCATTAATACAAGCACTTGCATCCATCTTGGCAAACCCTGAGATTTCATAACAATATAAAAGAAGGGGCATTGCATGATCCAAGTGCTATATGGCTTTTTATCAGGACTTTGATTTCTTACAGTTCTTTGTCAGAATTGCCAATATTCAGCATTGTGCAAGGTCTGATGATTGAGGTCTTACCATCGGGGTCCTCTGGCCCCATCCCCAATCTCACCATACTTGGATACAACCTCCTCGCTGTAGTCTCAAAAAGGACACATGGAAATGGTAAGTTGAAACCCTAAGCTTACCCATCCTGAAACATGCTTTTTAACATTATGCTTCTTTCCCCAGACTTTCCAATTTTGGGCCAATCTCACAAGCTTTTTCAGGAAACTAGACTGTCACCAGTCACCCATCACTGCAGCTTCTCCTGCAGTAAGAACCACACAGGGACTCTTGCAACTGCTTCATACAGTTATGATGGTTCCACAACACCTTCCACCTTCTCACAAGTCACTTATGAGATGCTAACATGCCATTTGCAGCTCTTTATTCCTTGCATATGTGGCCCAAGGTTTGCTTTCTACTCTTAGTTATTGACTGTTTAGCTTCTACGTAGAGCTAGTGAAGAGCACCTGCGAAAGTTCTTCTCAGAAAGAAGCTACTTCTTAAAAAGATCTTGGGTTCAATAGTTTTTTGCTGAAGATGTTATTCTGGTCTTCCTACTGTGCAGCAAGTGAGGTTGCTGCCTGCTCCATCCTGCTACATATGAAAGGTAGTAAAGACCAGTATTTCTGGAACACAATAATGGAGATGCTGGGGAAGTGGGCATCAGATCTAGAGTGAAAAAAAACAAAATGCAGCCTTGTCCCACAGATGGGGAGATTTGGGCCAGCACATAGATGACCTGGTTTAGATAAGGTAACTTTTTATTCTATGGGTGTCCCAATCTCTTTTGAATTCTCAGTTCCTCTGTAATACAAGCACAAGGAAAAATTAAAGCTTAAGGGCAATTAAAAATCCAACTGGATTTTGTTCCAGGCAGAAACTACATACTTGATAGATAAGTAAGCAGGACACTTTTACAAGACTAAAGAAATGAGACCCCTCCTTGAATATCTGAGATGATGCATTATGACATGCTGGTTTAAAACATCCATAATGAATAACCTGCTACATCGAGGAACAGTATTCATAGATCTGCTCTGACAAGTGTATTGCCCTCCCGGTGCCTCTGGCCTGGGTGGGATTTGCACTCCAAGTACAGGCAAGATTTCCCTTCTTGACTTTCCTTTAAATTGCAATAAATAGCTAATGATTAGCTATGTCCACCTCTTTTCTCATCCTAAGTGTTCTTCTGACCATCTCTTACCTTATGTTTTTACTGTTTTCTCTTCGTGGCCTCCTCCAGCCCGTACACATTTACACTCAGCCAAGTGCAAACACACACTGTGCATCACCAGACAATCCCACTGGCAGCAGTCTCTGTTCAACTACCCCGCGTGGGTTTTAACTCCCTTTGTCCCTACCTCCTCTCCCATCTAACATGTGCTCAGCAGATCTGTGTTCCAGGCCTGCCTCAAGGAACATTTCTTGAGGTTTCTCCTCTTCCTCCTCTATATTTATATGCCTTAGAGGAGACTGGTGGTCCAGCTTCTCTCAAGTTGGTTTGAACTATCTTTGCTGCACTGACTTTACAAGTGCCAAATCAGAGGCAAGCAATCTGGTCTCTTGCCTTCCCACCGAGCTTCCATCTGTTCCCAGGTCCCTGCTAGAGACTCTTTGCCCAGCATCACTCTTTAGGAAGCCAGTCTCTGTTTTCTGCTGTGATTCACAGTGAACTATGTCAACTGTCCCAGCCAGCATTTGGTGAGCAACGAGCTGGGAAAGTCTTGTCCATCACACACAGAAGTCATAATCAGTGGACGTTAAACTACCTCACACACACACCATCTACAATCCTATCTATGCCAAAACAGACCCAAGGTCAATCACAAGCACAACAGCTCACAACTCCATGTGCTGCTTTTAAAGGAGGCTGCCAGCACAGTCTGCTTTTGCTCCCCTTTTTAACAGGGCAGTTAACACTGATGTTTACAAACAGAGTAGTTTTCTAATATTTATGAATTATAACCATATTCTCTATGCTAGTCTAAAGGAAACAAGTAGTAGTTTGTAGTGATAACTCTTGTCCAGTTAGTGCTGCCAAATAATCTAAATCCACCAACAACCACAAGGAAAATAGCACAAATCCTGATGGTGAAAGCCCCTCATGGGGAGCTAACACTGCTCCAGAGACTGGCTTCAGCAGGGTCTCCAAAGTGTCACACTTCCTTCACATACATATTTTCAGCATTTGTGCTCAGACATCAATCCATCTGAATCACCAAGTCCTCACTCTGCTGGGATGCCCAGCACAATTCCTCAGGATCAGCCATGCTTTGCTAAGGCAATGAGCCTTCTGGCAAGGCACTGAACACATTAAGTCAGCTTTCTCAGTTTACCATACAGTAATTCTAAGCCTTAAACTTGCTTCTGTAATCTGTACACACATGTGAGAGTAGCTTGGGATTCAGAAAATGAGTGTAGAAGTTGCCTTTGAATTGATGGCATTATATTTAAATGTTTCTTTTATTTTCATTTTTCTCTGGCAGTTATACATAAATCTGAATAATAAAAATTGTAAGAAACTGAAAAAAAACATTCTCACAAAAAAACTAATTTCAAGAAGTTAGTTAGTCATATTGCATTTTATAGAACTTTCCAAAGGTTCTTCAAACCACCTGGATACCTTCAAAAAAGAAAATATTTCAGTAACAAGAAGCTCTCTGTAATTATTTGAACTATCCAGATTATCTGTTTTGCTTTCTTCTCATCGACTGGTAAAAATCAATTTAACATACAACAGGAAACCTTAATCATATTTACTTCTGGCAGAAAGATACTTGTTTGTGACTAAGTTTTAACTAGGTAAGAAAAATTAATTGTAGGATCTGCTTGGAGTTCAAAGTACATTATCATTAATTTTTCTGTAGCCGCAATCCTGCAAGATGCTTTGCAAATGGGGCTAATATTGTCTTCTGCAATAATTATCTTCCCTTCTCTGACCATCAGCAAAGATATAATCTTTATACCTGAAAGGATAGTGCCTCCACCAGCTCAGGCAAGGAGACTGCATTAGCAGTAGGCTTTTAACCTTTGTATGGGAAAAAAGAATAGCTGTACGAAGACACAAAAGGGAAGTAATCACTACAGCTACTGTTTATCTAGTATGTATGATCAGTTACAATCAAGCTCTTTGTTCAGGCTTAATATCAATCTCAGTGACTCATTTTGGCTTGTGACATAAAGCATGTGCACTTTTGAGATGAGAACTAGGAATATTGCTTACCTTGTTGAACTGGAGAATAGGCGTTGGTCAGAAAACGAAAGTGCCCTTTATTGTACCAGCAGATCAATGACATGTTTCCCTTCATTCTTATTCTGTACTGTCCTCTGGACTGTGGAGTTTCAGAATTGTTCAGCATGGATGGAGGTAGGCCTGTGCAGTCACTCTTCCTGGTGCTCAGCAACCCACAGCAGTAAATCTCTGCAAGTGAACAAACACATCCCCTATCAGCAAGCCATTGCATGGACCCAGACAGCAAAACCAGCAGAGCAAGCCTGAATGACCTCTGAAAGAACTTGCCCTACAACCTTCTAGTCCAACAGATATGGCAGCCAACCGGTTTTATTTTGTAATACCAAAGATTTGTGTCCTACATGAATGTCTCTGGAAACAGACAAGTGCAGAAAGTCTGCTCTCTTCTTGAAATACACTGACGCCTCCTGCACCATCATGATGAAACAACAGGAAAAATAATCCTGGGTATTTTCCAAGCTATAACACCTACGATCTGTGTTTAACATTACAACATGTTTAAAATTGGTCTCAAAAACCTCCCAGTGGTGATATGCATTATGGGACAAATCAGAATTTATGATCCAAGAGAGTCTTTGATGTTTAACTAAAAGAATAAATTGTGGAGGGAATAGGGAGGTAGGGAAAGCTATAGCATCTCTGATGTTAACCAAAATAAATTCTCCTACATGACTCCTATGATGCTTTTAGACACATTAGTTTAATCTACTGTTTCACTGTGCTGCCACATTCTTCATTTTTAGCTCAATATTCCTTGCACATGCATCATCTGCTAAGGAAATGCTGCTTAAGCAACTAAAAACCACTGAAACCACTGGTTGATTTAAAAAATGCGTATGCCAGAAGGATGGAGAAGATAGAAATACAAGTTCACTGAAAACTGATTTTAGGGCAAGGAGAAAAACCACACAGTGCCCTACCTGAGCGAGCACTGATCTTGTCCTGCACAGACACCAGAGGCTCTGCAGGAGACAGTCTGCTGCTCAGAGCCTCTTGGCCTTTTCATATGTGAAAGAGGCAATGAATAAAATCTAACACCACAAAACACATCTCAATACAGCCAGGTGGGCACAAACAAGGTTTGGAAACAACACTAATAACAATGCTTGAATATTTCATGAGGCTGTGAAATAGCAGCAGCCTGTTTCTGTTAGTCCAAGAGAAGCAGATCTTCTCAATCCAATTTTTCTGTGACTCAAAGAAATCTTGGATGGAAAATTCCACGGTCTCCCTTAGTTTTGTGTTAACCCATCTGAGTGGAAAAAACCAGTGGGCATGGAAGCAGGTGACATCTGTGCACATCTTGTGGGGGTTTAAAGCTCATCTGTCAGCTAAGTCTGCTTGATCAAATTTTTCATCGTGCTGAATTTTGCATGATATCCTTACAGTGAAAATGCAAAGTCAGAATGCAGTGTCTGGCTTCCCCTAAACATGTTACCTCTGTTCTTGGGTTTCCATAAACATGTTACCTCTGTTCTTGGGTTTCCATTTAAGTGGCTCTTCTGTCTCTGTCTTTCTGGAAGCACCTAAGCTCTTGAGTGCAGGTGCAGCCTTTGTCCTTGGTTCATATAGTGACTGGCATGCTGAGCATCCCCTCAACAGCTCACAGACACTACAGGAATACTAATAAATTAATTTCATATACTCATGCACTGGTCCAGTTGCTGTGGGCAGATCTACAAGGAGCTACGGCTCTTCCATCAGAAATTTCAGCCACTGATGGGAGAAGAAGGGTCAACCAACACAGTAATGGGAAAACTTCATTCACAAGGGGGAAACCTGTACTCCACTGGTTATTTCTAATGAATTAATCAGTCCCTGGAAATCCATAAGTTCCTTCCACAAAAGACAATGAGAAAAGCCTGATGGTAAACAGGCTTACAATCACTAATAGAGGGAACTGCACCTCCAGTGGAAAGCTGATTTTTTATTTTTCTTTTTTAAAATTTCTTCTGTTGCTAAGAGGTACCCAAACTGTGTAGGTCATGTAGCTGAAAACTTTGCCATTAACATAGCAAACTTTCATAAAGCTTTCTTCTAGCAAGTATTAAGATCTTCCTGCTTTGATAACAAGCAAACCTGTGAAGATTTTTCTTAGCCACCCAGAGTTTATTATTCATTGAAATGTTATACATTTTCCAGGAGGCTGCAATGGAATAAAACCAAGTTAATAACTACATTGTTGTGCTAGAGCTTCAAAACAGCAACAGCCATTTCTGAGATCCCATAATAATTAGTTGTAGCCTTTCCTTTTATTGTAGCAATAAGCCTGCAGAAAGCTTCCAGCAGATGTTCCACTCCTCATGCAGAATAATGGGAACCATTTTCTCTCTAAGGAACACAACACGTTGCCTTCCTGCTGTACAGCCTAGAAAAGTGCAGCACTTCTGCTGATTTACTAGCATCTCTCATCATGGATGACACCCTTAATCTACTGTAGAGGTTTTTAAAACCACCCAGTTACTATAGCAATAGAAGCAATAAAAATTACACCCATCTGGCTCAATGAAGTTTTTGTGTGTAATTAAATCAGAATCACAACAGGTGTTTGCTACACACACAGGAGTCAGTGGAAACAGCTTGTTGACTGGTCTTCTTAAACTGTAGATGCAATATAAACGAATACACCTAAGGTAGTTTAGCAAAGAAGAGGAAATGTAGTGTAGTCACCCAAAACTCATTCCCAGAGTCTCCAGCCTCCAGACAGCTTGTGCTGAAGCCTGTTTCACCACATCTTCGCTAGCACAGTTTGCAAAGGCCATCAGGCTCGAGCTAATTCAGGCAAAAATACACATTCTGCAATCACGTATTCTGCATGAAACACTGGGTCAAGTCAGAGCCAGGAAACGGGGCGGGGGAGGGGGGAGGCGGCTGTTGTGGGGAGAAGTGAGCTTGCTTTGGTCATTGTGCTGGAATTGCAGGATCCTGCAAACCTTGTGGGAATGCCATGGTCAACTAGGCTGGCAGCTCTTGCAGCTTTGCCAACACCAGACCCTCTGCAGAGCAGAGCCAGATGCTCCTGCTGGTTCACAACATGCAGAAGGGACTTTCAGGGATCATGTTTAAGGCAAGCATGGAACACAGGGCTTTAGGAGGTTTTGTCCTCTATAAAGGACAATACTAATGCTTAGAGAGGGAAAAAGGGATGTGCACTATGAATGAATGTCACAGCAAATAGCAGTGACAGCTGTCTGCTCACAGAACAGAGAATCTGGGGCATTTCAGTGCAGGTTTCCAGTTCTATTCAGAGGCCAGAGAAAGAAATTCTTTATATGTCCTCTGAAAAATAAAAAAGAGATCTATTCAGGGTTTTGATTTTGAAAAAGATCAAAGTGTTCTATCTTATTTTCTGAAGTTTTCTCAGTTCTTGGTATCCTCATATAAGCCTTAGAATTATGTTCACCGACATCCCTTTGTACTACAAGGCACATCATTGTCTGCTGTGGTACAGTGAAGGTGCTACACCACAGGCTCCCAATAAAGAGCATTGTGTTTTTAACAATAATGCATGTGTGGGCTAGGGTGAGGAAAAGTGAATGATAGTTAAGATTCCACAAAATTTTTTATAGGATCACAGGATTCTATTGATTAAAGCCTAGTTCAGCCTGAAAAACAACTCAGGAGGTCTCTAGTCCCATCCCCTGTCAGAGCAGGGTCAGCTCTGAGGCCAGACAGTGCTGCTTAGGGCTTTAGGCCATCTGGGCTTGAAAACTTCCAAGGACAGAGACTGCACCACCTGTCTGGGCATCCTCCTTCACTGCCCTCAGGAAAAATCCTGCATCTAGTCTGAACATCTTTTGTTTCAGCCTACATCTGTTGGTTTTTGTCCTTCCACAATGCACCACTATAAAGAGCCAGCTCCATTCTCATGACAGGGTAGAGTAAGGCTGCTGTTGCATGCCCCCATAGCCTCTTCTCAACCTGAACAAGAACAGTTCCCTCCCCATGGCAGGCTATATTTGTATACAGAGTATTCTTGTACTGAGGGCCTGTTGTCTAAAATTGTAGGAGGCTGTAATCACCTCCCTTGATCTACAGGCTACACTCCTGTTGACACAGCCCAGGACAGTGTTAACCAGCTTGGAATGCTGCTGACTCAGGTTCAGTACACTGGCTACCAAGACCCCAGGTCCTCTTCATCAAGAATTTTGAAAGGAACTAATAAGAGTTTTAGTGGGTGACTTTCCAGATTTTCCAGAATTCCCTTTAGTTCCCTTTAAACTTTTTTGTTCCCAGTAAGTTTATGGCTTCCAAGCATGAACATATTTAAATCTTTCCCTATTTCTTTGTTGATAGTCATGAAACCCCCAAACAAAATAAAGCAGTTAAGATCAATACCAATTTCTTTTTGTTTTCAGCTCTCAATGGGATCTTTCTACTGCTGGTCCTGCTCTAGCCCACAGATTAAATTTTCTTGAACATAAAAAGGTAAATTTATCAGTTTAAGAATAGGTCTTGAACTGCCATGAGCACCTGAGCATAGATGCTTTTGAACAGGCTCTCATGACACTTCGTGGTCATGGTATAGATCTGTTCAGCTTTAGCTGGCTAAGCCACACATCAAAAAATCCCAACATTGACTTCATTGCTGAAGGAGACTCTGTGGTACATCAGAAGAGATCTCTCTGTCAAGTCCAGGTTTCTTTGCTTGCCTCTCCCCAAATGTACTGCTAATGCAGTAGGATCCCAGCAGGTGCTGGCAGTACACGATCTGCTTTGCAGCAGTCAATAAACACTATCTCCTCCAAGGCTCTTACTGACTTCACCACAGCTTGACATCTCACCTCTCCATGTCTCACAGTCCTTTCAGCTCAGCCTCTCCCTGCAAAACCTGAGCTAGCCCCTAGTAGCTCATGGCAAATGCAGACAATCCCATCGCCTTATTAAACAGAAACACTTTTCTCCCCATGATCTTCTTTATGTAGGAGCACCATGCTGTTTTGCAAAGTCAATAAACCTGCTCTCTTAGTGTCCACCCCCCACCTACCTCATAGCTTCACCCCTAGGAAGGTGATAGTATGTACCAGATATGAAATTTAATTTTGGAGGCAACTGTCAGAGATTATAAAATCTCAAGAAGCTACATAACAAATCATGAACCAAACTGAAATCTCAGTATTGCATTAGCATATTTGATCAGACAGTAAGTCAAAACTACATGTTTTAAAAATACATTACTGAATTTCTTACCTGCTAGAAACCATTAATTTGAATGATCTGTGCAGGGTAAAGCCTATGAATAATTCAACCCTGTGAACAATTTGAATTACCTGCAAGTATAAACACTCAACTGGTTTAGTAGCCATGTATCTTTTTCAACCAGGGTTACTAACCAAATGGATCATACCAGATCATCTTTATCCTTCTCTAGCTAAGCATAAAGGATGAACTCAGTCAAGTTGTCAGTCTTTACATTTAAACCTTAACATTTCACCTCAGGTACTAAGAGCACATGTTTTATCCTCTACATTCTTTTAAACTCACATTTTGCATCATTGGTTTGGTAGTCTTACAAATTTAATGCTTATAATCAGCTGTGAAAAGCCATCTAGCAAAGATCAGTCTCTGCTCAGAGGAAAAACTCCAGTGCACTATAAATACACCTGACTCCTTACCCATTTGGCTGTTCACAGCATTTGGGAAACCATGGCTCTTTTATGAGAATATGCAGCTATTCCACTGTAGTCAGTGAGCTTCCAGCTTGCCTAAATTAATGTAGGAGACAAGTCCTGCATGGAGCTCAACAGATGCAGCTCTCAGTGCCAGCACCATCTGTAGTGCTAAACTACAGCAGTGGTGCAGCTCACTGATATTCTCATTTTAAATGAGAATCAACATATTGTCTCAATTCCCACACTTTCCTCCTGCTTTGGGCAGTGTTTCATTAATATAATGGTTTACGTGGGTTAATTTTCTGCAATGACAAAAAAGAGCCCGACTTGGACAGCAGTGGTGTGTCAGCAAATGGCCTTGTAGCTGTGATGCGTAATGGCAGCCTCCATGCTCACTGCTGGGAAGGATCTATTCTATGCACCACATCACTCTGAAGGGCTGTGCTGACTGAAGAACGAGACCAGAGTTACATGAAATTATTCAGAACTGACTGGCAAGAGTGCAGGATCCTGTAATTGAGGGGGAGTTACGAGTCCTCAGCATGGCTGAAAGCAAGGAACATGTGGCTCTACCACGCTCAAGGTGAGGGGGCATTTGACAGAAAGGATGACCTGGGATTGCTCTTTGCACTAGCAAGAGATTTGCTTGGGAGAGCTGTATCAATGGACATTCTGCTGGAAGTGGGTTTTTGCTAATGGAGAGTTTTATTATTCTTTCAAAACTAAAAACTGTCCCATCAAGGTATGTTGATACAAGCAAAAAACCCCCGAAAACACAACAAAGCAAACTTCTCTAGAGCTTTTGCAAAGGCATAAAATGTCCTCTAAAGAAAACACATCTTTAACAGATATTAAACCAAAAAAAGACTTCTAAGGTGCATCTCTGAGGATTCATCCCATCCTTCATCTTTCACAAGAGGAACAGAAAAATCACAGGCAGACAGGAAATTCCTTGAAATGTCCCCCAGGTCACATAGGAGATTTGACCTCACACTTCTAAGTCAAAGAACAAAAGGAAGCTCTTTAAATAACCGTATTTAAATTGGTTTTGCACCCTCATTTTGAATCTTTAAAAAGGAAGATAGAAACAGCAACTTAGAAAGTCTTCTGCATAGTACCTTCTCATGAATGAGAAGTTTTCTTAGAGATGAACAACTGATCTATACAAGGAATTGAAGTATCAGTGAAGACTTTTGGAAGTTTTTTTAATTCAGTGGCAGGAGGCCCCTAGGTCTGTCACCATTAAAACCCAGTGAGTCACCAGATACACACCTTGCTTCTCAAATTCTTCAAAGAGATTCAGGCTGGTAATGCTTGGGCCTGTGAAGATGATGTAGTTCTTCCCAGAGGCGTTCTGACAAAGGCTTTTGGCCACCATACTGTGAAGCTGTGGTTTGTTCTTCAAAGCATCCAGACCATCAGCACCACTCCCTTCTTTGAGATGGACATAAATCTTAAATGAGAAATGGTAAGAAAAGTCAGAAGGTTATAAAGAACCCAGAGCAAGCAGATGCAATTCCCGACATACCTGCACAGCTCAACTTGAGACAAGCTGAGAAAGCAGCAGATACTTGTTATAAAATGCTAATTAAAGGTCCTTTCAAGGGGCTGTTGCTTTTAAACCAACTCAGGTTAGCTGGCACAGCTACCAATAAATACAGCATCCTTCACCTCACTTCTGAGGCTCCTGTCATTGTTGTGCAGTTTGAACATTGTTTGTTTGGCAGGAAAAGACTCCAGCCATAACTGGGATTACATGTTGTACTGAATCTGCATAGGCTTCACTGCTGCCAGCAAAAGGAGAGCATGGGAACTTCAGTGTCAAGAAAGGCCAGTGTAAGATGACCAGAAGGAAATGGCCCATTAGCTTTCTCTGCATTAATATTCAGATTCAGGTTGGCAGTAACCGTCAGGCTGTGACACAAGTGTGTGTGCACCTCCATAAATGAGCAAAATGCACTCCCAACCATCCAGAACACCCTCATCAAACTCTCCAGGCACAGTGCTAACACTTACATCCTTTATGTAGATGCTGATTTGGATACAACCCACCAAAACAGCTTGAACCGTGTAGAGGAAGAAAACGTGTAACCCTTAGTTTGTACACAAGCCTTCTATTTTATTTCACTGACAGTATATTACAAGCACAACTTTCACCCAAGTTCAACACTTAATAAGCCAACTAAGCATCCAACCCTCATCTTGTTCTAAGAGCTAGCAGAAATAACCTGCTGGAAAGAGAAATGGGAAGAAGCAAACACTGTACTCGGTTACTCAAACACTACTGTAACACCATGGAACTTGCAAAGATTTAATACACAAACAAATGCAAATTTTCAGAAAAAATTGCCCTGGCCTGCCTTCGTGACTTTGGCTCTGAAATACTCAAAACTTTTATGAATTACAGAAAATATTTCCTGTCAAAGAAAAAGCTGAAACTTGTTCAGTATTCAGGGGCATGAAGATGTAATTTTACCTTGGTTTTTTGCAGTGATGTATCCACAACAACTTCGTTAAATTTGTTTGGGACTTCAACCATGCAAAACATACAGTATTACTTTTCTATATAGCTTATTTCTCTCACCAACGTACACTGTTACAAATGAAAATTCATAGCAATCCTCAGAGAACAAAAATGCTCATGTTTGCAGTAGTGCTCCCAGTAATTTGTAACTCAGTGATCTTGGAGAAGGACAAAATTCAATTAAACAGCTTCTCCCTATTTTAGATGGTGCATGCCCCAGCACTGGTATTCTGTGTAATAATCCCTAGCAATTCATTTATCATGAACAGACCTCAACAGTGTGTGTTACACATGAAATTTCTGGGAAATTAGACATAATTTTGAAGGAACTGACATGCTGAAAACAAAGTTGGTGCAAGGAAAAATGCACACTAATTACAAAAAGTAGAGTATATATTAAATGGAAGTCTTAAATACATCATTTATCACAAAAAAAAATTAAAACCCCTTTTATTGATAGAAACAGCTTCCAGATGAGGACAAAAGCAGCAATGTTTGCAGACTCCCTGATTCTGCTCCACTTGTTTTTGAAAGCTGTCAAACTTCTCCAATTCTAAGGCTGAGGACTAGCTAATTATGATAAGTCATTTAGGTTATTAATCAGAGCTCCAGAGAGCCAGTGGAATGCATTCAAAGAACAGATTGTTCCAAATTTACAGCAAAGGTATTTCATGATTATTGGCAACAAAATTAAGATTAGGTTACTAGTATGTCAGCACAGAGACCACAGATCAAATCCTCAAAATCTACAGACAGGGCAGTGGAGACAGAAGATGCAGACAGATTAGTTTTGACCTTGGATTAGCAGATGAGCTGAAAACAAAGCAGGAATCTCTCTAAGTCTATAAAAGTGTCTTACACCTTACCTCCCCGAATACAGTAAATCTTAGAATCTCTCCTGCTCCATGCTCACTCCGTGTTCCTTGTAGAGTGCTGCCCCTCCAAGGGACAGTCCTCTGGCACTGCTGGTGTGCCAACTGGTTCCTCACTGTGGGCTGCTTTGTGTCTGGAAGCAGCTATTTTTAATAGCATGCCCACCAGGCACCTGTCCACTGAGGTAGCACTACTTTCATATGAGGATGCTACACACTTCAAAGTTTGGTTAGCAGAATTCCCTGTGCACTTGGCTTTGAATCTCAACCCCCCTTGCTCTGTTCACTTTCCCAGCGCCCTTTACTCAAATGTTCATACCCACTGCTGAACCTTTCCTCCTCCAATGTTAAATATAACCCCTTTTTTTTCTCTCCTTGGGCACTTCCTTGCCTATCCAACAACAGCCTTTGTTCTTGGCACAGTGTTTCTTGTTTTGGAGAAGCATCATTCAAAGCTTTATCGTGCCCAGCTCTATTGGGATGACGGGTGACAGCAGCACAATGTTGGAAGGCATTAAGGCTGCTGTGAAGGCATAAAGTGGCTGTGTACAGGTAACTGGCAAACACATAGCTTCAAATATTTTTGCAAATACCTAGGATCCCATATGACCTTTATTTTCCCCATCCAGCTTATTTCATTCTACCTCAACCCATTAAGATCCTCCCTACTGAAGCCCACAGCATTCCCCCCCTTTCTGTAATGCATTAGAAGTGGTATTTAAGAGTCAGGAATCTGCAGAAACAGCACACATTGCCAGATTGGCTGTTAGACCTTCACAGGCACAGTCAGAAACTGCTCCCCCAAAATGTTTGTTAAACCATTCACTAGACCTTCTGGTTTGTCCTGGGACATTAGAGTTTTGTGCCCTTTCCATATGCACCAACAGCAAAATATCATCAGAAGTACAGGCTCAACCACTGTTGCTGGATAACAGATGGGAGATGCTGGCAGCAAACATCCTCTGCTTCTGTGCATGACAGCCAAACCAGTGCTTCTTGAATATCTGCAGAGATCTCTTTCACTGAATCTTTTCTAATGGCTACTGGTACATTTGATCTACAGCACTAATTGGGATAACCTGTGTAGATGTGACAGCAGCTGTCTTGGGAGGCGACTATGGGCTGAAGACATTTAACATGCAGTGCTTTCTGTATTCATTCCTCAATTATTTGTTGAATGTCTGTTGTTTCTCAGAACAGTGACACACACAATTCTGCCATCTCTCTATCTGTGGCTGCCCTACTGCACCAGATACTTTGAATCCAGTATGTTTTCATTACCTTCTTGTGGAAAGTTCGTAAGGTCTCACAGAAACTGAGTAAAAAATGGAATGCTTAGGAACAAAAGCTACATCTTGACTGCACATTTAAGAGAATGTGCCCTAGAAACAGAAATATTGGTGATTCTGCTCATATTCAAAGCTCAGATGGCATACTGAAAGCACTTGTGAATAGCACATCCCAAATATTCCACCTTCATACATAATTGAAGCACCCCAGGGTACAATTCTCAAATGAAATAGATGACATTTGGAAGAAAAAAAAAGGCAGAGGTAGTAATAAACAGAAGGAAGATTTTGAAAGATATATTGTGCAAAAATGTTTCACAAAGGGCAGATCCTAAACAACCACAAAACAGAAGCCATGTTTTTAGATGACACAGTTATAAAAGCAAGAGAACAAAATAAAGTAGTCATAATTTTTCGATCCTCAATAGGTATTGAAAAAATAACTTTATTTTTTTTCTACAGCCAACCCACAACTGCACATTCCTAGTACTACTTTCTAGATCCTGCCTCAATCCCCTCTCATCCTAAACCCTACCTCTAACTGTTGCCACTACCAACACTGTTGGGAGATTCTCCTCTCCAGTTTCACCCTAAATCTGCTGCACCTCATACTCCCTCCTTCTTTAATGATCTCTTCCCAGGCAGCTCTTTTCCAGCAGATGTTGGCACCAGTGGTGGTGCTCTTACCAAGACCAGATCTTTTCATTTGTTTGAGCCTCTCTTCATTTTCTTCCTGCTAAAGTCTGCTTTCTAAAGGGTATGCAAGAACATGCAGTTTTCCCAACCTTCTCCCAGGTAGTTCCTGGTGTTCCTTACAAAGTTCTTTACTTGGTCCCTTTCTTTTCTCCCTCTGCATTTTCTTTTGAATGATTTCAATCTGCATGAACACACACAGATGCAGCTAACATCTCTGTGCTGACGACTGACAAAAGTCTGTTTTACCTGCACATGTTCTTCGAAGCTTCTAAAAAGATCTTTGTGAGACTGGCAAAAAGATGCTGGCAGAGTTGACAACGCAAGTCATATGGCTTAAAGCTCTTTGCTTTTCTTCCCATGATTTCTTGTTATTTCTTTGTCACTGTGGGTACTACAACATCTTACCTACATGGCAAACCGACAACTCATGGACCAACGAATGCAGATTTTGCTCTGTACCTTCTCCCAGGCAGCCACATCTAGGTCAGGCAGATTCATTATCTCTAACAGCTCCACATAAATCATTTCCTATTCTTTCAAATACCTAAGAACTGCCTGGCTTTCCTCCCAATTACTGCAATCATCCTTCTTTCCTTTGGCCTTGCTGAAATGTATTTTGACATCCAGACAGTGCTCCACCCCTTGGATCACTTGTCTAATCCTTTGCTTTGACCACGTCACCCTTCTGCCAGTTCCCTCTTCTTTGCAGCATCAAATGGAAATGGGGCTGGAAAACAGTGACAGGCCTTTATGGTTTAGGCTTCCCTGTTGATCTCTTCCTATACCATGTCAGTATAGTGACTCCTCCCCGCATTTGCCCTGTGAAGCCAAGCATCCAACAACCAGTGTCAAACAAGCCCACATTTGCACCTTTCCATGCTGCCCTTCTGCCTGGCTGGAAATCACCACCATCTCAGCAGAGCTCTTTCCTTTTGCTCTTCAAAACCTTTCCGAGAAAGGATGCAATCCCCACAAGGCAATTGCTAATCAATGCATCGGTTCTGCTGCTTCTTAATGCTGCTTTTCCAGGCTCCCTCTGTGTAGCCCAGCTCAGGTCCATGACTGAGGCTTCACTCTGGTGCCACGCAATTGCACAACATTGGCTCAGATTTTCTATGAAAATTATTGTTGAGCTGTGAGAAGGTGTGTAAGTGAGGAGGTGTAAGTGAGAAGGTATATAAGTGACGCAAGGCAAGAACAGTATAAACTATCAGAAATGCTGTAACTGTTGAGAGGATAACACATAGCAGCTCAAGGAGGAAAATACTTACATAAAAAGGGCATAAAATCTTAAGATAAACCCAAGAGATGACAAAACACTGACATCGAGGACCCAGTTCATTTCTAAGGAGGAACCACAAGGCCGATGACAGCCTGGCCTGTGCAGGCTCACCAGGAGTAGGGTGTATACTGGTACCTAGTAGTGTGTTAGTCCCAGATATCTGCCATGTGCATTAGCCAAGAAACACTGCTGCACTCAGCCTGCTTCCACAGTTCTCTGGGCAGCCAAAATGTGTCTGAACTAAAGAGATTTGCTGTGGGAAGCTTAAGCCTCCTTCTTGCACTTAGATCCCAAACTTTCTAGGGCAAAGATTGCCTTTTTGTTCTGCTCTCCACACCCAGCACAAAGGGATGGGATCCATGAGGGGCACTCCTATGGCAAACCTATGAAGTGCATAAGAGAGGAGGCTCTGGTGCTTTTAGTCTGCTTCCCCAGGCAGAGTTGCACTGAGTGAGAACAGCTGCAGAAAGGACACAACTACACAGGTAGTTTTATTGTCATAAACTCCAAGCAGCTCAGATGGGAACTAAAAAATAACTTTCATTCACACCTGAAAATAGACACTAAGACTGTATACAAACTCTGACAGAGATCTTTGCATTAGATCACATTTAGATCTGGTTTTCTTATTCATTTAGAAACATGGTAAGATTGTAAACTCCATAAAAATGAATAGGTCTGGCCCAACACACATCTACAAGAATACCTTTCCATTTAACACTGGTGAGCAAGAGGATAATTGACTTTCAACTGAGATCTGGGATTCTCACATGCTGACATTACAGAACCATATGCATTAAAAAGCTGGAGCCAGATGGAAGCCAGAGGAAGAAAGTAGATAGGATTTTCCAGCCACCAGTGACTGACAAATGAAGGTGATCAGATTTCCTGGGATCCCCTCCCAGACAAAGCCTGACCTTGAGAACCTCCTCAAAGCACCTGCTACATCTGTGTGTTCCAGATGCAACTGTTCCAGCAATAGAGGAATTATCAGGACATGGTTTAAAGAAATGCAAGGGCTCAGACTAATCTCTAAACAGAACTTAAATGGGCCGAAACACCAACATTTCTGAGCAGCTTATTAAACAAGTGCACAGATGGCTAACTCTTCTGCAACTCTGACCTTGAAAACAAAACTGACTCCAGGTTTTTTTACCCCTCCCTTTCCCATTGACTGAATGCACTTATGTAGTGTGTTGTAAAATTATAAATTCTTTGGGGCACAACCTCAGTTTCTCTAAATTCTGGAAGTTCTTACTCTGTAAAGTCAATAGGGTTATGAAGTATTTAAGCTAGCTGTAGCTACCCTGTCTAAAATTAACTACAGCATTTACTGTAGAAGCATGGTGTTTACATTGTTCGGGGTTTTTTTCCTGCCACTGAGAGCTCTGCCAATGATCTGTGGAGCAACCTCAGACATCTCCCCTCAGTGAGACTGCTGCTCTTTGGGGAGAGAGCCCTTTCTTACCCTCTCAGGCAGGGGCCACCCCGCTCCAGGTTTCACTCTTTAAAGGCGGCTATCCTGCAAACTGCTGTTTCTTCAGGATCATGGGAAGACTCAAGCTGCTGAGACACAGTAGTTTTCCTTACTCTGTTCTGACTCATCACTTCATGGGAAGCAGTGGAAGGTGGAAACTCAAAGTCAGTCCCAGTACAAGGACCTAAAGGACTTCATAAATCTGAGTAACATTGCACAGGGATATTAATGAAAATGAAATGCATTATTGCAAGAATTTTCTGCCAGGGAATAAAAGCAAGTGCAGAGCCCATATACTTTGGGGGGCAGGGAGGAGGTATGGGAAGTGAAAAGTGTCCAGTATAGCCTCAGAAAATAAAATTCATCTCAATGACTAGGAAAGTATATATGCATGCATGAAGTAATTTCTTCCTCACCATGATACCAGCTTTTTTAAGCAAATAATTACGTTGATGAGCTAATTCTATTACTGCCTATCAGAGTGATTAATATTGTCTGATTGTCTCTTTGTAGTGCTCTTTACCATCTGCTACTGCCTTCCATCTTGTTGATTGATGACTCTTTGGGTCAGGGACTGTCTTAGGGTTACATCTGGACTATGGGTCTGCGCTTCAGGATGAGGCACTATGGGAATACCTTATTCTGTCAGCTCTCCATGTGCTGGGGTTCACCAGAATCCTGTGCTTTCTTCACCTGCAAATGATCAGAACACTTTCTTGTGCAGGAGGAGCTATGCAAGGACTAGGCATCACCTAGTTACTCATAACCACGCTCATTCCTTTTGAGCCACACAAGAAATGCAGAGAGCACATGATATATCCCACCAGGACAAAATAAATAGCCCTGATAAGGTATTTGGGAATTCTCTTCATCACTTTTTGATGAGCTATATTGCTATATCTAAAATAAGAAAGAGCCCTACCAATCATATTTATGAACAATTTTTATAATCAAGTATTCCAGATTTTCAGAGAAAAAGAAATAAGAACTGACAAAAAAACTGACACAGCTGGAGTTTTGATTTACATAGTATGACTTAATATTTAAATATACGCTAAGCAAATAGTCTAAGAAAGATTTCTAAGCTACTTCGATAATTTAAACTGCAATCAAAACATTAAAATATTGGTTTTAAAAGTGTCTCGGTGTTAAGTAGGGAAATAGAAGTGCTAAGCAGTATATAGGGAAATAGATTGGAAAGAAACAAGAAAAGCAAAGAGAAGATGGAACAGAGAGGGACACCTGAAGTCCTGCAAGCTGTGTTTGTTGTCCTCCCTGAATTAGAAAGAAAGAAATTAGAAGGCCCAAGCCCTCTCCCCCAGCAGCTGCTGCCACCTTGATGTCCAGCGTCAAGGGCAGATGAAAAAGGCAACAGTATCAGGGCAGTTTTGCCATCCACTTTGCCAAAGTCAGATCTCCTGAAGCCCTTCAGAACTCTCTGAGAGGTTTTGTTCGTGTTCCCAACTGCGGCAGACATGTATTTACATTGTTTGAATGATGTGTCCTTCCTGCATGTTCCCACTTGGCCAGCTGACCGTGAAGAGATGCTCAGCAACAAAGCTATTCACTGCAACGAGATGCTCTGCTTGAGATTTTCTGAAGCAGAGATATAATCTGAAATTGTGCATCCATCTTAAAACAAAGGCTGTCAGGGTGCAGTCAAGTTATCTGGAGTACAGAAGACAGAAAAGTAGTCTAATATTCATACATTGTTTCTATTATGAATATATAAGCCTATGCACCTTATGTCCACAAGCAGCACTTGGGGTTTATGCCACTTCTGTTCCATGAATGGCTTATTGGGCTAGATTTTTAACCAAACACCATTTCCTTAAAAAAAGTAAATGATGAGCCATCAAACAGAAGTGTTTACTCATACCCAAAAATGTGATTCAGAGTTTTGTTCACAGAACAAGCAGGAACAGGAATTTGAGCAGAGAAACAGCTGAAACTCCTAACATTAACAGCTGACCTGTGAGCTGAGTTCACAAAGTAACTCATCATGTGGCATATCCATTCTACATTAGGAAAACAAACCAACCAATCCTCTTCATTGTAGGAAAAGCAGAACACTGGGAAAACTAAGGTGTTTCCTCAAATGGAGATTTTTTTTTTTAACATCAGGCTTATCATTCAGGATTGGAGGACCTTGTTTTTGGCCAGGAGCATCACAATCTTCTTGAGGTTCCTTCCACTCCTGAAAACCAGTCATACATAGCTCCGTCCTCTTGTCCGTCTGGGCTGGCTCACCTTTTTATAGATACATATTGTTCAGATTTTTGAAACTGAATTATGCTGATTTATGAAGTGTTGATTGTCCTATTTTATCTTGAATAAAAGGACCTCAATGCCATCACATGGAAGCAGTGAGGGAGGGAATTCATCTGGACAGTATTACAGAATGTCTACATGTTTTGAAGTAAGTGCTGCAAGGTTTTTCCAACGGTTGGCAGGTGATAGACAGGTCAGTCCTTAACTATCAGACAACAAGTCTTTTCTTCATGATGGCAGCTTCACAAGAGATGGAAAGGAAAATGTGTACATGAAGGGAAAACACTGGATTTTCTTCTGGTTTAGATCAATTCTCTCCATTTGTTAAACATAGGGGAAGAAACAAAACCTCTGTTTTAAAACCCTAAATAAACCAAATAACCACTGAAAAAGTGCTTTGGATTCTGCAAGACCACTTGTAAGCATGACACATAAATGAACATAGCATTTCAAGCATATCATAATTGAAGATGCCCATCTTCCCCAGATTAGGTTTTTCCATTTTAGCATGAAGGCATATTCTTTTTCACGGTTCCCTAAAGTCCCTTTCACCCAGTCATTTCAGCACGTTGATAATGACAGCCAAGTCATGGAATGAATATAGAAGGCAGCTGGCAAGATAATCCTGGACGTCATCCGGATGCAAGCGAAGCATGAGTATCTAATTCATTAAGGGAGTGGGAGGATTAGGGTGGTGCTGAGCATCTATTCTGTTTAATTTGACATTCCATTAATTTAGTCTCTCAGTGGACAGGACGGGAGGTGCAACATAATTATAGCTCAGAATCTGAAACCTCTGGTTTATCTGAAGACTTATTAGTTTTGTGGCAGTTGGCTGGGGGGAGCATGGCAAGAGAGATGAGCAGACTTTGTGCTCGCTGTACCCAATACGCTTCAGTAATAAACTGCGTGTGGGACTGGTGAAGTTCTCCTTGGAGATCAAAGACACTGCCTCTATATAGCAAATGACTTTCTAAGAGCCTTGAGAGCAGAAACTTCCAAGGATGCTTCACAAGGTGAATCTATTTTGTATCAGAGAAAACAGCTGCTTTAAAATTTAGATGGAAGATGTAGGATCCTAAGTTTCTTCTCAGAGTGAAGAGCATTGCTGAAAACACAAACCTCTGTTCCCAGTGAGCCTCTTTTCCTGCACAGCTAGTCAAACAGTCATAATGATTCACCAACTAAATTCTGCTCTGAACAAATGTTCAACTGCAGCAAATCCACAGGCCCTGTTCTGACATGCATTCAGTTTGAGCAAGCAGTGTGCACATCCTACCTCTGAACCACCACTCTGGAACATGCGGGGGACAACCTTCTCACAGGAGCTCTTGGGAAAAAGAAATATTAGAAAACATCTGCCCCCTCATCTCTAAGTAACAACATAAATGACCAGATTTTTCAAGGGCTCTCAAAATACATCAGCAATTGAGGAAGCTGAGAATTTGAAAAGAAGTTCCCAATGCCTTATGATAACAAAAACAAACCCTTCAACATGTCTCTCACTCCAGCTTACATCTCACCTTGAAGTCACACCAGATTTTATTTCTTTGATAGAGAGGTAGATGTGTGAAAAGATAGGTAATAGGAACCCCCACAAATATATTTCTCACAGAAAAATTGACATCTTGATACCATATTGATTTAGTCTATTGGACACTGTTGGCTATCACAGTTGCAGTGTCATACTTAGAGAGAGAAAAGCTGATTCATAAAAAAATGACATAAGTCACAGTACTCAGACATTCAGATAAACTTAGGATATACAAACAGACAGACCTTTTAACTGCATTTCAATGTAATTAGCTGAGGGCTGGCAGCCAGATGGACATTATCAGAGACACAAACTCTCAGTTAAATCATACAGCAAACAAAGTATCAGGAACTTGTCATCACTGTCCGTTGGGTCTCGTATCCGCAGGAGTCAGAGGCCTCCTGCACGCAGATTGTAGCCCCCGGCAGGGTAACGAAGAGAAGTGACTGTTACCCTTGGTCCTGCAATACATTTGAGGGCCTGCTGGAACTGAATCATGACATTTGAAGAGGTAAAACCCACCTGGCAGATGAAACCAGTGGACGAGCACTGCCGAACCCAAAGACTGAATTTCCTCTTTTTCCTCTTGCGCAGCTCCCTCTCTGTGCAGGTAGCAATGAAAACTGGATCCTCATCAATCAGGGGCTCATGTAGTACCTGCAAGCAGCAAGAAAACAGGCAGGGAAAGAAATAGAAGAATACAAGATTGCTAAAAAAAAGGTGCTTTAACTTCTTTCAAGGAAATACAACCCTTGCACTGTGCTTGTGTGCATCACTCCAAACAAAGAAGCAAACTCACTTTTGTTTGATGCTACCACCCAACAAAAACCAAAGCCTGGCCAAGCACACTCCCTTATGGATAGCTGCTCTACATGTGGTTTGGAAACATTGCAAGGCACAGCTCTCATTTCTTAGTATCAGCTACAGTTCAGCATCCCTCCAAAACGATGCAGGGGATGGGGCAAGGAGAGTGGATTGTTGGCAGCATCCTTCTCCAAGCTTCATCATAAGCTTCATCTTGTTTGGCAGAATGTCTTCCACCCAAACATCCCCTACAATATGTTGTAAAGTATGTTCCTTGGTTACAGCAAAGGAAAACACATAATAAAGAGAAAGAGAAGTTAAAGGAGAAAAATGCTGCCATTTAAAGAGGTGGTGAAGAGACAGAAAATATTTTTCCTGGCAGCAGCAGCAGCTTCAGGGAAGTCTCTCTTGCCTCAGGAGCTGAAAAATTTGACAAAAGGAGACAAGTATAAAGCACCAGAGGCAGGAATAGAAAAAGGTAAGTCAGACTGGAGCAAGTAACGAAGACCTGTGAAGTGAAGCAGTTTCTGCATTTTGCATCCAGATGCTGTAAGTGGTTCTTGTAACTGTTTCGTTACACTTCTCTCCATTAATTCACCAGCAAAACTGTTAGGTATCACACTGTGGAACTCACCTACAGAAAAGTACTAGCAGCTCCCCACAGCTCACAAGCAGCTGTGCATAACATACACATACCTGACTGCATGATGTGTAAGTTGCCTAGCAAGCCACTTGTGAAAGTACAAAGACTTGCAAACTGTTGAAAGGTCACAGCTGATAAATGCTGACCAAATTCAGACATGTACATCTAAATCAGAGGAAGTCACTGCAGGCTCCTCTCCTTGTACACGAGGGGAAAGCAGTCCCAGCAGGCCATAATTCATACCCTTGTAAAGATGTGCAAAATAGTCAGATGGGTTATAATCTAAAGGAGTCTGTTCTTTTCCAGTGACTATCCCTCCAGGAAGCGGGCTCAGATACAGGTATGAAGAGGCTCCCATCCTCAGATGAAGCATTTCCACGCCTGCACGTGTGCTACTTTTGTGCACATCCATGCAGTCAGTGGCAGAAATGAGAACAAAGCTGCGCTAAACCTGGGAGCGATGCTCATAGGAGAGATGTGGTGGGTGAGCAGTTAAGCAGCAGAGATGAACAGCTGCTGGCCTCATGAATACAAGATGTTTGCTGAACATCACTCTGTCAGCCCAAAATAGGCACCCATGCCCTCCCCACACAGTGATGGCTGCACACTGTCATTTATACACACTCCACTTCTTAACAACTCATGAAACATTCACAGGACCATCTGAAAGCACTCTTGTGAAATGTTCAAATTATATACCAAAACACAGATGTGAGCAAGGAGAGCTGCACACAAAGATATTTGTTCTTCCAGCTGCAGCTGCCCTGAAGCCAAATCTTCCTCTCTCAAGGTCCACACAGAACACAGCCCTTCCTATCTAAAGACCATCTGGGGCATTTCCGACTTCCGCCTCAGAGGATTCTGACAGTATTTTGCAAATATTAAACGTGCCCTCATTCACTTTTGCCTTTCTGCCTCTCATGTGCAGAGGGAAGGAGCACATCCTTTGGGATAGGGCTGGATACACGGTTAAGAATTTCTCAGCTTCTGGAAAGGCTCTCTTACCTGCCAGATCCCACTGAGTGGTGTGGTTCCACTGTTACAATCTCCCCTGCTGTAGGATGGAGAGCAGCAGAAAGAAAAGACTGTATAAGCATCACCTTAGGACATCTTTTACCCTCTGTCATTAGCTCCTTTCCCTCTGCACCACAGCATCAACTCTCCTCACAGCATCTCTACTGTGTCCTGTTTACCCTTCACACTCTTTCTGCCTCCTATGACACAGTAAGGCCTGTCAGCCTTACATTTAGAAAGCAAATCTGAATATTTAAAACCTCTCTCCATCTTCCTTTTCTCCCTGCCCATGCTCAGCCCTGCCTTCCCCTAGTAACCAGAGCTTCCCCTCCTTTGTTCCCCTGTACTGAATGTAAATAATTTCTCTGTAAGTTCCTACTCAACTTCTGTGAAGAGGGAATAAAAATGTGAACACACTAGGGCTGTTTGCTGCTGCTGCAAAGAAAAAATGTGGACAGGCAAGGAAAATGAACTGAAAACCCTGGAGCTTGTTCTTCCTGCTTCCTTCAGAGAGTGGGGGACAAGTGTTGTCACCCCTCCAAATGCAACCACTGCTTCAACAGCTGTAAAGAACTTTGCAAACAGGGCACTGTACGGGCCGTGCCTGCTGGTGGAACAGCTGATCCTCACCTTGTTTTCAAAGCAAGCAATTTGTTGCTCCTGGCACTGACATGGTGTTTTTAGGACAAAAGTTAGCCCTGGTGCTACTGGCCCATCCTATTAGTTTGTTCACCCTCCTGCATTCTCAGTCTCCTTGCTGTTCCTGTATCTCAAATCCATCTATTTGCCAAATCCTCATGCAAAGTGATATTTCCTCCCTCCCTATTCCCCATTCTTGCTGTTGCTGCAATATACGCTTTTACAGGACTGAGTTTACTGCCCCCATGGCATATTCTTTCCTGCTTCTCATCTTCCTTGATAAAAATCTACTTTCAGGCTTAATTGACTCCTACACATATTCCTGGCTGCCTCTTCACAATCTTTTTCTCAGTCCCCAAGTGCTGCCCTCTTCCTATTCTGACTTCATTTGATGCAAGATAGCTTGTGGATTTCTTCATAGAAATCATCCCCATTCTTTTCTCTCGGGGTTTAAGAAGCTCCTCATCTAGTTGCTTTGCTCCCCCACTGCCATCACACTGCTTTCTCTTTTCCTCTTCTCTTCTCCTTTCCTTTCATTTCCTTTTCTTTAATTTCCTTTTCCTTTTCTTTTCCTTTCCTTTTTCCTTATAGTAATCCTTATCCCTGCGACATCGACCTGCCAAACTTTCACTCTTTTTCACACACATTTGCTTTCCCCTCAACATGTATTTGCACTCCAAATGTTGCAGAGGCAGGACTCCAAGATGGGACTCTATCAACTGCTCCATCACACAGTATCTTTCACTCACAGAACAAAACAGATAGCCACTGCCAGGAGTACCTTTCTTTCTTCTCCATTTTAGATCATTTCCAATGCTTTTTCCATGCCAGAATTCCACCCATCCTGCTTTCACCAGAGCCCAAACAGGCTTGTAGACAAATCCCCAAATCACTATGTCTTTTGTACATCAAATTCCTGGACTCCATACACTTAGATAATGAACCAACTTATCCATGAGACATCTCCCCCTTAGATCCATGGCCATCCACAACACAGGCTGTCTCTCCAGCCTGTCTCCTGGAGAAGCTGCCTCAGCTTGCCTTGTCTCTGGCTTTTGGCGGGTACCAGCCAGTTGCGGAGTCCCCGGGTAACTGCACCTTTATGCACACAGTCATTCCTCCAGCTCATGCTTCTGCCTCTTTGCTCCAAAGCTCCTCCTGTCTAATCTAAATTCTCTTGCTGGTGTCTGACATCTCTGCTTGCATATTTAGCTGTCAGTTCTGATTACATTACGCTGCATTTGAGAGCATCTCCCTTCTCTTAAGAAACCCTTAGTATCTCCTTTTTTGGTCATTGCAGACGTCCCTGTCCTCCTGCTGCAGATATCACTGGCTAGTGAATCTGAATGTCAGTCTTTACCTCCTACTTGCAAAATCTTCTCAGCTAGGCAATGCCTGCATTTTCCGTGCTTTCTGAGTAAGAGCTCTAAAATGGCACTCATTTTAGAGTAACAACCCACCCACCCAGACAAGTTTACATCCAAAACCCACAACCATCCTGCAACAGTTTTACTTCTACTCAGCATAAGGCAATCTTGTCCTACAGACTACTGCTGGAAAGCCATTTTCCAAGTCTGTCACACTGACCACATCACTTTACTTGTCTCTGATAGTTTTTCTCCACTATATCAGACAGATTCTTTCTCTTCTCATTTTCAAAGTCCTGATTGGCCTATCCACATTTTACAGTTCCTCTCTGCCATCATTCAAAGGTTAACTCCGACCTCCAATGGAGCCATGATTCCACGCTCCTCTGCCCAATCAATCCTCTTAAAAACAAAACGCCAGTACTTACAGCACTCCATTGCCATTAGGTAATTTAAAAATACCAATGAAGTTCCATCATTTTCTGTTGCCAAACTCTCCCTAAAATCTGGCTTCACCAAAGGATCAACTGGCCAAGAGTTACAGGACATCAGAAATTTACGTTGCTGCTCAATACTCTTATTGCTCCTCTGTCTGTCTTTCTCTTGCTTGATGTCTTATACTTGGCCAGTGTTCTCTCAATATTTATGTATTTGTGTCACACTCAAAGAAGCCCTAAGACAGAATGGTTCTGGTTTGGGACCAGCACCCTTAACTCCTAAAGAATCATTTTGAGAACAGGAAGTCTGAAATACAGAGGTAAAACACGATTAAGATCTTATAATTTGGAAATACCCTATATCAAATGAATATTTAATCATGAGGACACAAAAGCAAGTTGACCAGCCTGTTTTTGTCCCTCTGTGTTTTCAAAGAGGCTGCCATCTAAAGCTGTGAGCTGGTTTGTAAGAGCTATGTTGAAACTGCCTAGCTGTACCCTATGATACCACCAAGAGTGAAACACAAACAAGTTGCCTAGTAATTGGCCAAAGTTTAACACTGTGCCCTTGGAGCAAGAGATTGGACTTACATCTGTCTTTTTGCCAGGGGGTTCACTCCTGCTGGAGATAAGACGACGACTGTTCCCAGCTGACATTCCACTGGGCAGATGCAAAATTGTTTGGTTCCAAGACACCAAAGAGAAGGTACTTTAAAGGCAGAGGGAAGCAGAGAGTACCTGGAGTTATGCTCCTGACCTCTCCCACACCAGTCAGGGGCAGCCAGTCACAGCAATGCTGTCTAGTCACATCCTGCTGACAAGCATATAAATGCTCAGCAGGCACAGAAGGGTATTTGAGCAGTGATGTTATTTTCACTGAACTGCTCAGGTTTCTGGAATTCAGTGCATATCCTTGGCAGGTGAGTACCCTTGAATTTGTCGCTCTATACCTCCTGAGCACAAGCAGGGCATCCTCCCTGCCTTCAGGCTTGCAGACAGTAGCACAGCTACAAAGCTAAGGAGCGAAGAAACAACACTGCTTCCAAGAACAGACCCAAACCTCCACCTCTTGTTGCTCAGGTAGAGGCAGTGCTTATTTACACAGATGATGCTGAAGAGGGATAAGATGCAGAGAATATTCCTGTCTTTTTTTTTTTTTACCGATCTAGGTCAGAACACCATTTTTTAACTTCAGAAACTACAGCCAGCACTGCTGATACAAAAAATGTTCTGGGCTTTCAATTCCTTCATAAGCTGGAGAGTAATTATTTCCTTTTGTTTGCTCAGTATATTTAGCAAAATAGTTATAATTCACTAGATTGTTTTCTTTGGTTTGGTATATTGGCATAGTTCTTTCTCCCTGTTTCCTTTCATAGCAACTGTGGTGTTATTTTTACAGGCAAATTTGGGCAGGGGGAGGGGGTCACAGATGAGAAAAAAAACCCCTAAGTATTTTCTGACAGAAGTTCCACTTGAAGAATCTTTTCTAGCTCTCCAAAAAGAAAAGATCAGATCTATAAAAGAAATAACTGTAATGGCAGATGTACTGCCTGCTGGATGCAGATTGTCCCTGCTTGGTCCATAGGGGTGAATTAAATATGGCATCTTCCTAATCCGTGTTCTATGAGTCCACACTGCCAGAGGAAGAAAGTCAGTAACGAGCCTACCCATAAGCCCAAACAGCCCTGCTGCATCCAACAGGAGCTGTGATTCAGCTGTTTGATGCCACTTACAAGAAGGGAGCATAAAGCTCATGGGTCAGCCACAAGCCACCCAGGTACCACAAGTCTCATGTTTAAGATACAGATGTACCTCAAGCAACAAATCCAGCTTGAATTTGGGATTTCAGGTATCCCCGACTACAGAAACCTGGCCCCCCCCCTTTCCAACTGGCTTTCACAGGCAGAACTTCCAAAAGCCCATCTAAATGGCTCTTTCCCCTCATCTTTTAATTTGTTTCTATGCAACTGGGTTATTATTTTCAATTATTTCTGGTATTTTTCACTGGGCATTCTGGGTTTGATGTTTACTGGAGTCTGCACTCAAGACAATTTGCAGGGAGAGATCTTTCCTCCTGTTTTGAGCAGATGGGGTCCTCATCTCTTGAGACAGGTAGTGTTCAGCCCTGACTGATGGCACTCAGGAGGATGTTATGCACAAGGCTCCTTTCAGGAGGAGGCCTGGAACAGTAGGCTACCAGAGGTACACTAAGGTATTTTTAACAACAGATTCAAAACCTTATTCTTTCTCACAGGGTTATTTTTGAAGCTGTATTTTAGTGCTTTTTGTTCCATGCAAAATCACTGAAACATGCCGTATAGAAATCACTGACGTAAACACTGACAAAGGAGCAGAGAAGTGGAGGGGGAGGGAAGAGAATTAGGCTGTGTCTACTTCTTCCCCCCTATTTTTTTTAAGTAGCATCCCCTTACCAAGCTCAGAATAAGAATGTGTTTTGCTTGTGAAGATTTAGATGTTTTGCCACTGCAAACAGGGTGCTGTGATTTTGTCAATTCAGTTCTCAAGCCTTGCTCAGGATGGGGAATGGGAGAAGGGATATACATGCAAATCAAATTTTATCCTTTAATGGACTTGCACTCAGAGTGTGTGCCACAGCACACCATTATAAGCATTCACATTAGAGAGTGATCGCATTTCTGAAGCCTTTATCTTCTGCCCACTGAACTCAGCAGCCATAAGGACTAGATTTCATACCTTAGTAAGAGCTCAGTCCCAACAATTTTGTGTTTCTCACTGCCTGTTTTGTCTTAATGGACACACACTTTGCATGGCTTAGTGAGAACACTCCTCCCTTCTCCACCTTAACAGCTTTTTAGGCAGCTGTGTTCTCATGAGTTATATAGGTATGATTTTTATTGTCTATAAAATAGAAGAAACTGTAATCACTCGCCATTTATTTTAGGCACACTTCAATGGATGTGATACATCTATGTCTTCATTAATTTTGTGCAGAAGGCAAAAATGTGATGCTTCAGAAGGGAAACAGGAAGAAAAAGAGGACTATGGGCACAACACCGTTTCCAAATGCCTAAGTGAAATATTTATA
Source organism: Coloeus monedula (assembly GCF_965178545.1). Taxonomy (NCBI): domain Eukaryota; kingdom Metazoa; phylum Chordata; class Aves; order Passeriformes; family Corvidae; genus Coloeus; species Coloeus monedula. Next base: position 45,674,748 of record NC_138782.1, on the reverse strand, counting down.
TTCTGGAAACGAGAATTGATTGAAAAGTTATGTCAAGTAGTAACATATTTCATGCTTACTCTTTTTCCTTTCCAGAGTTCTGAACACGACCAGTAGCAACAGCTTCAAAAGCAGATCATTTATTTTGAACAAAGTTTAAATAGAGTATGATGATTATTAAAAGATTTTCACCTGTACCCCTTTCCAGTTGTGAGGAAGCAGCTGTGTTACTGGACCATAAAACAAGCACCCATCGCTAAGGTCAGGGACAGTCACTCAGCAAACTCAACTCCTCCATCCAACTCAGCCTGCAGCGGGAGCAGCTACTGGTCTTCCTTCCCTCCAGCCCAGCAGCACCAGCTCTGCCTTTTCTGCCCTTGCACAACCTGCAACCTCCCATCCTCAGGACAGCAAAACCTACTGGTGCCAGCCTCACTGAGAAGACTCCAGGTGTTTTTAGGCCACTAAGCAAACAGCTCCAGCTCGGAGAGCACCGTTTCCACTGAAACAGGCTTGGTGCCTGCACTGACAGACACTGATGAGCAGTCGCACAGGACAGTGCTGCTTTCTCTCTTGTTTCATGGAGGCACCACAGCAGAACGTCACACTGTGAAGCCCCAGCTCTTTCCCCAGGCAGCTGTGCTGTGCACTTTTTGTCACAGTGAGACAACCAGAGCGCACAGCTCAGATGTTCCCTGCCGACAGATTAATTCTTACCTGGGCTTGTGAAGGTCTGAAAGCAGAGTCAAAGCCATTCTGCAGAGAGTCCAGAAAAGGCTGAATTTTGTAGAGGCTATGTGTTGTCTGGCTCGAGCGGAAGGCCACAATGTGGAAGTACTTCAGAATCTTCTCAAACCGTGATTGTGTCATGATAAGTGCAATGCTCTTGTTGCTGTAGAAGCCACTGCTCCAGATGCTGAGAACAGACTCACAGTGGTGGATACTGGTTGATATCATGTAGCCTAAAAAGGCCTTCATTTCTGTCAAGGTGACGTCAATCCAGGCATCGTCACTACCAAACCTCTCCTGGTATTTCTTGGCATACATGTTGGTTTGGACCACCATATTCTTTAGTACATTGTCAGGGACAAAGAGCTGAAAAAAGTCCATGGCACTGGCAGTCAGGGGCATTTTTCGTGTTGGACCTAGGATAAAAGTGAGAAGGGAAGATAGGCACACTCCTGATCACCACAAGGCATGTCCAACACCAGAAATTAAAAGCATGATTAATTTTTCTAATGCAAATGACGGCACGTACCCACTGTCTGACAGACTTCATCAGGAAACTTCCCCTCCCTCCCCCATATTCTTCCTCCTGTATGATACTATACACTTTGAAAAGTTTCTTCCTCTGCTCTGCACACTCATTAGTTTGCAGCATGCAGGCCTGTGAGACAAGCATGTATTTTATTTCTCCACTTACACATTATTTGCAACTTTTATCCTCAGCAGCTGTTTTGGCCTTTTTCTGGATTGTCTTTTATTTGTCCCTACGTGTGTCAAAGCAGTACCTCCCTCCAAACAGCCCAGAAGGACAGTGTGAGTCCTCCAAAGACAGTGCTGCCCTCATTCCAGATGACATGATTCCTAGGCTCTAGAACCTGATCCTACCATTTCTCTTGTACCTCTAATTCCTGCCTAGTTCATTGTCATAAATTCTATGACTTTCAAATCTGCCTCTGCTCCACACAGAATCACATACAGGTCATGTCTATGTGTTTTTGAGTTTTGTGTCTCTGCCACCACACTGGAGTTTTATCCTGCACTCTGACATCCCCAAGGAAGCACATTACCAGAACAAGTCACAGTTACCATGTGGCTAGTGTCACTGTCCCACGTCACAGGGAATATTTTTAGCACTACAATACATGCAGTGGTCCTCTTCCTCCCATAATGTAATAAGCCTTGCAGTCCCATGCTGTCATTACTCTAGCATTTCACTCATCTTGCACCTTCTCTGCCAGTTTCAACTATTCCATAAGAGGAGGGCAAAAAAACCCCAGAAAGGAGGCTCTAAGGGCTGGCACTGTATCAGTGTTACAAGGTTAGCCAGTCAGACACCAGATTACATTAAGCCAAATTAGGAACGTCAAACCCGCAATAACAGGGATGCAGACACCAGTCTTTAGAGCCCCCTCTCCTCTAATCCCGCCCACAAACTAACCAAGCTCCATTCTAAAACTAGTAGTTTTCATGCTTGCACCTCGTGGTAGTGTTTTAGTCACCAGGTAAGGGCAGGGGACACTCTCTATTCTAGAGAAGCAGTGAAAACCAATACCCTGAAAGGAGCAGCCTCTCCAAACCCAGCACACAGGAGAGCGCTTAAAAGCAGCTCTACACCCCTGTGATAAAGACTGTCACAAGTATAATCCCAAACCAAGAGTTGGATCCAAGAAATACTGCACCTTAGTCCAGCAGCCTTCAGCCTTGGGACTGTCTGAAACACTCTTCCTAATCAAAAGGAGACAGTACACAGCTTCTCATTTGGAGTTCTGCCTAACAAGAGTGAGTCTTTCTCGCACTACAAGGCTGCTTGGATCTCAGCATCAGCTCTCCCAGCTAGATCAGAGCATGAGACTGACCATTCCACAACCAGCCTCTGCAAAGATCCACAACCATGTTGGTCATGTCGCATTCTCCAGGCCCCCGTATCTCAGTTCGCATTCCTAGTTACAGCAATAACTACAGCTTGCAGAAATTTTCCATGAAACAGAACTACAAGGAATTATGCAAATACTGTGGTTGGACTTGCTCTTAAGCCTTAAAGTTTGGGTGAACTCAAGCTACTGAAAGGACAGCAAAAATAGCATCAAGACTTTGAAACAGTAAACCTTCAGATTGCAAAGAATGCCAAAAAACCAAACAAAACTGGATTTTTTTTATAAGTGCACTGGGAAAAAAACATCTATTTAAAGATTACTTTCCAGTTTTAATTTGTGAGATTGAGAAACTTCTATTGTAAGGCCAGAGGAAAGAGCCCCACACAAACCATGTTTTGGTAAGGACAGAAGAGAAAATTTCAGTTTAAATGATAAAAGGTTTCCATTATCAAGTGGAAACTATGGGGCTAGAATAGATATATTTACTTAACCTTAACTGCTAGTGCAATAATAAAGCCATTTAACAAAAAGTTTACTTCTTTTGATCAGGAAGTTTATTTTTGCTAGCACTGGCTTGACTGTTACAGCTCACAAAAGATGCTCTACTCTACAGCAGGTATGGTTTTCTGATAACAACACATGGACAGAGTGTATTCCTAGTTATATATGAAATCCTGAGTAGCTATTGAACTCAACTCCAGTGCTCAGGCAACCTTCCAGGTAGCACACAGAGACAGTTTTTAAATTCTTGTCTTCAGAAGCAGAAGCTGGGAGTAGGGGTAATATTTTAAATCTTGTCTACAGCAAACAAGAATTCATAAAGCATTATGTCATACAAAGTGAAATAGGTTTGTCTTGAGACTTGTGGATATGGACAACAGGTACACACTGGACTCCATCGTTATGGAGGTGAGAGCAGTCAGAAGCACAAAAATATAATTTTGGTGTAATGAAATTTTCAGTATTTGCATAAGTTTACCTTGGTAAGTGATTATGGAAACCTGACAGGTGTACTGGAATTGGCAATTCTTTCTTACCCAATAGTCCTCCTCCAGCCACAGAGAACCTGCTACCTCCTCTCCTTCCTGAAATAAATATGCAAGCTTTGTATCTCATTGGTCATACAGAACCCACACAGCTCTAAAAAAGCAAGCTGAATCACTTTCTGACTCAAACATCAACATAATTGTTGATTAAATAAAATTATGAAAGCTCCTGTATAATCTCATTGTCTTAAAAAACAGCCTTTATTAGCAAAGTGAGCACAACTGATTCATAATTTACTGATACACAATATAACAAGAGCAACATCGAATTTCAGTAGGAAAAGAACTGAATTCTTAACATGAATTGAGTTTTGCATAGTTAATGACCAGCCTAAAATATTTAAATATTACTTTCTAAGTACACAAATATATCCCATAGAGAGAGCCAACTGTCTGCATAAGGAACTTAAATAGCTAATTTGTACTTTTTAAGGATTTTTACATTGACTTAAATGGCACTTACCCAGAAAATACTGATACGAAAAGTGTTCAGTGCTTCATACATACACTGTTTACCTTTCAAAGCTTTACTCACTCAGATGAAAGAATGGCTTTGCCCAGTTGTCCATTCTCAGAATGATTATACAATTAGGACTGGTATGTAAAATTCAGATTGTTCTCTCTCCTCTGCTATAGAGTGTTTGCATGGAGAATATATTTACTTTCACAGGGTTTTTTGCTTTAAAAGCCAATCAGGGCTTCCAATACAAATTGCAGAGACAGAGCACAAAAGCACTCTTGGAGTGTCCAAACATGCAGCCAAGTCCAGTATTCCATGCACAGTCAGGACAGGGACAGAGCTCTACTGAGTGAAGCTCTGACTGGGCAGCACAGATGCCAGCAGCAGAACTTTGGGCTTGCTCTGAGTGACCTTGTAGGATGTGGAAAATAACAAACAACTTCCATTATGGTACAACATACACACACAAGCTCTTCCTTCTCACCCTGTCTGCCAGAAAAAACTTGCACGTGCTCTCCACAGCAACCGCCTTGCAAATCATTACTGCTGTTTTGACTAGTTGGTTCCATTTTCTATTTTGCACTCAGAGGGAATGTCTCCCACAGAGAGACATTTCCATTTGTAAGAATAGACTCAAAATAAATGAAAAAAAACTAAGCAGAAACAGCCATTTGTGTGTCCGTACTGGGGATCCGATTGTGAAGCAGAGGCAAGAGGCTGGCACCCCGCCCTCAGGAGTGTGTGCATTGCAGAGCCCCTTTTGGCTCAACTCGGCTCAGGGCAAACTGCAGCTGTCTCGCTGGCTCTGATGGCTAGCAAGAGAGCAGGCTGCACACTCAACTTCTCAGCAAATATATCCACTGCAGAACACCCAGAAAGATTTAAGAAAAAGTTCAGGTGGAACTTCAGGCAGCCTCTGCATGTCCTCCTACAATCTCTGGTTTTCTCTCTTGGATGGATCCCCACCAGTCACATTCTTCCCACTGCTTCATTCCCTTTCTAGTATTCCTCACTGAGCAACACATTAGGAAAAAAAAAAAAAGAACTCCAAGTAAATTAAATGCTTTTTCCTTACTTAACTGGTTTACAGAATTAAGTAATTTGAGAGCATTTTTAACAGGTTCATGCATCCTTTCCCATTTTTTCTGTTCTGATCACCAACCTGTAATTTAGTAGCTCAGAGTTCACAGACTCAGAATGAAGTTTGATACACAAACTCAGAATAAATTGGCAAAAGATTGAAAGTTTCAAAACATACTGTAACCTATCAGTGCTTACAATATAGCATCCAAATCTTAAGAAGGTCAGTCATTTTGGGCAGGATAAATCAGATATGTAAGAAGAAAATGCATTCAAAGAAAGTTTCTTTTGCTCTGCGGTGCAAACAACTCTGTTCTCATTCAAAGTGCAATCGAGGTGCATGATAAAATATCCCATTACGCTGACAGGCCCAGGTGTCACCATATGTATGATAACCCAAATTGTGTGGTTTGTAAACAGACCTTGTGCAGAGCCAATCATGGCTGACTTTGGAATTAATGCAACTTCATTAACAGTTTGGCAAACAGTACTCCCAAATCAGGAACAGGAGTGGTAGAAGTATCAGTTCAAGAATTTAGAAGTAATTTTATTGTCTTGAGGAGAAATCTAACAATTTATAGCCACCCATGGGAATAGCACATGAACTGTATTATATACAGATACCTACCTACAAAAAATCAATCCAGAAACTACTTTTTTTGGCCGTTGGGAAGTACTTTCTCCTCCAACATATGGTACAGCCTTCAACAACCAGGGTTTGAAAAGCCAATTAACTCCCTTTTCCTAAGTCTAAGCAGTTAGAGACACTCATATTCCTGACGAGTTACCTTTGCAAAAGTGCACAACATGATTTTTGGGTCTTATTTAGAGAACATCAAAAAATGCTGACAAAAGCCTTTTGTCAGAAAATATACATCCATCAAAAAAATCATGATGTCTTCATGGAAGGTGTCAATTCATAAAATATGACAGACAGTTAAAACAATTTCTCACCTTTTTCAATGTGTAGAGAGCAATACAAAGAGATTTTTAAAAAGGCAAGGAAACAAAAAATGATGTTTTAATATTTCCCAAGTGAGATTTTTCAGAATTTCTGTTTACACTAAGTTTCCTCATGTAACCTCTGGAAGCATTGGAGCTTATCTGGCTTGCCAGAATATCAGTTTTCATTTCAGCTCTATTCTTAATGGCCTGGAAATGTACATCAGACCATCCTCAAACCATAGCGTGTTTGACAGCCTTACGACAAGCCTGTCAAGACAGCTTGAACTAAGTTCACGTACCACTTCTTTTCTGAAGTTTATTTCAGAGACTGCTCTCCTGCAGGAATTGGGCAGCAAATATCCAGGTCTTTCGGATATTATGCTGCATGTTTTTATTCATCTTCATTAGAAAAAGCTACCAAAGCCTCAGTGACAGGCGTCCTTTGCTAAGCCAAAGGCATCATCCTAATTTATACCAGCTGTGCTTCTGACCAGTATTTTGGGCAAGTAGATGTCTGCATCTGTTATTTTGGTAAACAAATCTTAGTTTCCTTTAATGACTGCCTTGCACAAGAATTCAACATAAATGATGAAAACATGATCCATACTGTGGCATTGCTTGGAGCTGAGAGCCAGCCTAGGAGGAGGCAGTTAAAAAAAGCCAACAACTCCCAAGCAGACACTCTTGGTTTAGAAAGAAGAAACTGGACACAGTCCTTCCAAAGATGGTCTCTTCTTAGACTATAAGGGCTCGCTCTCAGCAGTCCAGGCTTCTGGGTAAGTTTTTGCAAGGTCACCTTCACAGAAACTTACTTTATACCCTTGCACAGGCGCTAAGTGGCCGTACTTCTGCTCTACATTTAGTTTCAGTAAGTTTATTCCAAGCTATTTAGCAAAGATTTGACTGCACTCTTCCAACCTTATAAATAAGCCTTTGACAATGCCTCCACGCCTGCACATAATAACCGTAGTCAAAAAATTGTTCCAAACAGCTTCAGTGAAAGGCCACTTTCTCTTCCCTCCCCGGCATTAAAAAGGATTGTTTTTTTCAGAGCGTCAGCAATAAAGCGATCCACAGACTGCAGTCTGACTTCTATCCATAGAGAGCACTAAGAACTGTGTCTAGAAGCAATCCAAGGACAAATGAAAGTGGACTGAAAACCAGCACAGAGCTGCTCCATGCTGACTCTGGTCCTAAGAGTCCCTGGCCTCCACAGCAAACAGCACTGAGTTAATGATAAATTAAATAAATAACTTATTTAGTAAATAAAATAGTAAAATTTAAATTAACCAGTAAAATTAATGAAGTATTTAGCAAACTAGGGAAATTCCTGCAATTTAGCTTGTTTCCATGCTGTGTACTGGATCCAGACTGTCATTCAGTTTTTTAAGTATTATAGCAAAACCCTTGAGCATTAAGTGTAGCAGGGCAAGCTGGCATAGGTCAGGGACAAGTAATGCACCTGTTTCACCAAACACAAGACAGTCTCCTCCCCTGATGTGATGGTGACTGACCTTGCAAAGACAGGGGTGATAACCAAGGCACCCTGTCCATTCCTCCTCCATACTGTGTGCTGGCAGTTCAGCCTGGAAAAGGTAAAGAACTTCAGTGGGGCATCGAGACTGGGATACCAAGGGTAAATAATTTTGACTGTCACTCAGTAAATTACCTTGTGTGATAAGACACTGTAGAAGAACAATTAAATTTCGGGGCATTTTCAAGAGACCAAGCGTGCAGGTCTTACACCTTTCCCATTGACTAAATGTATGTTGTACCACCAACAGCACTGGTCTGAAAATGAGAACATGCCAGACATGTTGCAGCAGTCTTCCACGGAAGTGTGCCTTGCTGTAGATTTAAGCCATGGCAAAAAATTGTTTAATTAAGAGAGTATTTCTTTGTGTTTGCCACCATGTTTTAAAGCTACAAAGTTTTCAAGCTGTGACAAGTACAAAGAATAAAAAGCCCACTGCAGCTGATGTTGACACCTTTAATTATACACTTAATTTCTGTGATGAGATCTTGCAACCTGCCAGTCACCATTTTCCCAACACCCAACAGAACCTCCCAAAACACTGGTACAAGGTCTTATGGTTAAAATAATTTCCAAAAGCCAAAGACCTTAAAGCAGCAGAGTCAATGCTGAAGCAGTACCATATTGTGTCAGTTTACATAATTCTTTGCACATTATTTAGCTGTGGGACTGCATATACTCCTCCTCAGGGGAATTCCTGCTGCAGCAGCTTCCATGGCAATAGTCCATTGCACTCTTTTGCCACTGTAGTTTTCTATTAGCATTTTACTGCACTGCTCCTCGCAGCCCAGATGACACTGGGCATATCTAGCAGATTAGAGACACCCATCGATATGCTGACTTCATACACTATCTGTAATACAGCTTTTAGTAGATCACATAGCAGCTACACATCTGTCTGTAGGCACAGCTGTGCACATTTATGAAATAACTATACAAAGCAGCATGGATAGTTTTATGTCAGCACAACTTCCATTACCAGCAGGGTGACCTACATAACTCTATCCCAAAAGACTGCTTTGGGACGGTTCCATGGGGGGACCCCTCCTCTGCACAGGCAACTCTTGCAGGTGCAATCCCACCATCCCATCTTTCAGTCCCAGGCTCCTGGTCTGTTCTAGTGCACACTGTTCACAAATACCACATGCAACTTGCTCCTTTCCAGAAATTTGAAATAAAAATCCACCTGTATAAGCATCAGCAATATTGGACGTGAGAACCCTGCCTTGAAAGGTAGGGCTTTTGTGTTTGAAGGAGGAAAAACAGCCTGTTATGTTTTCCAAGCAAACCATCAGAATATTTACTTTATCTTTTGTAAATAGAAGTCAATAAGCAAATGACCCAACTAATGAGATGCTGAAAGCCTTCACATCAACTCCTGCCATTTAAACACAACACACGCAAGCCATTTAAAAATGAACCTCCAGTTTTTGAGCAAGTCTCACAAAGAAATGGCTTTCAGGTTTGTTCAAATATTAGTTATTAAAAAAAAAAGGAAAAAAAAAGAATAAAAAAAAAATATAGCAACCAGAAATCCAGACAGATCACTAAAGCATTAGAGATAACCTTATCGCATGCTAACATTAATTTCAGTACAGAACTTCCTAATGATTCATCTCCATCCCACATGAGCTAAGGTAGCTACAGTACTGGTCTCTGCAATTGCTTCCCAGCAGCAACAGGCTCTTCCTGGAGAAGACAGAGAGTAGTTGTTAGGGTAAGCACATAGTCCTCAAAGTATTCAGTGCTACTTCTCACAAACAGAAGTAAGCACCTACTGCAGCACCCACTTGGGAGAGGGTGATGAGCAGGGTGATGCTGCAGCTCTGCTAGAAGAGCTCAAAAACTGGAATCTGCCAAAGAGGCTGGTGACAGGAGCTGCAGGGGGACAATACTCAGGCTTTTTCAAACCTGTTTGTTTTAGGTTGTACCAGCCTCCCTTGGATTTTACTGCTCTCTGTAGAAAAGTGTGCACTTGCATTTGTAGGTGAGTTTCATCAACTGCCCAGTAAGAAAAGTTTTCTCTACTGTCGTCACCGCAGACTAGGAGGCAAAGGAGCTCTCATCACTCCATATTGCATCTGCACTTACACACCTGCTTTTAAACTTGTAATTCCCTCACTTTATATTCTCCATGTTCCTCCCCAATACCCTCAAAAATCTTGGGACAAGCCACATGTTCTCTGCTGGTGCATTAGGCTTAGAGGCAGATGAAAGTCTTAATGTTTTCTTAGGACACCTAAGATGCAAAGTGGAGGTCATGTATTTTCAATCCTTACTAGGGTCAGGACTCCTTTACACATGCACAGTATCACTTTGTGTCCTTTTTGTTTCTTTTTGCTCTTTTAGTCCTGCCCCTGTTGTTAGACTGGTTTTTTCCATCCTTGTTCTGCCTGCCCTAAGAAGTGACCAGTGCTGCAGGCTGTCTGAACATCTCAACTCAAAACAGGCAAGCAGCTGGAAAGTTCAATAAATGACTTCTATACACCATGTACATCAACATCCCTAATCCTCTTACCACATGCAGGATACATGACACACTCCACAGCATTGCAAGTGCTTAGGCTTCCTAATAACTCTTATAAACCCACAATTTGCCAGTTTTAAGAAGTCAGTACACTTCTTCAACAATCAAGACTGGAAAAAAAAAGACAGTCACCTGTGAAAAAGATGGGATTTATTACTTGTACTGCCTGTGTTAACTTCAGGGTGACACAAATGTATTTACAAGCCACTGTACCCCAGGGGAAAGTTTTCAGGGAGTTGCATCTGCAGAGAGCAAGCCAGAAACACAACTCGGAGCTAAACAGTGCATAAAGTCCGAGTGGGATCCTCAGTGGCACAGCACCGCTCACCCTCAGCAGCAGTCCCTCAGCAACACAGCACCACTCCCGCAACCTCTGCTCAGCTCCTGCGCGCAGCCTGCGGAACTGCTGGGCTCCGGGCAGCCAGCTCCCACCACAGCCCACGCCGTGCTGTGCGGCTGTCGCGCACAAGCGGAGCAGGAACCACCCCACGGAACTAGGTTTGCAGAGAAAAGCATTGTGTACTTTTCCCCCACAGCCTTTCAGGCGAGATGCTTTGTCACTCTGGAGCCAGTGTCCACCTCTTCAAACACAGGCTTAGTGTGCTGCATTTTGAGATCAGGCAGGGAAAAGACTGCAGGTCACCAGACAGGCATTGCTTCCTAGTAGCCACCCAGAACACCAGATCACAGCTACACTTAGAGGTCAACTTGTCCAGGCTTCTTGGGGACTGCCAACATACAAACCAGTAAAAGCTGAAAGATCTCATAAGAATGAATCACTCTAAGAACATACTTTAGATTATAAAAGGAGAAAGTAGCTTGTATTTCTCATGATGGACCTAGCAGCAACAGAGATTTCAAACAGCAGAGATTGTCAAAGAAGTTCATGGTGTGTTCACATTAAAAAAAAAAAAAAAAGGTTGTTGGTGATGAAATCTGGGTCATACTAAGTAGTGGAGTGGAAGACAAAGCAAATAAATCTCTCTGGTATAAAAAAACCCACACTCAAACACCAGTTTTTTGAATCTGCAGGTATAATGATACAGGATGCACCTGCAGGGTAGATTTAAATTAGGAACACGGGAATAACTACTGCAAAGCGTGTCCTTCTGTTTGCAAAGTGTCAAGCACTTCACATTATGGATTTCTACAGAAGCTTCTGGGCATTATCATAACAGAAGTAACACCTTCCCACTCTGTAACCACAGATTAGGACATTTATAGCTGGAGACCTCAGTGACTGGAGCTTCACATTTGCTAGCTATAGCCTTCTTCTTATAGAAGCATGCAGTCTTCACAGCAGGGTTCAGAACAGATCTTTAGATGACTATACCAGAGCAAAATCCTTCACAATTTGAAAAAATCTGCCTGGAACAAAAGCCAATGACCGATCAGAGCCCCTAGGCAAAGTCTATTTGCATGCTTAAGGTAAAGTTTTACTAACCTAGTAATATGGAAGTTTCCATTATGGTTTTTTTTGCTGTGTAAACCCTAGCCCTATGTCCTGTCCTGCATGCTCTTATATACTTTCAGACTAATTTTCTTAAAGTGAAAATATGTAAGCTGTTTTCATATCAGGCTGGCTTACAATTTTATATGATGGAGTGTATTTACTTGGTGACATTAACCGGAAAAGTTTTCATTTGAAGAAGGGCTTGTGGCTTTTGACTGCTGCTCAGAGAGAAGTGGTACTTCCCTTCCAAACTGTCTGCCCATCAAGCTATAGCAATTATTTCCTGAGTTCAGGAACTGAAAGTCAGCCTCCCTGAATATTTGACTCTGTGACTGATATGCTCTACTATCTCCAGCTAACCATATCATCAGTTTTTCTGGTGTATCATGTCTCAGGCTGTCACTAGGACCTATGGCCTGCTCTCCTTTGCTCCATTCTGCAAATTCTCAGCCTTCCCCAACTGCTCACTCTTATCTGACCTCAACCTTCCCTAGGGTCCACTTTTCTGCTACTTTCCCCACCCTTCCTCCTGCATATGTGACACAGTGTCATACCTCAGTTTCCCATTCCACTGGCAATTCACTGAAGTGATGAGATGAGGCATATGTTAGTATGAATTTTTCAAGTCTACAACTGCTGTTTCCAAAGTCACATGTTCTGAGACAAGGAATAGCTGTCAGCACAAGCAGCTGGGCCAGCACTGGTTAGCAGTGTGTCCATCTGTATGGTATTCAGCTGTAAGTCACAGAATAAAGATCTGCACCTACGCTTGGCCAGCCTGTGGCTGTTCAAAAAGCAAAATTAGGTGTTCCAACCCCCTCTGGGTCCTGTTCCACTTCTCTCCCTTGCTCCCAAGCACTGACTCATGTGAATTAACACAGTATTGGCATCTACAGTCACACTTTCTCCTTTTGTCAAGGAATACCTAATTAGCAGGTAAATACAGATCAAATGCCATAACCACTGGGGAGGGAGGTCTGCTGCTCTTCTCTTTCATTTTGAAGACAGTGTAATGTTACATGAAAGTGTTGGAACTTGTATTCCTGGCTCTTTTCGTACAATCCACAGGTATGAGCATGCCACACCTACACCTTCCTCAATCATTATCAACATAATGGAAGAGGCATTCAAAATCTTAAAGTATGGATTCAAATCTATGGGCTTAAAATCAAAACACCAGTAAGGAGACATACACATTTCTGTAAGTGTGCAAAAGGCAGAAATGGAATCTTCTGTACAGCCCAGTCAGCCAGGCCATCAAAATCAACTGAATTACACAGCAGATGTGTAACAATTCACATAGAGCTGCTCTTACAAGTTGCTTTCTTGCCTTGGACACTCCCCACTGGCAAGGAAGTGCCCAACATCTGCGTGAGGTACACTGGTGTTTATCCAGTACCACAACGTTTTCTACAAGGAAAATTCAATTCTCTAGATGTCTTACAGTCTCCACTTACATAACAACTGAGTTATTTAAGCAAGTCACTGTTCTCACAAGGCAAAATTCTTTTTCCTTTCATTGTTACTGACATCCAAGCATCTCTGCCTGTTTACCATGGTGTTTTATAGAAAGCTGAGATCTTCCTTCATGCCTTTACTGAGATGATGCCTCAGCCAGAGTTCATCCATCAGAAATCCTAGTGTCATCTTGCTTTCTGGGAGAAATCAGCACATGGTGCTGCTCCTGTCAGGGTAACAGCATTGCAGCTCCAGTATCAAGTATGCTTATCTGTTTCCAAAACTTCTTTCATTTTCTGATTTGGTTTTTAAGCACTCTTTGAGTATGGAATCCCCCAGGGAAAGGGGTATCTGAGAGCCTCCAGTTTTCACTGCTGTCTTGCACTGCTCTCTTGGCTCTGTGAGCAGAAAAAGTAAGGCAATTATAGAAGAACATACATCTCCACAGAGAGCCTCCCACTTCCTACGCTTTCTGGACCTAACTGCTAAAGCTGGTTTTACATTATAGATGGATTTGCTCCTTTACATGGCCCTTCCAGTTCCTCAGCCATTTGTTGCTATGTTCACAAAGCTCTCATTTAAACAACATTTATTTCCATTCATTCTTTATGTTGGCTGCCTCATAAAATAAAATTAAGAAAAGTAAAAGACCTACTGTGAAACTCCATCACAGCTTCTTCCATCATCGTTGATGGAGCTCCTTTCCTGCTCACTGTGAATGGCCCTGAATAGGTAGCAGTCTACCTTCCACATCAAGAATTTATTACATGCCACCCTTAAGGTCCAAATTCTACTAGGTCTGAAATGCTATAACCCCCATTGATGTTTTGCTGGGAGGGGCGTGGGGAAGCCTACAGCTTATTACCCTTGTGTGATCAAAACCCTGAGCCTACTAGGCAAATCAGAATGTTATTTATTTGGGGAGGAGAGAGAATACAGAGAAAGCAGGTGAACATATGGCTTTTCATCACAGCTACATCTGGGTCTGGTAGCATCCCTGGCAGGGAGATTCAAACCACTTTACAAAAATTCTCTTTCTGGGCCTGGACTGAAGCAGTTTGGCTCAACACAAATGACCACAGTCCTCCTTGCCGAGATCCAGGCACCATCTGCTTGGTCATACATGAACTTAGCACAGTGCTTTCCAACACGGGGTGCTGCACAAGACAATCTACTGGGGGGCTGGAAGAAAACATTTTTCTGTATTGTTAACAAAGTAAAAAAATTAAATAGTGTTAGTTTTGTCTTTATCTCATCCTGGTTTTCATTATGGTTTTGTGTATGCTTTATAATGTACATAGTATATTAGTACAGTAGTGCAAGTATATAATCTATAAATAAATATACATGGATTGAGATTTTCTGTTGAAAAAGCTTCTACTGATAGGGGTGAATGATCAAAAATGATTGGGGAACACTGCCCTCGAGTTCTCCAGTAACGGCATTCAGGACTAAAGCAGCCTAGCAGATACAGTTCACGTTCTCTTTAGCAGAGAGCTGAATGTGTGCTCAAATCCTATAAGCGTCAGCAGATCTACTCGTAGGTTTTATACCAATATAAAAAGGAGTCATTTCCCTTTGTCCTCCTAGAAAACTGTCTTCTTGTAAGAGCAGGGGAGTGGGGGTATCAGTGAGAGGTTCTTCGGCATTGGTATAACACTTTTCGTGCCATTAAAGAAATACATCTCATTCAAGTCATATGTCATGTATCATTAAAGTAGTACCACCTATGTACATGCTTACATGCATTTCTGGATTCAAAGAATAATGCACTATATTTACATCCCTTGACACTTCCCTTTGAATTTCAATTTGTGTCACTCACAAATCAAAAGGATGTGTAAGAGCCTTGTATTTTTCTCTAGCAGAAATAGGTTTCCAGAGCAGACACTCATTTTGCAGTCAGCCACGCAAATTATTAATCCTAAAAGCAAGACTGAGGTTGCAATATGTGCAGTGGTAGGAAAAAAGGGGAATGTCTTTTGACTATGAAAATTCTCTGCAGTCTATCCTGCAGCCCCTTTGTCCTCCCTCATAGGCCTTATGACCGCTACAGATTTTGGTCACTCTTTGCAAACCTTAGCAAGCAAATTGGAAACCATGTTCTTCAGGAAGCATGGATTTTTCCTTTTCATCAGGGGATTTCACGTTTGTTCCTACCACTCAGAGCTGATACCAAACTTTTTGTTGTTGTCAGGATATGAAGCAAACAGGTTGTACTTTCAATAAACTTCAAAAGGGATCTCTTTTAAGAAATTTTCGAGGCTACAGTTTGACAACAGAAACCTCTTCTAGGGTCTTTTCAGCTCCAGCCCAGCAGAAAGCATTTGAGGCAGATACTTAACCTTAAGTTACAGTGACTAAATTATTCTTAGGTATCACTGCAACACTACACTGATGTGCATGTTTTTGAAGTAAGATTAAACGTATTTCTTCTAGCCTAGGACTGCTCCAAACAAATGACATAGTGGTATAAGTATTACAATATCAAGTGACACAGTCCATAATAAAACACAGAAATAACTGCAAAACAGTAAGTATTGGCAAGTATAGTACACAGTCCTTGAAGACACAGCAAATGAGGTGCTTAAAACTCTGCTTAGAAAAAATCTTTTTTTTTTTTCCCCAGTTTAAAAGCTTGCTTCCTTCCTCCTCCCTCTTCTAAATTACAAACAAGGCAACTAACAATGACTCTCTACAGCAGTAGTCAGAGAAAGCAAAACTTAAAAGAAATCTTTGTGTCTCCTTTCTTTAGGAAGCATTCAAGCTCCACGAGCATGCTGAACATTGAGTTCAGCTAGTCTCAAAGACAAAAAGAAAAGCAATAGCTACACCAAAACTGCTTACAAAAACCGTAATATTTTGCTTTCTTTATAGAAATTGCTTGATTTTGGTCACATCCTCCTGCCTCTAGAACCAATGTCTGGCAGACGAGGGACTACAGGGTACCCTTCACAAAGTGAGGGAAGAACCAGACAGGAGACGCAATTCCCACTCCTGCCAATACAGGTGAGGGAGAAGGGAGAATATTCCTTAAATCCTTGCTATAAAGAATTGGGCCTATTACTCAGTGCATTAGCCTGCAGAACTGCACTGGTCTCTTCTATTAGGCAGCAGGAGCACAGATGCATTCAAAACTCAGACAAAATAAAACGCTAATTCAAAACTCCATGCGGGGGCAGTTGACACTCCTGAAGTGCAACCTTCATCCAAAAAGATTGAATAATCATGGGATAACCAAACCCATAAATAAACATCACTATTAGATCTGAACTCAAATTTTGTTGAGCTGCATACAGCATTCCTCCCAGCTTTTTAATGCTACGTTTGATGTTGTGGTGGGTGTGACAGTTCACATTTTGTATCTCCCACAAAAGCAGATCTGGAACATCAGCTGCACCAGGCTGGGTGAGCAATGTGGTCAGGAGCACCTGGCCATAATTTTGGTATGTTCGAAGTACCAGCTGTTACCTTTATGATACACTGTGTGAGGCAAGAACAGGCAGAGACTTGTTTCATATGACCTCACTTCTCAACACCAGCCTGCTTTTTCATCACAGGAGATGCTGTTGGAGCCTACAGGCTCTTCTCACTGCAAATGTGCTGTACAATAAGGATTGTACTCAAGCAAGCCATCTTTCAGCAAGGGCAATTCAAAAGGCTGTCATCCTATCCGCTATCTTCCTGTAAGTTAGGTGAGAATTCGGTATCTGGAAGACCTTTACCTTCTCCTCCCACAAGAATGGACTTGGGCACATGGGGCAGAGCAAAATCACACAAAGCCTGGCTTACTAAGAAGCAAAATTTGATGAACTCTCACCCCTGACTACCTACAATTTTAATAGGAACAATGGAGCCATGGCATCCAGCAGAGCCCAGAGAATAAAAAAAAAAAAGAAAGTTTCATAAAGACTAAGAACAAGATGTTAAAATGTGAAGTATTGGAATATTAAGATATAAGAGTAACGTCATTTTTATGACAGGAGAAGATTCTAGGAAGCAAAATACAATTAGAGAAACTAAATGCTGTAGCACAGAAGGGCAGGTTAGAAAGAGGTTATAGTACAGATTAAAAGGATTCAGTAGAAACTGAAAGCTTGAAAGTAAAGTTTTGAGCAGCTTTTGTTATACTTATTTCTTGTTCCTTTTCTGATTAAAGTATTGTGCTGAAGGAGTCTCCCTTTAGCTGCCCATTTCAGCTTAAAAAAAAAAAGAATTCCACTGCCCTTTTATCTTAGGAAGAAAGCTGACATTCGAACAATTGGCAGTGCGCTGCTCTATGTCAAGCTGCTCCAGGTCAATACTCAGACCCCTCCCTTCTGAGTCAACCTTTCAGCAAAAGACCTGAAGAAAAGGCACGGGTTTTATTTTAACACCTCGCTCACTCTACTGCAATATATGTCCATAAAATGCTATCAAGCATTTCTGCTTCATCATATGATACAAATGGCTGCTTTTAGAAAAAAACTGATGCTCACTTGCTCACTTAGCTTCTTTTATTGATTCAAGGAGAGATAGCCAGCAGCCAAAAAAAAAAAAAAAAAAAAAAGAGAAAAGAGTTGCAAACTGGTACAATCTCAACAACAGCATTAACAGTGTCAAGTCCATTTCATACTTCTAGAACCATTTTATATTCAATTGGTACTTTGACGGTACCGATTCAAAAATATCCATAGCTGAATACTTTACACCCACCATCTGTCCCAGAAAGCAGTTAGGTGCCTGCACTACTATTTGAATTTATCATCCTTCAATGTATTTTGAATTTACCTGAGTCTAGTGGGATTATCGGTTCTGATACTGCTGGCTGTACTCACACCCACAGAAGTGTGTGTACTCGCACTTAACCCAAAACAGCCATGTCTTGTACAGAAAGATCGAAAATGCTCTTCAGTAAAATAAAAGGGGGATGAAGGGGAAGAAGGAGGAAGTGAAGCCAGAGCAATTTTCATGACACAGAGATTCATGACAACCTAGGTGTGTTTCAGCTGTTAGGGCAAGGATTTTGGCTTCATTCTCAAGGCAATTAATGAGGTTTATAGCAGAGTAAGTTTCAAGAGTCTGAGGACAGGACACCAGAAACTGCAATACCTGTGACAAAGACAAAAAATTTTGAATCTTGCCATTTAGTACATATTTTTGTTTCTAATCTTCAAATACTCAAATAGGAGCCCCATAAGAAGAACCTAAGTGAATCCAAGTTCAAGCTAAGACATTAAGCTGGGAAAACAAAGACTTCCAAAAAGAAGTAAGAGCCTTGGTGACTTTAGCTTGTTGCTCTGATCCCAATACTCCTTAAACACTGAACAGATTTTGAAGGAAAGACTAATTAAAGACATCAAGACAAATGCAGACATTTGTATCATAGACAGGTCACCTTAAAATCATTTTCAGTGGGTAAGCTTCTAAGATGTTACTTACAGGAAAGTTGAATTTATCTGTTCTGTTTCAAGCTAGATACTTGTTAATTGGCAGCAGCACAGATAAGTAAGAGTATTAATGTGTCCTCCTTACCCAGATCCTTGACTGAGAAAGAAATTGTCTGGATGAAGGGAGGTGACTTTGGGAAAGATATTATTTTATTTTTTACCAGGACATGGAACTAGAACCAATTTTATGCTCAAAACACTATCAGAAAAGACTGGGCTGATCATCCCACTAGATAGTATCTGAATTTATTGGCCAAAATAAATCTCAAAAACCCATATTGAAAGTTTTTTCTCTAATTATCAGACACAATCTCTTATTCTGCAGAAAATTGATACACAACTGACTTCTAGAACAGTCATTTTTTGGGTAGCATAAAGCAGGTTATCTTTAGTGGAGATAGTGATGCATTAGTACCATTGAATAAGGAACTGTAAGACCTTACTTGGACACCTGTGCAATTTGTCAACAAAGAATTGATCCTACACTGGAAAAGGCAGAGAACTACTACTAGAAGTAGGGGTGTATTCTCGCAAGGAAAGATTGTGAAGAAATATGACACTTTCTTATTTTTAGCCTAGGAGGAAAAAAAACACAGAAAAAGAAAAAAGAGGGAAAAAAGAGCAAGAGAAAAAACCACAAGAAAACTAAACAGCAAATCTCTTTAAATATACTTGAGGTAAAGATCAGGAAAAAAGAAAACCTAAGTGCCAAAAAGTAGTCTTTGAAGATGAAACAATATTGCAATGCTCACAAAAAAGTGAAGAAACAACCTTCTGATACCCAGTCCACAAACTGAAAAATCATGGAGTAGACATTCTGTTGTTCTTTCTTGCCAGGACACTTGTTACATGATTATCAATTATTGCAAGTGTCTGCACTATGACTTAGCTGGGCCTCTTCCAGACCTGCACTCGTCTTCCTCCATGTATCCATCCTTAACATCTATAGAGCATTGTGTTGGGATTCAGTTGCAAGGAAGCTCTTTATACCTCAAAAAGTGTCATGAACAAAGGCAAGTACAAACCCAGGCACCACTGGATGATGCACTGCCTCCAGAGTGTTGCACCACTAATCTCACAAGTATTTGGGTAGTGTCATATCAGATGTCCCTAACATAAGCAGATTAGTGCTTCGAACATAAAGGAGTCTCAGAGTAAGTCATCTGAGTAGAGATACAAGATTCATGGACACAACTCATTACCATAGAAGTGAGTGTGGAAACAACACCCTAAGTAACCATCAAGTATGCCTGGGCCACTTTCCGGGACAAAGGGAAGGAGGGAGTTTCACCTTAACAGATCAGGCAGCCTTCTAAGAGCACACAGCTCTTTCCCACAAGCTGCACAGCCTTCTCCCTGCTCCAAAAGTTGACATGGGAGATGAAAGTAGCAAGTCCTTTTCATAACACTCCAACATTTAACTTGCCACTAAGCAGCTTGCTACTTTATCTTAACCAATCTAAAACAAAGGAAAAGAGTGCTGGAAGGAACCTCAGGAAGTCCTTCAGTCCAAGGCCTCTATCCCCATTCAGCACACACACTGGGTGTCAGTCTGTTACAACAGATGTAACAGGTTAATGACACTTGTTCTTAGGTTTTCAGTGACACATTTGTCTTCTGCACCACTGCACTGTCTGAGAGTTTCTATCATGTCTGATTAAATTATCCATCAATTTATACCCATTATTCCTCATACTTAGTTTTCAGAGCAGGTAAGGCAGATAATTCCCTTTCCTACAATAGCTCTTTTACTTACCCATATGGCCCTTTGGCTTAAAACCAGAATACTAAAAGGCAGCCAAGTTAGTAGATTTTCCAGTTCTGTCCTTTATCTTCGTATTTAATTACATGCTTCTCACCTGGACTGGCAACCCAGACTCTCTCTCCTAAGTGGCAAAACAGTCTCATTTCAAGTCTTGTACACTCTGTTTGGATGTTTGCCTTTTCACAACAGTACGACACTGAGTCGCACTTGTCTGGTGTTCAGCTTCAACCACCAGTTCCTTTTCCACCCAGACAGTCCTTCCATTTTCCACTTCTGCTGTTAGTCAGTGCTGCCTTTACACTAAGCTTTTCCCTCTTGCACCATGCCATTGTGTTCCCTGCACCAGACTATTTCAGGCTATCAAGAACCTTGGAAATTCTCAGCTTGCTCTTCAGTGTACATGGAATCACTCCCAACTTCACATTATCTAAAGGTTTAATAAACAAATTCAAGAAGTCCAGCTCCATTCAGGAATGCGCTTTCAAGTTCTTATTAAATTAAAAATAAAAAATAAAATTAAATGAAATTAAATAAAAATAAAAGTAAAAATGTCCCATCAGAACATTTAAGCTTTTGACAGATCTTTATGCTACACATTTTTGGAGATGCTGGGCCAGACCTATCCAATTCAAATGGAGACAAACAGGCATTTTCACTAACAACAATTTTAGTGAGAATACCTTGGGGATTAGATGATATTTATCCAATCAGATATTTCTGCATCTGTCTGCTTCACCCTGCTACATATTTTAATGTCTGTAAGATTTGTTGCAACAGATGTAGTGTAACACAAAGCACAAAGTTAAACTCAGAGCCAGTACTGCGGAGATGGTTCCAACCTCAATCGCTTGCCTCCAATTCACTGCAGAAAACAAGGCAGTAAGTCTGTCATGGAACACAATGACCATGGTGGGCCTCCACAAGGATCAGCTAACTCCTAACTTCACACAACTGCTCTGCACACCAAAACCCCCACAGGGTTTGTTTCATACACAAGACATAAACACTGAAGGTAATCTGAACCAAAAGAACTTGCAGGGCACCCATGAAACAAAGGTAATGACAAGACAGCACTACCTCCCAATCACTCTTTGGCAGCAGCCAGGCTCTCCATGGCTGACAGGAGGGCTGTCTACCAACAGCCTGAGCTGTAGGGATAGGGTGCAGAGAACCACAGCTATTGGGAAGTGGGCTGAAACAATGGCTCAGCTGAGCACTGACAAATTCCTTCTGAACACTTTTTTGTGCAAGAGCCATTACAGAAAGTCATGGCTTTTGCCAAGGAGCTTGTTTCAAGGAGCTACTGCCAGTGCCCCACGATCACCACCATGCCTGACCCTCTTGGCCCAGGGCTCCACATCAGCCACCCAGAGCCATCAGCCCCCACCCCAGCAGGGCCAGGCTCCAGCTTGGCACAGCCCTGTCCTGCCACAGGCCCACCCACACGCCCACATCCTGACCCAGCCTCAGCCTGTCCCCCCAGTGCCCAGGGCTGCCTCAGGGTCCTCGGCTGCAACTCTCCTGGCTGGGGTGGCAGGACAGCCCTGGCTGCCAAGCCCTGCTTTGACAGACCCCCAGGGGCCCCATGGCAGGGGGCTGCTGTAGAGATTGGACAATCTCTTAGACCATCTCTCATGTCATTTTAAGTGTGAGTCATTACCCTGTAGTACAGAAGCAGATGAAGAAAGGCCTTTTTTGAGAGGTCATTCTTTATTCATCAACTACAACCTCATCAAGTGGAAAGACTAAGATGTCATTTACTCTAAAACCCCATCACTCTTTTCCCAATGGGACAAGTTTGTGATACACTTAAAGCCATACCCTTAAAAGAAAGAACTGAAACTACTTGCAACAATGTTAGCACCATGAAAATAGCTACAGATCACTCAACCGCACTCCAAGTCTTGCAGCGTAATTTCTTTTCATCTCAGAGTCAGTGACAAAAGGGAACTAATGCAGATCTCCATGTATAAACCTTCAAACACTGTATTTTTCTTCATCTCAAAACAACCACTAACTACATAAAAGGACAAGTTTATGAGTAAGGAAGAACTATAATGGCCAAAAAATGAGAAAGTGTTCAGTTTAAGAAGGTCTTCTCATCTAGTGATCCTTTTCAAGAATACAGTCCAGAAAGCTAGAAGCCCTTTGAAAGGCTAAAAAAGAATTTATATCCACATATGTACTTATATCCATAATGCAACATATCGAGCGAGATAGATGTAAGAGCATCTTACATTTTTCAAGATCATCCCGGGAATCCCTTACCCCAAACCAAAGGTGGTTCATTTTCAGCAGCAAAAGGTTTATGAACTGCCAGCCTGCCCTCTGGGGAGGGCTGGCCACCTCTTGTGTTGTAGTCCACTTGATCTATTTACCCTGTACTGGGGCAGAATAAGTAAAACTAGACCCCATATTCCAAATGCCATAAGCCACATGGATTTATGAAAAGCAGGTCCTACTTGACCAACCTGATCTCCTCGTATCACGAGGTGATGTGCTTAGTGAATGAGAGAAAGGCTCTGGATGTAATCTACCTAGATTTAGTAAATCCTTTACAACTGTTTCCCACTGCATTCTCCTGGAGAAATTATCTTCCAATGGTGTGGATGCATGTACTCTTTGCTGGGGAGAAACCTGGCTGAATGACAGGGCCAGGGAATGGTGTTCCCTGGGACTCAGTACTGGAGCCAGGCCTGTTCAGTATCTTCACTGATAACCTGGATGAGGGGATTGAGTGCACCCTGAGCAAATTCACAGATGACACCAAGCAGGGTGGGAGTGTTGTTCTGCTGGAGGGTAGGAAGGCTCTGCAGAGGGATCTGGACAGGCTGGATCCATGGGCTGAGGCCATGTGTGAGGCCAACTGTGTGAGGTTCATGAAAGCAAAGTGCTGGGTCCTGCCCTTGGGTCACAACAACCCCATGCAGTCCTACAGGCTGGGGGCAGAGTGGCTGGAAATCTATCCTGCATCCTTTCTCCAGAAGAAAAGGGGTGCTGATCAACAGCAGCTGAACATAAGCCAGTGTGAGCAGGGGTGGACAAGAAGTCCAGTGGCATCCCGGCCTGTATCAGCAATAGTGTGGCAAGCAGGACCAGGGCAGTGATTGTACTTGGCACTGGCAAGGCCGCCCCTCAAATCCTGTGTTCAATTTTATGCTCCTGACAAGAAAGACATCGAGGTTCTGGAGGGAGTCCAGAAAAGAACAGTGAAGTCAGTGAAGTGCCTGGAGCACAAGTCTTATGAGGAGCAGCTGAGAGAGCTGGGGTTGTCTAGTCTGGAGAAAAGGAGGCTCAAGGCGGACAGTACTGCTCTCTACAACTACCTGACAGGGTTGGCTTCTTCTCTCAAGTAACAAGTGACAGGACAAGAAGAAACAGCCTCAAGTAGTGCCAGGGGAGGTTTGGATTGGATATAAGAAATTTTTTTTTCACTGAAAGTGTTAGAAAGCATTGGAATAGATGGCCCAGGGAAGCGGTGGAGTCACCATCCTTGTAAGTGTTCAAAACACCTATGAATATGGCACTTGAGAACGTGGCTTAGTCATGAACATTGTGGTGGTGCTGGGTTGACAGTTGGACTTGATGATCTTAAATGTCTTTTCCAACCTTAATGATTCTATGATTCTGAATGTGTAAGTGCACACATGTATGAGTTTCAATACATGTAGCCTCTTCCAAGCAGTGTCCCTGGGCACGAACTGACAAGATTACCATTGTCCAAGCCCTCTGTCAACAGGGTGCATCTGGCAGCAGGCAATGGGAACAGCCATGCCCACAGCTACACGCTGACCCCTAGCACTGCACAACTACAGGTGCTCCCCACTCAGAAGTTAACCAGCATCTACCTTTCCAAAAAAAGCAGAGATGACTACATGCACTGGATAGTCAGACTTTTCACAACAGTCAATTTTGTAACTAAAAAAGATATTCTCATTTTTGCATGAATTTAATCTTTCATACACACCCACCTCCCTGCCATATGTAATCAGAAATGAATCACTGCTATAACAGCAGCCGCTTTAGGTCTTTTTCTGCTTTTTCTTCACTAGAAATAACACCTTCATTTGTGCCCACTGATGGGCTTGCTGTATCTTTTATGTCAGTCAAATAATCTTCCTGACCAACACACAGCTAATTGTCCCCATCCATACAGATACATACACAGTATTCTTCTTCTGTGTCTGCTGTGTATCCCTCTCCAACATGATTTTGGCATCCTTACAATGGGCCTCATCAACTACACTTCAACTTGCCCAGTTTGCAGCTGCATAGTTACAGCTTTTTATTGCTTGCTGAATAAAAGTTGCTTGGTTTTGTTCTTTGTCCTTAACACTATGTATGGTTTGTCCATACAGGTCATGTGAATCCCTCATGATATCCAAGAAAGCAGAATCAAAAGCATGTTTTCTACCATGTTACATGAATACCAGTTGTTTTCATAGAAAATAAGAAGATAGTCCAGGAGTAACTTAGAGACAAAATCAGCTGTGGAGCTTTCCAAGCCTGTTTTCCTGCAGTCTATCAATCAAGGAACTGGCTTAATTTTTAAATGATCTACTCAGGTATGAGTTCATTCATTTTCACCCAGGGCCAGTGACTGGTTAACATCCTGTTCTTTAAAGAATATGAAGGGGGAGCTTGGATAAGCTCCTAGAAACGATGGCTTGCTACAAGAAAGTAAGACGTCAAATGATAGTATCCTCATGCATTTGTTCTAGCCATGCATTCCTTTTGAGTCCATCTGTTCTGTTTTCTAGTAACATGCCCAATTTTTGGCAGTACTTGAAAGAATGAGATATTTCAGTGATTATACTCCACTGACCTCTAGTCAGGATGTGTAACTATATCCATTATTACCTTCCCTTTGGGAAATACCTCGTATTTCCAAACTGCTAAATCCATCTACTCCAAAAATTCTGAAGCTTGAGCACAGGAGGGAAGCAAAACTCTTATATGAACATGAACATCTAAGAGGCATTTCCAGTTTCTTTTAAGTCTATGGCATCCAGGACAACTTCCTGTGACCTAGCAGTCAATACAGAGTTTGCAAGTCAACTCCACCATTAGCATCCTCATTAGACTGAACAGAGAGGCTGATTTCCTCTCTAGGCTGACTTAAAGGTATGCAGACATGGAAACTGTTTGCTGTACTGTTTTTGAGATGTTGACTAAAGGACATGAGTAGCTGTAGGAACTGATCTACTTTAAATGACCCCATCAATAGCTGCAAGGAGAAAAGATTCATTTTATGCAGTAACAGATCTAGGAACAAATATGCTTTTTCTCTGTAAAAGGCTAGATAGAGTCTATGGAGAAGACCTTAATCTGCAGTGCTTATAGACTTGTCTCGAGTACTGACCAAAACAGATTCTCTTTATAAAAGCAGGAAAAAAACAGTGGTTTTTTTTCCCCCGTAAAGTCTATCTAAATACTAGGTTGTTCCTCAAATGCATGTTTAAGGCAGAGGTATGGGCAAAAGAGGCAAGGGAACACAAATAGCTAAGGTGCACTAAATTTTTTAATCAATAAGGCTGTCATATGCACTTTGTTCTCTTCAGTGATGATGGAAGCAGGAAAATGTGCTCTAAAGCCATTAAAACCTCCTGAAAAGCACATCTAGATTTTGTAATATGTATGAGATACTAAGCCTTTGCACAATTCACTTATTTAGCAAAACTTCAAGACTTTAAGTCATCCTATAAAGGCTTTGCAAAGTAGTAATGTACATCTTTGAGATGTATTGATCATATCTTCCTGAAAGTGTTGTGATACTGTCATTATAAGTAATTTCTACCTAGAATGCAAGAACAGATTATATAAATACACATTTTCCCCAATATTGTCCATGGTTATGCAAATCAAAAGCAGCTAAGTTCTCTGACGACATAAATAAGAACAAATCATATCAACATCACTTTATCCACTTACAGCCAGAAAATTTGGGCCAGATATTTCTGAAGCAGAATCTGACATAAGTGACTAAGTAGCTTTCATACTTTTGTTACTCTAGCATCTTTAAATATTGACATCAATCCAGTAAGACTAAAGTCTTCAGATTCTATTATTGAACTTGATCCAAGAGCTCCTGCACTGTTAGGTGGTAGCATGCATATGGCCCTCTTTTATGGCCCAGCCTGACCCAAGAGCTCTTCCTCCAGACTCCCTGCTGCTGGAATGCTGCCTTCCCATCTGCCTGTCCACACTCTTGGGAACAGAAAATACTAAAAATTACTTTAAATATTTGCTTAAACTTCTTCAAGGCAACAAGATTGCTAAACATGGTCCTAGCAGCTTCTTCCTGAGAGCATGCTGTTTTACAGCAGCATGTTCTTCAAAGACGGCAACTTATGGCACATTAAGTGTTTCAGAGAAACACTCTGGAAATCCATAAAAGATCTTTTCACTGTCTAAATGCAACTCAAAGAGGACCTGCTATGCTCTTTCAGCAAGGAACATTCTTAATATTTTGCCCTTAGGTCTAGGCTTAAGAATAGGGTTTGGAGGGCATAGAAAATGAAGGAAACAGTAGCACTAACTGCCCATATCTTTGAAGACTTCAACATTAACTTTTGCTTACATTTCCCTGCTATTGCTGCCACCCTAAAACATAACCATAACATAGCATCCTAACAGTAAGAAGTGCTCTTACATCTGAGGTCAAATTTTCTGGTTGCTGAACTACACTGATATAGGACGCATTGGATCCTAGGAAGAAAATGCCACCTACCCCAAATCAGGAACATCAAGCTGCAGCAATACCAGGATATTTGCACCTCCAAAGACCCCAAAAGAACCAAGAGCAGAAGCAATAGTGCCTCAATATATCACAGAACAGTTGCTGGCTACATTACTGAGCTAACAAGGGAAAGCACCATTCAGAGCCACCCCACTCCTAAAGAAAGGAAGAGCACATCAATTAAGTCTGAGGCAGGAGCAACCAAAAATGATGGGCTTATGTTGAGTTACTGGCACATACCGGCTTGTAATAGTAGTTGCTTGCTCTCTCTCTCTCTCCTTTTCAATTATTCTTTCCCTATCCTAGCAGCAATTTGTTCTCTTATTCTTTCCACACTCTACAACTAGGACAAAAAGCTTTTGACCAGCATTTGACCATGGATGACATCATCCTTTTAAACACAGATGTTGACCTACCCATGGACGTGCTGTAGCCAGGTGCTCTTTGTGAAGGAAAGGCATTTCAGCAACTTCCCCAAGACCTCCTATCCATTACTCACATCCCAGTACCTCAGAACTTACATTACTGCTTTAATATTTGTGGCAGACACTCGTTTCTTCAACCTGATTTAATTAGAACTACACAGTGCCACAAGTTACCAGTTTATAAATCAGGGTATCAAATCATATGGTTGGGAATTCTCACCAACTAAAAGAGTGATTTGCAAAATAGTTTAACAGGAAGTAACACAAAGTTCCAGCAAGCCATCTGTTCTAACCTCTATGTTAAAGTTAACAGCTATTTTGGATTTCAACAAAGGAAGTCAGCTAAAGTATTAACGTTGGGGGTATTTTCCCCAGGAAATCTAAGCACCCACTATTTTTATTATATGGAACAGGAGCAACAGGAACTGGAGATCCCTGAAGAAGGGGCAGAAAACAAAAATCTGGGACACAAACAGCACCATGTTGCATAGCAATGCACTTATCTCCTCACACATAAGTCAAGCCAGACCTTTCCCAGTTCGTCAGAACCTGCCACACAAGCAAGGCAGGCATCACCACGCATACATGCGGTGACTGACTGCAGACTGAGGACGTACTCAACCATCTAACACACTGCCAGCAGCCCCCAGCACATCTGGGTCTTGAGTGTATTTCTGGGATGAAGTATCAGCCTGTCTGTGCTCAAGATTAATTCTAGGGATGGGTACAATACTTTTTAAAGACGTAAGTTCAATATTGAGGCTGGGAAGGGAAAGGTAGTAATAAGTAATTTATTCAAAAGAAAAAAGGGAAGCGATAGTATTTTCTACTTGTAGTTAAAAAGACCACAAGCTTTATAAGTGGCTCTTTATTCTTCCTCTTGGGAACTCTAGCTCATTCTCATTAACTAACTCAAACCTTTTCCTCCTCCACACAATCCCTTTCATGAAGGAGCAGTCTCCCAAACCAAAGAGCTTGACAGGAGGTTTGATCCTAGTCTGATTCAAGAATTTATCTCCAGCATCAATGAGGCTGAAGTCTCATGAGACATTTGTCTTCTGACATCAGATGATGTCAAGTACCTGCCCCTAACCAAACCTTGAGATTTTGACCAAAATGCCACACTCTGAAGTTTTGGTGCTAACCAAAGGTAATTTTTATCTCAGTGTCATGTAAACCTACTCCAGTTAATCTCAGAACCTAGAGAGAAAGGATCTTACATCCAATACATTTGAATCAAGAATACAGTTTTCTTAGTGCTCTGTCTAACCCTGTATTTCTTGCTGTACTCCATAAGGGAGTGAAAGACTAGCTGTCACTGCAAGGGAGCTCAGTGAAGACCTCTTCCTCAGCAGGTATAGATACAAACTTTTGGGTCAGAATGCTGTTCCATGAAGCAACAATGGTGCCAGCACAAGTATGTTTAGCATGACTCCGATGATGATACCTGCCTAAAGTCAGTCAATCTACAAACTAGATTTATAAGAGCTTAGTTATATACAATGCAGTAGTTTCCATAGCTTGGAATTTGAGTAGTCAAAAATAAAAATATCACAGATGGTAAATGTTTCCCACATATCAAATCACTACATTACCTGAACTTAGCCAAACCAAATTACCATTCTATGAAGAACATGCAGCATCTATCATCATCATCATCACAATCAACAGAATGAAAGGGCATAAGTATCCTCTTCTGCATCTATTAGTGGAAGGAAATATTCACAGCAATATCCATACACCTTCCTCAAGAGACATCTGCATTGTCCCTGTCAACCATTAATCAGACTCCTTTATATCAAAGGAAATATGAATTCCTGAATTAACAGTTCATCAACTCAATTCCTTTCCAAACCAGTATTAAAGCACTAATCCCAGTTCTGTATTTAAACGGGTATTACTATAAAGTAATGACATGATGAAATAAGCTATCAAAGGTAGAGAAATTAGATGAGAATCAATGCTGAAATACCATCACATCATGAAGCTTATAGTCCAGAATGTCATCTTAGATATGTTTATGAATAAGAACCTTCAATAAAACTCAGGAATTCTTTGTAGAGGCACATCACAGTGATTTTTGAACATTTTACAAGGTTCAGATATTTCTAGAAGCAAACACAGCTTCTATCTGCACATTTGTCAGAAGCAGAACTGAACTTTCTCTGGGCTTCAGTGCTAGCTCCACCTTCCTCCCCAACCATCCCAAGCTGCTTCCTCAGATAGGTTTCTGCCTGCCCCACTGCACAAATTTCAGCACACTACACCGAGTGCAGCAGCATTCTTGGCCATTTATTACTTTTAGCAGCCAAATGAAGGAATTAAACACTACCGAAAAAAAGCAAAGAGAAGCAACCTTAGGACAGGGAAACTGCCCACTCAATTGACAGTAATCATCCCATCCTAGTCTGAGATGCACATGTTGAATTTCACATCCCAGCTTTTCATAACCATTAATCTTTTTTTGCAATGCCTTGCTGATCTGCTACACAGTCAACTTGGCTGTCGAGGCCTGCAGATATATGTTATAATGGCTCCCTCGGCAAACCAATGGTGCAACTTGCTACACAAGCCATTCCGCGGAGATCTCCGTGCAGCGCACTGCTGCTGTAGGTCGCGCTGTGTCATTTCACCACTCTCTTGGTATGCGCTCTGGCCAAAAGCCACACAAGGAGGGTTAAGTTTAGGGACGGCTGCACAGGAAACCTTGCAGCCAGGGGGAATCCCAGTCCCAATCCCAGAGCCCTACTGCACAGCGCAGGGCAGGAGACCCGCAGTGCCCTGACCAGCGGCTTTCCCCACCTATGAGTGGGGACGAGGAGCCAGCCGCACACCGGAGCGGAGCCACTGCGGGGGCCTAGGCACCCACCCTGTTCGGGGCAGCGCCTGTCCTCATTCCATGGGGAACCTTGCTCCCCGCTGGGGAGGGGATGCCTGTGACTAAGCACACGCGGCCTCTCCTCACCCTCCCGCTCACCGCCGCGGCAGGGCTCTCCGGCACCGGCGCGCCCGGCCCTGGGCACCTGCGGCCAGACAGCGGGGCCGCTCCCGGGAAGGGGCCTGCCAAGAGGCACCTGCCGTGCCCCCGCCCGTGAGGCCCGGCGCCGGGCAGCAGCCCAAGCGGCAACTGAGCCCGTGTAGGGGTTTCCCTCTCGTGGCTGCGCCGCGACCCGAGCGTGGGGGCCGCGCTCCGGGCACCCCCGCCGGCATCCCCACGGCCGCCCGAACCCGCCGCCCCCGGCAGCCCGCTCTCCTCGTACCGCTGCCATCCTTGAAATGAGGGGGTGGGACGTCTCGCAGCGACCGGGTCCAGCCCCCCTTCTCCGCTTCCTCCTCCTCCTCCTCCATAGGGCCGGGGCCGCCTGGGACGGCGCTGCCGCCGCAGACCTGCCGCTGCCGTCGCCGCTCCGCCGGGGTGGCCGCCGCCCGGGGAGCGCGGCGCCGGCCCGCCCTGCCCCGCGGGCTCGGCACCCCCGGGCGCCCCTCGTCTTCCTCGTCGTCCTCCTCGTCCTGGGAAGAGGCGGCGGAGCGGGAGTCGGCCGAGGTGCTGTAGAAGGGGTTCCCACTGCTGTCCTGGCCCGACTCCCCGAAGACGTCGTCGGAGATCTGCAGGCTCTCGTAGCGGGATCGGGCCGCCTCCAGCAGCGATAGTGCCTTCCTGCGCGCCGGCCCGCCGCCGCCCTCCGCCATCATCTCCGCCGCCGCCAGCAGCCGCCCGCGCTCCCCTCCGCCCGGCTCGGCCGGGTCCTGCGGCCGCAGGCAGCAGCCCAGCAGCAGGAGCGGCTCGGGCACGGCGGCGGGCAGGCAGCGAGGAGGGGAAGCCCCGCCGCCGCCGCCACCGGGGCTGAGCCCTGCCTCCCGCTCCCGCCCGCACCACCCGCCCCTGTGTGTGTGCAGGGACATGGGGGGAAGGAGCCAGCTCAACATCTCCAAGTACCACATCCAGCCAATTGCCGCGGCACTCCGCGCTCGGGAGGTGGGGTTATATGGGCGCCGCGAGCCAGCGCGGGCCGCCCACCGCCCGCCCCGCCGCTCGACGCCGCTCCGCCCATTTAAAATCACAGCATCGGCTGCCGTGGGGCTGCCGCTGCCTTCCGACGCCGGGAGGGGGGTCCTTCCCCCCAGCACCGCTCCAGCTCCCGGCCCCTGTTCCCTGCCGGAGCTGTTCCCTGCTGGAGCTGTTCCCTGCCGCGGTGCTGGAGCGGCACAGGCGGAGGCAGGAGCGCTGGCCTCGGTGCCTGCGGGTCCCTCAGTACCGCCCGCTGTGCGGGGAGAGGGTGAAGGGCTCCCGCGGACTGGGAGGAGAAAGGCGCCGAGGTGTTAACCCGGTGGGTCCGAGCCCCGACAGCGTGGCCGGGGCCACACAGCTCGTCATGGAGGACAGCGTGAGCAGGGGGGCCCTCGTGTCGCTGCCCCCTAGTAGGACACAGAGCTCCAGCGCCGGGGCAGCCCTTGAAGGAAAGTGGGGAAGGTGCTGGAGCACAGGGCTGTGGGACACCTGGCACTTGGCAGGCCCTACCACCCGGCTTGGGCTCCGTGCAGGCTTTGCACTGGCCGTGGGACATACACGCGCTCCTGCCTGTCCAGCTCTCTTCAGGGTGTGGGGCTCAGTGCCTCCAGTGCATGGTTTGCTTTCTCAAGTGAAGTAACCGTTCTTCCAAAATTGCCGCTGATTTAAAAGCAATATCGTGGCACAAGGAAAAACGAGGCAAGTGAAAACACCCGTGCCGTGACCGGGTTAGTTAAACATGACTTAGAAGTATCCCTGGAGTAATCTAAGGATTTCATACAGCAGCTGATGTCCCTGGTTGTGCAGCAGTCAGAATGGTCTGTCTGATGTTACAGGAATGTTTGAAATCTCTGATCAGGGTTTATTATTTGTGATTTGGCATACTGCTGTGCTGGTTACTGTACAAACACTCATTAGGACGACAGTCCTTCACTCCCTTGTCAACAGCAATAGCAGCTATCGAGCCTACCCTTTCACAGCAGTGCTTTCAAAATGAACAGTAATCGGGTTCTGTGGACTGATCGTATGGAACTGGTGGGGGGGGGGAGGAAGGGCATATTATTTGCATTTTTTGATGCAAACTTTCAGTTTAGGTTGGTCTGAAGATCTGTTAGTGCTACAGATTTAACAAATTTTATAACACTGAATGTTTCTGTCTTTAAAAAAGGAAGATTAATGGCCTTCTGATGATTCTCAAGGACTATAGCACAACATGGAAAATTATAAAAGCTGGATTGTGTAGGTATTTAAAAGATTAATCTTACATCCTATTCAGGTTTTTTTTAATTGCAATGGCTTCATTAAAACTTTAAAGTTCTATATAATGTATACAGGCAAATCCAGAGAAAAGAATCCATCTTCTGTGCATCTTTAAGTAAACAGGAAAGCCCAGTGTATTTTGAAGGCTGAGATTTAAGTTGCATTTCTACTTTCAAAAATGTCAAGTGTCTTACTGATGATATTAAAAAATTACTAAGTTGATATACAAATGGATTTTTTTTTTTTAGTTGCAGTCTCTGCCGATGTAGCCTGTCAGTTGAGCATTGCACTGGCTTCCTTTCATCTCACTGGTCCCCAGAAATCAGAGCTCTGTAGGCCAAGGTATCATTTTAATCGATCTTTGCCACCCTGTGTCTTCAGAGTACCGTGATGGGAAGGCATGACTTTTCTTGCTGGTAGTGAGTGACCAGCTTGAACATCATGAATCCAGTTTGCTGGGATGGCATGTAGAAAACCACAGACTCTTCTTCACAAATGTTGTCTGTTTTATATGCTGTTCTCACGAAAGAAAAAAATAGGGATACCCTTTGTTGATCTTCTCACACAATGGTTAAGACTGAAAAAAAGCCACTTCAAATATGTTGACAGGTTCTTTGTATAGGGACACTGAAATACACTTTTGATTTTTTGGAAGGATGGAGGTGTCCATCCAGGTGATGTAGAATTCACCTCAGCACCCAGCTTCTATGAAAGTGTCCATGGACACTCAAATGTCTTCAATTTGCTGCTTCTTTTCTGTGAAACACAACAGCTACAAGGACTGCTCCGAAGCCCAGGACAGAAAGAGAAGTTTATCAGAATGGGCTCCCAGTAAAAGAACTCATGGGAACAGTCCAGAGACTGAAGAAACCCACAGAGCCCTCTCTGTCTGTGGGTTGCAGCAAAGACAATGTCTCCCAACTCTTGCATGCTTTGTGCCAAAAACAGGCTCCCATCACAGCTGGCTGATGCACACTGCCAGGACCCTCCCTCCTAATGGCCAAAACTTCAGTTTTCATTTTTTGAGTGATGGACATGAGAGCTCTGGGAGGAGATCACTGCATTGATGGAGAGAGATGGGACTGATCCTTTCACCTACCAATCCAACATGACATTTTAATGACGGAGTCTGCTGCCATACACACACATGCAGTTTATTTTGATGGAAATTTCTCCTCTTTCAGCTTAGTGTATAAAATGACAAGTCCCTCTTCTGCCTGTCCCACAAGCAGAGAAACGGCTTTAGTCTCTCATGCGTGTATGGGAAGATTACTTTTAGGAGGCAGGACTGTAGAGGCTCCCACACAGGGCTGCATGCCTGAGGTTTTGGCTTGCCTTATGGTCTAAGAATTAGCTTTTCTTGTGTACCCCTCCAGCCATCCACAGAAGCTGCCAATTGGATTACTGTAACCCAAAATGAGTGTTCTGGATTGTGAAAATTGCCATGTATGACATGCTAGTAGTCGTTTGATCCCAAATGATTGCAGAGGTGCAGAAATACGATGGATGGTTCTAAAAATGGTTACATCAGTCCGCTGGGCTTTTATGAACAGTCAAGAAAACCGTCACCAGCGGTGGTTTGCAGTTGAAAGATCTAATTATGTAAACCTAATGGAATGTTATAAACATAGCTGTGTTTTCTCCTTAATCACTTAAACTTGTGTTTAGCTGCTAGAAAACGCTACTAGAGTAAATGGACTTTTGTAGCCATGGTAACCTGTGGATTCACTTTTAATTTGTCTACAGAGAAAATGTTTGGTGTTTTTTTCCTTTAAGTTTTCTGGTTTTATTGCAACAGAAAAGATGCCTTTGGTACACTCCTTCTGACCATGAAAAGCTTCATGGTTAAGACTATGATAGTGGGAAATCTCTTGTTTCTCACTTCTCGGTAACTTATTTTTCATAGTTATCTCTTTGTGGAAGGATCTTGTGCCATCTTTCACCATATTTACACTGTCAAGCCTTGGGCCTAGATCCAACAGAATATTGACATTTCTGTCTCAGCTTCTTCACTTCCTATTGATTTCATGAAGTTTGTAGAACTAAGCCCTGGTGTGTGCCTTCCATAGCACAAATACACTGAGATGGAATAATATCTAATTAGATTACAAAATTATTCTTTTCTAATCACTTGTTCTGGAAGTGCACCCTGGAATCTGAGTTTCAAACTGTCTTCCATCTCAGTGCCTCACTAAAAGGAGTCTGTAGAGTCAGTCGAGTTGTTTATCCAGTGTTAGGCCAATAGGCTTCAGTTCCCTCTTCCATTATTGCATGGCCTCAGAGGAACAGACGAACTTGGGGAAAAATCTTCATCAAGACTGAAAACAATAATGAATTGGAGCCAGTGGACTGTTTCCTCCCAAGCCCTTGGGAAGAGGGTAGGGAGGGACTGTCCCATCCCTGGGAGAGCTCATGGCTCAGGCTGGTTCTCAAGCACATCACCAGTTGATGTCCCTACTTTGCAGGGTCGAAATCTATATGACCACAACCTGTCCTGTTACAGTGCTCTGCACACCCTTCCACAGAGGCTTCTGTTACATGTCTTGCTGCACGGCACAGGGAAAAGCATCTCAGTAGGGATTGATTTGCCACTGTTCTGCCCTGCATAATATAGTGCTCTATGCAGGTTGTTGTGGAGCTCTTTCTCATCCTCCCTGCAACTCTCCTGTTGGAAGTAACATTGATAATATATGTGGGTTGTTGTCTTTCTTTTAAATTCGTGAAGTATTTACAGCACGTGGCAAGTTGGGTACAATAAAAATGCTTGTCTAGGTATTTCCTTTTTGCTTTCTGTTTTCCAACTGCTTTGTATTGTTTGAACCCTGTATTTCTTGGTTTGATGTTTAACATTTCCCAAGTATGATCTTGACCCAAAAATCAAGGGAAAAAGCAAGCTGCTCTTTTCAAATGAGAGATATGGAACAAGTATGGTTTTTTTCTTATAGCATGAGAGGGAGAGGTGATTTTTGATTCTTCTAATACTGAAGCAAAAGTGGACTTCAATTTAAAATCTAGGAGAGAAATTTCAGTGCTTCAGTGATGAACACTTGATTTTCAGATTAAGAGCCCTTGGAAATCATGTTTCATGCATGCCCAGTACATTTTTAGCAAAAGCTGTATTATGAACAAGTCTCACCTAAGCTCCAAAGGGAAAGATAAGGTGTGTTTCTCATGCATGCATGGAAAATCAGCTATTTAATCAATAATTTATGGAGGGTCCATAGGGTGTCCTGCAATGGTCTGCAAAAGCCCTTCCTTCCTCTCTGGTATGGGTGTGAAGCAGAAGCTAAGTGCAGTAGGCTAGAAGCACAGAGCTGTGCTGTCACTCAAAAATCAGAGTGCTGTAGGGCTGCACTTACTTTTCCATTGAAAACCATGCAGTTTTGAAATGGACTTTTAGAAGGGCTGACCCCACGCACACACTTCACAGTAAGACCTGAGCCAGTAAGGCAGAGCCTCAGGGGAGCCCTGTTAAAGGCTGCAGTCCTTAAGGCAATGCTCTACAACAGCCTGTGTGCCCTGCAGTGTAGATCAAGTTTCACTTTTGATCAATATGGGAGTTGAACCTAGAAAGTCCCTGGGACTGGTAGTGTGGTACCATCTGGAAGCTCTTTGTTTAGCTAGTTAATTCTATTAAAACATGCTACGGGATTATTAAGTTTGCAGGGCTTGATGCCCAGTTAGAGATAGGAACTTTGCTCCTTGTGACCCACAACTCACAGTCAGGTCTGTGAGAACACTCCTTATCATGCAAATCACACATGCAAACCTATCTGTATTTCTACCATCTGGAAACCTGTTTGCTGCAAATTACAATTTCAGATCTTATCCTATATTTGTTCATTAGCTCGGTAAAAACATAATAGGATTTTCAGGGAAAGCCGTGTTGTGGCAACACATGAAGGAGGTGACTAGAGAATGGGATCCCAGCCAGGCTGGTTCCCAGTTTCCTGTCTTGCATAGCATTTGCTTTGCCATGGTCATCTTTGCTTTACCGCCACTGGTCTGCAGATTCCCAAGTTTGCTTTCTTGAGATCTTTCTTGAAGGATGCCTCAGCTGCCAAGTCAGGTATCTGCCTGCCTGAGTGCATGGGT
Organism: Coloeus monedula; assembly: GCF_965178545.1. NCBI lineage: Eukaryota > Metazoa > Chordata > Aves > Passeriformes > Corvidae > Coloeus > Coloeus monedula. The sequence goes on along the minus strand of NC_138782.1, from coordinate 45,637,944 downwards.
ACAACCATATTCTATTTGCTCCACAGATTACACTGTCGTCTTCCCATTGCAGCTCAAACTGGAGGGTTCTCCAGCTGCAGAATGTGCTCATTCTTTCCGCGTATCAGCTTGTTAATTTACCTTTCCAACTCAGAAGTAAAGTGATAAAATCATTAAATAGTGCAAACATTAATCTTCTATAATAAATATTTAATATTTAATTATTTATTTTAAATTACCATATGTATACTATTATTATTAAACCATTAATGTTTATAATAATAATATAATAAAATTAGGATACAATGTTATTGAAAAGAGGCCCCAAGTATACACTAACATTATGAAGGCCTCTTCTTGGAGACAGAAAACATAATCCATGAGTAGGTAGATGAGCCATAATGCCCAAAACCAGTTCCTCAAGTTGCTAATCTTTGTCATCTACCATCACTTTCATTTTCTACAGGGAAATGCATTCTAGTTTCTAGCATGTTTTTGTAATATGCCCTTTAAAGCCACCAGGAAATACAGTACCCCATCTGGCAGTTGCCAAGATGCCTTGATTAGCGTTATCTAAATAGGCTCCAACCCACTGATAACCTGTGCTAAACCTTCTCATAACTTGACAGACAATTTTAAACCTATTGAAACGGGTAGTCCTTGCAAAGCAGTACAGGTTGGCAAAGTGAGATTAGACTTACGTTCTGTTGCATTTCATCAGACACCAAACAGATTAATTTATGTTTTGGTTAAGAGCAGCCCCCTTCATCACATTTTTATGGGATCCCGTTTCTTTCCAGAGAGGAAAAAAAAGGCTGAAAAGGCAAAATATCTTCTGTATAGGGTGATTTGAATCGCTTAAAGATCTGAAATGGAATCACATCTTCCCACAAAAACAGAGTAATATTAGTCATAGACTGTGGCAGATGTCTGTTAGTCACCATTAAATTAGGAGAGTTTACCCACTCTGTTCAATTAGTGCAAACAGGAAGTAGATCAGGTCCCAATTAGCTGTAGCAAAAGGAGGCTTTCAGAAGTCAAACTTTGATCATAAAAGGGGGCAATACTGAAAATGTGTGAGGGAGCAGCGAAGAAGAGTGACAGTCTATTTTCATTAACAAAAATAATTGTTAATCTCAAAAATACCTTCTGTTTGACATCTGCCCCCACCATGGGAGATATTTTCTTTTTCCAAGCAAAGGGTGAATGTTCAGCCATCACAAAATAAGTGGGTTTTGCTCTTGAGGGTAATTGAACAGCTGCAGCAGTGAATGAAATGTACAAACACTTCCCAGCTCTCAGGATTTGGCCCATCAAGTGGTCCTTTCAGGGCATGGAACTGGCTGCTGGCTCAGCACACTCGGAATTTCTATTCTGAGATGCACCACTGAAAGCTACCAATTCCAGAAGCTGAGGTCTCTAAATAGCTTGTAATGTTGTTAGAAATAGGATATTTAAAAGACATCTGGAAAAAAAATGTTTGTGATCTTCTGTCAGAAATGGCTTATTTGCATGCCAGTTTTTCTCCAGATATGGAGTTGTGATTCAAAAGAAGAATATTTCCAAAGAGTGTTGTCAAGATAAAAATCAGATTTTTTGGTACTGCAAGATGGAGAAAGTTATTAATTGAAATGCATTTTTAGAAGTTCCCTCCGAGTAATGCTGAAAATAATTTTACAAAACCAAAAGAAATCATGCAAATTGGCTTTTGTGTCAGATTTATGTTCTCCCTTTGGCATTTGTGTAGCTTAGTTTGGTGAATGACTGTCACTTTCATTCAGATGGGCATGCCCTGGCAAACTCCCTTGTTTCTTCATCGTTCGGCGACCCTGTTGTTGTGTTGGGTTGATTAGATTTCAAAAGAAGCCTAACATTTTGTTTAAAACGCCTGTTCCAGCTGACTTAAGAAAATGTGAGAACATTGTTATGTGATGGAATCCTACTCTGACCCCTTTTTTTTTGCAGGGAAACGATGTAGTCTGAGAGGCATTAAAGCAGTGCTGGTGACCAGATGCAGCAACCTCAAGCTGGAAGGCCACTCCTCCATGTGTGCCATGTCACTGCTACATGGTGGATCACTGAATGGATCGCCATTGCAGAGAGCTGCCAGCAATGCCTCAGGTACTGCATTGTCTTCTTCCTGACAGTACCAACCTAGAGGTTAAATCCAACATATGAGCTAGAAAGCCACTGTTTCTTGTTGTATCTCAGTCGTCCCATGGTGGGGAGCTACTTCCTGCTCACTGAGGCTTCATGGCAGAGTCCATTTCTCAGACCTTGGAACATCTCCTAGTGGCTTTGCTTGGGAGTTGCTCTTCTTGAATAATCAGAGACTACTTGTAGAGATCAATTCTGTCTTTGTACTTATTATTGTACTTTGTCACCGGTCAAACACTCAAGTTGTAGTTTGTCTGGAGATTTACCATGGTTTTTCCATCAGGGCATTGTCCAGCTATCAGAAATCTACAAAAATCAGGCAGAGCACATTGGCCTGGATTGAAATAGGCACCTTTTATGTCATCAGGGTATCAGCCTTCCCCATTGCTTTCTCCAAAAAGGGACAAAGAAAACACAACTTTTTTCATTTTCTTTTTTATATATATGCAAAAAAAGTCCTGCTAGGAGACCACTTTTTTCCTGAGATTGCTTTTTTTGGCAAAGCTGTGTATGCTTAAAGCAGCAGAATATTCATGGAAATTCAGCTATGGCTATAAATCTGTCAGTGCTTCATGTGTCATGTCCTAGTCTGCTTAATTTCATGAGGTAGATGAAAAACCACAGTGGGTAAAGGTTTTACTAAATTTTGGAGGGAATTTTACTAAATTTTGGAGGGACATCGATATTTGTCTGGTACTTAATTATTACTCCTTCAAAGTTACTCTGTAACATGGAGTCTAGTATAAAAGAAAGAGAAAGAAGAGAAATGCTTCTGAATGCCAGTTGAGTTATTGAAGCTTAAGATAGGTATTACACAAAATATTCCGTCTGCTCGCTGTCAAACTGTTCATTTGTGCACTGCAGTGTCTGCTTAACTTTTCCTCACCTGGGCCACCTGCCTTTTCAAAGTGTTTTATGTATAAGATAAGTCCCTGAAGGAGATTGCACAAACAACCTGAGGAAATATGGTGTTATTCTCCTGATTTATACCACAGCTTCATTTTCCTTCATCTTCTCCATTTTGCACAGCTATTGTCTGGGAAATCTGCTGTCATGGATGAGAGCTTCCTTTGCTGACTGCAGGCTGAGGACACACTGGTTCCCTGCATTTCCTTTACACACAGCCCTGAATTATTTTGTCTCCCATTTGGCCCATCTGTCTCATCCAGACCAGTATGGGTTTTTGCCACTAATTCAACTAAGCACAGGCTCATGGGCTTAATCTTCCTTGTAAGGTTTCCCTGGTAGGATATTTGATTTTAGGAGTCTTTCCTCGTTGTGGCTTGCTCTTTCTGTTTTGTTTTGTTGGAGCTTTTTTTAAATCCTCTTCCCCCTGCCATGCTCAAAATATAGAAAAATATTACCAATCAGTATCACTCCCTGGTGTGTGTTTGTGGAGCAATGAGGAATCATGAACTGACTGACTTAGATGACACGAAAATATCTTATAGGTTTTTGGATTTATAGTAATTACTCTTAAAAAAAAATATTGCATGGTGTGATTTCCCCTATGGTCATCCTTATTAGTGGGTTGCTACAATTGCAGTGGGAACATTCTCTTCTGACTGTGATTCCTTACCCATTAAAGAGGGGAAATCATGTTGCTCTGTAAACTCAGCCTTCCTTCTCAAGCTGTGCTGTGCTTACAGGCATGGTCTGAATAGCCATTGAAACACCAAGGAATGTCCCTGGGTAACTCTGTACCTGTCATTCCTGGGGCTCCATTTTCCTATGTAACCCAGCTCATTGCCTTCTAGAAAGAAGGCAAAATCGGGTTCATAATTTTGTCCCATCCTCAGTTACTGCTACTAGGTGTCTGACAATTGTCTTCTCCGGGAAAACTTCCCAGCCACTTTGGCATCCTGGATATCTTCAACCACTTCAGCACCTACTAACAAGGTGATACCTCGGGAACACACTGACAGTATTATACCCCTCTCCCAAAGACAATTAGTCTTAGCAGTACTTAAAGACTGGTATGTAAATTACATTACTCTGGAGTCTTGAACTTCTTAGTAAAGTAGGTATTTGCTGCAGGCAGCTGCAGTACAAGTCAAACCAATTTATTAAATGTTGATTAATAATTTGATACAATTATTTTCCAAGGACACTTACTAGGGTTATTTTTGAATGTTCAGTAATTTTGTAGCCCCAAATATACTGTATGATGAAAGTAGTTGGATTTGTACTTTTTAGCCATCTTTGTTTAATTTCAACTCCTCTTTTTCCAAGCAGAGACTCTACAAAGATGAGCAGAGGTCAAATCATCAGCTGTTGGCTGTAACACTGTCCCCTTTCTTCTAGTTCAGCAAGCTCAAATCCCATAAATCGCCTTGATCTTGAAATACACAAAAGCACACTGAAAGCTAAAAGAAAAACTTGAGCATTTAGCTGTCTTGGAAATGTATTTCCAAATATATATTCTGCAAGATTTATCTTACAAAGCTTATTAAACAGATGTGTTCAGTACTGGCACCTTTTTTCCGGTTGTTTAAGTAAAGAGACATTGGTTCCACTGAGAAAAAATAATAAGTAAAGACTACGGACAAAATAGCTGACTGTATATATGTACTTCTTTAGGAATAAGGGCATGTATATTAATTTCTGTAACTGTGGAAAATCACAGAATCACAGAATAGTTAGGGTTGGAAGGCACCTCTGGAGATCATCCGGTCCCACCCCCTGTCAAGGCAGGGTCACCTCGAGCAGGTGACACAGGAACACTTCCAGGTGGGTTTTGAATGTCTCCAGAAAGAGAGACTCCACGAGCTCCGTGGGCAGCCTGTTCCAGTGCTCTGCCACCCTCAATGTAAAGAAGTTCTTCCTCATGTTGAGGTGAAACTTCTTGAGTTTTAGTTTATGGCCACTGCTCCTCACCCTGTCGCAAGGCACCACTGAAAAGAGTCTGGCGCCAAGGTATTCATATATTAAGGAAAATCTGCCTACTTCTTCATCACATAAACGTATTTATAATTTGCCACATCAATGAATGGTTGCTTGTTCATGAGGATATATGCAACAGGTACTGAGATCAATCAATAGGTTAGGCCAGATAATCTGGGGTGGTAAGAGTGATTCAATAATATTCAGTCCTATTAGCCTTATCTGGCCATAAAATATGTACTGAGTATGTTGGAGAAGCCTCCATTTGTCAGTGCTCTCCTCTGCCTTGTCCACAGAATGGGAAGCAGCATAAAAATGCAGGCTCACCAGGCTCACAGCCTGGATCCCGTGAGACACTGACAAGATCCACTTTATCTGTGCCCCTTTTCCTTTCACAAAGGCTCTGCCACATTCTTGCAGAAAGACACTTCAGACACAGGAGAGAGCCCGCTGCTGGCTGGATGGTTTGTTCCAGCAGTGGCAGCTGGCTCGGAGTGGCTAGATGTACGCCCATGACGTTAATTAAGAGATCAGTGCTGTCACTGGGTGATGGGTGTGTCAGGCTGCTTGACAGAGAGTGCCAGGTGCCACACTCAGTTGCCACGATTGTCCTATCACTAGATAGATGTTGGGCCATATTTTTGCACCCTCCATCAGAAGCATCCCTCTCTGGCATGAGCATGGAGCCTCCTTTCCATGAAAGCTCTTCTGATCAGGATTTCAGATATCTCCATCATTGTCATACCTGTTCTGCATTAACTCAGAAGCAAAACTCATTCTCTTGATCAATGCTGAATGCAGAGGGCACCCATCCATCTCTTATTTCTTTCTCCTATTTTTGTTTTCATATTGATCTCTGCTGCTACAAGAAAGTCAGCGAGATGTAGGCATGATATTATGAAGCTGGAAGATACAGTCACATTTCTTCATCCCTGGAGGCATTCTTACCAGTGTGCAAATGTTAAAAAATGATGAAACCTTCAGAAAACCAGTTGATGTTTCAGTTCAGGTCATGACATATACACTAAAAGTATAAGTCTTATCATGATGTGTTTTCAGGACAAATCAGTACCCAGGAATTCCTATAAAGAGGTGAAGGACGGGGAGGATTGCAGTAGGAATAGTGGCCTGTAGGAGGGGAAGAGGAGAAGAAAAGGAGTCCCAGCAAGAGGGAAGGAAAGAAAATAAGAATGATAATGTTTAGGAATTTTCACAAACAAATGTAACTATACCTTTCTGTCTAATGGTCTTAGTAGGCTTTATTTCGAATCACTTTTCTAATTCCTTTTTGAGCAAACTTGTACTTTCAGCTTTCTCAACACCCTTTGCAGCATGCTGTGGCAATGAATTCCACAAGTTAAAAACAGCTTGTGAAGTATTTCCTTTTTTTTAACCTGTCACCTGATCATTTCATTTGATGTCCCTCAGTCCTGTGAGATGTACTGAGAGACATTTGATGTCTCTCAGTACTGTGAAAAACAGTCAATAATTATTCCTCATTCATCTTCTCTGTGGCAATCATAAATTTATATATTTTAAAAATATTATTTGATGTAATTTTGTATTTGTTCTAGTTTCACTGTATCCTTTTAAACATTGATTTATCAAAACTCCTTGCAGTTTTCTAGGTGTGTGTGCATTGCAGACTTTGGCAAAGACTTACTGATGTTTTTCTATTTCCTACTCCTTTCTTACTAGTTTTTAGCCTTCTGCTTTCCTATTTCATGGATGCTGAATAGCGAACTGATGTTTTCTGGAATTAGTCAGAAAAATAATCAGTTTCTCTTTCATGGATAATAGTTGCTGATTAGAGCATAATGAGGTGGAGAACTTCAGAACTGAGGTGCTTTAATCTCATGCAAAAACAGAGACAAAAATATGGAAAAGGCCACGAGGGTGCATACATTCATAGGAAAATATGTAATGCAGACTTTTTCTTCTCCAGCTCCTCTTCAGAAAGAACAGGTAGCTGTATGAGAGGAAGCTACAGAGAACCAAGTTGCAGTGAGAGGTAAGAGATGACCAAGATGTGGACCATACAGCCTCTCTTTTCACATTTGGATCAAGCAGACATTATCAGTGAGGAATAACAGCATTTATTGTAATTCTTGATGAGGACAGAAAACAATCGAAATGCCACCATTGTGAAAATGGTGACATTTCAGTCAAGACAGGAGGAGATGGAAAGGTGAGAGAAGAAATGATGTAGCTATTCAGCATGCAACTACACCAGGGACCATTTATCAGAGGGGCCCAGGTGCAGCCTAAGAAGATGGAGGAAGCACGGGGCGAATGTCAGCAGCTGGCAGGATAAACAGGCTCATTCTGATTATTGCACTGCTGCCTGTATTGAGCACACAGTACCACTAACAACAAATACAAAACTAGAAGACAAGTCCCCAGTTTCCTTTCTGTTATTTTTTAAGTTGGGAAAAGATTAAAATAATTATTGTGATTAAAAATTTCCCTGTGTTTGTTGACAGCAAGGTTATTTACATGTAATATACGAATTTATAGCCATTGTTGCCTTAAGAGGCTTCCAGCAGCTCTGTCTTAGAATATTTCATGTGAAAATTCATGTGCTCCAAGCATTGTTACCCGTTCTTGCCCTTATGGGGTTATGATGCACACATTTGCTTTATGCAATCTGAACAGTTTAATCTTTTCAGTCCCTTAGAAGGAGATGACCGTTGGTCAAAGAGATATTTATATTTTCCTGTTCACCCCAAGAATGTCTAAATTCACCTGTTTTAGCCTGATTAGATTAGTAAAAACTGTTACTAGACAGAATGAAAGCTAGGTGGTTTCTCCCTTTTTAGTGATAAATCTTATTTTCCTCATTTATTATTTTTAATTAAATTATTGATTTAGTTTCGGTTAGTTACTCTTGGTTACTTTGAGCTCTAAGGAAAAAAAATAAATCTTGAAAGCCTGAAGAAAAAGGAACAGTTCTATGAAAATAAATGTCTTTTTTCCCTCCCCACCCCAGATATCTTCGCCTTAAAAGAATTGTTTAGTATAATGTGGCAGTTTCCAGAACAGTTTCAAGTCAGTGAATTACAAAAGAAATATTTGGGAAATGTGATAAATGTACTCATTAGTGGACTTAAAAGACGTATTCAAAGCAGACTTAAATGGAGGAAGGGAGCCAGCACCGAAGAAAATAAGAGTATCTTTGGAAACTGGTTTATCCTGTCCTCTTATATAAACAGGTCACAGTGGAAAGAAGCAGCTTCTTCCAAACAAAAGCAAACACCACAGTGTTTTCCAGAAAAATGCAGAATTACAGCAGGTTTCTCCAGGGTTTGGAGAGTGTCTGATTTGTCCCAGTACTTCATTGGACATCTTGCAGAGAGATAATGAATGGCCCTCACAGTCCCCTGGTGGTGTCCTCTGGGCACCAGAGACAGAAAATTTTAGAAGAGGGAAACCTATTGTGTCTTGCTGGCAATTTTTCCTCTTTCGTCTGGTGAGAACAACAAAGACAACTCAGTGGATCTTGTCCCTAAGCATTGAGAAGCACTAGTCTGCTCTGCTGCAGCAGGACATGCTCGGGCCTCAGCAGAGCTCCATGCAGGACAGCTGGACTGGGCTGCTGTGTGCTCAGCCCTGACAGTCCTAGGCAGCACAGTCCACCCGAGGTAGATGTTTGGTACAGGCTAAAGCATCCAGCAAACCTGAGTTTTCCTGCTTCTCATGTATATACATCTGTGTTGGATGAGTCTGATCTGGTAACCCAGCTAGCTTCCATATTTAACAGGTGTTGTAGACAAACTTTTTGATACCTTGGAGCACTAGTCACATGCACACTATTACAAATGGCAGTGAAACAGCAGAAAAAGTCTGCCTCCAATTCCCCCAGCGCCTGAGTTCAGACTCTCTCTGTGTCCAGATCAAGAGGCTGTTATGCTTGCAGAAGCTCCCCTATACAGGCAGAGACTCTGGAGAAATTATGAAGTCTCCTGGGCCTCCATGAATTGGAGTGCAGAAAATAAAATGATAGGGAAAATCTAAAGTTCAATGCTTTCTTTTCCTTAAGACAGCTCTGTTTCCACTTCACTTGTTATTTGAATCATTCCTTGACTACTTTTAAAATCACCTCTTGCACAGCAACCTCATCTCATATTCTGATTTCAGTCATCTTCTAAGTCAACTAAAAGCTAGTGGCTGCTCTTTCAGGAACTCACAACCCTAATTGCTGTTCCTGCTAGTGTGGAGTTGGCCTTTTTTTCCACATGGATACACTTGCAAATCACAGTACATTTACATAAAATAGTTATTATCTTCAAAAGACATGATCCCTCAAGAAGTCATGTCAAAGACTTAGTCAGTGTAAGAAATCACATCATCCTGAATTGCTCTTCAGGGTGGCAAAAGTTTCTTCTAGGCCAACCCAGCAAAAAATGTCTAATCAGACACGGGTTGTATTAATTTTATCTGGCAGTTCTCAGCAGAACATAAGGAGGTAGACCTCAGCCCTGTATTTATTTTATTGGAAGGAATAGGAAGCTTGTCACAGATCAAAGTCTTCCAGCTGCGCTCTTGGGAAGGCACCACTCCTTCTGCTGGGTCTATGTAGCTGTAAGAGCACTGGGCATACAAGTAAGAATAAATAATATATAATAATTACTTGTGAGTACTTTCAGTATTCATCTGTTTGTACAGTATAAGCTGAACTTTCAATTGTCATCAGACAGTAAGTAGAGTTTTTTTAAAATGTCTGCTGGAAACGTGGCTGCAAAACCATCTATATACCCATTTTCCCTAAAAATGTGATTTCCCCCTCCATATATTTCACAGAAATATGCCATTTTTTTCACATGTTCAATAGAGAACAGACTTAAATAGCTTGGGTTTGTCTTGTTTTGATAATTTAATTTAGATTGCATTGTTGTCATTCACATAATTCTGACTCATTAAAATATTAATAATATGTTATATTTATCAGTACATGTACTAAATATATTTGTATTTTATGTTTAGACTTTATTAAGTGTTTCACTAGAAGCAGAATACAGTATTTAACATATAAATTAATTTAAATTCAGAATTTTAGCTTTTATTATTTTAAGCAAATTTCATTTTTTGATACAAAATACAACCTCTTTTTGCAACTTTTTACTACCCACCAAAATATATGGAAGACCAGGCCAATTTTTATCATGCATCCTTTCTGCAAATATTTGGAACTTTCTGAAAAACTGCTTCTTCCAAACTAAGTCTTTACATTTAGGACCCTCATCTTCTGAGGAGCCTCTGCCTGTGGCTGAGAGGCTCCATCTAGGCTAAAGCCACTTACAGTCACAAAAAGCTGCTAGTATTTATTTTTTATTTGTTCATTGCAAATCTCTTTGACTTGCATGTCTGTCATTCTGGAGATGGGGCTCAGATACATCTAATAATAAAGAGAAGTACAATCCCTTACACCTACAGTTGTCTGTTTCCCTCTCCAACATTGGTGATGTTTTCCACATTCCAAAAGTTACCATACACCACAGAATAAAATATTGAATTTCCAGTCCCCGTGCCCCCTACACCATCTCTGTTAGTCCATTTATTTTTAAAATTATTTCCACTTCTATTCAATTTCAGGTTTGAATACAACTAGAGCCTTTATTTCCTGTTCTTTTCTATGCTTATAACTGAAAATCAGAACTCACTTCTTTGTTCAACTCCAGGAATTCTGTAGCCTGAAGGAATGGAAATTAAACTGCAAAGAAGTTTCTGCATATGGTCACCTTATTTAACAGGGATTCAGCTTTTTAATGATCCATAGTGTGATTAGATAATTAAGGAGCAAGGAAAATGTGAAAGAGCAAACAAAAAATGATAGAGACCAATTACCAAAATGAAACAGACAAATGCACCCTAAGATGAATGATGCTCACTTAAAAATGGTATTTTATTGAATCAGGCAGAACCTGACCTATATTGGAAACAGAAGGAATTATAGTGATTATGTTGGGATAATGTCAGAAAGCAGCTTGGCTGCATTATTAAGCTTGGAAGAATCGGCTGCCACTATAAAATGCATCACTAAACAGACAAGGACAGTAACAAATTATCCAAAGGAAAGTGAGGTAGTAGAGAGGCCATTTTGTCACTGCACTGTCATTGTGCAGGCATTGATCATCCGTCTTGCTGAGGACAGTCCAGGGAGGTGGGGAATACCTGTACTCTCAGGACACCAGACCAAGCCTTGGCACAAGGACAGTGTGGAAGAATCGTATCTGATCCTATTGAAACCCAGGCAGCAGCTCAAAAATCAATGCAGGTAACAGGATACTGCAGCTGGATCGAGGTCCTTTGGGAAGAGGCAAGTCCTTTTCACCTGCAGGGACGGTCTCGTGTTGTGCTGTTTGCTGTCTTGCTGTTTCTAACAAAGCAAACAGTTGAATGCAGATGTTGTTTGTTAAACATGCTGAGAATACAAATATACAAATATACTCATAATACAAAATATACTTGCATAAGGTGCCAGGGTGAGAAGGGCAATTACAAATGAAGATCGTTTCAGTCTTGGTTATGTCTTTCTTACCCCTGCAATGCTAGTGGAGCTGCTCAGTTGTGACTAAAATTAGTTTTTAAGCTGATGGAAATGAAGGTCATAGCAGGAGCATATATGTCACTGTCATCTATGCTTGCCATATACGTGTCTGTATTTTAAAAGTTAGTATTCTCAGGACCAAGAGATGCTAAACCAATAAACAACAATGGAAGAACATGTCCCAGGCCACTTTTTGCTTCAGGAAGACAGATGCAAATTATGATAACTAGTTCATGGGGGATTTAATGTGCCAGCATGCATGAGGGGGTGAAAGTGACCTGATGCTACCTTGGAACAGAAGATGTTGAACGACACAAACTTGTCCCCTAATTACCCAGATGAGGCTGCAGGTCAACATAAAAAATAACTTGTTATTGATGGATCATATTTATTCAGTGAGAGATCTTCTGGAGGTACTACACAATATAAGCACAGATGCTAACATTTAATAGTAGAACTTGAGATTGGTCTTGAGGCTTTCAACTGCAGAAATTTCCCTGGTGCTAATTTTTGCTGGAGGGCTGAGAACAGCCTATGGAATTCACACTGGAATTTTTAGACCTTTTTTGTGTTTTCATAACTACAGGCCCATTCCCTTCTGTTAGTGAGGCTCTCATGGGCTTGATGCACCATCTGTAATTTCCTCATGGTGCTGAATTTTAAGACATTCGTTTCTTTCACAACTTAATCAGGGTCTTTTGGAAAAAAAAAAGAAACTGTACAAATATTAGTCAGTGTTTTGAAACGAACTTATGTGCTAAATGTAGATATATTGACCCAGATTTTTTAGGAAAAACCAAGCAAATAAAAGAACTTAATTTATCTAGGGACCAAGAGGTGAAATCCTGGGGTTTGGTGGGCTTTGGGGGTTGCTTATTTACTTCTTTTGGCTTTTTAAGAAAGAAATTTTTAAAATAAATTTAATTTGTGCCAATTTTTTGTTTCAAAACCTTTGAAATATTTCACCAATTTTCATAATTATATTACTCAAACCATGGACAGTGTTTCAACATGGGGAAATTCTGTAAACATGATAGAAATACGCTGTGATTAGAAAAATAGTTTCATTGAAACTTTTTTATCACATTTGAAAATTTTTAAGGGTAAAAGTAAATGTCAGAACTGACACTTTCCTACAAAAAGTTTTATCTTGAATGAATCAGCCTTATTCCTTAAGAAACCAGCTTCATGGTCCAAAGCTTCATTCAAAGCTGATGATTATGCATCACAGGTGTCATCCACCATGACTCTTTGATGCAAAATAGTTTTATCATCTTCAATAATGAGTAAATTTGGCCTGAGAACTCTTTAGGAGAGTTTACTTCCACGTAGTCCCTTACCTAAATACATATATTTTCACTGATAAAAAACTTTCTAAGGAACTCCATTATATGTTGCAAATTTATTTTTCTTACTTAATTCAAGCAAGCACAATTTGGATCAACTAATTTGATGGAGGAAGAGGTGTTGAAATCTGATTTCTCAATCTCATCCCAATTTGGCTTTTTGATTGTAAACAAACAGAATTTCTTTGTCTCGCTGACTTCCTCAGCTGTATGTAATTCAAGAGAAATCAATTTAGAAATTAGATGCATTAATTACTCAGCAGTGGTAAGAAAAGGACTTGCTTTTTTATAGTTGCTTGAGTCCAAATATCTGTCTTAAGTACTAAAGCATTAATTCCACTTGGAGGTGAATTATTTCAGTTTTTAGAAAATGCCAGTAGTTTTCAGTGGAAACATTCCAATTGAAAAAAGCTGGTTTTTAATGATTTTAGGTTGATCCAAATCTGGACTGATCAGGCACTCAGCTCTGTGAAATGCTAGACATGAAGGTGATCCCTCTTTTGATGAAAAATGTCCCTGGGATCACAGCAGCATGCTGGAAGACAAATAGGAAGGAACCCCTCCTCCAGAGGAAAGGGAGGCAGTCAGGAATCACAACCAGAGCTGCTCCTTCCACTGACTCTGGCACATTCAGGATCCAGAAACACAGAATGATTCTTCTGTTCTTTGGGTAAGTGCTGAGGTTAGTTTATGTGCATTTATTAAACATTTAGAGTTTTCCAGTGGAGGGACTGCTGTAGTTCAGTGTTCTATAAAATCTACAGACAAGGGTTGCTGCAAGGTAACATAATCTTCATCAGTGGTAGTATTTTAAGAAAAACAATTCATTAATATCAAGAGACAAAATCAAGAAGAAGAATCCTTTAATTTTGCACGTCAGTGGGCTTTACACTTTACTAGTGTTTTGCTAGATAATATATCCGAAAGTGGAACATTTGAAACTCGCTAACCAGAACTTTGCCTGTGTTGACTTTTTTGTTCATCTCTTTGAAGGGGTACATGGCATATTGTAAAGTGTTAGGTCAAAGCCGTAATGGAAGCTGTAGTCTGTGATAGTCTCTAGTGCATTACTCAAAAATGTGTGGGAAAGTGAGTTGGCCATGTCCTGTAAGCAAACACACCAGTGTTGTCCGTGGGTTACAGTGAAATTAGTTCGATCATCTGCAGATGTGGCTCTTTGTTTTGAATCACATGCTAGCCAGGAGAGTGAGCTCTGCACCTCTGCACACCTTTAATGCTCCTTACCAACTGCTTTAGCTGGCCCCTGCCCTGTCTGTACTTGTTAAAGCACCCGAGTCATTCAGTGTAGGGTAAGATGTCCTTCAGTCATTTTAAGATCAGAAATCTCTTCCTCCCTTCAAGATGCAATACAGAGGCAAAGCTGATTTCACCTCAGTTTGATGTCAGGCATATTTGACGTGTCTGTCAAGCGTACCTGTCCTATTTCATTACTTTGCTCCTTCAGCTTCTCCCTTAACTGTGCACGTTTAAGGAGAACAAGGAGGACAACTCAGTTCACTAGGTCTTATAAATTCTTTGCTTCTAAGCAATTTTGAGGACTGTAAGAAAACTGATCATGCTGAGCTATAGATTTACATTTTTTTCATTTGAGGAACCAAGAAAAGATGTTCATACCAGAAGCCTCTGAAACAAACCACCCCTGGATCAACTGTTTGGTATCTGTCTGAAAAGACACTGATGCTGTGAATGGATGAAAGGCATTACAGCATGAGGTGCACACCAGGTGGATTTGTATTGCATAGCTTGGAGCTGTTTGTCAATAATTTCCTGCATGACAGAGATAGTGCTAGAAAATGTTAGAAACGGTATCATGTTTGGCACACAGAGGGAGCTTAGGCATTTTTGCTTCAAACGAGGATTCAGAGATCACTGTTGCTCCCCATCAGTCTGCTGACCTAGTATGATTTATGCTCAGGTTCCGTTCAAGTGCTGATCCCAAGAACCACACCCCTCCTGTACCAGCCATGCACGGGCAATACAGCACATAACCTAACCCAGAGCCTGCTTCCTTTGGGAAACAGTAGCTTGGGAATGGCTGGCAGTATGGCTGTTTGTGGGTGGAGCTGTTAGTCCCAATGTCAGTGATGGTCGCAAAGTCTCCCCTGGAAGTTTGTTATTGAAAACTGGGCAAGGCACTTCCAAAAATGACACCAATTAATTGTGTTCCCAGGGGCACAGAGAAGGCTGGGTCCTGCAGTGAGTTCTGTGCCAGTGGCAGAGTAAGAGGCTCCTACAGAGTAAGAGGCCCTGCCAACAGGCTCTCAGCCAGCCTTGGGGACAGGCAGGGGCCTTTTCAGGCTGCTCTTGTAGCTCTCGGCCTTTTCCTCTCCAACTGCTTCACATGAATCAGACCCAGAGTATCAAACAGAGCAGCAGCTTTTTCCTCCCCAGCTAGATGATGACAGTTTCCACTCCTCAGTGGCCTCTATGGGGGCAGGAGCATACCTACATTTTTAACAGATAACAAGAAAAATGCCTGAGAAATATTCCATGAGAAGTGTTCAGAATATTTGTCTGCATATAGGGACCAAAATGATGACTGAGTTATGATTACCAAAATCTGGATGGTTTTTTTACCTTCTTACATGGCTAACTTTTGCTCCTAGTCCCTTGTATTCTTAGGAGATGTTGCTGCAGAAACATTAATACCAAAGCAAATGCTAGCTATAAGTGTTGGACAGTATCCCTGGGTGCAGCAACTGAGGAAGGGAGAAGGGGGTTTTTACAACCTTCACCCACTGTTTCCCTGGTGCTGAAGTGGCCATGGGTGTGCTCAGTCCCCCACATAATTCAGGGCAGCTGATGGGCTGCCCCACCTTTCCCCATCTTTGGATCATCCCTGTGGCATCACTCCGTCACTGACCAGCCCTGGCAGAGGCATCCTTTGCTGAGAGCCACCCCCTGGCCATCACAAGGGGAATGGCTTGGCTCCCTCCAGTCCGAAAGGCAAGACCCCAGCTCAGCTGCAGTGGCTGCAGCCCCCAGGATGCCATTATTGGCCTGTCTGTCATGCTGCTATTAGTGTGACTAAGAGGAACGATTCCAGCCAGTAAAAAGCATTTACAGAGGTCATTAATGAAAGGTTCTGGGTATTCTTAGAAAATTGCAGCATTACTGGGATGATTTGAAATATTTATTAACGTGGGGAATTATTTCAGTTTGCAGATTTCTCTCATTATCTTACATTTATTTTTTTTTAGCTTGTGCTACCAAGCGGCCTTGTGAGGAATCCAGCAGTGGTCTCTTCAATCACGGAAAGTGCTTTTAGAAAACATTATGGTAATACTCAGCTAAATGCTGTTTGTCCCCCCCAAAAAAGGAAAAATAACCATGAAGAAAACGAGAAAGTAGCACAGAGAGAAGAGTGTTCACTGCAGGAAACAGTCTTCTTCACTCCATCTGTGAATGTTTTTCAAATACAAGATCAAGATGGCTTTGAGCATCAAAATTCTGATGGTGAGCAGTCCCCAGGCTTGAAAATAAGTATGGGCTAGGCACACGAGAAGGCAAAATCATTGTTTTCATCGGGTTTCCTATTACTTGCCAGGGATGTTTCAAAAGAAAGCATGAAATCATAGTTAAGGAACTGTTATTTGGGGCAAATTTTGACCTAGTTTTCAAGATAAATATCTAATATTCATTTGCAGTTCCTTTGTAGGTGCTGATGAGTGGATGTCACAACATTTGAATACTCTCTTTAGAGACAGTAAACTGACTTTCAAATGCTCTTCCTAACTTCTTTATCTCACATCATTCGGAGTCATGACATCCTCTGTAGACACTAATGATGCCTGCCTACAACTGTAGGCTGGAAAAGTACAGAAGATATACAGAACCAAGTTAGTGGAGGGGTTTTCAATCTGTGTCTCATAGTCCATGTAGAATCTGACTCACAGAGGAGAACTGCTACCAGAAAAATCATCTTTGAGACTTACATACCCACTCACTCCTCCAGCTGAGCACTAGCTCACGCAAAGTGAGTCTGAGCACTGATGGGTGAGCATTCGTGTTTAAATTGTTGTTGCAGCAGTGGAGAGGTTGTTAAAATTACCTGATGAAAGGGAAAATGATTATAGCCTTCAATCTGGTGAGAAGAACATAGGTGATTGGCATAAACAGGCAAAAGAGCATTTGTCATTTGTGTACTATGCCCGGCAGAAATTGCTGCGTGGGTGTGTAGCTTTGCATACGCTTGTTGTGGTTGGCTTAAGCTAAGTCAATGATTCTGCTGAGATAAGTATACCTGAAATGAGAGAGGCAAATCAATGAAGGAAAAGGCAGGTATATAAACTCCAGAATGGAAATAATTCCCCAGTGTAATACCTCACAGTTACAATCTAGAAAGAAACTGGCAGTTAGTTTTGAACAGAATGTGACTTACACTGAAAAAAACCATAAAAATGTAAGAATTTACTGCACAATAAAAACAATCAAAGGATTTTGATGTAATTGTTGTTAACAATCAACTTTATGATTGTTTACTTTCCCTCTATCTGAGAAAAGAAAGGGTGAGAGGGAGTGAAGAGAGATGTGAATAATTCTATAAGCATGGAAATTTAGAAAATTTCTCTTAAACCTGACACATTCATTCTTTTTGTCAGTGGGGGAACTCATTGAAGAAGGCAATATATCTGGTAATAATAACAACAATAATATTTTAAAAAATTAAATTAAGGGACACAGAATCTAAAACATATATTGACCATTTGAATCATTAAGGGAACTCTAAGGGGCTCAGAGCCAGAGGAAAAATGTAGACTCAGGATTATACCATGCAAATCTGATACTACATGGCAGCTTCCCACTAGTGCAAGGGAAAGCATTTCATTATTGATAAGCAGAATGCATACTATGTTAGTAGCTGGAGTCAACACAAGGACTTAATTAACATTTATGTTTACCATGCACATCCCAAAATTGCATCAAAACAAATAGCAAGTGACTTTAAAACCTTAATTTCAGGCACTGTTTACAAATCTGTATATGTGACTTATAAATGTTTTGCTCAGCCACCCCCTTCAGTTAGAGAAGGAACAAAGACAGCATTGATAAGATTTCTTCCCAAAGTTATGTGTAATTATCTACAGAGGTGCAGAAGTTTCACACTATTCTCTCATTCATTTAACTAGGATTCCTTGTGTGACTAAGGGCTCCTTGGCAGGAAAAAACATTAATAAAACCTGCCCCTGAAAGATCTTCATGCTATTGACAGATGGATTTTATTCTTGCACAGCTTATTAAAAATATCAGATACATGAAACTGAAGCATGGTTGCCTAGATTTCATTAGATATATATGTAACATGATAAGTGCATGTCCCTTGAAGAATATCACTTTTGGAAGCAAATTTCTAGATAAATTATTCCTTTGTATAAATGCAAAATGTATATCTTCTTTTTTGCTATCATTATTATTATTACTTTTCTTCTTGTTAATGAAAATGCTCTCCAGAGAGTTTCTTACTGAAGTATTCATAAGTATTTATGCACAAGGAAACGATTACACTTTTATCCTTTTTATTTTTTTAATTATACTTTTTTGTGCTATTGTCCCACTGCAGACTTTTACAGGGTATGAGGAATTAGGGAGTTTTTTGATGCTAAAGAAATTAGTCATAGGGTTCCTTGCTTTCGTATTAAAGGGAGAGCTGAGAGACACCACTGTGGAAAATGCAGAGTAAAAGTGAAGCTCACTGTAGGAACCCAAAATGCCGAGAATATTTCTCTACCTGTTTTGAAGGGTTCTTACCCCCCTGAACAACACTATTGTAACCTCCAACCTTGGAAAAAACTGCCTACGATCAGACAAAAACTAGAAAGTACAGTGGTGTGAATTAGGTGATAGACTACTATGTAAGATTGTCACAGGGTGAAAAATTTAGAGGTTTTGGGCTTCTCTTTGTAGTAAATAGATGAGAGCAAAAAACATAAAAATGGAGGATTGTTGTTGTTCTCCAAACCTTCTTCTTCTTCTACCACTCCATATTTTGCAGTAAAAGTAGTTTGGAATGATTGGATAGAGAATTCCGCAGTTCCTGCCCGTGATACTGAATAATTGGTAGGAAAGTGAAAATAATATATGTTTTTAGTAACCATTGGTTAAATTATCTTTAAAAGGCTGTGTAAATCTTGATAATTAGACTTTTCTCCTGCATTCTCTGCTCTGTGGTATGCCTGGGTCACACTAGTGACTCTGTTTCTCTGATAAGACTTAATAAACAACTATCTGGCAGCAGTGAAACTCCAGGAAAGTCTCTGTTTGTCTCTTGAACTCCTTGCAAGGACTTTTAAAACACCCTCTCCCATCAGGAGAGATTTGATTTACGGCATGGTTCAGTGTCAGCTCACCACTTCTTTCAGGGAGTTCTGGAAATGGGTTCTTATGCTTTCATTGGCTGGAAATGTGAAAGGTTTCTCAGGTTTCTCCTTTCTTTGGTTAAAATTTTATTTTTATTCCTTATGCCAAAAAAAGATATTTCAAACCCGCTGTTTCTCTTGTCCTTCTGTTGTCCTATGGCCTTAGGAGGACCTTTCTCTGAGTGGTCTCTGGGAACAACACTCAGGTGTCTCAATGAAGTTCGACTGAAATTAATCTTAAAATGCCCACAACTTTCAAGGAAAAATGATGCCTTCCTCACCATTTTAAAATGCTACAGAAAGCACACCAACTCATCTGAAAAACTGTACATTTCCACCTCTTAAAGGGCTAGACAGCAACAACAAACATTCCCCCAAATGAATGTTTTCTGAAGCCCCAGACAGCAACAATGCTATTTTGAGGAAGTGTGAGCAGTTGCAAAGGTGAAGCTGGACCCTGACAGTCAGGTTACTGCTCTGAGGAACGTGTGGGTGCTGAAGAAGCTCTGTCTACAGGCAGCTGCTGCCTGTCCTGCCTTGGACGGCCCCTGCGGCTTTTCATGTGTGTCCAGTTAAACGCTGGTGACATGGAAGATCATGGTTCCCAGAATTCCAGCAAGAGAAAAGAGACTTACAGCTGTGCTCCTGAAATGAAACTGCAGCTGAGGCAAGAGGAAAAGTGCAGTGAGAAATGAGGACAAGTTATAAGCTCTCAGAAGCTAATTGGCACCACAGCCAACTTCATTCACTAAGGCATGGGCATAAAACCAAATTGCTTCCTCACCATGAAAATACTGAGGGCTTTTAAATACCATTCTTCTAGGCTTTCATCCCTTCTATTACTTTTCCTCTGCAGGTCTATTCTTTCCTTCTGTCTGATCATTGGCTTTCTGTTCCCTCTTTCTGTCTTAGTTCAAGTATTTTTTGCTTTTCTCTGCTCCTTTTTTCAAACAAACACTTCAACTCAACATTTATTTTCCCCCCTTTAAATAGTCACTATTTCAAGCATCCTTTCTCCCTCAGCTAGTTTGACTCTCTCACCTTCTGCCTTCTCCACTAATTCACACCCTCCTACACTCACCCAAACAAAAAGATTTTGCCTGGAAATTGTGAATGAATGGATGATGGGTGGGAATGAAAGGGTATTCCCAGAATGGGTGTCTTCAACTTCAGCCATCAAATTCCCAATGAAAACTGACCAGCAAATAAAGAGATAAAGGCACAGAAGGTGGCAAGAAGGTTTATGGAGGTCTGTTTACCAAACTGGAAAGATGGGGACAAAGATGTTCAAGACAAAGGTTTTGCATTGGAAATACAACTAACTTTTCCAGTGTCTAACTTTTCAAGCTAATAACCCTCTGGGAGTTTAAAACAGTCTGAGCAGAAGACAGACAGACATGTGCTGTACTCTCTCTGACATGGAATTTTTTTCTGTCTTTGCTATCTGAAATTTTAATTAAAGTCATCCAAACTGAAAGAGTTTTTGGCTCTGTGCACAGCATAACAAAAGCTACCACTAGCACAGCATAGCAATGCATCATAACTAACTCTGTCTTTTCATGCAGCAAGAACATTCCTTCAGTGATGAACCAGGCGCATTTCTGTGATGAAACACAAGAAGACTCTACAAAGAAATGCAATCTCTTTTTCCCTGTAATTCTGTTGGTCACATAGCTACACATACAGAAAGAATTTTCTGATATGTGGTTAAAGCCCCGTCTCGGTCAACCAAAACATGTATATTTTTTAATAAACTCAAGTTCCTAGTTAGCCATTGCTTTGCTTCAAATAGATCAAGTAGTATTTTTGCTTTCTTGCGTTTTTAAATATATATATATTAACACTGCAGAAGGAGCAGCTGGAAATGTAAGTTGGGAGAATAAAAATACATTTTATAAAATACCACAATTCTATAACTGAGAAGGAGAACTTGGTGATGGATTGGGCATGCAGCACATACAAAAAGGCAAGGCTGGAGAATAAAGAAGCAACTCCTAATATTTTTCAAACCAAATTTTCAACCTCTTTCTCAAAATGATGTAATGTATAAATCTGCTGGATCAGAGGTAAGCAGTGGCATAAAGAGAAAATAGGGTAGGCTGAGTGAAAGATCTGACCAAGCAAAATAATGTGTCTTCAGTCGTCAGTGTAAGCCCATTGGAAATGGGTTTGCTGGTGGACTGTGAATGATATTTTCTCCCCTACCCAGTCAGTCTTTGGCTTCTCTGCTGGCACCTTTCATCACTAACAGACTGAAGCAAAACCAGTTTCATGCTCTGTCTTCTCAAAATTTATTGTGGGACAAACTAAGAGCTATTCCTCCTCTGAATTAATTGCCACCCGAAGAAGAACAGTTTCTAATATGATATTTTAGGACAAAATGCTATCCATACACACTAGCAGGCTTGGTCATGAGAACTGGCCCATGCATGGAGCAGCCATCCAGAGGAAATTCTGTGTTCTACTGCTTGAATGACTGCTTGTAAATAGAGGTTCATACTGTGATCAGATGGGCCATGAGATGCTAGCAAGTCTTAAGGAGCACAGCCCTGATCTGGATTTGAAATGACAGTCAAATAGGAATGAGGCATACAGCATCTTCCTCAAGTAATCTAATCCTTTTTCTGTGACATGATTTTAATATAATTCTTCGCATTCACATTGCATGACTTAATCTGAATTAGCTTTCTGAGCAAGACCTGACATGGGCTGATCATTTAGACTCTGCAACTGATTTTCTCTCAGACAGACCTCATTTTAGGTTTCCTAAGCATTTCTGCAGCTCTTTTGTCATGACCTTCAGCAGCTCTAGCTCCCTCCAGCTGACCCAGATGCTTTGCTTCTGTAATCTGAATCCCCAGTTTCCAGAGGCTGCTGTTGCTCCTCTTCTCCTTTCTGTGCTTTCAGTAAGCTTTCACAGAAAGCTCTTAGACAAATATAATCATCATGGCATGGAAGAGAAGTCATTCTTGCATTTAAAATCTGCTAATGACATAGGGAAAAGAAGATACGAACAAATGGTCACTTTTCATAAAGAAGGGAAATTACCCCTAAAAATCCAAAGATTATGTGCTCAGACTTGGGAAGAAGTTACTGACAGGCAAGGAAGGTACAAGTGCAGGTGAAAAACCTTTTGTAATGATTAAAAATGGTTTAGTAAAATCAATTCTAAAGTTGACTGCAAAAAGTGTCTGAGGGATTTCGCAATGTTGAATAGCTGTGAGATAAAATAGCAGGTGAAACATAAGTTTAAGACCATTGTATCACATACAGGAAAAACACTTCTAAGTATACATAAAAGTGAATGGGGTCTAATTTAGCTACTTACTGATGCTGGGGGAAAAAAAGAATGGGAATCACAAATAGAAACCATCATTAATTGGATTAGGACAGTGTGCCCATGCTTTTTATGAGAATTTCTTTTCCCATAAAAGATGTGGACAAAGGAAAGTCTGTTCAAAGCTAATGGAAATAGCTCAGAGCATTTTAACTTGGAAAAGAGATGACTGAGGGAAAATTTGATCAAGGTTTATGAAATGATAATGGTTTGGAAAAGGACAACAGATCTTCACTGCTTCTTATAATGAAAGAATTAAAGTGCACAAAACCAAAATAGCCAGTAGCAAATATAAATAATAAAAATGTGAGTGGTTTTTTGCACAGCATGTAGTTAAACCATGTAACACTTTGCCATAGGTGTTAGGGAGACAAAAGCAAGAATGAGTTAAAAAACGCTGCTAGGTAATATTCATTAATGTGGAAGTAGGACATGGGATATTTAACATAAGCCCAGTTAAATCTTGGACGTGAAAAAAACCTCCCAGTCCATAACCCTGCAGCTCTTGATGCTGAGGCATCAATAAATAGAAGAAAGATTATTTCATATTTGCCCTTTTTCTCAATTTCTTCTTCTAAGTATCTGGTATTAGCCAGTATCAGAGACATGATGTCGAGTTAGAGCTGTCTTTATTCTGACTCAGTAGAAGCACCCTCCTGTAATTAAACTAAAAAGGTGATACAGAAACTGTTGATCAAAAGCATCTTTATGCTGAGAACGGAGACAAGTAAACAAAATCTCCAGCTCACGTACTTTCAGTATGCAATTAAAGCAGCCTCCAAAGAGACAATGATATTTTTAAGTGCATAAATTGCATGTCTAGTGCAGAACCACCCAAAAAAAAAAAAAATCTAGGCAAGGAAGAGTCTTGTTTAGATCTTCTGTTGCCCAAGTATCTGGATGTGGACTTAACATAAGCACCTCTGTGAGCCATCCTGCTCAAGGCAATTTTGTGAACCAGCTTTCATGGTCAAATACTCTGCTGCATGAGGGAGGAGCTGCTGATGATTTCAAATGAGCTATAAATAAACTGAAGGACATTAAATAAACAAGTCACATAGAATCATAGAACAGTTTGGGTTGGAAGGGACCTTTAAAGGTCATCTAGTCCAACCCTCCTGGAATGAGCAGGGACATCTTCAACTAGATCATGTTGTTCAGAACCACATACAATCTGACCTTGAATGTTTCCAGATATGGGGAATCTACGAGCTCTCTGGGGAAACTTTTCCAGTGTTTTACCACCCTCATTGTAAAAAGTGTTCCTTATATCTAATTTAAACTGACCCTCTTTTAGTTTTAAACCATTTCCCCTTGCTCTATCACAACAGGCCCTGCTAAAAAGTCCCCGTCCAGCTCTCTTGTAGGCCATCTCTAGAGACTGCCAGGTTGCTATATGGTATCCCCAGAGCCTTCTCTTCACCAGGCTGAACAGCCCCAACTCTCTCAGCCCTTCTCCACAGCAGAGGTGCTCCAGTCCTAGGACTGTTTTTGTTGCCCTCCTCTGGACCTGCTCCACCAGGCCCATGTCCTGTGCTGAGGATCCCAGAGCAGGATGCAGCACTCCGGTGAGTTCTCATAAGAATGGAGCAGAGGGGCAGAATCCCCTCCCTCATCCTGCTGGCCACGCTGCTTTGGATGCACCCCAGGATACAACCGGCTTTTCTGGGCTGCAAGAACACATTGCTGGGCCATGTCCAGCCTCTCATCCACCAGCACCTCCAAGTCCTTGATGGATGTGACTGAGATTAGCAATTCTGAGGAACAATAACAGCTTCTTGTGGAGGAAAAATAGAGCACACACAATGATGATTTTGCAAACAGGCCAGGCTTTGTATCAGGTGTAGAAAGCAGATGGCAACAGAAGAAAATCTGAGCTACATGTAGTTGTTGCCACAGGCAGGCTCTGAATGCAATGAGCCAAAACTGCCATAAGAGACAGGCCAAAAGCTGTTTATATAACTACATGGAAAAGAAAAAGGAAGCAAAAGATGATCTGAACAGGATGCTGCATTTCAGGACATAAGGTGGGAAGTGTTAGTCACAGCATTAGGCATGCATGTGTTTAATCCAACAAGAGGAACTGTCTGTGTAAATGCATTGGCTTTACTTTCTAAAACTGTCTGGTACACTGTGTTTTGAAAGGGTGCAGGGAAAGTTCATTAAATGAGACTTTGAATGGTGGGGTATGTCATGTCAGATGGAAATGTTAATCATTCCCTTTGCTACTGAATCACAGTGAACAATCTCTCTGAAGTTCTGCAGTGTGGAAATTTCATCAACTACCCTCTTATGAAAACAACATCCAGTTCAATTTTATTCACCCAAAGTGGTAGGAAGCCACAACTTTTCCTGGTAGCAATACTACCAGAAGCTTGGAAATTGATGAGGTTTGAAAGTGCTCAATAATAATAATAATAAAACATCTAACAAAATGCAAAAGTATGTGACAGGTAAATTCAGACAATCAAAGTAACAGATTCATGATTTTAAGTCATCTATTTAAAATATTTTATTTCCCAAATTCAAGTAGGAAATCAAGATTTGAAGGCAAGAACTACAAAAATTGTTCATAATCTGACAACTCTTACCAATCCTATTGCTAACAAAAATTTCATCTTGGGTGTATTTATAGACCAGCATTCTGAATCCAGCTACAACTGACTAATTTTTCAGCTTTCTTTAGCTGATTGGTAGAACTGGCAATGGCATGTATACAACCAATGACCTGCTGCAAGTCATATTAAAAATGTGCCTTTGACCAGGATATCAGAACTCAAAAAGAAAATATTTTCTACCTCATACAAGGACAAACCTGAGGGTTTTTGACTTCCAATTGTTGCAGAAGAATGCCCACAGAATGCAAAAAAAAAAAAAAAAAAAAAAAGAGAGAAAAAAAAAGAGAGAAAAGCTCAGCACCTCTTCAGCTTCAGAAGTCATACTTAGAAAAAGTATTGCTTTAGTGAGTTTGTTTGTGTATGTGTTGACTATTTTCCTTGATTTTTAATAAAATTGAGACGTGACTGTCCCTTCCAAAGGCAGTGTGCCCTTTACCCACTTATATAATTCATTGTGCTGTTTCTGACTGTGGTAGAGTTAATTTTCTTCACAGTGGCTAGTACAGGGCTGTGTTTTGGATTTGTGCTGAACACAGGGTTCATAATACAGAGATGTTTTTGTTATTGCAGAGCAGGGCTTACACAGAGCCAAGGCCTTCTCTGCTTTTTCTGTTGCTGTGCTGTCAAGGAGGCTGGGGGTGAATGGGAGGCTGGGAGGAGACACAGGTGGGACTGGTGGCCCCAACTGACCAAAGGGATATTCCAGACCATATGCTCAGTATATAAAGTGGGAGAAGCCTGAGAAGGAGGATCCAGGAGATGGCTGAACACCTGCCTGCCCATGCGAAGCAGTGAATTAATTCCTTGCTTTGCTTTGCTTGCATGCATGGCTTTTGCTTTTCGTATCAAACTGTCTTCATCTCAACCCACAATTTTTTTAGCTTTTACCCTTCCTGTTCTCTCCCCAATCCCACTGGTGGGAGAGTGAGTGAGTGAGTGAGTGAGTGGCCGCATGGGGCTTAGTGGCTGGCTGGAGTTAAACCATGGCACCCATAAACACTTCAGAGAAGTGAGGACCAGTCCCTAAAACTGTTGTGGCTTTTCTCTGGGTTGTGTGCCTCAGACTGATCCATCAGGTGCTCTCTGTTCACTGGAAATGAGGTCTAAGTCTGTCATAAGTTGAAGAGCTGAAGTTACCCAGCTAAAGAAGGTCACTGATCACAGACCCCAGGGGAAGGTATTGTTATTTACTTTCTGCAGAGGGAGCTGAAGCTAAAGGATGTGGGCAGCATTTAGAGAAGCAGGAGTCATCCATCCTTCACAACAAACCAAGAGTGGACACGACTGAACTGAAGTACAAGCATGAGCCTCAATGAACTCAAACACACATAGGGTTGAGGGCTGAGGAAAGGGACAGAGAGGCTCAGGGTAGAGTGACCGTTTTTACACAACTCATCCTTTTACACAGGAGAGATGGGATCTGAGCCATTGACAGGTGAAGTCATAAGGCACTTTTGGAGCACTGGTCTCAAAGCACAAAGGAACAGTCATCTTGTGAAGTTAACATGCAAAGACTGGCTGCCTCCTCACTAAAGGATGTGCCACTGCATTTGCAGCTCCCAACATTGACTACAGCTGCCTCTTGCAAGAATCAAAATACATACAGAGGTTTAGTCTCTCCTCTTCATTACCAGCAAAGCTGTTCACCTTTGCTGTCCTCAGTTTCAGAAAAATAGATCTGATGTATTGCACTGCCTTGCAAAATGGAGTTGTCACATCCTATCACAGAAGCACTGGGCTCTCAAAATGGATAGGTCACTGAATAAGACTGAGGTTTCCAAGGACGGAGAATTGCTACCTAGGTTAAAGAAGCAGGCAGGGGCTTTAATTTGTTTATGTCAATAGCAACATATATCATAATCCATTAAAAAGGCTCTTCTGGATGGCCCTGGTTTGTAAGATGCCATTCTGGAATTTACTGTTCCAGATGGTGAACATCAGAGAAAGCTTCCCTGGGGTTTCTTTTCTGTTATTGAGTATTTGGCTGGCTTAAAAAAAAAATAAAGAAATCTATTTGTGGAAGTCACCCAGCAAAGCATGTTTCATCCTAAACAGCTAAAGAGTTATATAATTACAGTCAACAGAAAGCAGTCTTATCTGGGAAGTGTCAGGCAGACTTACTTACAGGCAGTGATAGGAACTCAGTCCCTGCCACAATATGCTTTTTCATGTTTCTTCTCCTTTTCATTGTTTTTTCTGTGTAACGTTGTGCCCTGATTTTACACGGGTTGGATTAGTTTAGTATTAGTCTTCTGTAAAATCAGTGTAGCTTCTGAATTAAAAACACAGATTAAAAGGAAAAAGAAGAGGTTTGCCAACATAGTATCAATGACTTGTCAAGACAGCCAAGCTTGGCATATGAAGGCAGCTTTCTTTGGCTATTCAAAATAATTTCTACAGTAATTGGCTTCTTTCTCACATTTTTGAAGGCTGTATCCCCAGTACAGTTCTATACAACTGATGATTTATGCTTCTCATAAAAGAGAGGTAACTACAGGAAAAATAGCGCCTAAGCCACACTGGGGGAAAAAATGGCTATAACATAGCTACCAGAACTTTCCTAGGTCACTTCATTAAAAATAAAGATGTGTGGATACTGTACTACATTCAAATCAGTAAAGCCTAGGTCTCTCACAAACTGCAAAGTCATTGCAATAGGCAATGAATGAAAAATATATTTCCCTAGGTGAGCGTAAAATAACTTACACAATACAATCTTTAGCGATCGTGGAGGAGGTGTTTGTAGCAGCTACATTTTCCCAAAGGGACACCACAGCTCTGGATTTTGGCATGCTACCTTTTGGACTCGGGCCTGTGTATGTGTTGACTTGGAAGGTTATACCCTCTGCCTTTGAGAAGAGCGGGAAATTTTAACAACCAGAACAGGGGTTGTGGTATTTCTTCAGCTCTTTTTCTATGTGGCTTTGTGAGGGATTACTCGACTAGACAGGGCAGAGCATGGCTGGTGGAAGTGCCTGTGCAAGTGAGCTTGGCCCAGGCAGCTGCTGGTGTCATCTGAACCTCTGCACACCTTCACTGTTGAGTCCTGGGTATGGAGCAGCCGTTCAAGGCAGAAACACCTGCACATGCAAAAGTTATGCCCTTACCCACCTCCCATGCAATGAGAGGAGCCGTGCAGGTCCTAGGAAATAGAGGAACTATAAGGCAAACAATCATACACCTTTTCCTCTCTGTGAAACAGAATGAAGTTCATACCATTTTCTATTCTGGTGGTCAAAGATACCACCTCTAAGGACTTATAGCTAAAGCACAGAATCTGTATCATAGATAAGAAGACATGGTTTTTCCATCACAACACAGTTTATCACATAAAAGAGAGGAAAAAATAAAAGAAATAGTACTGGGTAATGATTTCTTGTAGTAACAAAATTATTCTAAGACAATAGAAGATACAGGTGTAAGAAAATGCTGTCTTAGCAATGAATGGATGAATAATCCCCATAGCTGTGCTTTCAAAAAACTCCCTATCCATTTATTTTACAAAAGCCTTTATAAGGACACAGAAACCTGTTCTGGGTGATGTAGCGGTCCTAGGGTAGTATGACAGCTTACAACAGCCACAGGACAAAAGCTACCACCAAAACAACAGGGCAGTCACACTCACATGTCTGTGATACTCTTCTGGGGTCAGCTTATGGGCCCTGCTTTCCTCAACATCTATCGGCGTTTTGCCTTGCTATTCTGCTCAGAGCTGCTAGACATTAAGCCTTAGTTTAAGGAGAGGAGAGAAGGAAAGACCACAGCCTTTATCATCCAGAGATGAACAGTGTTCTCCATGGAACTGCCTCATGTTGGGAATCAATTAAAAGTTTGTGATTTTGAGGAATGTGGTGAAAGAAGAGATTGAGAAAGTGGACAAGCCAATCAACCTCTCACATTCCCTCACATCTGGTGGGATCTCCAATCCCTTTCATGCCTGCAGAAGTCATTGTGACTTGTGCTGACACCTCGGAGTGGTATCTCCCAATGGTCTGTTGTTGGCAGACTTCTTCAGAGTGGCTTGAGTGTCCTCCTAGCTTGTTGACTGGCTTCTACATTGTGCTCTCTGCAGCTTAATCACATGCTGTCAGACACTAATGGGGATGCTAATGAACTAATTATCATCTATTGGTAGCTGATCTTCCTGGGAATGCAAGTGGAGCTGCTCTTCACATAATGTCACTAGAACAGTCTCTGCTCCCAACCTAACCAGAGATTTTCACCTGTTGTTTTTTTCTTTTTGGCAAAAATGAAACTGGGAAGAGATACACTACACAGTCCTTCTCACATCACAGATCCCAAGAATGTGCATCCATCAGTGGGACAGGCACCTGTGGGGAAGAGAAATAGAGGATCAACCACTTGAGTACAGCCATGCATATTCCATAAATCATTCTAAGAAGTTGGGCTTGATCCCTGTGGTAACAAGATTTAGAGGAATTCCTCTTGTCTACTGGCCACAGTAAGAATAAGGAACTAAATGCCTCATACATTAGATACAACAGACAAATCAACTGAGTGTAAAAGGACATTTTAAAAAATTGATACTGGGTTTTAGGTTTTAGGCAAGATGCAGCTTGTCCAAAAAAGCAAAAATGGAAATGGATATTATCTTCAAGGCAATACTGGTACTGCTGTAATAAGACATGTTTACGAGAGAGTCTGGATGTTAAAATTAAAAGAGCTCTGGCTAATTCAGAAATTAAGAAACATGCACAAGGCCTACGAATGAACTGTATCATTGCAAAGTTAAAAATCAGCATATGGGACAGAGCAGCCAAATTCCAATGTGTAATCTGTGCTGTGGCATATGCCAGCCTCCAGTTCCTGATATGCTATCTCTTTCCACAGCAGAAATGGAGATATTTCCCTTGGTTAAAATGGATTTTAAATCTGTCCCAGGATCCATTGGGATATCTAGGATATTCTCCTATGAATGTTAAAATGAAGAATTGGAATGGAAGAGCAGAGAGAACAGGGAGAAAAAATGGTCGGAAAACACATGAAAGGGGAGGCGGGAAGAGACAGTGCATCTCACAATATGTATGTAGGCAAGAGATACAATACAAAAAAATACGTGAAAAAAGGCTACATAAGAAAAGAAGAGAACATTTCTATTCACCTCTCTCTCTGCTTTCTGAGACTATCAGAGGGACAAGGCATTAGTCCTATTAAAATTGTCTTCTGGTTGTAGAATGGAAGCATGTTGTATGTATGTCCCCACTTCAGGGAACAGTCAAAGAATGATTGTGTGGGCTTTGCACGGTTTGAACAACTGATGGTTTGATAAGAAACACATCCAGCTATGTGTTAGCTTTCAGGTCAGGGGAGACAGAAAAAAAGTGATGAGTTTTGGTGTAGCTGCCACCTCTTTTGAGTGTTATGCAGTTCTGCATAACAGTCCTGGACAGGAGTGCAATTTGTTAAAAATGTGCTCCTGTCTCCTGTGTCGCAGTGTCCTATCAATCTTCATGGCAGTTTGGATTTCTGTGTGCAGGTACAACACTGCCATGTCAGAGGTTTGCCATATGACTTTGAGGAAAGGACAGTCCCAAAACAAGGATATTTTTGAGATTTTACATAAACTTCAGGAACTATTACTTTAAAATCAACCCTACTTATCTGCAAAGACGGGGTGCAAATAAAATGAAAATAGTAAATAATATTTTAAACAGTAGATTTCAATATTATTAAATAAAATTCTATTTTTTCCATGTGATTAGATTTTTTACTGAATTACTTTTTTACTGGAATAAAATGGGGAGGTAGGGAATTGGTAAAGCTGCATGATACTAGAGGTCAGTTCTTCAGTCTATCATTTACTTTACGCACAGCCATACACAAACAGCAGTACAACTTCTGTGCTCTGGTTTCCCTATTGGGTAAGTAATAGGTATTTCTATTAATAACATCATGATTTCTTTACAGGAGTGAGGTGAGGCTTAAATAAAACTATGAATTTTAAGATCTACTGAGAGTAAAGGCTAAAAAAATTTCACGGGTTGTTTTTACAGTAAAAGGGTTTTCAGAAAAGACAGTAAACAAACTGAGAGAAAACAGTAAATTATAAGCCTCTTGAAGGAATGGCCTGACTTCTCTAGATACAATTCCATCCAAATAAGTTGGGACTATTTATTTGCTTTCTCTTGAGTTAGGATCACATCTCATCTTTGCTGCTGCACATGTTGTACCCAGAGTCCATTAGCTGCACGGACAAAAGGGTGGGGGGAGCGGGGGAGCTGCGCTGCCTCATCCCATGTCACACAAGCCAGCTACATGCCAGCTGAGCTATCTGAGCAACTGATGTCCTTTCACCTGCAATGGGAAATCTGTGTCTCCTCTCTGCGTTGAAGCTGTGGGGAGAAACAACTGGGGAAAAGTTCTAAAGGGCAGGATTGTGTAACTTTTATTCCCTTGTTGCATAACACGTTATGTGAGCATCTGAAATACTAAGTTAAGACTTATCTTGAATTTAATGATGCAATTGCCCCATTCCATAGCAAACTGCAGGAATCACTAATTGCATCTCTTAGAGGCCAAGCTATTCAGCTTACATCAAAAGAGAGACTGGAAAAATAATTACTGTTAACAAGCGAACTGAAACTATTATGCAAACTTCCCCAGTGAGCAAAAGCTGCAAGCCATAATCTGAATGAGATAGAGGATAATAAACAGCAAATGTTGTTAGAGCATGTGGAACTTCCTGTGCCCTCTTTTAAAAACAACAACAAAACAACAACAACAAAAAAATCTGAGAGGTCAATGCAAGAAATGCAAGCACAGATTTCTGTCCCAGGGTCACGAAGACAAATTGGGATGCTGATGAGACACTGCTCTCTGCAAAACCTCTGAGTTGAGGGAACAAATTACATTATTGCCATCATCCAAGCTTGTTGAAGACCAGTTCAAAGTCTGCTTATGCTTTTCCACTCTATCTGCTTCCAGCTGGCCCTGTCAGCTCAGATGTTGTGAAGAAAATTCTCCTCATTCTCTGGTGAGGAGTGAATGTGTGCTGTAAAGACTGGCCTGAAATAAAACTGGGCCATCTGCCAAACTTGAATTCAGAGCTGTAAGTTGTCCTAAAATAAGCACATTTACCTTTACCCACATGTTGAGAGCCCATCCCATGACTGTTTTCATCCTTTCCACCTCACCCATGTTCTCTTTACTCACCTCCAGTGCCTCACTCCCCACTGTAGCCTGCTTCCCAAGCCTCATCAGGACTTTTGCAGGGCAGTGCTGATCCTAACATGGGCTCAGTGTTTGCATAGGGCACTGCAGAAGAGATCTGGGAGCTGCAAACCCACCACCTCCCACAAGAACACATCTGTTGCTCCAGCATCACTACTAACTTGTGCTACAGTACATATCAAGCTGTCTTTCCTTCAGAGGGGAGGAGATCTTCAATCACCTTCAGTTAAATCCTCCAAGCAGTGGTTGCTGCAGAGGGCTGGCTTGATGGGATGCAGGGTCTGGCATATGGCAGGGTCCTTACAAGCACAAGGCTATGACAGTCACTGGATCTGGCTGAGGCTAGATCTAACTGTAAGCATAAGTCTTGGTCTTTTGTTTCCTTAATGAGGATACTGCAGTCAATTTTTGGGATAAGAAGAGATTTTTTTGACATCTCAGGTTGCTAATTTGCTTTGAGGCATCTGAGTCCCTTTGAGTATTATCCAGGGAGAGATTTCAGTGGAGTATCTAGGAGGGATTTAATAAATATTCTTATTTTTTTTTAGGCACCATCAAAGACAAAATGTGAGGCCAGCTGAGCTGTCAATCAGACTTTCTGTAGAAACTGCTATCATCTTAAAAAACCCCAAAATTTGAATTAGAAACATTTTTAATTTAAAGAGGGAACTAAAGAAAACATTTAAGGAGATGAATGTTGCAGAATGGGAGAGAGCTGGAACAGCAAAGCAGAACTGAAATTTCACCTGCCATACTTTATGAGACAGTGGGAGAAAATAGTAGTGAGTTTTATTTGTAGCAAGGTGACCCACGGTGCTTTCACAGCTGAACTCACAACTTGCACGAAATAGTCATGGTTTAGGGTCTATGAGGCAGAAATAAATTTAAACCCTGTATTTTTTATACTGCCAGCAGCACTCATTTCTTTCTTCTGTATTCTCCTGTCCTTGCTGAGTGTGACACTTAGAGCTGGTGATCTGCAGGACTTTAGAGAAGAGCGGCAGGTGTGATGATAGCTTTAGTCTATTTATATCTACTCAAAATGTACCTCAACCTTGAAAATTCTCCTGGGCTCTTTTTTCTCTTTATCAAACAATGTCATTGCTGTGGATGGCAACATACCCAGTTGGGAATCACTTACTATAGCCATGTGAAATGCAGCTTATGAGACTTCAGCTGCGTACAAAACCAATCAGGGAACGGAGGTAGATCTAGAGGTACCTGGTCAAGCAGAATCAAGCTGTGAACAGCGAGGGAAATTGTCATCGCAGAGCACCAGATGACTCAGCACTGCCAAGAATTTTGAAGGCAACAATTTAGAGGTGAGCTTCAGAAAGACTTAAAGCATTACAGCCTTATTGTTTTCCTCATGAGTATCTCCCATAACCGAAGCAGGAGCTATTCCTTCCCTTGAGTTCAATCCACTTTCTTTGGCATTTCCAGATATCCTGTAGTTCTTCCAGGTTCATTTCCTGTGATTCCATTACTTCAAATGCTTCAGACAGCACTCTTGGACATCTTAGCAGCATCTGTATACATTTATTTAGTAAGATCAGACTACTCTGGCTCCTTCATTATTTTTCTTCCTCTGTTTTTGCTCTCTTGCTCTCCTTACCTGAGATGCAAGTATTCCAAAATGCAAAGTAGCACTTTGTACACTCTGGGGCTTTCCTCAATGCCACAACCTTTTAAAGACAGCAACCCAGAGAACACTCTCAAAAACACCTGTCAGCCAGTCTCTGGGTTGCACTCTGTATCTGGGAGGTGTGAAACTCTGATCTCAGCCTGAGAAGTTCTCCTAATTTCTCTAACTGTCAATTAAATACATACGCCTCATCCCCTGTACGTGGCCCCAAGGATTCATCCATCCACTGAAAAACAGTTGTTGTCCACTCTGCCATTTGGCTATGACAAAGAGAAATGAAAGAGGAACTCAAGGAAACAAGTGCTGCAATGTGAGACTTTTAATGAAAATAACCAGCAAGCAGCACATGTGAGCACAGCTGACATAAATGCCTCCCTCACAGTGGCAGTCCCCCCACAGTGGGGTGACCCAGGGGTAGTTGGCTCTGTCAGTTCAGAGAAAGGCCACGGGTAATATTATGGGCACCCCAGAACCCTGCCTTCCATCTTTACATTTAGCATGGGTCTGGGGAACCCCAGCAGAAAACTCCATATATCCAGTGTCCCTCATGCAAGGTTTGCAGAATAGGACCACACGTATTTTCTCAGAAAGTGAAGAATGCCAGGAACTTTGATCAGTAAGGGAGGAATAGGAGTTCCTCACAGCAAAAGATATTTATCACTCCCATTTCTAATCAATCTCCATTGCACATCTTTTCCATATCTCACAGGAACTGTATACTCAAAGACATTGGAAAAGATGAAAACACAATTTTTGCATTTGAAGAACTGGGTCAGGCTAGGAATTGCCTTTCTGGCACAAAGATTTTTCTTTTTTACAACAAATGATGATGATTTCATCAAGACAAGTCCTTTTAATCTGTATAAAGTAGTCATATCTTGCCTTTAGTCTTCCCCATGACAAATTTAAGCTTATTGGAGCAATTTGTGTTCTTTATTGCACAGCAATTACCCTGCTGTGAAGGGATGGACTTAACGACCAATCAGGTAATTTCTGTTGCTAATTTCTTTGCTTGTATCTTGAGAGGGTGCATGCTAAAAATTCTTTTTAATAAAAAGTACTTTCTTAACCTAGTGCATATAATTACACCACTGGTAAAGCACAGATACATTCTACTTTTTAAATAAATGACTTGTGATTGTGCCTGCCTTGCTTTTCAGATGCTGAATGTGGTCCATTTTGTAGGGATCTGATTCAGAAGAAGCCTCAAGCATGGCTTTTAAATATGCAGTCCCTTCAAAATGTTATAAGTTATCTAAACCAAAAGCTCCATAAAACTAGTTGATTGAAAATTTCATCTGCAATTACAATATCTTTCTGTATTGCAGCTGAGGCCAGAGGAAAACTTTTTTTATCAAAGGCACTTGGCTGCACAAGTGTCCTGACAAGAGCCATTTGTTAAGATTAGATGGCAGAGGGCAAGCAGAAAATGGTGGAATCAACAGAAAATAAGAGCTCATGTCCAATCATTTATTGCTGTGTGTAAATTATTTGGTAGCCTAAGTGAGAGTCTGACAAAACTAGCCTAAGGGCAGAATGAGGATTGAAAATCATAGTCTTGTGGTTTGAGCTTTTCCCCCTCTCTATCTGTCCAGCATTAGACAAAGGCAGTGACTCACAGCCCTATGTGTAGTTCAGGGTACTGTATGTCTCAGGTATGGTCTCTTTCCCCTCAAAATTTTTTCTTGGGTAGAATTAATGAAAGGATCTCTCACATTTGCTTATGACTTCTGGGCAGCTGGCATTATTTCTCACTAGCTCCAACTAGCCTACTGTATGTCTAGAACACAGGGATATTTCCTCAGAGCGTCAGTAGATGCTCTGTAGAGCTTGGCCTGCAGGACCAACATGTGGCCATGTGGATGGTGTAACATGTGTGCTCATGACCTGTGTCCTTCTCAGGAGCACCAGCTGATGAGCACATCTATACACACTAAGGAGAGCGTGATGTATCACAGAAGCATTGAATATTCTATATGGCTTTCAGTATTTATCTGAGTCTTAAAACTTAAGGAGCATCACCAGTGTTAATTTACCAAATCCAATACAGAGCCAGTAAAATTTTGTGAGCAGATTAAAAAAGGTTGGGTCCCCGTGAGTAATCATGCTAACACTCACCTACCTGCACATTAACTGGAAACCATAGTATGACAAATACAAAAAAGGAATGACACAAACATTATTTCTATGAGCTCTTGAAACTGTCAAGATGTGCAGGTTTTTCCACAAAATTTTGAATAAAGAACAGAGAGAACTTTCCCCTGGTAATGAGTCAAACTTGAGTCCTTTAACTACAAGTGTATTTTTGGTGACTTGAGGGCAAATATAACATCTCCTTATATAGTTGCATCAGAAAGATGCTTTAAATGACTTTGAAAGACCATGAATTTCTATCTTCTAGGAGTGCATATGAATCTGTGATCTGCACAGTACTTGAATTAACAGCTGCCTGAACCTGGTCAAGACACTGTGAACATTACTAACAGACAAAGTCCATCAGACACAGTGTAAAATAATGGAAAAAACCAGACCATTCTCTTTCAAAATCACCTTGTCGTGGTACAGGAGAGCTTTGTGTGGAGAGATGTCATGCCAAGTTAATGAGAAGTGTCTGCTCCAACACCTGCTGTTCTAAACAAGTTGACATGGTGTAATCATGGAGCAGTCCTGGGGTGGAGCTGGGGAGAAGAAGGCTGACAGCTGGCTGGGGAGGCAAACAGCACCCATGGGGCAGCCGAGTCAGGGAACAGGTTCTGGCAGGGGAAGCCAGGTAGAGTGTTTCATTGGCCCTCTTCCCTGTGAGCTCTGCCAGCAGCAGGCAGCTTTAAATCCACTCTCAGCTGATACACAGCCCTCCCCTGCTGATCCTATTTACTTCTTGGGCTGGCTCCCAACACCTAGCAGTCATGAGAGATTGCCAGTGCTTCATGATGCTGCTCCCACTCCCACAGGAGCAGCTGGGAGCCAGAGGGAGATGGGGTGATGAGCAGATCTTGGCCTCTTTAGCATACAGCAATAAAACTGCAGGGTTGTCAGGGACAGGAAGGATCTTTCCAGGAGGGGACCAAGAAAGGTTTTTAATTTCTTATTTCCACTTTGTTTCTGATCACTTGCTCTGTTACAGGCTGAAGTGCCAGTGTGTACTTCAGCACTGAAAATGGGAGGCTGAGACACAGCCTGATCTCACTCGTTGCTAAGAGAGTAACCTAATTTGCAGCAGATGGTGTTTATTGTTACTTCCCATCTGCATGAGGATTAAGAATTCTTCTCAGAAAAAAATGATGCAGCCTGACAGCATCCTGGTAAGAACAGGCAAACTTAATTCCAATCAAATACAACTTTTCTCCTAAAAGACAGGTTTTTCTGAACATTTGGGTAAGCTTAATTTAAATAAATCTTAGGATTATTATTTTTTAGATTTTTTTTTTACTTAATTTCCTTTTTTTTTTTAGTTTAGGATTTTTTTAAAAAATAATGTCACAGAGTTGTGCAGTCATTTTAAAGAATGTAAAGGAATAGAGACAAGTAAAGAATAAGTACATTGTCTCTGATCAAAAAATTACTTAATGTCAGAGCTGAGATTTTAAGTTTCAGCTCCCCAAGCCCTTAAACCAAGATACAGTCCCACAAAGGAACTCATAGCACATCTTGTAGTATCTCTCTTTGGCCTCTAGCACTGATAAAAGAGAGCTGGGGGTATGCTGTCTGCGAATGATCAGTCCCTTAAAAGCACAGATGTCTCTCTTATGTTCAGGGCCCATTGACTGATCGTGCCTCATGGCTCAGAATGTCGTTTTGTACACACTAAGAGAGGAAAATTTTATTCAATTCATATAATCCATCTGAAGTCATAAGAGTTGTACCAAGGTGGTTAGTACATTGAGCCTCATTAAAGTCTGTCTGAGGTTTTTTTGTAACCCATACTATAAAACTGTCACCTTGAATATACTGCTACCAACACTTTCAATTGTGCCTGGGCTTTAATAAGCACAAAAACGTTCACATGACTGCAGCTTAGAAACCAGGATGAAACTTTAAAATGGAAATGGAAGGAATTGATAACGGACAAACCAAAAAATAATAGCATTCAAAACAGAGATAGGAAAAAAAAAAAAAAAAAGACTGAAATGACAAATTTGGTCAAGTATGTGTTTATGAATAAGGGCAACTTGCTTTAACATGTGGGTCACGCCCCAGACTGAAATGGTTCTACTGTGTTTGTAGTATTGTTGCCTAAATGTATAGTAAAATCTCTCTGAATTGTTGCTCATAAATTCATTTTTGATCAGCATGCCCTCTTTTCCTTCCTGCATTTTATGTCCTAGAAGAAAAAGCAGAGTCTGGTTATTTTTCTGCAATTTCTAGAAATCAGGCATCCCTAGCAGACGGCTGGTGGTGCATGAGAAGATTGACTGCGTATGTCAGGAAATTCGTGGCATTCCAGTCAAAAGGAATGTGTCTGAGGCCAGTGGACCTGACCAAACACCTGCCTGGACTACAGCAGAGAGTGTCCCTTGCACAGCAGCTGCACAGTTGATCTGTACATTCACAGCAAGTCTGAAGCAGCCGGGATATGTCTGATATCTGGCATGAGCGCTGCATAAATAGAAATCGCTCTCTAGGATTTCTTGAAGAGAAGTCTAGAAGCCCTAGTTTAGAAGACTCTCAAGTACTCCTGAGACTTGCAGTGCAAAAGGCACAGCAGTGGTGGCACTTACATGGGGGTGTTGGCCAGAAGATGGTTTGCCATCCTAAAGCACATTTATTAAAATCCTCAGATGTGTATTTTTCCTCTTAATTGGTTTATACAGTAATGGCACTGTAGGAGCTTGGGGTTCAGTCTGGACCGGGCATAGACAGACGGAGACGAGAGATCTCTGAAGTCAGATCTTGGAACATGCAGTTTATTGCAAAGGGCGTGGGTACAGGGGTACTGCTTAGAGCTGCAGCTGGCAGCTCTGAGCAGGCCCAAGAGAGCAAGAGAGTAAGCGGGTCAGTGAGAGGAATGAGAGTGAAGAAGTAGTAAGAGAGAATGTGTGTAGAGATGAGAGTGAATAGTAAGAGTGTATAGTAAGAGAGAATAGTAGGAGAGTGTATAGTAAGAGTGTGTATTAAGAGTGTCTGAAGTCCTGGTTACAATACAATAAATCATCTTCTGTACTGAATATTCTAATTGTCACTAACCAATCTAATACAAGATACAAATCCTATAGCATTTACATACAGCCTATAAGAGTTCTTATATTACCATAGAGTGTTACATCTTAACTTCTAAAAACTACTCTTTGGACCCCTTCTGCTGAGCTAGTAGGGTCTGCTCTGACCCTTGGACCTGCCTGCAAGCAGAGCGTATTGTTCAATCAAGAGGGGATTACCTTCAGTCGGCCATACCATTGTTTTCCAGTTGTTCAGTAACTAAGACTTGGTATTTCAAAAGTGGCTTTCATTTCGATGTCGCCTGTAGTTTTCATATTCCCAAAATCTTTTGTCAGGCAATCATATTTATAAGGCTTTCCTGTTTCATCTTCCCCAACATGGCACATCTGAGTCTTTTTCATAATTTCCTCTCTTGCGGTGTTGCTAGGTGGGCTCCATGTGTGTAAGTACACGGTTACATGGAATATCTGTGATATATGCACCGCAACTCACACATACATTTTCTCATGCAGAGTTTTTCTTCCAGCTTGGTTAGCTCATGCCTCTTAAATGAGCTGTGCAAAAGACTTTGCAGGCTTTGTTCCTCAGAATCTTATAACAGAGGATCTGTTTGCCACCTAAAAGGTCATCAAGTTCAACAGAACTTGGCAAGCCCAACCAGATCTCTGCTAATAAAGTTTGCTCCCATTTCAGAGAGAAATGCTTCTCCTCCAAATCTTGTGCTCTTTAAATAATTTTTTACCCTTTGGAAAAAGTGCACAGATTTCTATGTTTCTGTGAATCATTAGTGACATCCAGTGGCTAAAATGCTAAAAATTCATAATTCCTATTGTCAAGGGACACCTAAATTTCCATCTCTTTCTCTAAGAGATACCTATTAGAAAAAGGAGAAAGGTGAAAAATTGTGTTCCCCAGCTCTTCCACAACACTTTGTGGACTTAATTAAATCTCACTGAACTTGCAACATACAACTGTTATCTTTCCTTTGTGATAAGTGTAAGAAACTATAAAGGTCCCCTAAAGAACCATAGAGCTCCCTTAAGAAACCAAATGGCTGAAACCATGCCACCTCCAATCAAAACTCATACACATTACAATGCAAAACAAACAAACAAACAAACATATGAAAATGCTGAGAAATATAAACCAAATATAGATAAGGGTTTCACTAGGTAGTGTTCCAGGCAGGTATGTGCCCGGCAGAATGAGACATGCTGAAGAAACAATACAGAATGAAACAAAAGGAACAGCAGCGATCTTCTGGACAGTCACAGCATTGCAGAACCACAGCACTAAAGAATGGTTTGGGTTGGAAAGGACCTTTAAAGACCACCTAATTCAACTTCCCTGCCATAGGCGGGGACATCTTTTACTAGCCCAGGTTGCTCAAAGCCCCATCCAGCCTGACCTTGAACACTTCCAATGCTGGGGCATCCACACCTTATCTGGACAGCCTGTTCCAGTATCTCACCACCCTCACTGTAAAAAATTTTCTTTATATCCAATCTAAATCAACCTTCTTTCAGTTTAAAATCTTTGCTCCTTGTCCTGAAACTACAGGCCTTGATAAAAAGTTCCTCTCCATCTTTCTTGTAAGCCCTCTTTGCATACCAAAAGGCTGAAATACGGTATCACGGACCTTTCTCTTCTTCAGGCTGAAAATTCTCGATTCTCTTCAGCCTTCATAAGAGAGGTGTCCAAGCCCTATGATGATTTCATGGCCCTGCTTGTGAATAATGTATCCTTGATCAAAAGTTTAACAGATATTTTTGGGCAAAGCACTGACTAAAGGAGATCTGGCTGTATAAACCAACACATTGAGCTGTTGTTTGAATGTTCATGTCTTTAAGAGGTAGCCTTTTGTAATTTCTTGTAGTAAGCACATTATCAAAGTAATAAACAACTCTGCCATTTGGTTCCTCTCCTGATGGAAATAAATTGATAATACCTGAATTTTGGGTAAGAGTCTGCTGAATCAGGTATATACAGTTATCTCAGCTCCAGTCTTGCTACTTCTATAATGCCTGGGATATCACTGAACTCCGATTAGCCAGCTAACTCAACAACTGAGAAGAAATTTTCAGGTTAACTCAAAATAATTAAGTTCCACTTTGAGAGCTTTCCTAACTGTCATTGAGAGCATGTCAGGAGGAGCTGAAAGTGGAAAATCACAGCCTTTTTTTCAGCTATGTGGGGCCCTGAGGCAGGATGTCTTAAGCTAAGCAGCTCCTTTACGCTATGCCTTTTTTGGGTGTGGCAACTCAAGCATGAGGAAGCTGAAACCTCCTCCTTCCCTTCTCCTTCCTCCTGCCTCTCTCCTTTCTCATGTCACTGCACACAAAAAAATCTTGATGTAAAGTATCAGTCTGTACTTAGCCCATCAGGGCAGGGGGTCTAAATCCAATTTAAGACATTTTAAGATGATGTATGCTCAAAACTGGTTTTAAGCTGGCATACTTTCATATTGCAGTTCTACATTTTACATACATTCACTATAGATCTTGTCGTATGTGCCACAGAAGCATAGGATAGCCCAGGTTGGAAAAGACCTCCAGAGATCATCTGGTCCAACCTTTCATGAGAAGGGGAGCCTAGGTGAAGTTATTTAGCAATTTGTATTTTGAAAACTGTTACAGTGAGGGCAACAGAAAACCTCCAGTGATGCAGTCATGGGCACTCCTCCATGTCCCTGGGAAGGTTGTTCCAGTGAATGATTGTTTCAGAAATTTCTGTTTTTATGTCAAGATGCACCTTTATATCATGCATGTAAATTCATACTTTGATATATCCACATAGCAATGTCATTACTGCAATGTTATAGTTGGCTTCCAAGACCCATCATGTGAGGAATTTCCAAACGGCTTCTTTAGCTTGTTTATTTAGGACCAAGCCTTTTTTAATCTACTTACTGACATTAAGCATGACCAGACCCTCACCAGCTCAGTAGGATTATTAACACCTCTGGAATTGGGTGACTGACAGTTAACCACAGAAATCAGCAGGATTCACTCACTGACTTTGGTGTTCAGAACTGGAGTCAGGTATATAAACTTTTCTAGACTTTTTCATATATTTAATTCAATTTCCAAAATTGAACAAAATAAAGGCACTTAGTAAGAGGTCAATATTAGGAAAATATCCTTTTTTGCCTTCTGAGCTTCTGTTTATTAACTGATGCTCTTTGTTTTTAACATCTACTGAAAGCAGCTAACAAAGAATATTTCTTACACAGTTTTGCTGGAGGCCCAAAAGATACATTGGTGGAGGTGTTCTTGTAGGAAGGCAAGATACTCAAAATAACACATTAACACTGGCACCTCAGTTTGCCTAATACTACCACCTAAACTTTTGAAGGTTCTCGGTACCTGGAGTGTTGTACCACATATTAGCTGTAGTATATTTGTCCCTACATGTTGTACACAGTCACACTTTTCCCATTTATCATAAATGGTAGGTGATGCCTTCAGCTTTTTTAAATAATAAAACCAGAGATGACTTTCAAGAATGTGATGAAAGGTAAATCTAACTGCTTTCCTTCCCAATTTAACTGGTATATACTGATATTTCCAAGATAGTGGATTAGTCATTGGCAGCCTTCAGTATAATGATGATACAATTATCCTAAACATAATTTGTCGTATCATTATTCCTCCCTTGAAATGTTCTTTATTTGAGAATAAGAAAGGGTCCTGGAATCTTTAAAATTCAGCACCCACACAACAGCTAAAAGTAGCTCTTCTACTCTCAGGCACCTACACCATCCTTATTCAGATAATAGCAATAATACTGAGACAGAGTTTCAGGTGCTCTTTCTTCATTCATCTAATGGATCCATTAATGATATGTTATTCAAAAACTGCAGATTAAATGGTGATTAAAAGTTTTCAATAATTTTTTAGGTGTCATATCTTTGTGGTTGGGAAAAAGTGTTTGAAACTGTGTTTTCTAAGCCAAGAAGTGTTGGAATTACAGTAACAAGAGTCAGAACAGGAAAGGATGAAGGGGCTTTTAGTGCAAATGGACTAAGTAACCTTAGCACAAAAATGATAGAAGTAAAGGGAGCTTTCTATGACTCCTTGGAATTGCTAGCTCCCTAACTGCTCTGCCTGTCTCTTCTGCCTTGCAGAAACTTCACTTCATGTACCACTACCTCAGCTGAAGACATCTGTATGGGGACACAGGGCATGTGGAAATAACCTATGACTCCTAATTCTGGTTTTAGCATTTACTTACTGAAGGTGCCATATTGCAGTCTGTGCTGGTAAATTATTAAATTCCACAAACTTCATATTTGAATTTACAATTACATCAATAAATATGAAGAGTGTAAGAGCCCATCCATAAACAAATTCATGTTTTAAGCATATTTTTTATTTCCTCAAAGCACTTCATAATTAGAGCTTTGTAAACAAAACCATAAATGGCAACAGCAATTCTTTTTGGAGAAAGATTTGTCCTAGCTAGTATGTAAGACCTTAGAAGAAGTAGGTGTAACTCCTTGTTAAGAAGTTAACATTAAAAGCTGGTTAGAATTTCAATTTCAAGCATCCAATTCATTAAATTAAAATATGGCTAAGCAAAAATGTGGCTTTGTTCCTGTACCAGAATGTAGACATTTAAATATCACAATGTAAGGAACCTGACACACGCAGTCATAGCTATTGCAAAAAAGTGCGGTGTAGATTTGTCTGGTGGGTGTATTTTTTTCTGGTCTCTAGCTGACAACACATGACAGTTACAGATCATGCCTGCCAACCTCTGAGATCTCTGAG
Source organism: Coloeus monedula (assembly GCF_965178545.1). Classification (NCBI taxonomy): domain Eukaryota; kingdom Metazoa; phylum Chordata; class Aves; order Passeriformes; family Corvidae; genus Coloeus; species Coloeus monedula. The sequence goes on along the minus strand of NC_138782.1, from coordinate 45,593,935 downwards.
AGGGTTGGACACTGTGAAATATGTCAGTCTTGAAGAGCTTTCCAAAGGGACAGGGTGAAAGCAAGTAGGGACAGTGAGCACACAAGGAGCCAGCCAGCAGGTGCACATGTCCACCATGTTCACCACTGACCCGCTTGGCTCTTCATATTCCTAGTAACACAGGGAAGTCCTGAGAAACTCAGTGCCAGCCATGAATCACCAGCATGAATCGTTGCTGGTTACAGGCCAGCCAGGCTCTGTGGCAGTGCTGAAGGAGTTAGGAGGGTAGGTACGTGTTGATGTATCAACATGTTGGCTGCCCAAGAGGTCTGGGGTTTTCCAGCCCAGTGTACCACTGAGCCCACATTCATCCAGGCCTGGGGAGTCTTCTCTATTGTTATCCATACAGCAACACGCAGAGAAACCATTGTACAGGATGCACCTTTACAACTCTGGTAAGGCACTGGGCTAGCTCCTCATTTGAGCTCACTGAGACAAAATTAAATCCATAAAATGCTCATGCAAGGAACGAGATCATTTGCTGTCTTCCATCCTGAGGCGCAAACAGAAATGCAAGTGACAGCAGGGAGGCTTTCTAGAGCTAAATTTGTCTTCGCTAAGGCATCAGCGACCTTGAACAAAAGATTTTGAAGGAAACAAGAGCCTAAGAGGAAAGTTTGCTGAAAAGAAGGATGGGGGAAGTAAATTATGTTCTGACTCAGTTCCTGTTACTCAGGATCACATGGGCACAGACTACAATAAATTTAAGCATGAGAAAAAGCTTATTTTGCTTTAAAGAATGGTAAAACCCTGGCATATTCTTGCCTGTAGAGGCTGGGGGTTCTCCACCCCTGGTAATACCCAAACCCTGAGGGAACGTGGCTGTGGGCTACCAGATCTGGGTGACCCTGCTCAGGTTCCGTCCCCTGGAGCCCCTTTCCTCCTCTGCAGCCCTGGGACTCCATGGCTTGTGCCGTGGGCCCTGATGGCTGGGCTCTGCAGCTTTACATGACTGGGTCAGTTTGATGCAGTCAGTGCCCACTGTGGGGCACACACCAGGCACCCACACCAGGAGCACAGCTCAGCTACCCTGACATCTCAGGGTGGCAAGAACCATAGGTTTAGATTAGATATCAGGAAGAAAGTCTTTACTGTCAGGGTCGTGAAGCACTGGAACAGATTGCCCAGACAAACTGTGGATGTCCCAACCCTGGAAGTGCTCAAGGCCAGCTTGGATGGGGCTCTGAGCAACCTGGTCTAGTGGAAGGTGTCCCTGCCCATGGCATGAGTGTTGAAGTTAGGTGAACTTTAAGGTCCCTTCCAACCTAACCCATTCAAGGACATTGTCCTTTCCAACCCAAATCATTCAAGGACGTTGAGGTGCTGGAGCATGTCCAGAAAAGGGCAACAAGGCTTGTGAAGGGTCGAGAAACATGTCTTAGGAGGAATGGCCAAGGGAGCTGAGTTTGTTTAGTCTGAAGAAGAGGTGGCCCAGGAAGGACCTCATTGTTTTCTAAAACTACCTGAAAGGAGGTTGTAGTGAGATGAGGACTGGTCTCTTCTCCTATGCCTGCACTGAGAGAACTGGGGGAAATGGCCTTAAGCTGAGACAGGAGAGATTCAGATTGGATATTAGAAAAAATTTTACTGGTAGAGTGGTCAGGCACTGGAAAAGGTTGCCCAGGGAGGTGGTGGAATCAAGAGGCATCTGGATCTGGCTCTGGGTGAAACGGTTTAGTGGTTTAGAGGTTACAGTGGTAGTGCTACTGGATGATCTGGATGAGGGGATTGAGTCTACCCTTTGTAAATCCACAGGACACAAAGTTGGGTGCAAGTATTGAGTGCTGCATCCTACACTTTGGCGACAACAACCCCATGCAGTGCCACAGACTGGGGGAAAAGTGGCTGGAAAGAGGCCCACTGGACGGGGACCTGGTGGTGCTGGCTGACAGCAGCAGAACATGAGCCAGCATGTGCCCGGGTTCCCAAGAAGGCCAATGGCATCCTGGCCTCTGTCACCAGTAGTGTATCTGGCAGGACCGGGGTGGTGACTGCTCCCCTGGACTCAGCACTGGTGAGTTCAGTGACCAGTTCTGGGCTCATCTGTTCAGGAAGGACATTGAGATGCTGGAGCGTGTCCGGAGAAGGGTGATGGAGCTGGTGAAAGGTCTGGAGTGTAAGTCCTGTGAGAATCAGCTGAGGGAGCTGGAGGTGTTTAGCCTGGAGAAAAGGAGTCTCAGGGGGGACCTCACTGCCCTCTACAACTGCCTGAAAGGGGTTTGTGGCCAGGTGGGGGTCGGTCTCTTCTCCCATAACGAGGAAATGGACAAATGGCCTCAAGCTGGGCCAGGAAAGGTTTAGGTTGGACATTAGAAGGATTTTCTTCACAGAAAGGGTGCTTAGACATTGGAATGGGCTGCCTAGGAAGTGGTGGAGTCACTGTCCCTGGAGGCGTTTAAGAAAAGACTGGACGTGGCACTCAATGTCATGATGTAATTGACATAGTGGTGTTCAGTCACTCGATGGGCTCGATGATCTCAGAGGCGTTTTCCAGCCTACTCGATCCTGTGACTCTCTGCCGTCCCCCGCAGTGCCTGCCCAGGCCGGCTTTAGCCCGCCGCGCCCCACACGCCGCCCGCCGGGACCCCCTCCCGCAGGGCCGCCCGGAGCCCTCCAGGGGGCGCTGCGGCGGCGGCCGCGCCTCTGCGGCGCCGCGCTGGCCGAGGGGGGGGTGCGGCTGCCGCGCGCCGGGCCCGGCATGGAGGCCAGGATGAGCCTGCCGCGGGGCCCCGAGAACCTCTGCTTCGATAAGGACGAGTTCATGAAGGTGCGCGGGGGCCGCCGAGGCCGGAGGGTTGTGGAGGGGCGAGGAGCCTCCTGAGGATGCGGGAGGCGGGCTCCCTGCGGGGAGAGAGGGGCCCAGAGCCTGGGTCGGGATTTTACAGCCCCGCCACGGCCCTTCTCCCGGCTGGGGGCGGCGAGAAGCGCCGAGGATGTCACTGACAGGGGGATCCGGGATGCGGCCGGGTGCAGGCAGGGCTGGGCTCTGAGACTGGCAGGACCGAAAGGCCTCACTGCTTGGAGAGCTTGGAGTAGTTCTCAGTACTGAATTTCGACTTTTGGCTGCTGTTTCGTGGTTTGTTTGTTTTTTAATTCTCCTGTATTTAGGAGAGCTGGTCACTCAGGTACTTAGCCCCACGACTCGCTGTGCTTTTGAGCCTAAAACCCGAGAGTTTGGAACACTGGAAACTACTGCGTTAAGAAGCCTCCTAGAGGTTTAGTTTGGTCAACTCACAGGCATACGGAATACTTTACTTTGGGTGTGTTCCTTGTGTGAACTGTTTACTTACATACTCCTCTCTTTCCTCTTTCACTTCCAGGCGGATTTTGATGTTGATCATTTTGTGTCAGACTGCAGGAAACGTGTGCAGCTGGAAGAGCTCAGAGAGGATCTGGAGCTCTATTACAAACTCCTTAAAACTGCAATGGTAGAACTCATAAATAAGGATTATGCAGATTTTGTTAATCTCTCAACAAATCTAGTAAGTGTTACTAGTTGTACTGTGTAGGTCAGGCTTAATGTGGTTCAGCGGGATTTTTATTTTGGCATTTTACAATTTAAGGCATCTTAAACTGTCACCCATTCCACTGAGACACCATTCCTGTAGAACTTAGCTGCTGTACAGAATTGCTCTTGGCCTGTAGTAAATGTTTTAGATGTATGCATTTTGTCTTGAAAAGCTGATTTGTTAGGGAGTTAGACTCAGGGCAAACTTTGTTTCAAACTGTCAGCACTTTTAAAATTGAAGGAAATAAGTTATTAAAATAGAATAGCAATGATACAACTAAGACTATTCTGAAGGATTCTTTTAGGAGTCTTTAAACTTTTTGTATAGTCATAATATCTTTAAAAAAACCCCGCCTTCGTGTCTGAAAATTGTAGTCATCCCAATTATACAGGTTCAAAGACTGAGACTTAGCATATTTTTCAGAGGAAAAATTCCCATAGATTCTGTTTATCATTTGTCTTTGTGTGAAAGCAGTCTCATATCTTTATGCCTGTATTTGAGATAACAAGTTTTTGCACTGAATTTAAAAGTGGAAATTATAAAGGAAGATATGTTTTCTCAGTTCTCTTTTAGTATCTGTAAAATGATAGGCTTTTTCAGTAATTCACATATGAACTTATAAAAAAAGTAATAAATGTGTTTGTGGTAATTTCTTTAGGTTGGCATGGACAAGGCTCTCAATCAGCTTTCAGTACCCTTGGGACAGTTAAAGGAAGAAGTTATGGTATGTTCAAAACAATCGTTGTAGACAGCTTGGTAAACTTCAGCTCACTTTCATAGGATGTATGGAACGTCTTCTACTCAAATTAGTATTTGTTATAATAAACTTCTCTTTGAAAATTGATGACTTAGATTGCTAGTAGGAGAAGCATTGTGTTTTCAAGCAGTTGTAGTTGCAGTAAATTTATGTTTCCTATAGTGCATTTCAACCAAGAGATAAACAATTTTGTGAACATGACAAGTGAATAGACTCTTACAGGAAAAGTCTATGGAGATGTCTTGACACTGTTTTAATATTTGAGTAACTTAAAGATGGTAGTAGAAAATTCAGATGTAACACAGTCCCCTTATGGACTTACTTTGCTCACTCTGTGGTTTAACCATAAAACATCACCCTCTTGAAGGTGGGTCTTATTCTGGCTCTTCCTCACTGACTTGGTATTTATAGGAAGAGGCAAATTTTGATCATCATAGCAGCCAGTTCAGAGGGATGCTTGCTGCATAAATGTGTCTTCAAAATATCGCACCCTTCATGTCTAAAACAGAAAACTGGGTCCAGTTAGCGTAGAGAAATCCTTATTATATGAAAAATACTATTTTAAACTGATTTATAGTTTCAGTTGGAAGACGTAAAAGCATAGTGGATTTATTGCCTGTTTTTAGGCAAAGATCATTTGTCTCTCTAAGGTACTAAAAGAACACTTCTGGTGGAAATAATTGTGTTTGCAGTGGCAATACCTAAGGAGCAGGTTCTACTTGCAATTATTTGGTTGTATTTATGGCTTTTTCACTTAAGAGTATAACTGATGTACTGTAGCTTTAATTAGTCCCATATTATTATTAATCTGTGTCTTGTTTTAAGTTTAGATTATTTTTTTAGGTTTTTTTCAAACCTTAAATGGAAGCAAGCTTTACATACTGACTTTTTCTCTCACAGAGTCTTAAGTCATGTGTCAGTGAAGGAATTCAAGCAGTGGATGACCGGATGACTAAACAAGAAGATATTAGAAGAAAAAAGGTACAACAGATAAATTAATACCTTTGAAAGATCACCCCTAAGATGACTTTGGTTTTGCCATTAACTCAGAGAGAATGAAATTTAGAAGGTTTTAGGCTGTCTAGATGCACACTGTGCAGGATTTTGTACTTGTAAAATATATTGACATTTTGGTTGACAGGCTTTATATTTTACGGTGTCTAGTTGATCATAAATCTGTGTTTTACTGTAGTTGCCCAAAACATATGTTGATTTGATTGGATTTTTTTTTAAGTTGTAGTTATTCTTGTTTCTGGCTAAAGTAGTATATAAATTTACTTACTATGAATGGAATTGAAGTACAGCTGTTTAATTTTTATGGGTGGGAGACACACTAACATTTGTCTTTGTGTTTAACTTTGAAAAAAATCAGGGATAGGAACAGCTGTCCTACATCTGTGACAAACATTTTTTTGTGGGGTTTTATGGACTTATGTGAACAACGCTTCAACTGAGACATGACTCAGGTCTTAAGATAAAGGGAGAAAACTTACACCAGAAAAAAAACCCAAAGAACTAAGAAACCATCCAAAATACTGTTCTTTAGGTGATGTCAGTTGGGATTGGGGTTAGACATGAAAAATCTTTCTTTAATTACAGATGTGTGTCCTAAGACTTATTCATGTTATTCAGTCCGTTGAGAAAATTGAGAAGATTCTGCATTCCCAAGGCACTAAAGAATTGTCCTCATTAGAGGGAAACAGGTAAAAAATACATAATGTTCAGTTTTGTTTGTAATTGATGGGACTAACTTAATTTCATGGTGTTGTTGAAGGTGAATTTACAAGCACGAGGATATATCTTTAGAAATGTAACTCTGTTGGAATAAATGACTGTGATTTTAGTGTTTTCTTGGTTTTAGTCTTCTGCAAGCCGGTCATTCACAGAATGTGTAACTCAGACTCCAAAGTTCCACATGACTCGTGGTGCTTTCAGTAAGCAAGCTTTTGAAGTTGGTGTGCAGGGGTTTTTTGTTGTTTTTTGGGGTTGTTTTGTTTTATTTATAGTCACTAATCCTGTCATGTCTGAAATATTCTTTGCAGTTTATGCCAATATCATTTGTAAGTGAAACAAAATAGTTTTTCTTGTTTTCCCTGCTTATGTGTAAGTGAAAGGACTGCTGAAAGAATAGCTGAAGGCATGCAATGCAAACAGTACTTCAGGTACAAGGAAGGTTTGCAACAAATTCCAGTCAGACCTCTTCCTCTGCCTTTGCTGAGGATTGGAAGATGTCTTTCAGCCAATTTTGGAACTTATATACCAGTCATGCACTGGAAAGGCTCTACTGGGACACAAGTACAATTTAAGCTGGAGGGAAGACACAGTGTGAGACTGTCTCTTCAGTTCAGTGTGCTGGATCACATGGTAGTGGGGGGGAGGTGTACCAAAAAGTAGGTTGATACCTAGAGGGACAAAAGCAGATGTTTTCAGTTGGGTGAGGCACTTTGCAGAATTAAGTTTGCAATTAAGATCATACTTGATCAGCTGAAAATTTGGCTCATTATTGGGATTGTGTGGACTTGAGAAGAGCAGGACTATTTCTCTAGTGATAACTGTCATTAGTTTTACTATATGACAGAAGGGGTAAGTAAGAAACAAATCCAGATGGTGAAGGTCACCTTGTGCAGTTTCTGAGCTCTCTTAAGACTGACTTTTCATGTGATAATAAAACTGCCATCTAGAAAAAAGTGCTTCATACTGCTGAGGCAAGAGCTTATGTTCCTCTCAGCTTCTGCTTCACCCACTTCATGTTAGAGCTGCAAAACTCACTAATCATGTAGTGTGCTCCAAATCATTATTGTGTGATTGCACTAATTATAGTAGTACCTATCAGAATTCAAAATATTTTGAAATTGAGGGAGAGCTCTGTCTACGTGTTACAGGTGAAAGTGAGTTGGTTTGAAGGGATCTAACTGGGTATTCTCATTTTATATCATCTCTCTTACAGTCCACTTCTAACTGGACAAGTTTTAGAGAGAATTGCCACAGAATTTAATCAGCTACAATTTCATGCAGTACAAAGCAAAGGAATGCCCCTTTTGGACAAAGTGAGACCAGTAAGTATTGCGTGACACTTAACACTTGCACAGTCAAGCAAAACCAGTATAACTGGAAGACAAATACCTGTTTCCACAGAGTTTTATTGAATTAATATATGGAGAAAAACGGGTTTCATGGGGTCATTTTTATCAATTGACTAGAACTATTGCTTTTTCTGGGGATTTTTGCCCTGTTTGCTAGCTTCTTTAGGATAAATTACTGAGAATAAGAGTAGGAAATACAACAGACATTTTTGTCATCCTAATGTCTTTCAGTTCGTCTGCTTATTGGTTTTGAGGCCTTACTGTAGAGATTTACGTTGGTTTTGTTAGCTGCAGTGTACAGACCAGAATATAAATGGAATGTGCCTACACAGTGGCTGGCTTGAATATATTAAAGTTTGTCTTCTCATGAAATTACGCTGGCCATTACTAATCTCCTAGTGTACTGTTTTACCTACTGTAAAAGATTAATTGATGTTTTGGTGGGATTTTTTTCTTCATTCAGCGGGGAGAGGGAATTAATGAAAACTCGTGCTTAAAGAAAGTTGTGAATATGGAGGTGGGGTAATGCTTTAAGATGATTACCATGAAGGTGTCATTCTTAATGGCTTTCAAGCTAGTAAGGTAGTTCATAGTTCCAGTTTTCCACTTTGTACCTCTGCCTGTTGGCAATATAAACTTGTTTCAGCTCCAGACATCCATGGAATCATGTTGTTACATGGACAGTTTACAAGACTGTTCTGGCCACTGAGTTACGAAACTTGGATAATAGCAGCAGTGAGCGTGAGCAGCAGAGTAGTGTATGTGGTGGGAGAACATCTGTCATGTAGCTTCCTTAATGCTGTTTGCCAGGACTGCTGTCCTGTTCCTGTTGTTGCTTTCAAAATGTAGCTTTCATGACTAGTTGGCAGCTGGGTTCCTGACCTTGTACGTTCAGTACGAATTCTGTGAATCATTTTAGGATGGATGGATACAATGCAGCATGTAAAAAGGCAGAGAAGAAATTTGTCTGGCCATGTTCATAGTTCAACTGACTACCTTAATGTGTGTTGCTGAACTCCCTTCAAATACAGAAGGGACCATCTTGGGCCATGAGTATATCTGCAGGAAGTGTAGCAATGAGTTGGATCTAGTAGAAAAGGTGTAGTGGGAGATCAGGAAAAATGGTTTGCCAAAAGGGGGATATATATGTAGACTGAAGCAGCTGTTTGGCCAAAGCCAGAAGGAATCTAACTGCTTTGGTTTTTGCTGGTGTCACTCAGTGTCATTGGTTTGTGGTAATTTGACAAGTAGTGCTGGGTACACACTGTCTTTTTAGTCTCTGACAGTGAGGGATAAATGCTACAATTGTTATCCTTGGTCACTTATTGTAAATCTTTTGTTTATTGTCACATACTGGTTCAGTTGAACAAGGAACAATTATTGATGTATTCCTCAGGATAAAGCAGACCTGAGATAAGTTACCACATAACTTACAACATATAGAAGAAAATAATTGCCTTTAGCCTTATTATAGTAAATCCTGTCTTACATGGCATCAGTAACCCATTAAGTTTTGTTAATGTTCATTCAACACTGGCAGTTACCAAAACTTTTGTACTTTTCAAGTGAGGATAGAAAGCTGACTTAGGTACTTCTGGATGAATTTATTTCAACAATGATGACAGGGCTTTGATTTTGGCTTTTTATGACTGTATTTTCTTTCTCCTGGTAGCGTATAGCTGGAATAACAGCCATGTTGCAGCAGTCTCTGGAAGGGCTGCTCTTGGAAGGCCTTCAGACTTCAAATGTTGACATAATACGCCACTGTCTACGCACTTATGCAACAATTGACAAAACACGAGATGCAGAGGCATTAGTTGGTCAAGTGCTTGTAAAACCTTATGTAGATGAGGTGAGATAACGTAAAAAAATTCCAATTGTTTTCCAAACATGCTTGTTTTCCTGTTAACCTCCAGCTTTTGCTAGCAGCTTCAAAATATCTTTGTGGAGAGAACAGGAGAGCTGAGCCCCAACAAAATGTCAATTTGTTTGTTGCTGCTGTTTAAGAAAAAAAGGATGGAGGAATTCTCTTACCTGCCTGTCACCAATTTCCGGTTATATCCAGTTGGGATTCTTTTTATTACCTACGTTTTTCTTGGGCTAGAGAATCAAAAAAACAAACCTCTCCCGTTTAGGACAGGTTTTCATTGGGTGTCTGCTAAGTGTTGTAACAACTTCTACAGCGTGGGACATGTCATTTTCCCCTCGGTTTTCTCAGGGTCTATTCATTCACCACTTCTGCACCATTCCACTTGTTTATGTGGCAAGAGGCAAATGTGTTCAGACATGTGGGAGAATACCAAGAAACAAGCTATTGTTCTTGTCCTGCTGTCTTCCTTCTCTTTATGGCAGAGATTATCCCTTTTCACTGAGTATGAGGTACTGTCCAGACAAACTGCTTTGCTAGCTGCATTAAAGGCTTAGCAATGTCAAAGAAGATTCTTTGCTTTGGCTTGCCTGTATTTGGGATTGGACCAACCACCTCTACATTTAGAAGGAGTTTTGCTTTATTCTGAGTTTGATTAGCGTTTGCCAGTTGCCTGTTTAACTTGACAGACTGCTTCAGGTGACAGTGGTGCAGCAGTGGGTTGGGAGCCAGACACAATGGCTCACATTTAAAAGTAAGGAGCTCCTTCCCATTTTTGGGGCCAGTCTTGGTAGTTAAGAGTGCTGTGTTAAAGGAAGTAATAATTCAAGCTGGCAGGTTATACTTGGAAGCTATAATAAAAAAAAGTAATATACTGACTATCCCAGTATTTGATTGTTACAGTGAGTCTTGCATTACAGCATATTTTATATTCACTTTTCTGGCGTTTAACATTGAGCTGTTCCTGGCAGGTGATTGTGGAACAGTATGTGCAATCCCACCCTAATGGCCTCCAGGCTATGTACAATAGGCTGTTGGAGTTTGTTCCTCATCATTGCCGTCTCCTGCGTGAAGTAACAGGGGGAGCAATTTCCAGGTAAATATCTGGGGCTTTCTCTCAGCTGCACTGAAGTTATAACAAGTATCATATGCTTTGAAATGCTTTGCATTATTAGCTTTCATGCATTAATGACTTATCTGACCTTTCCTGAAGATTCATAGTCAGGTTTGATTTGTATCTCATGCCTGTGTTTTTCAAAACAAAACTGAACAGACTTTCCTGGTGCTGTGGCCCAGACCTTCAGAGGCAGCAATCCTGTATTTCATTAGTAGAAGTGAGTCCTGTTCATAATATGATGTGCCAGATAGCTTGGTTTTGTGAACCCATTAAATATGACTGAACACTTCATCCAGGGAGAAGAGCATAAAAAAGCTATTAAAGTATAAGTTCAGAAGTTACTGAGTTGTTAGTGCACATCAGAAAAGTGGGGATGATACTCAGAGGTTTGACTGATCATTGGATGTACCAAAACTACAGCTTTAATTGATTTGTGCTTCCACTGTCTTCTCAAAAAGTGCTTAATTCCTTATGCAATTAAATTGCCTGTTTTCAAGCTTAAATAATTCAGGTCTACTGAATTGTATCCATTTATTCATCTGTTTTCAGGATGGTTAATATAGTAGGCTGCTGTAATTAGCAGAACTATGGCTGTAGCCCCTAGGGACTGCAGAATTACTTTTCCAATTAGTCATCCATTGCTGAGCTTTTTATGACTCCTAAGTTTTACTAACATTTCAATTCTTTCAATCCCTCAGCAAGTTTTAATTGTTCTTCTTAATAATGGAATGTTTCTACTTTGTACTGGGGTGTACTAAATTGGAATTTAATGCTTTTATCTCTTCTGCTCTCAATCTATAAGTTTTCATAATCGAGGTAGCTTTTAATCCTTTGTTTCAAACACAGTATCGTGTATAAATACAATTTGGAGCAATTAGGAAAAAGTTCTTCTTTTCATTGCATTAGTCACATTATTCCTACTTGGTAGGTCTTAGAAGTTTGGAGCTATTAAAACTTGAATTATACCAATAATAATAGGCGTTCTCAGCTGAAATGTACTAATTTTCCAGTACACACTTGCAAAAGTTTTTAAACACTTTGAGAGTTACAAAAAATACCTTGGATTTGCTGAGACTGTGGAATCAGATAAGGAGTCTTCAAAGGAAAAACAGTTTAAGGGAATCAGCATAAATATGTAAAAAAATTTCATTGCATTTTGTCTAATGCAGTGCATGTATTTTTTAGTTATTCCTGCCTCCAAATAGAAGCCTGGTGGTAAACTATAACTATGGAATAATTGCAAATTTTTTTCAGTGAAAAAGCAGATATTGTTCCTGGGTATGATTTCTTAGTGAATTCAGTGTGGCCAGAAATAGTACGCGGTTTGGAAGAGCAGTTACCATCACTGTTTAACCCTGGAAACCCAGATGTGTTCCATGAGGTAATTAATTTTCGTTTTTTCCATTTTTAATTTCCATGACACACATGAGAATTGGGTGAGTCATGTTCTCTAGCTTTTTTCCCTCTGCTGCTTTTGTCTAAATTCATGTTGTTGCATGGCTTGGAAGAGGATGTTATCTCAAACCACTTGGTTCAATTTTCATAGGAATTAATTCTCCCCTCAAGTTTGTTAGGAAAGCCCATGCAGAAGTTATTGAATGCCATTTAGTCAGATGAATTAATGTTCATTTTGGGAGTAGAATTGCAACATAATTGAAGGTGGGAGTGGATGACTCCAGTGTTCACTCAAGTTTAGAACTTCTGTATAGCTAGAGCTGTCATGTGAATTAAACACCTGGGTTGCAACTTGTTTTTTACTATGGGAAGATTAAAAAATTTCCTTGTTTCACTTGCTTGTTTTAGCTTTTGCTTTCTTACAGTACTGCAAATTGTGTTGTGATTATAAACCCAAGTTACCTAAAACCTGAATGTACTTGGAGGCAGCACCATCAGGTTTAGAATACAGAAGTAGTATTTCTCTGGTATCACAAGCTTACATTAAATAATGTAAACTTACATTAAATAATTATGAAGCAAGTATACATTAAATAATGAATTTAAAGTACTTGTCACTCTTGCATTTTCTTCATTGGCAGTGCTGCTCTGTCTCTAAAATATCATCTTTTACTAATTGTGAAATAGATTTCTTGGCCTGGTATGAAGATTGGCTCTGGCAGTACTTTACAGTATGTCAAAAGTAGAAAGTATGACTTCCTGCTTTTCCTCACGTCTCGCCTGCTTGTGTTTAACCATGATTACTGAAAAATTAGATTTTTTTATTCCTGGAAATTTGACTTGTGATTAGTGTGAAACATTTTATAAGAGATGGGAGGCAGTGATAAATAGTCTGAAGTAAGGCATCTTAGGCATATCAGGACAAATGACTTAAGGAAATGCAGGCTTGCTGGTGGAGGTTTATAAGGCATGTGATTCTTCATGTGTTCCTGCAAAACTGCTTTTACTAAACACTTAGATTTTTTTTCCTTGGAATTTAAGAACACTTTCGTACAGATAGATTGAATAATTGAAGGCAGGTAGGCATGACTGTGAGTGTTTGCAGTGCTGTCTCTGAAGAAGAAACAAATTACATGGATGTTGAAGAAAGCTGTGGTAGTGCCATGCAAATGACACCGTAGTGTGTTCCCCCTCCCTCGTGAGAATTTTAAGTTTACCATAAAGTTTCAAGTCACTATTCAAGCTTTCATGTTATGCCCTGGATACTCCTGCAGTTTGTGAGCCTTGTTGGGCTTTTGCTGTACTCTGCGGCATGGTGTACACAGGAATGTATTTTGTCTTCAGAAAAGCTGGGTTTGCTTAAAAGGCTGTCTTATGTTACACTGATACTGGCCAACGAAGGCATTGTGTTAAAAACCCCATAAAAACCCAACACCCACCCATGACTTTCAGGTAAATCACGTAGTAAATCCAAAGTACTTTCCAGACTGCTTTTGACTACTTAAGCGACTCAGAGTCATTAAAGTCATTAAAATATTTTGCATAAAAATCAGTACAAGGTTGAAATGCCAAGTGTGAAAATGCTATTATACCTATCTAAAGACAAATAGTTCTGAATAAGAGTGGGGGGAAAGACCTTTAAAATTGGTTTTGCTCTGATGATGAGCCAAGCAACGCTACACGGATTTTAGACGGCAATCTTTCATATCTGTTTTCTAGGTTGATAGAAATGCAGAAAAGTATTTTTCTCCATGTTTATTTCCATATGTGTCTATGTATAGGTTTAAAGCTGAAAAGTGTGAATATGCAGTATTATCTGTTAAGAGGTTTTTAGGTATAGAGGAGAGAGAGGGATTGAAACATTTGTTTTAAATCCATTAAAAATCAGACTGACAATGTTAAGTGTGTTAAAGTAAGTGTTTGTTTTTGCAAGGTGGTTTTTTAAAATTATTTCAGGTTGATGTGCCCTTATTTGAGTCAGGTGTGTAGGTTTATGGGTATTTGAAAAGAATACTCCTTTTATCACTAAACATTCATTTGAGGTTAAATTTAGATTTCTCTGTTTGAAAATTGCTCCATTTTTGTTCCCAATTTTACTTCTCTTAAGTAACTGTGGAGTCAACAATCCAATCCTAGAAGCTGAAATAGGAATCTTGTAGTTAGTTCCCTCTCCTGGATATAATGTTACCAGTACTGAGATAAATGACTCTTGAGGTGCCTTCTGTTCTGAAAGTAATAGGTCTTTACAGAGTGTTTGGTTTATGTCTCTGACTTACACTTAGGGTAGCAGAGCATTAACAGTTTGTTGACGTTTTTACAGTGCTGGGTTTATTATCTAAGAAAGGAGGCCTGAAAGAGAACTAATCTGTCATTCAGTCCGGGTCTAACTCCCATACCTTTTATGGGTCCATTGTGTTATATATACAACCAGGTTAGGAGAAAAGAACTTACTTAAAAGCTTTTGTGTGCATTTTTCAGAATACTGTCTTGACACTGAAACTGCCATGTCACAAAAAAGATATTCTGTAATTATACCTTTAAAAGAAAGTTATGAACTTACTGAGATACACAATACAAAAGCATCTCCGTAGCAGTTCATGTCCTTTGTTCACAGGAATTTTTGAGAGCAGACCCTCTAAGCAGCAATGCAGGAGCTTCTCCTGATGTGTTACTGCTTCACAAGAGGCAGAATCACGTCACTCCCACAGTGCTCTGGATTGTGGATTGAACTCTAACCCTGCAGTGAAGTCAGAAGCACTGAGAGATTCAGTCAGGCTTATTTCATTAATTCAGGAGAGGAGGGTTTATGAGAATATATAATAGGTTTTATGGCTGTTTCCTATTTTTTTTTTTTAGTAGAAGAAACTTGCACAGAAACCGAACTAGTTTTCATTCCATAGAAGTAATTTTAACTGCAGTTGTATTTTGTTTTTAAATTTATTTACATAAGTTTTGTGGTCTGTTAACAAGGTCTATTTTGTATGAAATAACATTTTTTGGTGCTGTTCTAGTTTTCATCAAGTGTTTGGCTTTCTGCTTTGTGCATGATTTAATTTATTATTTCATTATTTTAAGTGTTCTCATACTGTTGAGACCAAATCCACAGTGTGTTTGGGGATTAATGTTTTGGGTTTTTTTGCTTGCATCCAATTTAATACTCATAATATTCATAAACATTTTATTAAAAGTATACACTGGATGAAGTTAGTTTGTCTGAAATTGTTTGAAGTTCTTTTGCAAATATTTGATATTTGCAAAACATTTTTAGGGAAAAATATCTATAAATTCTTATAATATGGGTCTTGTGTAACAGACAAAAATATTGTGCTTCCATTCTCGTGTGTGGTTGGTTATATGTACTTCTGAGTTTCATTCCTGATTATTTGTGTTTGTTGTATACCTTTACCTCCTGCACCTGACTCTGTTAGTACTGTGCAGCACCACCCCAGTGACTGAGCTCAGAAATACTCATGAATCTCTGATCAGTTCTGCTTGGAGAGTTTTAGATTTTTAGAAGTGTCCTGGACTAGCTTTTGTTACCATAGAGTGACACCTACGAGTTAATTTGGTTTTGGTTTCACTGAGTCCAGGATTTTAGCCTTGTATGATTCGGTGATAAGGGGCAGTGTCAGCCCATCCTGAACCTCGAGCTTAGTCGTAGCATGAGACAAGAGTTCTGCTGAATGGGTGGAGACCTTCCTTGTTTGCTGGGAGCCTGTGTGTGATCAAAATGCTCCTTCTCTTCCTGCAGAAGTACACCACAAGTATGGATTTCGTACGGAAATTTGAACGACAGTGCGGCTCCCAGGCCAGCGTGAAACGGTTAAGAGCTCATCCCTCTTACCACAGCTTTAACAATAAATGGAATTTGCCTGTATATTTTCAAATAAGGTTGGCGTGCATTTTTTTGTTCAGTCTTTCAAAAGTAGAGGTTAGTCACAGCAAGATGATCTGGCTTAAGGTCACATCTCCTTGTTGTTCAAAGTTTCACTTGTCAACAAATCATAGTAGAAATCAAACTAAGAATTGAATTACTAAGTAATTGTTTTATGTATCTTTCAACAATTTAGCAAAAAACACATAGCTACTCTTCAGTATGTACTGTGTTGTTACACCAGATTTGATAAGCTACTCGTAAGATTTTCAGGAACAGATCTAAGTAAGTCTTCAATTCTTGTTTCAAATTCTTTTTCTCCAGTGTCCCTGTATATTGAATGCTACTTGTGCAAATTCGGAGGAATACTTACTATGAGGGAAGAAATCTTTTTTGTAGACATATAGAATTAAAGCCCTTGAGAACTTGCAGCTTTTTCAGATCTAGCCATGTTTCTGATATTGTTTTTGTCTCACAGGCTGTACTCTTTAAAGTGCTGGGTCTTGTAACATTGCCTTCCCAAAGATTGTCCCACTATTCCCTATTCCTGAGGAGCTAAGGAATAACTTCTAGCTTACTTTACCAGCAGGTCTGATGTACCTGTAGTATTACCTTTTATAGACCTTACAGCTAGAAGAGAACAGAGAGACCTAAGAAAGTCCTATTTTAATTCTAGCAATGTTAGAATTTTAATGAGCAAAATAGAATGTAAAGCTGTATTTTTAGAAAGTGTAGTCTACATGTCATTGTAGGGCTGGAGAGCAACCCTCCAGGCAAGGAACAGAACCATTGATGACGTCTCCTGTGTCCCAAGTGTGCTGTGTGTGATTTCTCTTGGTGTTGAAGCCTTCTGAGATCCTCTTAAAAAATAAATAAATAAAAATAGGTAGACTTTCCAAAAGAGGGGGAAGAAAAATTTATGGTTATTTTAAACCTGGATCACCTTTTCACTTTTTAGTGACCTTTTATATTGCACAATGCTGTAATTGGCAATAACACTGCCATAGTCACATTTATACAGTTTCTTTAATCCAGGGTGAATCTACCCTTGTGCTGAAGAATTCCATGCAGGAATCTTATGAGTGGTAGAGTTAGTATTAAGTGACAAGATCATGGGGCTCGGAGCTGGATCTTAGTGTTTTGGTAGTCCATGGTGTTTTGTAAAACAGTAGTCACAGCATCTGATAGATACCCTGGTTTGGTTTTTTGCTTGCACATCTGTTCCTGCAGTTGTGTAGTGAACTGATAAGGATCGTTACTCAATACAAAAAAAAAGTCTGATGTTCAGCTCCAGCCAATTGCCCCAAACCACTTAACTGTACAAATATTCATGCTGGCCCAAGGGAAGGGGTGAGGAATATTCACTACACAGTGGTACACAGACTAGAAGTGTCTGTGGAACTGCAGCCATTATGATCCTTTTAACAGATATGTATCATTAATAGGTCTCTGTGTCTGCCCCTTTAGTTTCAAGTGCAACTTTTCTAGTAGGAGATCAATTGATCAAACTTTGATAATCTTGCTCATAAAATTGAAATGGAGCTTCAGCATATTATTTCTCTTCAAAAATGTTTCCCATTAGGTATTCTGAGCTCTGATTGATTAAAACACTTTTAAAAAACCATTTTCCTTTAATCCAAGACTACTGTAAGTCTAAATAGTGTACTATTTTGAGAAATGGTTGGATAAGAGCAGCTTATTCACCTTTAACCATATTATTACTTTATATTGGAATAATCTGCTAACTTTGGAAGTGTCCATGAAGTCTTTAGGGCATAACTGTGAAAATAATGCAACATGCTAATTATATATATCAGGAAAGCTTTTTCTTGATGTGTGTTAATATCCTTTAAGTCATACAAGATTTTTATTGAACTGTAGTCTCACACTATGGCATTTATAGTTAAGATTGTTGGGTTTCTTTTTTTTTTTTTCAATTACAGAAATTACCCAGAAAAATCAGCCAGTACTAAAACCTTTAGAAATGATCCTTTGAGGAACAGATGGTTGTTCAGGCATTTCTTCTGTAGCAGTGCTGGCACAAAAAGCCCCAGTAACTCCTTCCCGTGTTTCATTCTTTCAGTTATGTCAGTACAACTGATTGTGGAACTGTAACAAACCCCACACTGGGGAAATTATTTCTTAAGTAAGAAGTATTCAGCAGAAATTGTAACTGTTAAAAATCTTACTCTGTTCTCTAATCCTGTTCACCATAAGACTTAAAGACACTGCTCTGTTGATGGAAGCAGTGCATAGGCAGAAAGGAGGTTTTGAAGCTGTTTCAGAAACATGTTTAGTTGCCAGACATTCATCTTAGTCCATTAGGAGTTTGAACAAGAAAAGCTGGGTGAGCCCCTGTTCTGATCTGGAAATGACAGGAGACTGTAAGAGAAGCCCTACAGGTTTGTAATTAGTAAGTTTGATAGAAAGATTTACTGAGTTTCTGTGATGTACATAAAAGCAAAAAAGAGGAAACGAATGACAATATAACTTCCTATAGGGGAGCTTAAAATGATGGAAGTATGGAAAGTATTGGAGGTTTTAATAACTCTTGCTGTTACACCTGAAAAAATTTTGGAGGTGTGATTTTGGTTTGTTTTTTTTTTTTTTTTTCTTTTTTTTGCTTTGAATGGTGAATTTTTAGAAAAGGGTTATTTTTAAATGGGGGAATTTTTAAAAACCAGGTGTCCTGTGAGGAACTATTGATTTTTATTAGGTACAGAATTGTTTGCAAAATCTTATGCTACTGCTCATTAACAAACATGTTGAAAGCTAGAGCTCCTGTATCACATGACGTATCTGAAGGTTAAAGCAAGTATGTGTCAATTTGTTTGCTTTTAGTTTAAAAACAGTAGCAAAACAAAAAACTTCCCTCCTCGAAGCTGAGGACTTGTCACTCTGTGAGCTATCATTTTGGTAATGTTTGCAACCATGACTTTTATAATTTCCCAAAGCATAAGCTTTTTATGTGTCTGTAGAATGTCAAAGGTTCTCTTTCAAGTGTTTGAATGCTGGTGTGGTTTATATTCCAATATAAGTTGGGCAAAAATAACCCCAGATTTAAAATCTGTGTGTATCCATTGATAGCACATTGAAATAATACTAAAGTATTATTGAATACTAAAGTATTACTGAAAAATGTTTAGGCATCAATTTAAGCAACTGTTGCATTGTAATATTCAAAATTTTTCTTTCTCTCAGATTCAGAGAAGTCGCAGGGGCCTTAGAAGAAGCACTTTCAGATACGCTAGAGGAAGCACCAGGTAAACTTTTATTGCAAAAAACATTTATTGTAAAGGAATCAGTTGTATAAGTAGCAGTGATTACTCTGTCTCTTGAGTATTCAGTAACATGCATCCCGTGGTTCACATGAGCTTTCTGATTTCTGATTAACTTGATCAAACAGTATAAAACATGACTATAGAGATGGCAATGTGAGAGTTCTGTTCAGTGATCACTTTGCTTACTAAAAACCCCCTCTTTAGCAGCAGTCATTAACATACTGACAGAACCATCCCCTCAGTGCAAGAAGGAGTTAAGTTAGCATTTGACATCCTCTAAGTGTCAACGAAAAGGCTGTGCTGTGTTGTTGGAGCATATTTTTCTTAATTGTTGTAGCACTATGTGGAGGTGAAAATGCTAGAGGCTGTCTGTTGGCAGCAGTTAGGCTTGCTGTCATTCATAGTGTTGGTGTCTGCTCCAAAAACATACACTGATTTATGAGGAGATGAGGAGGTATGCACAGGAAGAATGGGAACAAGAGTGGAAGGGTATAACCTGGTATATGCATTAGAAGCATATTGTAATTGTATTAGAAGAACTAACTTCAGCTGACAGGGTGAGTACTTATGAAGAAGGTAGCTAAGAGCCATATAAATGTCTGTATGTGTGTATACACATGTGCTCTCTGAAGAAAACAAGGAGAAAAAAATCCTAATGGAGACAAAATACATAAATCTTACCACTTCAAGGCATAGGCCTGAAACTTGCAGACACATTCCTTGTCTTTCTAATTGTATTCTCTAAAACGTGACTGTGTGAACTGCTTTAAAAGTACTGTGTTTAAATATAGATATTTGTACAGTGTTTAAAACAAATATTTATAGCAAATATCTCATATAACTGGGAGAGGAGCAATAGTTTAGTGCTAAGGGAGTAGTATGTTATGGCTGGCAGGCATATTTAATGTAACTTCAAAAGACTGCCAAAATTATTTTGGAAATGTTATTTCCTGAGGTGGATTATTTGGCCAAGCTGTTTCTGTCTTTATTGCAGGCAAATTCTCATTTCTTGCTTTTGCCTGCACAGCTACAGCAAGACTTAGTGGAATGTGAAATCTAAAGCACTGAGAAGATAGTATTTTAAGAGTTTGTTTCAGGCAATGCTTAATACATTTCTATCTTTTTGGAACACTTTGTTTTTTTTAATCTCCGGCAATGCAGTTACACTGATGTTGCATCTTTTAAAAATGTGCTTAGGAACTTGACCTTTGTTGCCTCATCATTTCTAGCTGGGAGCTCATTCTGTCTCTTGGCCACTCACATGGTCTGGACGAGTCTTCTGAAGTGCTGGTCAGATCAGATGTTTTTACCGCTTTTAGCGCACCGCCTGTGGAAACTCAGCCTGCAGATCTTGGCACGCTACTCTGTGTTCATCGGTGAGGTGAGAGCAGCCTGCTTGTGGGCTTGATGATGGGGCATGTCCATCAAAAACAGACTTTTTGAAGCAAAGTGTATGACCTCTTTTTAAGAGTTTTTTGGGAACTTAATGGTTTTTAACCTTCACCCAGTTCACAAGTTTGGTTTACAAAAAGTATCACTGCAAAATAAGTGATTAGTCACAAATACTAATACTGTTGCAGTGCTACTGTCTGGTGGTTGTCAAAGCTGTACTTCATACTGCTTAATGCTGCCTCTGCCACTGAGACAAGAAGCCAAAGTCTTAGTTTTCTTCTGTTTGTGTGTTGTTGATAGAGTGAATGAGGTTGTGAAACAGAGCCAGGTGAAAAATAACCCTTCAAATAAGAAGGAATAATATAACTTGGATCAGTTGTTTAGTACTGAGAATGTAAAACTTCGGTTTTACCGAAGCTACCTGGGCAACTGACTCAGCATCAAAGATCACTCTTCTGAGCAGAGAAATTGTGCTTTGCTCTTGTGCTGCCTGCTCCCAGCCATACACGTGAGCCTCTGTTTCTTGTGCCATGGAGAGACAGCACAATAGAATAATTGGAATTTGAAGAGATTCCTGGAAGTAATCTGGTCCACATGTCTTGCTCAAAACAGGACCAGCTTAGATGAGGTTGTTCAGAGGCTCTTGCAGTTGAATTTTGAGTATATCCAAAGATGGTGGTTGCAGTCTTTCCAGGGAACCCTGGTCCAATGACTGATTGCTTTTTCCTCCTATTTGAATTTCTCTTGCTACAGTACATAGCCATTGCCTCTTACTCTGTCACTGTACCTCAAGGAAAAATGTGACTCCATCTTCTCTGTACATGCCCCTTCAGTAGTTGAAGACAGCAGTAAGATCTCCATTTATAATTTCTTTTGCGACTCAGTGACTTAGTTCTCTCAGCTAAATTACCTCGTGAAAAGTACTGATAAGTACCAGAGTTAAAAGTAGTCAAGGGAAGCACTTGCCTGACAGCAGAGAGCTTGAGGAGGTGGAGAAAGGAGTTGTTTGACAGCCAGACCAGACTGCCCTCTACTAACCTTAGTGACATATTTGTTCCAAATCGTCCAACTTTGTAGTGCACTCAAATTTTTTTTAACATTTATTTAAAATATATTAAGATCTATTTAATTTAGGAATGGTAATATCCCTTGAAAGTGTGGCATTCTTAATGCTAAGAGCATAGAAATCCTTTGTATACTGTTTCAGTTTGTCCAACTTTAACTGCCTTCACTATTGCTATAGTTCACGTTTCAATTTGATGTTTCAGGTTTCTGCAAGGCCCATTTCCAGTGAGAATACAAAGGAAAGCAAAAAACCTGTGCCAGTTGGTAGAAAGGAATCTTCTTTAAGTCTCAACCCCAGTGAGGACCAAGGGAATGGATCTTCTCCAGAAAGTCTGCCATTGTCTTCTATATCTAGTACTCAGCTGATATATGTTGCTGCAGATCTGGACAAACTCCAGGATCGGGTTTGTGCTTTTGACTTTACTTAGAAAGAGTCTTCATTTATGTTTTTGGCATCTTGTAAGGGGATTAGATTGTTTAAAATAACATACCATAATTTTTTTGTAATCTTAAATGCTAAAACTTGGGGTGTCTGATACCTGAAATACGGGTCCTACTCTGTGCTTATTTGAAATGGCAGATTACGGGGAAACCACTTCAGGTATTTAACTTTTTTTTATTGGTAGCTGCTGGACTTAACCCCTAAAATAATATGTTTCTGCAGTTTTTTGGTGTGAAGTGTCACTCTGCTGATCTTACCTTTTCTAGTAAAGTCTCTGTTGCAGCTTGGAGTGTGGTGCAACATTCAGCTTTAATACTATCTTCTCTTTTAAATGTTTGCTGGTTTTAGTCTTGGAGGTTGGAAAAGGTTTTATGATTATGATTATACTTGATTAATGATCCAGAATCTTGAGGAGAGATGTATGGTGTTAATTTTCTTCCAGTAGGGATGATTCCTGTGTATTTATTTTCAGTAAGGCTGAAATTTCTGTGATTTGTGAAGTTGTAAACTGCAAGTGGATTTTGTTAGTTCTAAATTATTTCCTGTGAGTACAATAGTAAGGTAGAGGATTTAGTGTGTAGGCTTAAATTCCTGTGCATATTGTAAATTTCTAGTACTGATTTACCAGAAATGCAGTAAAACCATGGAAACTGAAGGTGTCTTGTGATGCGCTTCAAACCTGCAGGATGTAGGAAAAGTAATTAAAATGTTTATAACGTGACTATATCTGTCTCGGTCTTGGGTTGTTTTTTCCAGATTCCTGACATCTTAGACATGATTAAACCAAAGCTTGAAATGATTGGCTTCAAGAATATATCTTGCATTGCAGGTAAAGCTGAGAGGCTCCTTCCCCTTTCTCTCAAATTCCCTCTGCCTAACAAATGAAATCAACTTTTACAGTTTCATTATTTAGGATGAAAATACTTAATGAAACTTGCCTTCTGTTTAAATTGTTAAATAGAACCAATCTTGAACAGACATGTTGAGTCTGGAAAATGTTCAATGATTAAAATTGAGTGAGTCTAAAGTGCTTTTAGGATTTTTCTCCAGAAAGTGGGGACATTATCCTAGGAGATTCATATAATATCTTTAACCTCCCACTTTTGAAAGAACTGGGGAAGAAGACATAAGAAGAGGGTTTCCATTATCCAGTTGAAATTAAAATATTTTTCTGAAACGACTGTTCTCTCTCAGGCCTGATGAATCATGTGATGCAGAGGGTTATCAGAGTATCATAGTTAAATACCTTAACTTCAGAGGGTAGAAGTGATTCAGTATTTTAGCCTCCTTTTTTTTTTCTAGGTTTTTGGTTTGGTTTTGTTTTGGGTTGGTTTGGTTTTTGGGTTGCTTTCTTTGGTTCGTTTGTTTGGTTTCTTTCATCTGATGATTCTTTATGTGAAATATGGAGTTTGTTTTTAATTTAATAATTAAATCTAGGCATGTAGCATGAGTGAACTAGTTCCTGTCTGCAAGCATAGCCAGAAGTTCTGCATCATGAATTCCACTTAAATCTCTAAATCAGAACTACTGGTAGATGTCCAAGTCTGTCAGAGATGTAGGAGCTTGTACGCATCCCCTGCTCAGTAGATGGTCTATTGCCAATCACGACTTTGAGTTGAACATATTCCAGTCATTCCATAGGGAATTTAGAGAGAGTTTCACTGTTTCTTTGGAAGGCCAGAGCCTTTTGATTCAAGCCCTTGCTTCATTGGTAATACTGGAAAAACTCTGAACCTGGAGAATGTTACTTTATTCCTCTTGTCTTTGCTTCCCTGTCTCTGTGTTTCTGCCTGAGGAGTGGTTGGCATTACTGGCAGTGTTTTATAAATGGCTGGTGTGTATTTATTTGGTAAGCATATCCTGTACTTGACACCAGACAGTGAGTGAGATTGGGAGGATGAGGGGATTCACATAACTTGTGTGTGATTGGGCAGGGTAGCTCAGTTTAAATTTCAGCATTTTTACTTTAATAGGAGCCTTGGAAGATTCCAAGACTTCTCTATCAGCCTGTGTGCCAACATTGAATAACAGAATTATCCAGGATCTCACTGAGTCCTCCTTTGCATACCTGAAGAGTGCACTGGAAGTTCCAAGATTATACAGGAGAACCAACAAGGTCAGTGCTGCTTGCAAATGACAAATCTCAGAAAGGCCTGTGCTGAGATTGTTAGGAGTTCTTCAGGCCTGTCCATATCTGCTTTACTGAGCCCATGGCAGTGTCTTCAATTTAGTGAAGTAAAGTACAAAGCTGTAGGTATTTTAACCAAGGTGTAATAGTCTGTTTTGGGCACTGAGTCTGCTCAGCTTTCTCTGGAATTGGCATGAGCAGAAAGAGCATTTAGGATCATACCCTGGTAATAGGAATGGCTGGCACATGCATCTCTGAAAAAGCTGTGGTCATTTTGAACCTTGTTCTATATTATATCATGCTGTAGAACACTACTGAATAATTTTGTGGTGGTGCCTTTCCTATGTATAATGATCACTTCACTGACTTGTCCTAAATGGTTTATGTATCTCTTTGCTTAGGTACAGCCTTAGCATTTTGTATATGTGCTAGAATTGGGTGTTAATACTTCTAGTAAGTAAATGACTGGTTCTTTCTTCCCTGACTTGTTTCCCTGTCATCTACCAGGAGGTGCCAACTAAAGCTTCACCTTATGTTGACAGTGCTCTTAAGCCCTTCCACCGACTGCAGAATGACTACAGAGATACCTTGAAGCAGCCCATGATTCATCAGTGGCTGGAAGGTGCTCTCTCTGAAAGCACACAAAAGTAAGAGAACCATACAGAACATTGTTTGCTGTAGTTAAAAACCCCAGTGTCCATTGAACAGGCACAGGAAAAAACCAAAACGCTATTAATTAACACAATTGTAAGAAAGCCAAAATATAGCACTCTTTAGGTGGGATATATTTCCTTGGATTTACTCTGGTGTTGCGTATTCAGCAGATGAAAAGCTGGGCAGGGAATCCAAAGACCTGGCTCCTGCTCAGAGCTGTGGAAACCATGACGTGGTGGATAGGGCATTGGAAAAACTGGTTAGCTCTGGGAATGCAACAGTGAACTAAAGATTTACGTTCTGTTTCAGAACTGAATTCATGTAAGACCTTAACCTCATGTTATTTTCAATGAACATTGGTTGAATTCTCAAGACACTTGAGTTCTACTGTCCTTTGAGTTTTTTAATGTATGTAATGATTATCCAACTTTTTAGTGGTTTAAAAAAAAAAAAACAACTTTGGACTTTTTAAACTGTTAAAGAGCTAATTGTTCACAGTTTTAATAAGGCAGTCATAAAGCAACACTTTCTTTAGTAGATCTTCTGTTTCCTAGTTAGCATCTTGAGGGCTTTTGAACATGAATAGTCATATGCATTAAGTTCCTTAATGGATTTTGTTTCCATTTGTCTAGCTGTATTTTACATTCTTACTGCTGTATTTTAAATTCCTGCTGAGCAGGGATGTTGCATTCTGTGAGCTCTGCCAGTAAAGCATGTAACATGAGACAGCAAGACTTGCTTTTGTTTGAAAGTTCTGCCACAGAATTTCACAGGATACCCCTTACTTCTTGCGTTGTGGACAATTTTCTCTGTGCTAGCTGTAATTTTTTTATATGTCTAGCCTTGCCTATAACTAAAGAGTCACCATAGCCTATTTTGATGGCTTTTTTTTTCTTTTCCCATCTTTATAGTTTTGCTTTGTTGGGGGTTTTTTTTTGACCTTTCTAGTCAGAGATGACAGTATCAGAAGAATCCATGTAGGTTGAAGTATAATGTGTGATTTCTGTCTGTCCTGATATGGTTTTCCTAATAGTTCTTAGCATATTATATTGTCCGTTGACTGCTTCTGAGCATGGATTGGTTTTTTTCTGAGATTTAGCCACATAATACTACTGAGGTTTTAAACCATAGTCAGAAGACAAGTTCTTTCTTGCTCTTTGCCTCCTTGTGCCTCCCTAGTCTTCCATTTCTGGTACCTCTCAGGTATTTATTAATGTGCACTTTTTTTGTTGTTATTCAGAATAGACTTAAAATTGTAAGACAATTTTACACATTCACTAACTGTTCTTAAAATTTTTCTTAAGTATTTTGGACAGGGCTATGCTTAGGTTGGTCTAGACTGCACTGGTCACTTTCATTTTGCACAAAACCTCTTTTTTCAAGCTTGGTGTCTCTTAACCATTTATTAGTGCATAAAAAGAAGCTTATTGTTAACCCACAGCATTTGTTAAGTAACATTGCTGAAGAACTGCAGAGATTCCTGGAATCTCAAGTCACAAGAGCTAAAATATCTTAGAATGAATTCTTGTCTGTCTCTCTACGTCTCTGTCTGGTTAGTCTTGCTTTTAAAGCTTCAGTGAATCTGGTGACACCACGCAAAGTAGCTGTTACATAGTTCCTTGGACCCAACCAGAGCTTTTCCCCCCCCCAAAAAGCAGTTCTTCACTTTCCATGTTAACATTACCAAAACTGAATTAAATTCTAGGTTAAACACAGTGGCAGTGCTTAAACACCTGTAAGACTGACAAGTTCATTTCTTAAGGAATTTTCTTTTGAATTCTGTTTTCCTGGTTTGTTGCTACTATGTATATTAGTTTGTTTTAAAATATCTATCCTCACTGACAAGAGACAAGTCAAAGAAACTTGAGAATACAGATGCAAGTAATTAATTTCCTGCAGTGACAATACATTCTTGCATCCAAATGAAAAAAGAGAAAAGAGCATACACTAGTTAAGAATCACTGGAGGCTAAATTTGCTTAAATGGCAGAAGGACTTGGGAGTACAGCAGAAGTAGGAATTAATCACAAGTGAGTGGGACAAGGAAATACCAAGATATGAAAAGAGAACACGACTGACTGTCATTGGAATACTTTTGCTTTTCATGGAATGGTATCGTGAAACAAGTTTCCATGGCACTGGCAAGCACTTTTTTTTTAGCTATCCCTATCTGATTATCCTTTAAAAGAGCTTGTCTGCTTTCTGTTGCCTCCTTGTTTAAAAGTAATCATCAGGAAGATTCTTTAACTTTTTTAATTCTTACAGTCATAGTTTTCATAGAGGGGCTCTTTGAAAGTTAGAGATTTTATAGCAAATTACAGAATAGCTCAATCTGGTAACTTCTCTTAGGATCTTTTAATTTCCCACTGTTGCTCTGTTTTCTCTTCTTGTTCTTAACTCACTGTCCTAGGCATCTGTTAATTTGTATGACATGCCCTTACCACTTAGGCATGGGATTTCAGTCCTTAGGGCTTCTTGAACTTTCATTGAGCAGTTGATGTGTGTACTTTGTTTGATTCTATGCTTTCTTTAATGTGGATCCTACTGTGTGGGCAGTGATGTTTTATTTTATCAATATCATTTCTAATTTAGGATTAGTATTCTTCTGACTTTTCTTGCCAGCTTCTTGAGACTCCTGTTTAAATCAGTTTCTTCATTGTAGAAAGAGGCATTTCTGACTGATGTGCACATGTGTGCTCTCATACACAGTTTTATAACTTACCTAAGAATATGTGAGTTTTGGTCTGTCAGGCTGTTATTCTTGTCCTGTTTGTAAAAGCAGTTTTATTCAGTATTCTATTGATTGTAGAGGGGCTGATTTTGACTGTTTAAAATTGAGCAGTTGCATTCCTTGGTCACTATTGAGTACAAACATCTTGAACAAGTCAAAAATGTTGTGATGAGGAGTCTTCAAGACTGAATAGTAATCTTCAGATTAACCTCTGGAACTAATAATGGAAATACTGATGAATTGATAATGATAATAAGTAGCTTCTTTTCAAGGAAAGCCATTCCTTCTGGCACTGGTCAGCAGGGCCAGTGATGTACTTCTGTGTATAAAGTAGGCTGTTCTGTAAAGTGGAATTTTTTCTTTCTCATTAACCTTCCTTAATTTAGGTATTATGAAACTGTATCTGATGTGCTCAGTTCTGTTAAGAAAATGGAAGAGAGTCTAAAAAGGTTGAAGCAAGCCAGAAGAACTACAACTTCAAATCCTGTTGGTACAAATGGGGGCATGAGTGATGATAACAAAATCCGACTGCAGCTGGCCCTAGACGTTGAGTATTTTGGTGAACAAGTAAGTTATGAGAAACGAGTTTTTTTATTATTAATGGTTTTGGAAGGGAGGTGGAAGAGGAAAGGGAACCTTGATTTTGGTCTTGAAAGCTTTGTTGGTGTGGGTTTGGGGTTTGCGTTTTTGTTTTGTGTTTTCGCCTTTATATAAAGGAGATTATTTGAGACCTTGGTGACTGTAGATACCACTTTACATGCTTTCCTGTCCTTTCTTATACAAATGCAAAGCTTGTATTTCTTACTACTCAAAATTCAAGTACTGCTTAGTGCTTGGAAGCACTAAGAAGAAACACTGTGTTTACAGACCAGAGAGCAGGGACCTGAATTAGGTCTGATAGAAACTTCTTTATGGCCCTGCTTTTGTGTGCCTTCGGTTGGGGTGTTTCCAGCCTTGACTTTCTGCATGGTCAGGGTCTGTTCCCAAGAGCTGTGAGGATGTCAGCCTGATTTGTTGTGCTGTAAGTGCTTTTCAGTGCCAAATATGAAATTTTAAATAGGAAAACATAAAAGAAGAAAATGTATGCAGTAGCTACATTAAAATGTATAAGCATACTGTTTTGTACTCCTTTATTTCTGAAAATCGTATCTAGATATAAACAAAGTTTCAACTAAGAGTTCATAATATTAGTTGCCAAGGAGCTGTCATCAATCTTGTTTATGAGCAGATGCTGTTGATGCATTATAACAGGTAGATTAAGTTTGCTTGTGTGTGAGCAGATGCTTTTCTCAGATACGAGACTAATCACAAAGAAGATTTAGGTGGAACTCTGGAAATCTTAATAACAAGAACTATTATTTGTCAGTTTTTGCCTGGGGTTGAGCTTTTGTTTTTCTTTTCCATCACTGCAGTGTGAATTTAAGCTGAACTGGGACAGATTATTCATAATCATTTAGGAGATGTTTTGGTACATGTGACTTTTACAAAGAGTTCCAGCAGCAAACACCTTTTCAGAGTCACTTCATTACGGTTTTAGTTAGATCCAGATTTTTCTGCTTCACTGCACTCTTAGTTTTTTCATGGCCATATTTTTCTTGTTGTCAGAGCAATAGATTTCCTGGCTAAGAAAATACTTGCTGCAACCTCTGTAGTTGTAGAGTCATTTTTGTCTTCCAGGAAGTTCAAGGCTAGAACCATAGGCTCTTGCAGCCTATTGAAATGGTTTCACTGTTGTGCTGTTGGCTGTTCATGGATGTATTCATATTGATCTTTAAAGTATTGCCCAGAAACCTCATTTGGAGTTTGAAAAAAAAAAAAAAAATTAGTTGCTATCAATGCATTTAAACCAACTACAGCCAAGTTTTTCTCTTTCTGACTGCTTCGCTGGAAAACTTCCAGCTGGCTTTAGTTACAAGTTGCCTACAAGATGGTGAAATATTTCTCTGCAAGACACTACTACTCTGCAAGAGACTTAACTGAGCAAAGTTGGATGCAAATTTTTTATAGTTTGCAGTATATGCAGTTGGGTTTTTTACTGCACGTCAGATGCAGGATAAAACATAGGCTTCACTACATGTTTGAAGTGGAATAATTAGTGATTTTTGATGTTTTAAAGAAAATTAATGGGTTTTCTGTATCTTTTTAGGTACAAAAGATGGGACTGGAAACAAGCAGCATAAAAAGCTTTTCAGCCCTTGCAGAGCTGGTTCTAACTGCCAAGGATCAGGCCACAACGGAACCATCCTAGATATTTTTGAAAGCATGTGATTGAAGATAAACAATGTCCCTAAAAGAAAGAGAGACAACTCTTCTTTGTTTTACCAAATAAAGAGCAATGAAGTGCTTCCTAATGTATCTTGAGCAACAAATCAGTGTATATTCTGCCTCGATAAACTTGTTTCACCAAAAGATGGAGAATTTATCATAGTTATCCATTATATGGAAAGCAAGCAAAGTTCTAAACTTTCTACTCTAGAAAAAAAGTAGAGGAAAATGTTTTTCTTATTTTTGTTGTACAACTTGAAATGTACAAGAATGAAGTTATATGTTGAAAATAATATGTAATAAATTGTCTTCCTAACTTTTGATGTCCCATATGTTTTTCAATCAAATGTATTGATTGATGGCTGTCTTACAACCCGCCCCAGAGGCAAAGTAACTGAGGTTCTTGTTAACAGAACTTTTGATTAGAGTGAAAGGACACTGAATGACCAGTGTTTTGATATATCTATATATATCAGATTATTTATGTTATTTTAGAACAGTTTGGTTGCAATGGAAAAGACGTATGTAGCTGTTTTGGTTATTGTCTATAAAAATAGAACAATACGAAAGTATAAAGATATCACTTAGGAAAATATACCGGGAAAAGAAAGAAAGTATATGAGTACATAGGGGAGAGGAAAGATATCACCACACACAGCTCCAGCAACAAGATCACAACATTGTTGCAATTCCAGATGTTTGTTGGTCAAAGTGATGGCTGCAGTGTTGATCCATGGGGGTGGGGGAAGTCCACGAAACAAAGAGTTCAATGAGTTCATATATGTTTAGGTTCACGTGGGAATGCCCACTGGAGACGGGTTGATCAATAGTTAACTCATGTAAGCACGAGTTAACTGTTAAGAGTCAGCAAATGTTAATCACAAGCCTTAGAAACAAGATGTGCCTTAGCCGTGTTAAGGTAAGAGAAACACGATGCACCTTGTCAAGATAAGAGGAACAGAACCTGTTTGAAACGAGCGCAGAAACCGCTGAATCAGCCAAGGAAGAACTGCGCATGCTCCAGAAAGAAAGGTGAAAAGTGCATGGTGACGAAGACTACTAACCTTCATCAGAAGGACCCCCGAGGAAGAAGAGGAGCCTTCCTCAGTGTGACCAGGGTACACAGTTGTCTTGGGGTGGCAGCCAAACCGGAACAACAGTGCATGCGTGGCACGTAGGCTAATGATGTTAATGACTTCCAAGAAGTAATTTGTATTAACCACTCCTATCCCAAGGAATGTGATGAATATTCATACTGTGCTGTATGGAATGCTCTGTGTGTGTGTTAGGAGGAGCGATCCCCCACGCACCTGGCACTGAATAAAGCAAATACCCGCTTCTCTGACTCTGTCTCTGAAGTGTCTCTAGGCTTGGTTTGGAGCGATTCAGTACCTCCCCTTGAGAGAAGTTCTACACTGTCTGATGTAACACTGTGGATCGCGTCAGTCCTCCAGTGGAAGGTCCCAGAAATGAGTCTGGGGGCACATCAGGGTTGTTGGTGGTCACAGATGCCACCTGTCCCATAACTTAGGGTGATTTTGAACAGTGATATTGGGTAGAACACTTGCTTCCTTTCCCACAGTTTGCCAGAGTTTTTTGTCTGGATGCATTAACTAGGATGTGCTAACCACATCTCACCTGTGCCAGGTCTGGAATCGGCACCTTCCTGTCACAGATTCCTGCCTTCTGTGCTTCTCTCAAGTTGCCACTGTGGTAGCTGTTCTTATGGCAAGTTCCATCTGTGGGCTTGACAGTGTTTGAAACAGGCAACTGTGCGCCTTAACTCTGGAATAAAGTACTCGCAGAGAGAGGATTCTGCTGTTTCTCATTACTGCTTTGCACTTACCCGCCTTCCCTCACCATGGGATATGGTTAGCTCTTGTTTGGGTTTTGAATTTTCATTTAAACTGATTCAGTTTTTTCACAGACCAGGTTGGCGTGAGGTGCTGTGTGACAAAAGCTCTTAAAGCACTTTAAATTTTGAAAATAATTTCTAATGTAAGTATCTAACTTAGAGGTTATTACATTCAGACTACCTGTTTTCTATTGCTATCACTGGCTCTGCAGCTTCTGTGCCAGAGCGTGAGGTGTAGCGATCTCTAAAAAGTGTCTCCAAAGCGAGCTGCTCAGCAGGATCCAGCTACACACACACTCACCCACGCATGCACAAACGCATGGGTAGCTTCAGTAACACTGCTCAATGGCAAAGAGGCAGGAAGGGTCTTTGCACAGAATTCCACAGGAGCAGTTCATTGCTCCTACACTGTGGAGGGTTCCAGAGGCAAAGGCAAGAACGATGCAAAGCTCAGGTTTAAGTACGGGAGTGGAGCAAGCGCCAGAAACCAATGATCTGAGGGCATGGGGGCGGTACAAAGGCAGGACTAGGGAATGGGGTCCAATGGGAGAGCTCTGGGCGAGTGGCGAGGGGCAGAGGCCAATGGGGGAACCTGGAGTGGAGAACTTTTGTGGCATGGAACGTATAAGGTAGCAAGAGGGCAGAGCGGCCAACAGCCAACCCGGGCAGCAGAACTGGGGTAGATTACCATAACAGAAGGAAGCGTTCTGCGACAGGCTTCTTTTGTCACCGTGACCGGACTTAAGTCTCTGGTACCAGGGACTGTCTTACCGAGAGCACTCTCTGTCCCTTCTACCACAGGCTAACCGGCCACCACAGTTTTCCTTCAAATTAAAACTTGATTCACTATCTAGAATTTATTCAGAGCTGGCATATTTCTGACTTGTATTATATTATCTATTAGAACTCGCTTGAACACATGTAGAATTTTTGTAACCTAGTTACATCAGTACAAGGTGCATCTTTATATAGCAGGAAATTTGAAAGTGTTACTAGGGTTTAAAATGGTAGAAGGATTAACAAAGACCTTTCTTGAACCTAGAGTGATCTGCCTATTGATGCTTCTCTTTCATATGTGAAGGATAGGCAACATAGTCTGGGCACAGTAGGAGGTGAATTTAAGGCTTTAAAGTCAGAGAATGCCCTGGTATTGTTTTGTTGTTCTGATTTTTTTTTTTTTTTTTTACCTTGTGAAAATTTAACACTGGAAATTCTAGTTCCTGATTATTAATTAAAAATACCTATTTCTTCCTAAAATATTTAGAGACCTTGGGGCTCAACGCCCAGATGATGTAAATTTTCCAAATATTTAGAGATAGGAGGTTTGTAGCACATGGCTGTTGTGTAGCATTGAAGTTGTAGTGAGCAAACCTTTCACAGCCTGAGGGCCTTCAATCCTCACTGTTGGAAACTGATGGTGTTTTAGTTGAGAAGACACAACCATGTGATCATGGTGCTTTTGAAGCAATTAGGATAGGTGGCTGTTGTGACTTTTCTAAAATTAATTTTTTGAAGGGAGGCAGTGATGAAAGTCCTGCTGCTTAAAATTATGTGGTGGTGCTTGGATTCAATCTTGAGTAATGGAGAGCAGGATTTGGATTTTCTAATTTGCTTAGCTTCTCTCTGTTCATGGCACATTCACAATCGAGGGAACATCCAAATTTATTGCTGAAGAAAGAAACAGCAAAGTGAACCAATGTAGTGTTGTATTTCCCCACTGCTTTTCTTATTAAATTGTCTGCCTTTCCCACATTGTCCCCTCTTTCCCTGCTCCTAGTCCTGGCCACACCCTCAGGTTCTCCCTATTGGTACCAGTACCCCAACTCCGCCCATGCTCCGCCCCTGCACCCTGAGATGATTCGTCCATGTGCTCTCTCCGCCCCCCCCTTTGTCCCCAGATAAGACCCCAAGCTCCCTGACCTCCTGTCTCTCTCTCTGCCTCCGGGAACTGGCTTGTCATCATGTAATAAAAGCTTCTCTGAGATCCACATGGAGGGACCCGTCTGCCTCCTTTATCGTCACCATGTGGTGGAGCCCAGCTAGCCGGAGCAGGAGTGCAGGGCTGCCCGAAAGGGCTGCAGGGGAGCGGAACAGCCGTTCTCCCCAAAGCAGCCCCGCTGCTCTCTCTGGGAAGGCCGCAGCTTGCTAAACCAGTGCAAGAACTAACCCACTGCAACAAACCAACTTGTCAGATGACAGATCTGTTTGTCTCCTTCAGGCACGTGGAAATTCTCAGCCTTAGGCACACACTACAGAATGGATGTAACTCTTACTGCTTATGAACAAGAAGTTTGTGTTGTTGTAGTGCTAGGTTTAGCTTAGCAAGCTGCAGCTTTCCCTGAGATCTCAGCGGAGCTGCTTAGGGCAGTACAACCACTGTCGCCCTCCCGTAGTCCATTTTGGATGGCTCTGCAGTTTTGCTCCAGCACCTATCAGCTTTACAACACAGTGGCAGCGAAGGAGGCGAGAAGGGTCTCCCCATGAGGGTTTTAGAGGATCTTTAATCTTACATCTTGTCCCAGCGATCCCCAGAGGCAGAGAGACCCCGTGATCCGGGCGCAGGGGCTTTTCCTCAGGGGCTATGGGGTGGTACATGGGCAGAGTTGGGGTACAGGAACCAACAAGGAGGACCCGAGGGAGTGGCCAGGACTAGGGGCAGGGGACAGTGGGGGGGAACAATGTGAAAGGCATTTAATAAATGAATCAATGGGAAATACAACACCACATTGCGTATGTATTATATTTTTCCAGGCTTCTAATAAATGAGTCAGGAGTAGACACATCTTGTTGTAGATATTGTTGTTTTCAGCAATGTTTTCTTGTTATAAAATGGATGTGTAAGTTGTAGCCTGAGATTGTAGTATCTGTGCAACTGCTCATTTCGGCAGGTGTGCATCACTATACAATCACATTTCTATAACAGCTGTCACCAAAGTAACAGGTTCTGAGATCTGTGCACATTAGTGATTAAACAGTTTTGTTTGTATCCTCCAAAACTGGGGAAAAGGATGTAGTCTGTGTAGCAAACCAAAAAGGCATGGAGAGATTACTTGCCCTTGAGTTGCAAGTGATTTTCCACATCTTCCTGCAATAACAATGCTTTCTACTTGTCTTCATCAAATTTCTGAGGATAGAAGCTGAATTCTGTTCTTTTCCATTGAAGACCAGCTTTAATTTCAGGGCAGGAAGTAACATTGTATAGAAAATCAAAATTACTGAATGGTCCTATGATTGCTTTAAATGTCTATATCACTAGTTCTATGTCAGTTCCCCATCTTTTATCTTTGCTCACTTGAATAGGATTTAATCTTCTTTCAGTGGAGTAAGACATCAATTATGAATTTGTGTGATACCCCTGGTGAAAGAAATGTGTGAATTAA
This sequence comes from Coloeus monedula, assembly GCF_965178545.1. Taxonomy (NCBI): domain Eukaryota; kingdom Metazoa; phylum Chordata; class Aves; order Passeriformes; family Corvidae; genus Coloeus; species Coloeus monedula. The sequence continues at coordinate 45,559,102 of NC_138782.1, read as the reverse complement.
CTTTGGTAAAATGAATTTTAGCATTTTCAAACACTGGATCAGTAACGAGCAGAGGATCTACCACGTAAGTGTGTTCCAATGGAGATGTCTTCTGCTACTAATCCTATTTCTTCTATTCCTTAGGTAATTTTTAAAATGCATTTCACTTCATAACAGTAATGCAGTTTTGATTTTGTGCCTTTTTCTTCTTCCATTCTAGGACCTTTAGAAAACTTGCTATGCTTTTCTAATCTTGGAAGGAATTCAGCTGGAAGAGGTTTTGTACAATATCGAGGAGGGAAAGAGCAGTGTCATGTTCTCCTCTTGAGTTCTCACTTGGTAGGTTATACCAGAAGTGGACTAGACTGTTCTAACCTCATCATCTAAAGATAACTAGCAGTATTTGGCTGGACTGCTTGAGGAATATTTACTCTCCTTGTTTCATCAACTGTTGTATTTTCAACGTTGAACTGGAGGGATGAGGAAGCAAACTGCATAGACTTTTAAAAATTTTTTGGTGTTTAAACTGTCAGTAAATTGTCAGCTATGCTCAGGGATGAACTGTGCTGTTTGATGAAATGCAAAAAGCTCATCCATGCCTTAGTTCTCTTTCTCCAAATCTCCCACCTTTTAGACCCCGCGTTTAGGTGCTTCATTCACTAGATTGTTAGGCTGTAGACTGCATTTGGGAGCTAAGTATGTGAGTGGTGTCTAGAATGCTTGGAACGTGCATCACGGTGTGCCTGACAGAGGAATTCAGTGAAATTAGAAGAGAGTGAAGAGTACAATATGCTGTAAAAATTTTACATGTAAAACTGATATCAGAAACAAAGTCTCAGAAGAGTATACTTTCCTGGGGAAGCAGAAAGACTTAGCTGGGGTTTGGGATGGGGGGGGGGGTGGTTGGTTGGTTGGTTGGTTGTGTTTCTACATTTGAATATTTAGGAGAATGGGTACCTGTACAGATAGCTTAGGTTGTTGGTATTGTAGCATTTGCTCCAGCACTTCTCTCTTTGCAGTCCTTATTCTGGGAATAATGTTTTTAGTTCCCTATCTCTGCCCCTTCCTTCTTCTTTTTCTTCTCCAGGGTGTCAATGGAGAGGTGCTCTCCACCAAAAAATTTCTATTCTGAAGAGAGTCTTTGGTAGTCCAGAGCTCCAGGGACACTGCTGCTACAAAAGGCAGGCCAGTGCAGCACTGCACCAACATTGCTCCTTCCAGACTTTTCTCCTCTGAACCAGCATTACCCCTATGCGACTTTTACTACTCCGCCTAGGGTTAGGATTAGCGCTGAGGAAACCACAAAGCCCAGAACTCCAGGGACACTGCAACTCCAAAAGGCAGGCCAAGGCCAGCATGACAGTGGCCTAAACATTGCTCCCCACACACTTTTTCCTTGGAACCAGTCTTACCCCCATGTGGCTTTTACTGCTCCGCCTAGGGTTGGGGTTAGGGTTAGGGCTAAGGTTAGGGTTGAGAAAACCACAAAGCCCACAGCTCCAGGGACACTGCAGCCGCAAAAGACATGCAAAGGCCAACACTGCCCCAACACTGCTTCCTCCATAATTTTCTCCTTGGCACCAGCCTTAATCCCATGCCGCTTTTAATGGTCTGCCTAGGGTTAGGGTTAGGGCTGAGGATACCACAAAGCCCACAGCTCCAGGGACACTGCAGCTCTAAAAGGCATGTTGAGAGGAACCGATCTTACTTTTTTTTAATGCCTCAACACATGTTTTTCCTAGAAAGGCTGTACATGTAGTGGCAACCCTGTCCCGGGGAAGGTTCTTCTAGCAACCCATCAGGGCAAAAAAACCCTCCACGCTCAGCCTGTGGGATAAAGCCCGGATTGAAGGCTGCGAAATTGGTTTGTGGGAGGTGCCTTAGCACACAGAAAACAGTTAACTGCAACAAAACGAGAGCCATTTTGCTTTTGGGTTTTTTGGAGGTTGGGGGGCTCGCCTGTAGGGCCAGCCCCGCCCCCTTCCCCCCTTCGTTTTTTCTTCCCTGTGGCCCTGCTTTCCTGCCTGTACCTGTTTCGCCCTGCTTTGCCATTTCTGTGAATTAGCCCGTCACCGCGAAGACCTGGTGCTCCGCTGCCTTCCCGACGGGGCGGACGCCGCGTTTGCCGGGCGCAGCCAGAGCCGCGACCGCCGCGTAAGGAACCCAGAGCCGACCCCGCAGCACCCACCTTGCAGCAGCTGCGCCCGGACTCTGAGAGTCCGGAGCACGCCCGTAACCACAGCAACCAGTTCTCTGCCGACGGAAGGGACACGCAGCCGGCTCCTGTTCGGACATCGCGCCCAGCCCGCCGCGAGACGGACGCAGATGCACCGCGGCTCGCAGCACACACGCTCCGCCTGCTGAGCTGACGCCGACAAAGGGCTCGGAATTCCTGTGGTATCCCTGTCCCTGTCTTCTGTTCCTTTCCCTCTCTTTTTTCCTCTCTCCTCCTTTTTCTACCTCCCTTTAGTAATACTTACCCTTTTCCTGTCAATAAATAGTTCTCAGATACAATATTGCCGCGTTTGCGCTTTATTTTCGTCCGAGAAATCTATCAGAAAGAATCCTCCCCGACTCCCTTTATACAGCGGAACAGGACACATGTCAAGGCCAGCGCGGCACTGCCCCAGCATTGCTTCCGCCACACTTTTTCCTTGGCACCAGCCTTACCCCCATGTGGCTTTTAATGCTCCGCCTAGGGTTAGGGTTATACTTAGGGTTAGGGTTGAGAAAACCGCAAAGCCCAGAGCTCCAGGGACGCTGCAGCTGCAAAAGGCACGCCAAGGCCAGGGCGGCACTGCCCCAGCATTGCTCTCTCCACACTGTTCTCCCTGGCACCAGCCTTACCCGCATGCGGCTTTTACTGGGTTTGGTTTTTTGTTTTTCTTCCTTTACCCGCTAAACAGGGTATTATGTGTATATGGAGTCCCAGAGCATGGATCCCCTGTCTGTGGATAAGGGCATTTTCCCCTGAACTTTCTGTCAGTGCATCCCGGGGCTCCCTTCCTTATTTTCCACCTTCTTCATAAAAATGTAACATTTCATTATCTGAAATTTCATTTGTAGCTAATGCTACCTTCTGACTTCAACAAGTAAATGGGATAACATTTGAATTATTATGAAGCTGCCGCTTTCATTCTTACAGCTATGCCATTGGCTGTAGTGCTTAATAATATGCAACTTACTGTCTTAAAGACATAAATCTGATTCGGAGCAGATTTCAGAAGCCTGAACTTATTTATGGACAAAAGCCCAACTGAACTGTCGCAAAGAAACTTGGAAGTGGGTTTATTTGTGTCTTTCCACTCTGCATATTCATACTTAATTACTTCTGTATATAAACAAGTACAGTATTTAGATGTTAGAGCATCTGGAATACATACAATATAAATGGATAAATACATGGATGCTGTAGGCTAATATTCTTGAGGGTTATTTTATTTGTAGTGTTATGGCATTTTCCATTAAACTACAAGGATGTGTCACATATCAACGTCACTGATAGCAAGCTGCTGGCATTAGTGCATTTAGATTAGATACACATTTCGACCACTGTGGATGATAATGAGCTGCTGTGCGCTGTAGGATATGTCTCACATGATATGCCAAAGAGGCTTCCAGTTATTTCCTAAGTGCCATCAGTGCTAACAATAAATCAAGAGATGGGACGTGGAAATCCTTGTTCCAGGCTTTCCTTAGTACCAAGGTTTGTTTCCCAATTCCTCACTTCCTAATTCAACAGTCATCTAATAATCTGTTGTTCCACTTTAATGATCCAAATTTTTATGACTCTGTTAAGAGTTGGACTGGACTGCTGTAATCATTTTATTCTCAAGAAGCAGCACCACATCCACTATTTATACTAATATATATTGTTGCCATTAATGCTATTTTTAAAGAACATATGGTTTGGATGTTAAAGTTTACAGAACTGGACTCTAACCAGTAATGTCCTTCTTTACTATAAGGCTGTAAGGAATGCCTCACAGGTTATAAAGTAATCCAAGAAATTGAATTGTATTGGAATAGTAGACCTTGTGGTTTGGTTTTTTTTCCCTAAAAAAATCAGATAATTCTGTCACACTGAGAATTTATCCATCACAGTTCATTAGTACTACTAAACCCTATTTTTAGCATTTCCATAGAGTTAAGAAGTGAACACATCCATCTGGGCTGCAGAAAGAAGAAACTTCCTCTAAGCATGTTTTTGCTTCCAAGGCAAAAATTCTTGTCAAAGTGGGACAAGCGAAGCTTTCCTGTGCTGTTGGCAGCATTTTGAAAGGAAATGTTGCTGATGAAGCTAGAAATCTCTGTGGATAGTTGTAAAATCTTCACTGCAATGTAAAAGGGGGTCTCTCTTGCAAAACTGACCATACAATTAAAAAATCTTTTTAAAGAATGAAGAGGTTCTTTTCTATAGTAAATGCTGCTTATATATCTGTTTTTTTCAAGGTGATGCCTTGCATCAAAACCCTGCCCTGCCCTGCGGCATCCAAAAAGGGAACTAGGAGCAAAAGGGAGACAATAAATGGAAGCTGGAGGAAGGATGTCAGTCACCTCACATGAAATAAATGAACAAGGATGAAATGTTGCAAGGTGTTAGCTTTCAAAAAGCTGTATTTCAAACGCTAACTGCTTCATCTCAAAGCTAAGTAGAGCACTCAACAACATCACAAAAGTATCTGATGAATAAGAAGAAGGTGATGGGAAATGTGCATCATTCCACTCCTTTCTTATCCTCTGTGTTTGCATTTAATCCTCATGCAGAGGGTTTACTACTCTGCCAAGAAAAAGCATTGCTCTTGACTGCTTTTCGAAAACAGCAAAAAGGAATGGCTTGTTCAGTGTTACATCCACGTACGCCCCATCTTCCTTCTGTGCTGCGGGCTCTTCTGGCTGATCTGTTCCATCACTGGCCAGTTTGAAAAAGGCTTTATTTATTACCTGAAAGGAAAAACGTATGGGTAACTCTGGAGTCATCAGAGCATGATCATGATGGGACAAATGAGAGTCTGAGTAAATAATAAAGCACATTGTACTCCACAGATGTTTAAAAAAAGTGTTGGGAGTACTTGTCCATAACATGCAAAAGCTGTATAACTGCTTTTACACTGGGCTGGTCTGTAATCATGTTACCTTTGTGTCATGGTTTAACCCCAGCCAGCAGCTGAGTGCCACACGGCTGCTCACTCATTCCTCCCACAACTTGGCAACAACTGAAACTGTTGTGTTATCAACATTATTCTCCTTCTAAATCCAAAACATACACTGTATGTAATACTCAGTCCCCCACATGGTTCTAACTGCTTTGTTCTAGGTAAATTTATTCAGTTTAAGAGGCTGAAACTCTGCAGGAAGCATGATTTTTTTTGAATGCCGGTGATAATATTGTACCTTTCCAACTGTTATACTGGCGTTGCTTATCTTACTGAAATCTGCGCCCTTCCCCAGCAGTGCTGGCAGTTCCATATCTGCAAGAAGCTCCTGTAAATCAGAGCTGTCTTCAAGTGTCAATGCCGGCAGCGTTAATTTAATTTCTCTGCAGAGAGATGGAGAGAGAGAGGCAAGTGAGTGCTTGTTCTCCACTGTGAAAACATCGTGGCTGGGCAGTCCTGGGGAATGGGCGTGTGAAAACAGCTGCAACAAGTGCTTGGTGTGGGGGCACAAACACAGTGGGTGCCTGTTACTGTTTCCAAGTGTGAACTGACCCAGACTTCACCCTGGGTCTGCTGCTAAACCCCAGATCATCCCACTTCATGGGTGGGATGCAAAGGGACTTGCTCATTTCCTTGAAATACCCCCAGATAAAAAGCTGATCCCACCAAAGTTGAGCTCCTTTGAAGTGAGCCCCCTGGCTGTGCAGGGGGTTTCTCTTTGTGCTTGGTAATAAAGCCTCCTTGGCTGGATCCGACCCCAGGTGAGCAGGCAGGCCTGTGTGGCTCACCCCATCCCCTCCCTCCCTATGGGAGGGTGCATGTGCCCCTTCCCTACCTTGGGGACAGCTGCTGGAGCCAGGCTGAGGACTGCCATGTCAGCTCAGACTCCACGTGCTCCAGGTCAGTGCCATTGATGGGCTGCAGCAGCACCAGCAGCGCCGTCTTGCTGATGGGGACTTCCACCACAGAAAAAGCCCCACTGGCATCAGTTTTGTACTTGAACGTCCCCGTGATAGACAACATAGGGACCAAGACCTTTTTGTTTGAATCCACCCAGAACTCCTGAGGCTCTTTGAGCAGGAAGGCTTGCTTAAAATTCACTGAAAAACAGATTGAGAAAGGAGGAATTGATTCTTCTCTCTTTTCCCTACTCCCCTCTGCCCCTTAGCCGGTCTTTTTAAGAACAACACACTGTGCCTTAGAGAAGGACTGCGTGTATAAAATCACATTTAGCTACTGCAAACATATCCCCCCTTTAATCTGCCTTCTGGTGGTACCAGCTCACAGCACAGGGACCACAACCATCAGGACTGTGACCAAAGCTGCTGTATTTCTGTTGGCTTTGTGGCCTTTCCTGAGGACAGAAAGTGTCCCTGCTTGCTTGGTTGCCTGCTTCCTCCCAGGCTGCCACATAGTCCCCAGGGGCTCACAGGCCTGTGCAGAGGGTCTGCTTGATTTCCTCTCTTTCCCTTGAGTGTGGTGATGGCATGTTTGGAAGCACATCCATCAGGGCCAGCCCTTGCTGCAGGAGCACTCTCAGGCAGCTGGGTGGGCTCAGGAGAGGGAAGGCAGCACAAGCTCTGCCTGAGGTCTCACCCTTTTTACCATCTTACAAACCAAAGCAATGGGGAAGGTTGTAAGCACAACACTGAAGTGTTGGTTGAGCCAAGGAGGTTAAAAAGGACATACTTGAACAGTTCCTAGACCTTAAAATAAATTTCTTTCCCAGTTCACAACTATGAGAATCCTTGCTCTCACCTCCCACTGCTTCTGTGCAGCTTTGCATTTCAACATGTTATCTTCTCACTGCCATAGATCCGTGCTGCTGCCCAGTTGGACAGATAATCCTGTTAGCATTAAAGAAACTACTGCCCTCAGTGAGAAGGGCAGAGATCAGAAATCTTGAAATTGTTTAGTGGAATTACAGAATTAGGAAAACAGATGTATATTCTGTAGTAAAGAAAGCAGCTCCTTACATTAAATTAATTACTATTGGTATATTAATTTAAAATAGAAGCTGGTCTAGATGTACTGTTAACTACTCTTTCCTCCATTAAATCCAGTTAAATGCTAGATCCTAACATATTTAATCTGCAGTAAGTGGTTTTTTAGCATATGAACACTTGCCTTTTGAATGGGCTTGCGTTAAAAAAGCATTTAGGCACTTTCACCTACTCTAACTTCACCAAAAGAAGCGGCAGTTAGGAGATGGGGAAGGTGTAACCAAACTAAGAAAAAGGAAGTAGAGTTGTTCACCTTTTTCTTTTGTAAGAATAAGGAATGCAAGCAGAAAGGAGCCACTTTCACAGGGTCTGTATAACCAGAATTTGCAGAAGTCAAGACTGTAAGAAGGAAAAAGCACAGAGCCTGCAGGTAGCCAGATGTAACAAGATGGGGTAGTAATTGCTTTTAAATATTCTTGTGAAAATACTGCAAAATTTCAAAGCTCTGCTACTGACTTTGGGAGTGAGTCCATTAATACTGTGCCAGTTGTGAACAGTATCAAATCAGCAGCCCAGTGTTGGAAATGGCTCCCTGCTAGGTGAGGGTGTGCCCTCAGACACGTAACTGGGTATGTACTCTCCTGAAAGGCCCTAATATGGCTATTTCCATCTATAGAAGGTGAGAGCTGACACACTGGAAGAAGTGGCTTCTTACATGGACATCTCTCACATCAGGACGCAGAAGTTGTAGGTTTGGCACCCCACTGGGTTAGGAAAGAAACCACTGTCTACAGTATGACTGAGGTGAAAAATGGTGTCAGTCACAGAGCAAAGACATAGCCTGGGAGGGTAAAATAGTAGTTTGCAGTACTGACTTGGGAGTGCAGGAAATAAATGGTGTATTCCTCTGCTTCAGGTGATGATCTCCATGTTCTATAATACAGGCTTTATGCCAGCCTGACAAACTTACTGAGAGCATGACTTTCTGTGGAAAGTTTTTACTTAAAAAACAAACAAACAAAACCCCAAAACAAGCAAACAAAAGCAAAAAACATCCTAACAAATTTCTAGTTAAAAATGAAGTTGGTACGAGTTGTCTGTTCAAGAGAGTTTAACCAGGGGGGTGCTTAAGATTGTGCAGTCCCACAGTGCTATTTTCATACATTTTGTAATTATTTCGCAACTAAAAAAAGACCCCGAAGAACTAAATACTACGTCTATCAGTGAAACTTGCACCTGATGTTCTGCATTGAATTCTAAATGGCAGACCCTGCTTGGCAGCAAGTGTACAAATGTGAAAAAAACTGTGTGCAAATGAACAACACTTGAGACCATGGGAACATTTAGCTGTTGTTTTGTATTGATTAATGTCACTTTAGCAATGCTATGGCGGTTAATAGCATCTCAGAGCATATATAACATGCTCCAGAGCAAAAAATGTACTTTTTGCATTTTGCAGCTGTAGGGACAGACAAGGAGCATGACAGCATCAGCTGCCATGGATGCCCCTTCACAACCAAATGGCAAAGCAAATGCTAAAGTCATGTTCTGTGTTTATTAGAAGAGAGTTGCTTATGTAATTCATTTGTTCTTGAGCCAATTTTGTCCATCCCACATGTGGAGACTACAACATTTCAAATGCACCTTCTGTGAGAGAGGAGGCAGTAGAGTTGACCCAGTGAGGCAGACCCTTGAGCATGTGTTTCTAAGCTTATACAAATTACAAGTTTGCAATACAGGAGAAGAGGAAAAAATGGTTCTATTAAAGGAAAAATCTGCTCTTGTGACCATGCTCAAGTCTGTAACACGATTACTTTTGTAATATCGTATCTGTGGTAGACCTTGCAATGAAGAGAAAGCTGATGCACACAGCTTGCTGAGAGAATGACAGCACCCATGAAAGGCAAAGAAAACTTGACATCCAATTTTGAGGTGGGAAGATGGAGGCACAAAAAGTTTTTCTGGGCAGCACAACTCCACCTTTCGCAGTAGAGGCCCACTCAGGAACTTAGGGCTCACTGCAAGTTTTCTGAAATACTGTTACAGGTAGGCAAGCTGTCTGAAGTGTGCAGTCTTTGTATTACATTCAGTGATGAGGATCTAGGAAAGTGGCTACACTCAGAAGAGAAGGCTCAGTTGCAGTGCAGGGGGATTTCTGGGCCAGCAGCATGGAATGACTCTAGGCAATGAAGCGTCAATGAAAATAATTGCCTTGTTTCTTCTAGGTTTGTAGAAGCTGCCCTGCTTCCATAACTGATAAAGCAACTGTTTGATTGCTTCCTGAGCCAGATGTTGCCTCCAGACTTCTGTGTTTAATAGCCACTGGAGGAGTCATGCCCATTATATTTTTTAGCCTTTTTTGTATCTGTACCTCTGGCCTGCTACTCCCAGCTACTTTGGCTTTCTTTAAAGCTACACCCAGATCAACCTTGCTGGAGGCCCCTCTTGACTTTTAGTTCCTTTGTTGCCAGAAATGCTGCGCAATTCTTTCTCATGCACCTTCCCGCACCTTTCCTAATCCTTAGTGTCCTGGATGAGGAAAATTTCTTGGATGCCATCCCCCCCGCTCCTCCTTCCCAGTTGCCCTTACTGGCTCATGGCAGAGTGCAGGCAGGACCCCTGGCACAGTGGTGGGGAGCAGAGGTCCAGCCTTTTATCTGAGTCCTTCCCTTTCCCCACTGGCCAGGCATGACCTTGCTTCCTTCCTTACTGCCCATCCTTCCCCATGCCTGTTCCCAAAATGAGCAGTGCTGCCTCATACCTGCCAAGCGGACATCCACTGCAAACAGCAGGTCGGCGGCTGGGTCGATGTCTGCCAGTAAGCACTTGCTTTGTCCCTGGCTTTTGGCCTCCAAAAAGGCATTTATTTGTTTTGCTGCCTTGCCTGGATTTGTAAAGTCAACAGCTCGGGTGTAGAATGCATCAGCACTGAGGAGCAAGTGCTCCATGAACAGCTGGAATAGGGGTATGCCAGGGGCAGAGAACAGGCTCAGTGTCTTGGAGAAGAGCAGCTCCTCATCCCCGCTGTTCGCAAGCCTTTCGATCGTCCTCAGGCTGGAAAGTAAATTATTTCCAACTGCCGTGTAAGTGCAGTCAGGGTTTCCAGAGGGGGGAACAAATCCCAGAAAACCCTGCAAATCAAGTGCTGTCTGGTTTGAGGCGCCCAGGTAGAAAGACACCAAGAAGCTGTAGAGGCTGGTTGGGGACAGGAGCACATTTTGGCCCCTCTGTGCTTTTTGCAGTGTGCTGTAAAACCGCATACCCAGGACGTACACCAAGTCCCTCAGGTAGCCCCGTTCCTCCTTCCCCCAGGCATTGAGGCTTGGGGCTTCCAGCTTGTTGTTGTCATTCACGTCACCTTCATACTCAGGTGTGGTTTGGGACTCAATGGAGACAGGGACAATGGTGTTTGCCTCCTGAACCAATTTTTCCAGCTTGTCGCAGTCACTCTCTTTGAAAGAAAACAAATTGAAAGGATGGACATAGACCCGGTCACAAGTCACCACGGTAAGACAAGCCAACAAACAGAGAAGATCTGCTGCCAGATTCATGTTGGAAAATTGCCTCCACGGTGTCTGCTGAAAGAAGAAATGAGGAAAGGAGACTGGTCAGCCTGTTTTAAGTACAGTTTTCTTAATCACAGAGTGAGGTGCTACTGCTGCATTGGCATTACAAAGGTGGGAACTTCAGCATTTAGTGGTGTTTGGTCTGACTCTGCCCCCTCAAAAGCCCAGGATGAGACAGATACCAGTTCCAATGGCAGCAGGTGGGAAATTGTAAAACGGATGTGACTCCATTACCCACTGCAGTACTCTAAGGATTTAGCATGGGAAAGGTTGTGGATGCTGGTTATGCCTGCAAACCTAGAGCATGCAACTTCTGCAAAACCTTGGTTTGCAACAAATGCAACACCATTTGTTCCTGGGACCTGGTCAGAGCCATCTCTGCAAACTGCTGCACTGAGCCTTGCTGACACACGGACAGGCTAAGCAATTTGCCTGCTGTTATGCAGGAAGTGGGTTTGGAAACCAGTTCTCTTAAGGTCCAGACATGGAATGATCCTGCTTTGTATGTCTAGTCAGCAAAATACTTGGCACTAGCAGAGCATGGTATCTTTTCATAGCCCAGTGCAAACATTTATTCTAGCTTCTAGGCAAACACACTCCAGGCTCCCTTATATAAATGTGCTCACACTGAAACCTTCAATATCTGAATACATAATTAGAAGGGTTAGGCTGGGTTTTACTTTGGTTTTCAGGCAGTCTTCTCCTGAGTTAAAAAACCACCTGCTGCTCTTGTTTTACAAAAGATGTCATGCATATTGGGAATGAGAATGTCATGGATACACAAACACACACATGTATACCCACTGACAAATTTTATGTATTTAGAATTCTCTCTTTTCCTATATCCAGCTTTTTGGTAATTCTGCTGTACACCTTTCTTGGATTTCTAGTATATGACTGTTAATCTGTGTATTTGAAATCCAAATGTGTTGAAAATTATGCATCTGTAACGCACATCACCAGCCAAAATGCTGTTATTCAGAGCTGCATTTTTATTCTTCTAGTAATTCCTTGTTCATTGTAGCTTTGTTCACCCTCTTTCACCCATTTCAAGTTCTGCAGAGCTCATTGGATGGGCAAAATGCTGTCAATGCCTTGGCAGTACCCAAGCCCTGCTCTCTTTCTCCAAGGCTTTTTGAGACACACCAGTCTGTCAGGTATTGCAATTCTGGTAGCCTGAGCCTTTTGAGAGCACACAGAGCAATGTCTGTCTCACCAACACTTTACACAGGGTGGAATTGCTTGGGTTTAAATCTATTTATTCAAGACCCGGCCCCTTCCCAGCCTAATTTACAATGCATAACCATATTCTTTCCCCTGAGGGGTCCCCAAGTATTTAATACCTAATAATATCCCAGTATCACCACTCTCTTGCACATACAAAAATGGAGATGTGCAGATGCTTGGTAATTAGACATATCTTGCTAAGTACATATGCCAGCTAACATGGATATCTACGTTCCCAGGCTGTAGGCTCCTATCTAACTGCTGAGTTTGCAAATGGAGTTTCTGTTGCTGTGATGGTCACTCAGGATGTCTAAGTGTCTTCGTACTGAATGCCTGTAGGTCAAGCCTGAAAATATTTGCTCCCCAGAGGCATGCAGGGGAGGACCTGCTGTGGATCTGTCCCTGTGCCTTCACCCAAGGATTGTTCTTCCCTATTAACTCCCACCTCATCCTCTAAACTACTGTATGGGCAGCACAGTTGTGCTGCTGTCGCCTCTGCTCCTGGCCCCTCTTCACCTCCCCAAACCTGCTGGTAGCATGTGACATGCATGACAGAGCTTATTCATTGCTTCTGACTGGTTAAAAAATTATCTTGAGAGGTGCCTTCCCAACTTTACTTTCACAGTTAGCCCAGCTACTGTGCTAGTGGATTTCTAGAATACTCAATGCATTTTTCCCATTGGGATGCTCAGGAAAATGAACCAAAAAGCCACAAATTAGAAGGAATGCCCTCCCCACACCGTTCTCTCCATCATACAATTCTTTTGAGGCATTACTTAATCTTTCCTGCACAGCAGGGAGGGTGACCCTGTGCCACCCAGGCAGGCTGTGCCATTAGGCACCATTGGCACCCAGTGGTTACTTCTCTCTGGCTGCCGGAGCCCCCCTGTCAGCTTTTGTTCCATGACCAGAAGCAAGAGGAGTAGTTCTCACTGCCAAGCACTTACCCTAAGCCCCATCTATGGAAAGTCAGCCTGGTTTATTTGGCCAAAGAAGAGAGCCCCGAGCCCTTTGGGAAAGCGTGAACACCTGAGTTGAAAGAGCAGCATTCAAAGCAAATCCAGTCAGAGTGCTTACTCGCCTCTGTCCTGGGGGGCGACCCCCTTTGTTGTCCCTCCGATGCTGTCGTCCCTCAGGCGAGCTCCTCACGACACCTCTCCCCCTGGGGCGGTGGGACTGCGGGCGGAATTCTGCCCTTTCTACACGGCTGCGGCGGCATTGCGCAAAGCTGCTTTACATCACAGCCTGGGGGGCCGAGAAAAGTTACCTCAGGCCAGGCAGGCCCCAATGAAACCTGAACCTGCCTTAACACCAGCTGCATAGAAAGTTCCCCGGGTGGATACACAACCTTTAGCCAGACCCAGCGCACTTGTGAAGCCTGCAGTTACACATTTACTAAGACAGACACAGGCGTTTTACTATGCAGAATAACTGATTATAGGAGCTGAAAATACCTCATTTTGGGCCAGACTGAAAGAATGCAGATGTCTTTGTACTTATATTTGTTGTATGGTTGGATCAGATTTTTGTCTTCACAGGTAAATTGCCTTTAATCTCTACCTTGCAGCCTGGGGACACACCAGTGTGTGAGGTGTGTATGCTACTGCGGAATAAAGTGATTTAGCTCTCAGTTTTTACCCCTTCTTTCCCTCTTGATCTGTTCAGAATGTCAAGGCTTTGTTCTTTCTCCTCTTGAACAAAACGTGTTGAAATAGAGAAGATGAAAGCCAGATAGGTGAGGTTGCCAGAGCTGGATCACAAAGACTTCATCCGTCCCAGTCTCAGTCTCCCAAGTCTTATTTGGGAAAAGGGGTTGGGATTTGCAGATCTTTCTGCTGCTTTTGAAACAATCTTTCAACTTTGGTGTACCCTTTCTTCCTATTTAAGCAAATAAACAGTGAATCAAACCAGGGATAATGCAATTGATCAGACTGGGTCTTGTTCAGTGCCCCTGTTATTCGTAGTAGTTAAAATCCCATGGCTCTAACAGGAGTAGGGCTGATTTATCATCTGTGCTTTGATTTTAGAGGGCCAGTCAGGCATGATTTGTACCACAGTGCCCAGCTACATGTTGGGTTCAAGGAGAGAGCTGAGAGAGGGGAATGTTTTCAGTGCACCTGGGCAGCTGGAGCTGGTGGAGATGAAGGTGGAGACAGGAACAGCTGAGTCCAGCCAGCCCAAGGGCTGTGTGCCAGGTGCCTAATGCTAAAGAGATGAGAAATTTCTGTCTCTGCAGTTCTGCTTTTCATTTAAACAAACTGATTACCTTCACTCTAATGAGGTCCAAAAGTGGTTCTGAGCCCAGGCTTGTATAACATGCTATCACACACTGAAGGCTTAAACAAACAGCTTGAAATATTTAAGGTGTTTTGTCCTCATGCTGCCTGAGCATCTCAGTTGAGGAAGCATCTGCCCACAGAACAATCCCTGAGCATCTGCACCATCTCCAGACAGCTTTAAAATGCTTCTAGCCCAGCTAAGAATACAAGCAAAGGGAGAAGTAGTTCCTCCATGAAAAATACATTTCGCTCAGCTAAATGCCGAAAGATCAAGTTAGGTTTTCGGTTGCCATCCCCCTTCTTTCCCCTCTACCCTGGGGAGTCCTTCCCACAGGCAGACCTGGGGAGACAGCTGGTCCCTTAGAGGCCAGTGGAGCTAAGGGTGGGACGTGAGCACAGCCCAAATCTTTATCTCCTGCACCACCACCCATGTGGGTCCACCTGAGGCACTAGACAGGCATCAGCAGTGTGCACAAAGAGCCAGACCATGCCGAGCCTATGAGCTGGTCTGCTGTGTCCCTCTAGATGAGGCTTGAACACAGGTAAAAAGAAAACCCAGCCCAATACTCTCTGTATTGAGGGCGCAAAAATAAAGGCTGTTTCATGGAAGGGCACCTTGTGTTTTGTAAAACTCTGAAAAGTATCCTTACTAAAAAGAATTACTGGCTTTGGCTAATAAGCTACAGGTGGTGCTAATAATATATAGTACAGCTGTCAGAGTTATATATTTGCTGTGGACAATAAACACTGAAAGGGCGAATCACAAACCCCTCAACCACTGTATTTTTTTTTTTCTTAAATCATTATGCCTTTGTGCTGTAGCATCCAGAGTATGTTGCTGTTTGGGTATCTCCTGCTTCCAGCTCCCCTGAAGGTCATGACCAAGCCATGCTGCAGCTGTTGGTCTCCTTTTGCTGCAAGTACCAGCCCTACATCAGGCATCCCTGGCTGCAGGGAATGCTGGCTTGAAGAAGAGTGGGAGCAGGAGGCACCTGAACAACAACTCCAGCATGCTGGTCTGGTGGCTCTGCCACATAAAGAAAGTTCAGTTTAGTTGAACTTCCTCAAGGTTTTCAGCCAACTCGACCTTTGGATCTCTTGTGGTGTTTATGCACTCAGTTCTATTGTTCTCTGTTGATAAAAAATGGTCAATGTCTTTGAGGAATACAGAAGTCTATCTTTTGCCCCCCATCTTTACCCCCCCCCATCAATAAAGTAATCAAATTAAAATACCTAGCTTTCTCCAGAAAGAGAATTTTCACCAGGAAATGTTCAGTGTCCTGTTTTCACCACAGTGCTCCTCCTGCTTCAGACCACTGGGAATTTGGCTGGCCCCAGTAATGAGGGAGAACGTTTGATTTCACCTTATGTGAAAAAGCTCAGACACAGCTCCCCCCCTCATTTGCCATTCACTTGTGCTCACTCAATTAATATACCCCTATTAAGATGCATCACACACCAGCGCACTTCTTAGATCTTTGTCTTTTATCTTCTAACAGTTTCTTCTAAAGGAGAAGTTTTCAGAGTATGAAGAACATATCCTGCCACACTGGCAACATATTTCATCCTAGTAGTCCTTAACTACAGTTAGTCTTTCATTTTACTTCTGAGCCATTTTTAAGCAGGAGTGCATGAGCATTATTCCAATTACTATATGTGGACTCTGTTGTCAGGCTTTTTTTGTTGGGTTGCCATGGTTTTAGGAATCAGAGTGTGCTTAAAGATAGAGCTTCAACTTTAGAAAGCGAAGTCTCTATCCTGCCCTTCACTTATCTGGTGTCCAAGGATTTTTCCCCTCAAAGAGAGCTGTGCCAGAGAACTTGCACTGCGCTGAATTTGGGCAAAAAGCTTTCTGGCAACAAGGAACCAAAGAAGGTGAAAGCAAAGCTTTCCTACAAGCATCCCCTATGCAAAACAAGCCTGTGGCCCACACATGTTTTCTAATGAATCTCTCCCTGCAACAGCCACAGTAAAAGTACAAAGAAACACAGACCTCTCAAACCTGTTCTTCAGCGGTGAGGTGTGTTCTCTCCTTTTGCCCCACTCTCCGATTTTGGAGGGGTACTTGGCTCCCCCTTTTATACCCACTCTTGCATAAGCCAGGCCCGCCTCCCCCCCCCCCCCCACTACTGCCCTCATTTCTCTTCAAAACCTGCCTCTGTTTTTCCTGCTTGTTATTCATGGTAGCTGCTGAGAGGAAGCAAAGACGGGTGGAAAAACACTAGTGCTGCGGTTATGGGTTTCCTTGCAGCCATCCTAGGGATCAGATCTCCTGGTCAGCCTCACTGTTCTGAAGCGCTAATGTGGAAGCACTGCCCTGCCCCATGAAAAATCTCTTGGTGATGGTGCTCCAGCACTTCTTCATGTAAATAGCTCCAAAAGGGCTTCAAAAATTTTAACCATGGCAGAGGAACACTACCGCTACAGACAGCAGCATGTAATTCAGCCTTGAACGGGAAAATGTTTGTGTCCAAGCTAGAATTTTGACTGATCGACCAGGCAGCTGTTCTTTTGCCGAAGAACATTGTGTCTCCACTTTGTCAAAAAGTGTTTTCATTGATCTAAATAGTTCTGGGAAAAGCTGTATAAAATTCAGCACTTTGTGAGGAGACACAATAGTAAATATTTTATTCTGTTTTGTTCCATTTGTTTTCCAGCTTTCCCAAATTTTGCTCTGAGACCTGAACTCAAAAGGGCCAGATGTGCTCCTGTGATGATGTTCCTGTCTCCTGAAAGGCAGCAGTCCTGGAGGAGGGATAATAAATCACAGGCTCAAACCACAGACCTTCACATGAGGTCTTCCTAACTTGAGTTTGCATGTCTGACATACATAGATTATGAATTAATATATGGCTAATTTAGACATAATAGCATGTACATGGCTGTCTTGGGGTGACTTTATGATGTGTATCCCATATTGCTGCCCTATGCCCAGAAATTAATTCTGTGCCTTTCTATGCCTCTAAACTGAGCCTGAGAGGGGAGAGATAATTCATTTTAAATTTGAGGGTTTCTTTTATTAAGCCTATCTTGAGTGAGAAATTGGCCACAAACAGTTTGTTTATACAGCCTGTTGAGTTGACACTGGTAATTGTGACCCTCTACATCCCATCAACATTCACTCTGTCATCTGTTTTGGTAAGGGAACACAGCCTGGAGCCTTAATGAGGCTCCAAATGGAGAGGGCAAACAGGCACTGGGAAAAGGACAGGGAGAAAAGGAAAAAGAGAATGCCTGGGTGGCAGGATCTGACAAAAGGAAGATTGGAGACTATTGCTTCATCAGCTGCTGCAGTGGCCACCTTAGGTGTGGCAGTCGATCATAAGGATGGAATGGAAGAACCACTGTTTGTGAGACCTCCAGGAAAAAACTTTGTAGAGCACTAGAGTACCTACAGAGACCAAGACATTTCGATTTGGAAGAGAATCCAGTGGTATGGGAAGTATAAACATAAAATGCAGAAGGTGAACAGAAAGTCTTGAATTGCTCTTTTGTAATATTGCTGGAATCAGTGCATTCCTGGTGAAATTATCAGGCAACAAATGTAAAGGAAGAACCCTTTTGCATGCTTGAACTGCAGGAGACACTGCCACAGGATGCTGCAGAGACCAAAGGTCTTGGTACCAAAAGAGATTAAATGAAATAACAGAGGGCATGGTCATTGGCCTCTGCAGAACATGATGGTCCAGGTGTGATTGCTAACACAGGAAATCCCCAGACAGCCAGCTGTCATGAATTTTGCTTGATCCAGCATCTCTCCTGCTCTTCTCTAAGGGCTCATCTTCAACTTGCAACAGAAATAGAGATGTCTGAGCTGAGGATGGAGTATGCTGGCTCATTTTGCAGCACAGACTGAAGACACTCTTTCAGTAGAGCTATACTAATGAAACACTGCACTCAGCAAACTTGACCCTCAGCCTCAGCATTGTTCCTGTGCACAGAGCATTTAGGAATGTGCTGCTATCTCTTCAAAATCAACATAAACCCTGGAAAATATGAACAATTTTCAAAAACTGTGGGTAGGCTCTTAATATTAATTAGCCAGGTTTCAGTATTTTTCTCTTTTAATCAGGGTACAGGTAGTAACTGCAGCGGAGTTACTGCATTGGGGTCTGAAATGTGTCTCTGTCTCCTGCCAGACCCATGGGCTTAACTTCAGCTGCACACAGAGTAGCCAGTGACTTTTTCCAGAGTGAATAAGTAGGAAAGGAGTACCACTTTGGCAACATGTCAGGCAAGTTTCTATACTTTAGTAAACCATTTTTCCCCCCATTCTGTGGGAATTGTAGCAAGCTGCCATGGGCCTGATTTTGTTTATTTTTGCTGTCTCTGGTGGGGAAAGGCAGTTGCAAAGTAATACATTTTTGGCTTTTTAAATAAAACAGGAATAGGTTTTCATGTGATTTTCCCTGTGTTTTCTCTGTATGCCTGACCTCTGCCCATGCTGGCTGGAACCACTTTTCTGTGAAAGCTTCTGGTGAGCACGAGGGATGTACTCAGCTTGCCCAATTTTTTGTGTAAAGAGGATTGCAAAAATGCTTTTCAATAATAACATTCAAAGTACAGATGATGAAAGAGAGGGATTATCCTGCTCCTGCCATGGGTTCTCACAGCAAGGAGCAGTGGAAAACTTGGTAACTTGGCTCCCATAAACCCAAGGATCACGTGTGCCATTCCTGTGCTGGGGTGGAGGGAAAGAGCGTGTCTGCCTGGATGATGCCAAAATGCACATGATGAGTGGGCAGCCTGGGAGCTGACTCAGGTGGCCAGGGCCTCTCTGGAAGGGTTGGTGTGGCATGTGGCATGGTGCTCCCTCCTCACAGGAGAGGTGCCCTGGCTGAGCCAGCTGCCTGGCCTGCCATCGCCCTGGCAGTGACACAAATCTTCCCTGTTGAAGGAGGGAGCATCACCATCTTGCCGTCTCTTTCAGCTTCTCAAGAAAGCTTATATTAACACTAGTACATATTCCAGCCTAAAATTACAATTGGTTTGTCACAGCTTGTGTTTGCAGGCCCTGACTGTAAAGATTGCTTCGAATTTTTGTAGCCTTTTTTTTTGTCTGTCCCAGTGGAAGTCGCAGTTTTTAAGAGCATTTTTAGAATGATCTGTGCACAGCCTGCACATGCACACAGAGGCGTGACTGTGGGCCCACTATGCATGTAGGCAGAGGAAACCTCCTTCCCTGAGGATCTCAAAATACTTTGCAGTCTAACAGTTATATCAGCAACATGTAATTGATTTTGGGTCCTTTCCTGTGGCACATGCTGTGCCTGTGAGGAGCAGGAGACAATCCCAGACTGAAGCAGCCAGGACAGAGCAGCCTGTCCTGAGAGTAAAAGTGGATACAAAGAGGTGACATGAATCACCTTCAGTCGTGCACCAGGTTGGCAACACCTCAAGGACAAACAGCCAGTTTTCTCTACTCCCAGCCCAGTGTGTTACCTTTTTGACCATGCTGTATCTTCATCCCTTGGATAAGAGCTGCACGGCAGAGCAGCACAGCAAAATGCCTGCCTGAAGGAGCTGGTGCTAGCTTTGTTATCAGATCTCTGGTAGATGCCTTTGTGTCAGGGAGGGATTTTGCACTGTCCCAATATTTGCCAGCTGGGTCAGCCACTGAAGTCTTAAAGATGTTACCCAAGTTGAGCAAGGGAAGCAGCCCGGTGACTGTCGGGGAATTGCCACAATATTCAGCTCCAAAAGCCTCCACCACCAAACATCCAGCTGCCCTCAGTATTGCAAGGGTGCTGCAATAAGCTCAGCAGAGATTTACTCCCTGGGGATCTCCTAAGTGATACCTTGGGTGGCTGATCTTTTGTGGCACTACTGAGATTTTGAAACTCTGGTTTGAATTTCTGTACCCCAGCCAAACTGTCCACAGGGCACAATAGCTGTTGTCTCCTAGCCTGGAAATTCAAAGCATAGCCATACAAAGACCTTTGGAAGATGGGATATCCATGTTCCCTGCACAAACTCAGGTTCCCCTTTATCTTTTCCCAAGCCTCTCTCAAGACACCTCCACCCCTCCTCCTGTTCTTCTGCCTGGGTGGGCAAATAGTTGCAATCAGCAGGGCTCCACTAGTTTGGGCTCTATTTGGTGCTCCTCTGAGCAGACTGTCTGTGGTGGTCTCTTGCCTCACTCGAGGAGTGTTTTTAATCATATGCACTTTGTGCAGTTCATTAGTGAGGAACAGACTGGCGCCTTCCTCACTCCAGGCATTACGGGACTCTTCCATCTTCTGGAGCCGTAGCAAATCCTACTTAGCCAGCTACATGAGCAAAACTGCAACTCTTTTGGGACAGCAGCTGGAATTTTCAACGCTCCAAATACAATCTACAGACCCTTTTGAAACCTGAGATATGGGCGGGGCTTTCAGATTGGCGTTAATTTGAGGGGTGCACAACTAAGGAGCGCTAGAAAGCAGAGCGACTGAGCCGGGCAGCATTAGGGCTGCCCAGTTTGCAAGAGCCTCGCAGGACCTCCTTGGTAGGGGTGCTAAACAGACCCACCCACTCCTTCAGAAGCAGCTCCAGCCCTGCCACGCAGGTTTGGGAACCAACTTCCCCGGCCAGCGCCGGTGTGGAAGTGTCGGCAGGTCTGAAGTGTGCCGGGAAAGGAGAGCGGTGTGCATGCCGGCGCTAATCCCGGCGCCGCTCCCGCGGCCACAGGACCGCGGCCGATCCCTTCCCTGTCTCCTTGTGCGAAGCTGCCGCCGTGCGGAGGCGCCGCCGCATCGCTGCTCCCGGCTCGGCCGGGGCTGGCCCGCCCAGCAACATTTGGAAATGTTATTACCTTACTGCCCTTTGGTAACCAATCATTCTGGAAGCAAGAGGAGGGGAAAGTTAAGTTTATATCCAGTAATTTTTTTTGCTACAGGAAATAATGAAAGAGCTCATAACTTAAAGTTTCTGGGGTTTCAATAGAGTGGCAAAAGTCAGTCTCCAGGCAGATCAGAACTTCCTGCTCTTCTGTTTTTACTGGATGGTTTTTAAGCAAAGGCTTAAATGCTGCAGTGTTGGGTTCATTTTTATTTTTACTTTGCTTTATTTTTCTACCTTTTCTGTTTTAACTGTAAAAACATGAAATAATAATTTAGCTTACTGCTTGAGGGATAAATCAGAGGAACAGTATTATCAAGCCCAGAATATTCATGATGAGAAAAGGATTAAGATTGCCTTCTGGCAACATATCCTGATGAAAGCCTCTGAAAACCGTAACTCCTCTCATTAAAAAAAAAAAAAAAAAAAGAAAAAGAAAATATCAGTGGGTGATCTTAGAGCTATTCTATTGCTCCCAGGAAAAGCTGAGCTCCCTTAGGGACTGCCTCTGACTCAGGGAGCTGAAGACATACTGCAACTTGGCTCCTCTCCCATACTGCCACGTGGTGTTTCACAATCTTAAGAAAAAGAATAAAAATAATCTTAAAAGCCCTCTTTTGTTTGTAAAACTGCTGCTCCCCCAAAGTAATGAGTTAATGCAGCAGTGTGTGTTTAGCTCTGACAAAAGCCTGGAACAACAGCTCAGAAAGCTGTGGTCTTTGGCTGGGTAAAGCACTTTGATGGCTGTCTAACGATGAGACTTCAGCTGCCAGCACAGATAATGTTGTCCTTACTTACCCAGGCACACAAAAAGATGTTTCACATTTCTGGGTGTGCAAAAGGTGTGGTAGCCCATGGGCTGGGCAAAAAGGGGACAGGCAGAGCAGAGCTGCCTTCTGGCACTGGAGTGCTGTCAGCATCAGGGTAACCCAGGCAAGCTGGGCCGTGGTGGGGGAGCCACCTCATGGGGTCACCCTCCCTCAGGGTGACAGCTCAGCACCCCCTGCCCTTGGCCCTGCAGCGTGGCTGGGCCATACCAGCATTTCATAGCCAGCCACGGCAGTGGGCAATGATGGCAAAGCTGCAGGTGGTGTGAGCACACATTAATCCTGAGACCACATTGGAAACTGATGCCTCTTTAGGAGAAGAACCTATTGCTTTTGCACAGCACAGTGAAAGCAACCAGACTTGTTACATTCCCTGTTATTTTAGGATCCTCCCTTGAATGAGATTTTGATATCCTACAATTCCTCCAAGATATTTTTCCCCTTAATCAGCAAAATTTTCAAATGGCACTTCTTAAAAACCCTCCCCTTGATTTCCTGTACCTTTTTACTCATTGCTCTCTACCATTTTTCACCAGGCTGTCCACAACATTTTGTGGGGCTGTACAGTCCTCAGGTTGTCTTGCAGAACCCCTAAAGCTGACCTTTCTCACCTCCCTTCTTGCTGCCTCACTTCTGCCTTGAAATGAGGGAGAGAAGGGTACTCCAGCCCCTCTGTAGTGAACTATGTCACCTCCAGAGAAAGTGTGTATTACTTTATTGCCAGAATACAACAGAAAAGTCCTTACAAAAACGGCCCCAAGCTGGGCTCAATTTTATCTGGTCTCAGCTGTTGTTAGAGCAATAGAAGTTGTCCCCAGTTAGTAAAGATATGTGCAGGAGCATGTGCAAAGCCTGCCAGGCTGCAAGCCACTGGACAAAAATCCATGCACTGCATTGAGCCAAAGTAATGGAAAGTATCAGAAACAGCGTGGTTTCATGTGACTGTGACTGTGGCATTTGGATTCAAATCAATGCAAGGTTCAGAGGGTGCCAAGAAGTATGAAATGAGACTAATCTCAGAGACAGAACAAAGATGTTTTATGTAACTTCACACAGATTTGGAGGAGGAAGGACAGAGAGCTGCTGAGTTTCACAGATAGTACCTCAGTCCACATAACATCTTTCCTTAAATCTTTGCAAATATAAGGAGAACAATAAAGGCACCTAGACAAAACCAGTCATTTCTCTCAAACACCTGGAGAAAGAGCACAAAAATGAAATATTCTACCCTAAAACAGTCCCTTAGAGAAGGTCAGATGACACTGAAGGGGTTTAGCCAGCAGGCAACAAGCACTGGAGAACATGGGGTCAGTCAGGCCAAAGGCTACAGATAAACCCTCCAATGTTAAACTGTTGACAGGGCAGGAGGTGTAATGACAACAGGGTTATGAAAGACTTAGTCAAGTTGCTGTCATTTGAATAAACAACTTAAATCCTGAATGACCAGAGACTACCTGATGTTAATGGGGAAGGAATTACATAAGTGTGACTCAGAAAAAGCACATGCCAAATGCTGAACAGCAGGGGATGAAAGCCAGAGCTGTAGCATGATGCTAAGCAAGGATGCCAAGGAGAAGTGGAAACCATAGATGTTTCCTACACCAAGCCTTTATGTCACCTTCTATCCCATGAACTATGCTGGAAAGTGAATAAGAGTCTCTTCTAGAATAAAAGCTGTTCAAACCACAGAAAACCAAATCAGACATTCTGCTTTCTTTAAGAAAATAAGAAGTCCATGGAAGTCTGACCCAATAGCAGACAGAAATTACACTGTTCCTGTCAGCAGTAAGTGTGCCTGAGACTCTGCTCTTGGCAGAGGATGCTCACCCTCTGCCAGAGCCACTGCTTCTTCTGCACAATGCCCATCTGGCCCCCTCTGTTGGTGTCCTGGGATGAACAGTGTGGCTTGGCAGGAGGGTGGTGCCTGTGGGCAACTGCAATTGCACTGGTGTTCACACTCCCCAAGTGCTTTGTTGCCATGGCTGAAGGTAATGGATAAAACTCCTGATGTGTCAGGAACAGGCATTTAATGACAGTACCGGGAAGAAAACCTGGTGTTCAGCTTTAACATATGTTGCCAGCCTATGCATCACTCATGCTGTTATGCTGTCACCTTGAAATTTTGCCTGGTCATGGGGCTTGTAGAGAGATCTCTGCAGTCTGCAGAAGCCTAATGGTGTCCAGAGCAGTCCCACTAGGAACTAATTGCATTTGATCTGACAGCTCTCTCTCGGCCAGCAGCACTTTCACACGCTGGCAGGCACTCACTCACTGCCTTCACAGACCAAGGACAGACCTGCACTATCACCCCTGCTGGGAGAGGCTTGGTGGGCTGGAAACCTACAGTTCCTGAGACAGTGGAATCATGGAGGAAGGACTCTATTACTCAGTGTGACAAGACATTAGTATTAATACTGTCTTGTATTGCTTAAATGTCACAATATGTCTGCTGTGACAGCATGCCAAATGAAAATGTACAGGGGCTGGTGTCGCAGCCTCTCATCACCTGTGTTCACCTGCTGTTCCAGGGAGTGTTAAAATACACCCTGCTCTTGCTCACTGGGCCAGGACACCTAAGGAGCAAAGATGTTTGGGGTCAGTGGCTCAAATCCTGCCTGCCACTCTCCTGAGCAAGTAGGATCGTGCTGCTGGTGTTTGTCCGTAAGAGACTATCACAGAACATGTGTTGCATTTTCATCCCACCCTGAATACCTGCAGAGAACACCAAGTGGCAGGAATAACAAGTCATTTATGGGAAGAAATGGTCTTTCACTGCTTTCAAAAGGGGATTTCAAGGTAAAAAAGTAAAACTGCTTAGTCCTTGTAAAACTGTGGACTGGGGTAAGTATGTAAGTGATACATAGATTTGTTTGTTTCTGCCCTTCCAGAGATGAGCCCGTGACTCTTAACATGTGACAGGCAAGGTATTGTATTTTCATAAGAACTGAAACACTTTATAAGTGTTTTCTGCTCATTCCTATTTTTTCCACCTGACCTCCCCAGGCACCATCTCTCCTGTGCACTTTTAGTGCCTTGACACCAAGGCTGAAATCTCAGAGACATGAAGTTTCCTGCAGTGTCGTGACATGAAGCAGCAGGGTGAGGAGAGGGAAAGGCTGTCTCTGCCCTCTGGGAGAAAGGCTACAGCATGAAAACATTTCTTATTGCACACCAGAGTATTCCCATAGGAAAGAATCTGCCTACATTCCCCTGCAGCAGGAAAAGCACCCATATAGCTCAGCCTACACATGTTCATGTGCAGCCGAACTCTGAAAAGAAGAAATTTCCTGAAGTGATCCATGGTTGCTCTTCTTGGGACACAGCAGGTGTGCAGTCTGTGTCTAGGGCACCAAATGCCTCCTTCCCCAGTCAGCATGTTACTCTGGTGTATGAGAATGTGCCTTGGCCCACACAGAGGTGTTGTGGATAAAGTTTCTGGTCTTACTGCTGGCTGAATGTGGGATTTTGGGTACTCCAACCCCTGGGCTTGCATTGGCACTAAAATGCCTTTTACCTGCCTTAATCCCCTGTCTGGGATTCCTCTCACTTGACTGTATGCATTTAATCTGGGCATATACCCTAAGCTAGTCCATGAGGGTCTGTCTACAGGCAAATGAAAGACACAGTCATTTCCAGAGGGATCTTGAGGATGAGTCCACAGTGAGTCACTTTCTGGAGGTTTCAATCTTCTCATCAGCTGTAGAAAAAGCTGAGGTGAATAACTTGGAGTCTATTCTGCATACCTAAAGTTTGGTCAAATGACAGCCAGGTTTGGAGCACCAGGCCTGCCTTTTCTCACACATTTGGTCAGTATCCATTTATTTGGACAATGGGAACTTGGTCTCAGCAGGGAGCCTGTAGACATCAACAGTGGATACAATTATGGGGAATAAACATGAGAATAAGTGCTCTGAAAAAGAAAGCTTTCCTCACAGCACTGCTGTGAAAAATGGCAGAACAGAAAGGAACTAATTCTGTTTCACCTAATTGCTCTCTATAAATCATGTCTTGGCAGCAAGCTCGACTGGTCCACCAAAGGGTCAATTAAAGCAAGGGGAGGCTGAGCGCTGTTTGTACTCAGGGGTGTGTTTCATACTTCAGGAGCTGTAATTTTTTCCTAGAGGGTGGTATCTCTTCTCTTTCCAAGCAGAGAGGAATATCCATGTTGGGCTCTGAGTGTTATTCCTTTAGTGCATCCACGGTGCATTATCTGTCATCCTCTCCAGCCAGTGTTTTATTCTTTAGTGTGAGACACAATGGTGCAGGTAAACGCTAGTTAGCAGAAAAATCACTGAATCATTTAGGTTGGAAAAGACTTATAAGATCATTGAGTCCAACCACCAACCAAGCACTGCCAAGTCTGTCACTCTAAACCATGTTCCTGAGCACAGAATCTGCACGTCTTTTAAATATCCCCAGGGATGGTGACACCACCACTTTCATGGGCAGTCTGTTCCAATGCTTGACAACACCTTCCATGAAGAAATTTTTCTCAGTATCTAATATAAACGACCCCTGGTGCAGCTTGAGGCCATTTCCTCTTTCTTTACTGCTTGTTACTTGGGAGACCAGCCCAACCCCTCACCTGGCTACACCCTCCTTTCAGATGGTTGTAGAGAGCAATAAGGTCCCCACTGAGCCTCCAGTTCTCCACGCTAAACAACCCCAGCTCCTTCAGCTGCTCCTCGTAAGACTTGCGCTCCAGACCCTTCAGCAGTGGTCAGACGAACAGGTCATGAAACCTGGAAATCAGTGACAAGGACGTATATATTTGTTATTAAAATCATGTGTTTCAGTGCACACACAGAACTCCTTCAGTGTGTGGCCCATCAGAATCCCTCCTCAGGGTAACATTTTCTAGCGTTGTTCCTGTGTTTGCCCAGGACGTGTCCTGCTCCAGGTCCTCCCCACTAGCCTTGCACACCTCTCCTACGCTCACCCAGCTCTTGTCCTGCGCCCAGGCCCCTGCCAGCAGAGCGGCCATGGCCACGGCCATCTCTTGGCCCTGCTGTCCCTCCTGCATGACGTCCAACGGGGACAACACCTGCCCGCCAGGGCAGCCCTGCCGCAGTCAGGCCAGGCTGCTCTCCCACCTGTGAGAACCAGGCGAGCTCGCACTGCGGCTGCAGCCCACCGTGGGCTCTGCTCAGTTGCCCTGGCTGGGTTCTGCATACCTCGAAGCTATCCTGGCCCCGTGGCACCTCCCGCCGGCCCCTGCAGGGTGGGGAGCGGTGCCGGACCCACGCACACCCTTCCTCGCCCGGCAGGCACGGGGGAGGAGAGGGCACCTCCTGGCCGCTCCCGCTCCGCTCCCAGGCTGTTCGGGACCAGCCGCCTTCCTCTGTTTGCTTTCAGGGTGTTTGTCTCTGGTGCTGTGCAGAGCAGCCGGGAGGTCAGTCTCACACAGCAGTAGCTCAAGGGGGTGAACCGGAGGAGGGCTGAAGGATATTGCCGGGTCCCCCACCACCCAGTCCTTTCCACCCCCTTTTCGTTCACGAGGCACGTGAGGTATTCTTGCTTCCCTCTCTTTTCCCACCTCTTCTCCTCCTCATTCTGCCCCCACCACCAGCTAAGCCTTCTCTCCCCGGGCTCTCTCGGGCAGGTGGGAGGCAGACATGCCCTACCTGTACCGGGACTCGAAGCCGCGGCCAGTTGCGCATCCCGGGGGTGCCCGTGCCACCCACAGCTCGGGCAAGGGCTACGAGGAGCTGAAGCGGGAGTGCCTGCGCAGGGGCGTCCTCTTTGAGGACTCCGACTTCCCCGCCTGCAACTCCTCTCTCTTCTTCAGCGAAAACCCACCCATTCCCTTCGTCTGGAAGAGGCCTGGGGTGAGTATGCCGTTGTGTTCGTTCCTCCCGTCCTGCCAAAAGTCAGGCAGCGCTGTGCTTCGTGGTTGCACCAAATAACGTGGAGTGTTCGGGGAGATGTGGAGATGAAGTGTAGGGGTAAACCCTTCCCACCTCAGGGGCAGTGGCACAGGGTTGGGATGCCACCCGCAAAGAGCTCGAGCTGCAGGATGAGAGGGCTGGAAGGCTTCACCCCATGTTTCAGGTGTAGCTCGTTGGACAGACACGCTTATGCATGTGTATTATGTCCATGCATAAAGAACTCGTAATCAGCTTCTCTCTTACAGTATTGCCAGACAAAAGATGAAAATAAGAGGGCATGCCGGGAATCAAGGGTAAAATACATTATGATAATGTTCTAACTGTGCAAAACTGGGTGTTGTTAATCTAGGAAATTCATAATTAATATTAAACTTTAAAAATTCAAACCTTTTAACTTTCAGAGTATAAGAGTCTTACAGGTACTTGCTTACTTCCATCAGGAAACACTGAGATTACGAATGCATGCCGTGGTTACTGAGCCATTCAGCAGTAGCCAAGGGCTCAGCGAGTATCTCTTAATGCATCTTGCATAACAGTCATTAATAACACAGTGGGAGCCTGAAGCTGCACCAGTCACATGCTCTCAGATTACAAACCCAGCATCACTCGAGGTTCCTTCTCCCCACTTTGCTGTGTAACTAATAACCACAGAAAAAATGTGGCAACATTTCATTTCTTTGCTAATGAATGATGTTTATTCTGGGTTGGTTTTTTTTTTTTTATAGTCTGAAAGCTTCTTCCTTGGTAAAAAACTTTTCTTTGGTGATACTGATCCCAAGGGAGAAAAACAACAAAATAAGCTTAAAGAAGGGTTTAAATTATCTTAATTCATAGCGATAGGCATTCAGTGCCTCAGCATCTGGTAGTTACCATAGTGCTGCTACAGAACAGAATTAAAGCTGTTACTCCTGGACAAGATTCAGTTATGAAAAAAACTGGAGATCCCTACACATGGTAAGTGCAGCTCCCACAGGCCCTATCTGTACTTCAAAAAGCCAGGTGGCCTGTGGGGCTGCCCGCCCAGCACAGGAGAGGGCTGTGAGGTGTGGTGTAGAGTGCTGTGGGGCATCAAAAATGCGAGTGGCTGTGATACCAAATCGTAAAGAATGGTTTTCCTTTGGCCAGCTGTTTGTTGCTAGTTTGTCTTTTGAGGGCTTCAGAATAGTTACAATTTGGTGTAAAATGTGGTGGAGAGTTTGTGTGCCCTTGCGTATGCTACGCGGGGGCAGTGGAGAATGGTCTGTTTTCTTCAGGATCTTTGTATGCTGAGCTGGAAACATTTCCAGGATGAGTAAGTTACCTCAAATGGCATCTGCCTTTACACTCCAATTCCCACCCCCCACATTTTTGTGAGCTGCACAGCGAGAAATAAAACTCAGGGGAGGCTGAGAGGATGTGTAAGGACAGGGTATTAGTTATGCTCTGCTCTGGCTCCTCAGCATTTAAGCTAAATCAGTTTCATCTCTGCTATCCATCAGGAGCAGCAGCAAAATAGAGGCACTGTAACAATTTCAATTTAACACATTTTACTTTGCAAGGGGATCACGGACCTGGAGCATGTGCCAGGTGAGTTGCCACAGCTCAGCTGGTGAAGCTGTGGTGCTGGAGAGGGTGAGCACAAAAACATGGCCTCTGTGTAGGGTATTGTGTTCCACCTGCTTTTCATGGTGACTGGTTTTTCCTGCCTCTCCCACTAGCATTTTACAGTAGCCTGGATGAAGTGTAGCACAGTACGTGCAGGTAGTTGCAGGGACAAATAATTTAAATCTTCTGATTTAAAATCTATTAGAGATTAATCTTTAGTAATCAGAGTAGAGAAGGCTATCTCATTACTTTGACATGCATATATCTGCATATATGCATGTTTGTAGCAGCATGAGCAAGACCTTCAGCTAGCACTAATCTGTAAATCTCCCACTGCAATCAGTGAGCTACACAGATCTACACCAGATGAATAGCTGACTTTCTACAAAAGTGAAGTGCTCCAAGATTCAGAAAGACATTTATTGATTTTGTTTAGCAATCCTTTTCAATTACAAATTGAACCTTTGAAACTGTCGTTTATCAAAATTTTAGAACAATTTGAAGAACAGAAGACTCTTTTCTCATTATATTTCCTTCCCTTTCCTTCTCTTTCCTTCTATCTAAATTCAACTGCTGGGATGAATTCTACAGTTCAGTGTCTGGAAAAGTTGGACATATAAATTGAAGAATGAAAATAACCAACCCAAAAAAGGAAAGACAAACAGGTTTTACCAATGTCAAATGAGTCTATGGTCTACAGGAGGAAGTAAGAAAGAAATATTTGTAGTGTGAACAGTCACGGGCAACCAGTATGACAGGTTGGGACCAGGCAGAGAAATGTAATCACAGAAACCACCTAAACAATCCCACTCCCAGCCTGTTTTAGGTCTCTGTGCACCCCCTCTAACAGTGAGACAGGCACAGGGATGGAATTTGTTTTCTTTTGGGTTTAAAGAAACACAGCTTTAATGCTGCATCAGGACAGTCATGGGTCACTATGTTTAATCTCTCTGAAGACTGCATGTTCCTACTTCTAGGCAATATCCTTGTGCAGGTGAATCCTTAAATTACTGCGTGCTGTGTGTGAATGCTGGGTTTTGTCCTTTAACGTGCTGAAGGTCCTGATACATTATTATACCATCTGAAAATCCTTTTAAAATGAATATTATTTTTGTAACACGCACTCAAAAACTGTAGGATGTGTTTTCTTTTGTGTAGCAGAGAATTGGCACAAGTCCAGTCAACATCCTTTCAATTCCTTTTTATTGATTTTTTTAAAATTCTTTTTGATTGCTTCAGACAGAGGAGGCTGAAAACATCTTTCCATATGTCTGATGTGGAGATGTGTGATGAACAATGAGTCATGAATCTAATGTTCAGGCCTATGTCAGTGGAAAGGTTTTTTATCTTGTCCCTTGCTCACACACAGGGTTTCTTGGTAACAGCTAAATGCACTACTTGCAATGAGAATTACGTCTCCAGGCAGCAATGGTGCTAAAACAAAGTGTGTTGTTGAAGATCAGCTACTTTATCAGCCATTGCTATATCAATGTCTAAAGGCAATGAGCTGTGGTTTTATTGTTCATGCCCAGTGCCTGCAAGAAGGAGTGTATTTAACAAGCAGGCGGGCCAGGTAAGGAGGAGCTGCTGTTTGATTTCCCTTTGCTCCATTCTCTGGGGACATGCGGTAGCTCCTCCCCGGGGCACCTGTGGCTGAGGCACAACCTGGCCACCACCCCCTCCCCAGCAAAGACAAATAAAAAATATGCAAACCAGTTTCCTCCTGAATGTTGCCTCTTCAGGGGCAGCTTTGCAGCAGCAGTGCTGGTTCACTGAGGAGAGTGCCCTGGCTCCAGCAGTGGCCAGCAGCAGATACTTCAGCAATGAGTGCAGGAAGCTGAACAAAACTGTCAATATTCTGTCCTATGGTCTAAGAAAATGCAGTGATATCAATGCAAAGCAACTCAATTTCATCTAGGCAAATGCAGGGATTAAATGACTGAATGTGCTCTTCTATTTCCACACTCCCGCCCCCCCCCCTCCCCCCCCCCCCGCCCTCGATTAATTTGTTTCATTTGCCACTTAGGCAGAAGGATCTGCTTCATGCCATAGGGTCTGCAATAATGTGTCAGGGCAGACTGATTAACTGCAGGCATATTCTCCCAGTAATATATTAGATACTCTCCTCTCGCCTTTTCTATTCAGTTCAATCAATTACTTTCAATATACAGTTCATGGGAAAATGGAAAAGAGAAGAATTCCTGCCACATTTATTGGTTTGTCACTGTAATTTTTCTGTGCATCCATGGTACTAGTAATTGAACTAAACCAGTTAAATGAATGCTTGAGAATTGCTGTAATGCCACCATGAGCACCAGTCCCTCTGACCACACAGGGGTGGGTAGTGTTAGCTCCTCCTAAAAATTAACAGGACTGAAAGCTGTCTTTGTTGTTTGCTTATTTGAGGAGGAAATGGTCTCATGGTTGTCAGACACTGTATGTTCCAGGTATGACATGCAAATAAATAAAAGGCTTAATAGTTCAGTTAAAAGTAAATTGCCAATTTTATTTTTTTCAGCCATTGGAGGAAAGCAAGCAAATAAAAAGCCCTGTTAACAGGGGCTGCAGCCTGACATCAATCTTCTGGATGAGTTTGTTCTATGATATCTTAACAATTGCCTACAGATGAATAAAGAATGGCAGCCTTTCATTAGCAGCCAACTAATTATGAAAAAATGAGGATAGTTGATTCTTTAATTGCTCTACATTGTAATTAATTAGCAAGGATTCCCCATCTCATTCTTTGTGGTGGCAACACTGCTGCAGGATAATATAGCTCATGTGGCACACAGGGTTTGTCAGCACTGGTGCAAGTCTGGTTCAGAGTGATGGTGATATTCTCCTGGCACATTCTAAGTAATTTCTCTGTCTCACTGTTGTAGGACATTGTCAAAGACCCCAAGTTTATCCTTAGCGGAGCCACCAGAACTGACATTTGTCAAGGGGATCTTGGTGAGTGATTCCCCCTGGGTGGATGTCTTCATGTCTACACACTGTGAGGAGCAGCAGGAATGTCCTCACACGAGGGGATGTTGTCCCTCCTGAGCTGGTGGGAGCAGTGAAGGTGGAGGTCCTGCCCAGGCTCATCTGGCCTACAGCTACTTCCTGGATAGCTCCCTCCCATCCATGCCAGGGACCATCTTGGTGCAGTGGGATTCAGGATCAGGGAAGGATCTCCACTCAACGGCACTGTGAGCCCAAGGGACTCTTTTGTCTACCAGCACTTCCAGACTGAAGCACAGTCTGCCCTGGCCAGGCAGGGACACCCTTTCTGGGGACACGCAGGCTGTCTTCTGGATTTCAGGGGAAGTGGCAGCTAACTGTCATAACATCTCCTTTGGCCCCTTATTCTCCTCTTTTCCCCTTCTCAATCCACAGGTGACTGCTGGCTGTTAGCAGCCATAGCTTCTCTCACACTGAATGAAAAAACACTAGCAAGAGTGGTGCCACTGGATCAAAATTTTGGGCCAGATTATGCTGGAATATTTCACTTCCAGGTAAGGTGAACATCTGTCACAGCATGAACACATCTCTGTCTTCACATTTCATGGTCTATTTTGCAGTGAGGTTGCCAATATTGCAGAGGAGACACTGAAAAAATATGGATTGTTGAGCTTACACTGTTGTTCATGTTTTGAGAAACAAACTGGAGGGCTATGTCAGCCTCATACAGGCACAAACACAGCCACTCCTGTTCTGTGAACAGATACATGGCTTTAGAAATCATTTCACGTTTTCCTGGGCACACAGACCTCACTTAGGGTATAAGTCCTTAAAGGAGTTGAACTGGGATCTGTAACACCTGTGTGTCCTAAAGGAGTCTCGAATCATGTGGTGAACACTTGTGTAGCTACGTGAGTGACATTATCCAGACAAGGAGCTACAGTACAGGTCTACACATTTAGTCTTGGTGTTTTCTTAAGATAGATTACCCTTCCTAGAGAGCAGCCTTGTATGGCAGTACGGGAACAAATTATTTATATGTCTTCTAATCAAGCCTGTGGTTGTCACTAACTTGCAATTAGAAATGCTGGGACACCAGAATCCTGCTCTCGGGAAATGCCATGCTGTCAGCAAACTCATGCCCCATCCTTTCTAAACAGTTTTGGCAGCACAACGAGTGGCTGGATGTTGTGATTGATGACCGATTACCCACCTTCAAGGGCCGGCTGGTTTTCCTGCACTCAGCTGAACTCAATGAATTTTGGAGTGCCTTACTGGAAAAAGCCTATGCCAAGTAAGTCCCACTGCACATACATAATCTGCTACTGGTACATACATTATTCACAATTTGTTCATATGTTACTCACAGTCCTAGTGAGCAGCTTCTAGCATTTGCTGCTGCCCTTGCCAACCTGACAACTAGCACTAAAGAAAGAAAAGCCCCAGGCTTTAAGGATATGGAGAAACAGATGAATTAAAAATGCAACTAAAAAAAAAGCAGAATGACCCCAATACTCCTGCTTGGATACGCTCTGGGATACTTTTGACTTCAGTGTTATTGCTGCAATTCTACACGTGTGCGAGAAAGCTCTCAAAGACAGGTATCTTGAAAGCAATTCTCACAGTCAGCATGTGTTTTCCAGGTTGAATGGCAGCTACGAGTCTCTGAAGGGTGGCAGTACAATAGAGGCCATGGAGGATTTCACTGGGGGTATAGGAGAAATGTATGATGTTAAGGCGGCTCCTGACAATTTCTATGAAATCCTAGAAAAAGCCCTGAAAAGATGCTCAATGGTGGGCTGCTCTATTGATGTAAGTAAGAAATGAGGTCTCAATTTCTCAGTGCCTTCAGGCATCTTTGGGGTTCAGTGTTTTCTGGTTTGAGTTTCACTTTTTCTCCTGATGAAGATTTGCTGCTTGTAAAGAGTAGTTAAATTTTTATTGAACTAGGCAGTGTGATACTCAGCTGGCTGATGGGACCCTTCACCACCATCATTGTCCATCAAAGTATTTTAACAAGAAATGAGACCATATCAAAAGCTAATCTCAGTCTGAGAGTTAAGAGTGGGGTCCTGGAAATGTAGATGGTGCTGAAACAAAATCACAGGGGCAGAGGAGGAATTCCACCCTGGAATTTTTGCTCTGGGTGAACAGTGTTTAAAACCCCCCCTGTTGTTTCCTAAAAGGGCACCATTGCACCATGGTTGAGCAGAAAGACAAGTTCCCTGTTCTTAGTACTGGTTAGCCACTGGTTAGCCTTGTGCTTGGAAGGGACGAGGTGGCACCTCTTGCCAATCTCACTGCGAGGAGAAAAATGAATTCACTTTTTTTTCCCCTATTCCAGACCAGCAGTGCTGCCGAGTCAGAAGCCCGAACCCCTTTTGGCCTTGTGAAAGGCCATGCTTACTCTGTGACTGGCATTGAGGAGGTACGTCTAGCGGCGCGGGGCAAGGAGACACCTGGGGAAAAGATAAGGGAGTGTCCCCTCAGTCTCAGGTGACAAGGGAAGTTATCCTGGGGAAGCTGTCCAAATTCCCATCCACCTTTTCCTCGCACATCTGCTGTGGCAGTCTGTGCCTTTTGCCCAGCTGTTAACACCAGCCTCTGCACACTGGAGAAGCCTTGCTCCCTAGATCCCCGCACTTGATATTTTCTCTATTTCCTTCTTCCCCAGGTGAGCTATCGGGGCCGGCAAGTGCAGCTCATAAGGATAAGGAACCCCTGGGGGCAGGTGGAATGGAATGGCCCTTGGAGTGACAAGTGGGTGCACTGTCCTGTACACACCGGCCTCACAAAAGCCAAATCCCAGCTTCTACTCCACAGCTAGCATCCTGCATCCCCAGCTGCTCCACAGGAAATTAAACCAGGAGTTTGCACATGCCTAACAGTATTACTGCCCTACAACATCTCTCCCTCAGCATATTCAAAGCAGCGCAATGCAGGGATGCTGTTGAAGTTGTTTAGCCCCCAAAACCTAGCACTAGCAGAAACCATACATTAATATAAATAAGTTAATTTTAATACACTCCCAATTGTAAACATTATACATTCGGAGTGATTTTTTTTGTTAAATTTTTGCGAGCCTGTTGCTGTAGTACTTGTAACACAACATCCATACTTTGTCCTACTACAGACAAACTGAAAATGATATTGTATTACCCCCTCTAAATAGCTTGTGTGTCTCTATTTATTTGTTTATTGTTTGGGGTTTCTAAGCACATCAGGAATAATGTATTAATGATAATGTATGACCATTAAATGAGACCCTCTCCATGTGATACCTGCTTAAAGTTGTGGAAGGACCCAAAATCACAACAAGATTGGCCTGAAAACCAGTCAGGGTTTACTACCAAAGGTAAACAAAGTGCAAACAATACAAAATTTAAAAAATTACATAATTAAAAAATCAACACTACATTCCTCTCCAATATAAACTTTTGCACGTATTTTTGCACAGATGCATTGTTTCATTTTTGTTTCACCTTTCTACTTCTATTTTTTTATTCACACAGATGCAGAGGAGAGGAACAATAACCTGCCTGACCCTTTAATATTGCTGAAACATGTAATCATTTGTAGGACTACTTTAAATTTCCCTATGCTTATCATGACTCAGAAGTAAATTAAATATGTCCACGTCAGCTCAGATCCTTTGTTACCTTGAAGAAAAACATGGATAATTGACATGTATAATGAGTTCTTAAATCTGAAAAAGATGGAGAGATTATGATCAGGACAGGCATCTGGCAGTTTATGCTGTTCATCAAAAAGGCTGTCTCTGCAAAGCAGAGCTCTGACTCTGCACTCGGGAGGCTTTCTGGAACTCAAGATGCAGAGGGGCTTGCAGATCAATACAGGAGTCTGTATTAACATTCTGCAGTGGTTGCTGGAATTAAAAACCACAAGACAAGGTGCCTGCTACTCCATAAGTTTATTATGTCAAATTGGAAATGCAGTAGGGCACTTCCAGGTTTTCTGAAAAGCTTTATCAGTTTTCTGTTTGGTTTTGATATGCCACAGCTGTAGTTGATGAGGTGACTAAAAAGGAGGCAAAGACTTTACCTGGGGCCGCAGTTCCTCCACCAAATCTCTCTGTGCAGGGGAAGGAGCCTACTCAGTTCCCATTGACTCAATTTTGAAAAAACATCTGGCCCTAAATTAGCAACAAGTGTGAAAGAGAAGATGGTGCTACAGATGGAATACAGATTTAAGGAGAGGGTTGACTTACCAACATCTTGAGGTTTACCAATAGCCCTATTATATCCAACCCAAACACCTGAGAGCAGTCCCAATGTCAGTAACTCACATTTAAGACCACTCTAGAGCAGCTTTGGGATCTTTGGCCTGGTGCTGCTTTCAGCTACATTAATTTGGTCTCTGTGACCATGAGTGCCAGCAGGATCAGGAAGCCTCTTGAAAGCATCTGTGTTTGTGTAAGCAGCACAAATAAAACACATGTGAGAGAAGAACAGCCTGCTGTTATGTCCAGCCAGTCATTCTGAGCCAGGGAAAATTAATTGCCACATACCTGTCATAAAGCTTGGTTTTGTTTTCCTGCAGCTCTCCAGAGTGGCGCTCAGTCAGCCCATCGGAGCAGAGACGCCTGTCTCAGGCAGCACGGGATGATGGAGAGTTCTGGTAAGCCACAGGTTTTTAAAGTGTGCGACTCTGATCAGAAGTCAAGGTGCAAGTGGCCGAAACAAGCAACAAGGAAGAAGCCTCTGTGTGAGGAAATTCTCGGTTTCTGCCTAAGAGAGGGCCGGTAGAATGCTCACTTTGTTTTCTGTGTTTCATGTGTGCCCATATCTGTTTTAATAACAAAAGCCTTCTGAAATCAGTTTAGTTAATGGCATTGGTATATTTCAAATAGTATTTGAAATATATTTGTGTGTCTCCCATGAATGTAGCACCCTTTAAATCCTTCCCACGAACAAAGGTGGGATATACAGAAGGGAGCATTGTATGGCACTTGCATCAACTATGAAATGCCTTCAGGGTTGATGCTGGGCATGCACTGGTAGAGAATGAGTCCTGAGAAGCAATACTACTAGTTGCATGAAGTAAAAGAGCACCAGGATATGTGTGAAATTGTGGAAAAATTGAAGAAAAAATGAAATGAAATGAAATGAGAAGAAAAAAAAGAAACTAACATGGTGGAAATTGCTTTAGAAGTGTGATGTGTTCTTCATGCCAAATTAATGATCTCAGGCAGAGCAGATGGCTGGCTTGCACATGACACCCCCCCCCCCCCATCAACCATGCTGTGCTCTGGTGACAATGTGTCTGGTCACATTTTCTAGGCCCAGATGCTCAACTCTTTTATACAGAGGTAAATCTAGAGAGGTATGCAATGGAGCTATTCCAGATTTTGCCTGCAAGTTAAACCAAAGTTCAACTTCATGCCTGAGAAGTTATTTGAGATAGACAATGCAGCACTTTAAGTTACACAAAATTATTTATCCCAAATTTTCGTAACTGGAGGGAAGTAATTCCAGTGGCTGTTCCATTACTTTATTTTTATATAGGATATTTTGAGTTGTTTTGCTATTGATGTTGCAAATGCTTTAGGATATTTCCAGTTTCTCCAAAAAGCTTTGTGTTTGTTTGGGTTTTGGGTTTGGTGGTTTTTTGTCTGGTTTTGGCCTGGCTACAGCTGGAGCTTATCTGATGAGTGTAAAGGAGACAAAGACTTCACATGGAACTCAAGTAATTCCAGCAAATATCTCAATACAGGGCCTGACCATGTGATGGAGGTAAAAGTCTGCAAGTAGGCATCAGACAAAGAGTGAAATTAATGAAAAAAATCTCATTTTAGTCCCTTTTGTTCTTTGGACTTGTGAGAACTGAAAAAAATCCTCATGGTAACACGTTGAGGGCCTTCTGACCTCATTAACTACCCCAGAGATATTTTGGCTACTTACTAGCAGTTCAGACTAGTCTTGTCCAGGTGCTTGTAATAGATGGAAAGGGGCATCCTGTTGTTGGCTAAGAAACCAGCATCTCACTCACCCTAGTGCTTTCCCTCCTAAAATCACAGGGTCAGTCTTCTTTTCCCTTCATAAGTACAAAACCAGAGCAGCTCTAGGGAAATCAGAACAGGTGTTTTACCTCTTAGAAGTCAAATCTAATCTGTAAAGTGTAACCCCTTCCTCTGCTTTGCAGCACATTTCCAAAGAGCCCAAAATTGTTCAGTGTGGCCAGGAAACCAAGCCATTTAGAGACAGATTTTGCTATGCTGTCCCTGCTTTAGTGTCCTGAGCCTCAGAGTGAAAATTAGCAGTGCCTAGGGCTAGCAATATCTGGGAATAGCCGACAAGAAAGGACAGAGCTCAGAAAAAAACTCTGCTGTTTCTTTCCACATCAAAACCAACTTGTAAAATGTCCCATAGCAAATGTAAATTAATACCACTACAGACATCTATATGTGAGGAAGAAAATATCTATCTTTGAGGAAGAAAAATGGAACTAGCTGTGTTGGATGAGGCACACGGGGGGCTAGCTGGGTCCTATCTGCCACTGCCACAGATAAACTTGCATCTTGTAGGGCTTTTGCTCTCCTGCTACTCCCTTTTGTTGTTAGGCATCAGCCACAGGAGGAAAGGCATAGTTATAGAAGCTTGTGTTAGGGAGGAGATCAATTTCTGTGTGTTATTTCTATGCCTCGGGGGGTGGGGGGGGGGCTCTTGCAGATAGCAGTTCAGAGCAGAGAACGTATCTGGATGACAAATTGCTCTCACAAAGGCCTAATGCATCTGCTCTTTTACAGAGGGACATTCAGCCTACCAAGGCTACCCTCAGGATTGGAGTAGATGTGCCTCTTGTCCTTGTGGTGTACACCATGCAAGCTGCTGTCTCTTAGACGGCTTCTGTGCAGTTTCCTTGTGCACGGGGCTGCACCCAATGCCCAGTGGTGCATGGCTCTGGCTGTCCCTTCTCTTGGCTGTTTGCTGAATCCTGAACTGACTCCTTGGCCAATGGGACTATTGGTATTTTTTGTCCTTGTACTTGCTAGATAAAATCTCATGGCATATCTGCTACTCTGTGTGTTGAGCAGGCTAGTTTCAACCAGCCCAGCCTAGCAGCTCAAAACTACCCATATTGTGGCATTTGCTCCCTCATTCCCATTGCCATGTACATGTCTCCTCCTTGGGCGTAAGATATGTGCAGTGCAATCTGTGGGGCAGAGTAGCAGGCAGCAGTGTCTATGCTACCTTCAAGGGCAGGTTAGAGACATTTCTCAAGTCCAAACACACTTTATCGCTCATGTTTGGTGTATATTTTTCCTAGAACAAGGTCCCAATCACCCATAAGGGAGGGGAGGGTGAGCAGCTTGAGCCTAGGAACCTTAGCAGAGAGACAAATGTTACTTTAATTGCAGTGCAGACAAGTAATCATACCATGGCTTGACTAATCCATCAGCATGTGTCCCTGGTAGTGCTATCATTGTGGCTGACATTGAACACACAGGTGATTTGTATGTTTACTTAGCTCCTGCATGTGCCAGACAATCCTTTGGTTGGGTGTTTGGCAATGCAGATGCAGCCATTAAAGCCAGGATGGTGCTGGTGAAATAACACTTTCTACTGTAGGTTTTGTGCCAGTGGCACTTCTATTTAGTCTTATACTCAATTGTAACTGAAGGAAAGAAAGGTGTAAGAGATGTCAGAATGAGATGCAGACAAAAAGGATGCTTGTACTTTACACACAGTGAGCGAAAGCTAGTTTCTCTCCTGCTGTACACTGCCATATATCCATGGTCACCAAAACTACTCTACATGAACTGGTGATCTGGCCCTGGGACTCTGGGAGATAAATACTTCTGCTAGGTATCCTTCACTAAAATGAATGGCTGCCTGTTCCTTACCACCTCTTTTGCTCAGGATGAAATTTGAAGACTTCAAAGTGCATTTTGACAAAGTTGAGATCTGCAACCTGACTCCAGATGCCCTGGAAGACAGCACTGCCCACAAATGGGAAGTGACCATTCACCAGGGAAGCTGGGTCCGGGGCGCGACCGCAGGAGGATGTAGAAATTTCCTAGGTAAGTACATAGAGTTTGAAAATGAGAAGCAGGCACTGAAGTCTTTATCCACCCTCAGCTATAGCTCTTCAGGGAGGAGCTCTGTAGCCAGAACAGTGAGTGCAGAACAGTTCAGCTGACAGGAACCAGCCAAAGGGACAAATGGGGAAACTCAAACCATGGGCTTTAAGAGTGCTGTACTTTAAAGATAAGGCTATTCTGTGACTGGCTTTTTTGAATGAACAAACCAGCAATGAACAAAGGGATAAATGCTCATATGGTCCCACTTGAGATTTTGTGGTAAAAGAGTTGCTTTTTTTGCTCTCAAGTTCATTGGACCTGATTTATGCCTTAATGACATTTGCATGAGCAGGACTAGGTTCAAATAAGCCAGTTAAACTGCAGCAGCAAGTGTAAAATTAGACTAAAAGCCCAGCTCAGCCAACATATTTAGGTGCCTCTGAAGCTGTGTCATGGATCTGAACTGTGTTACTGCAGACTGGCACCAGCACTATGTAATCATTGTAGCTGTGTACTTTTAACAAAATTTCATCTGACAATTTCATTTAAACCTTGGTAACTTAATAAGGTACCAGGTCTAAAATCTTTTCTACACGTTGTTCCATGAAGGACTTTGGGATTTGGCTTATTTTTTGCAAAACTTATTGGAAAGAAGTATAACAACTAACAGAAAAACTAAGTTTGAGTGAAACCTCAGCTTAATGGTCTTTTTTAGTTTGTTGATTTTTTTTTTTGTTTGGTGTTTTTTTAGTAGTAGTA
Organism: Coloeus monedula; assembly: GCF_965178545.1. Classification (NCBI taxonomy): domain Eukaryota; kingdom Metazoa; phylum Chordata; class Aves; order Passeriformes; family Corvidae; genus Coloeus; species Coloeus monedula. The sequence goes on along the minus strand of NC_138782.1, from coordinate 45,518,091 downwards.
GTGATGGTTTATATTCTGAGTCAAGAAACTCTGTGGTGTTCTTTACATTGGCAGAGACTTTCTGGACAAATCCACAAATCAAGCTACATTTGACAGAGAAGGATGATGGACAAGATGACTGCACATTCATAGCAGCACTGATGCAAAAGGGTCGCCGTAAACTCAAGAAGCTTGGAGCTGAAATGCTGACCATTGGCTACTCTATTTATGAGGTACTCCTTTGCTGCTACAGCACAGGAGCTGCACTATTGGTATTTGGAACTTTCTCGGGGTTTGTATCCCTGCCAGTCTTCATGTATTTTTATGGCCCTTGCTCTTAAAATAATCTTCTCAGTTGCATCAAGCCCCATGGAGGACAGAATCCTCTCAGAGGAGAATTTGAGACTCCCCACAGGGCCATGGATTCCTAGGACAGACCCCTCAGCCCCATGATTCTGTCACCCCCTGCCTGGCTCACACAGAGGGAATGTTGCTTCTTCTGAGCATCCTGGGGCACATCACACACAGATGCCTGTTCCCAAGTGAGGCTGAAATTGGTGAATCTGTTGTCACTACGCTGTGACACCCCATCTGGGATGGTGGTGCTTAATGGCAGGGAATGTTTAAGTAGGAAGACAATGTCCCAGAGTACTCTGAGACTGCCTTGTGGATGGGAAGGGGCACTGGTAGTGGGTCTTTGCTATAAGGTGGGAGCTAAATTGCTATAAGCACCTGGGAGAGGGAATGAGAGTCAGGATCACAGCCTGGGGTGATGCTTGTGCCAGGCAGAATTTGGCTCTGTGATTAGGAAAGAGGTGAGTATGGCCTTCAGCCGACCCTGGCCAGTGCAGCACTGCCTTTTTTTCCCCTCCTAGAGCCCTGGCAGAGATGGACACTTGGGCAAAGACTTCTTCAGGTACCACCCCTCCAAGGCCAGGAGCAAAACCTACATCAATTTAAGGGAAGTATCCCACCGATTCAAGCTGCCACCGGGTGATTACATTCTTATTCCAACCACATTTGAGCCACACCAGGAAGCAGATTTCTGCCTGAGGATCTTCTCTGAGAAGAAGGCCATCACTGAGTAAGTCAGCAGCAAGATTTGGGCCCTCCTGTGCTCCCTTGCACATGGGGTTATTGGCTGCTGGGGAGAGTGTGGCTGCCAGGCACCCAGCCCTACGGCAGAGCTCTGGCAAGGCAAACTCCTGATTGTTTGGGGTTTTTTTTGTATTTGCTCATTTTTGCTAAACCTGACTTTATTTTGAGAGGAGTTGAGAAGGTGGGGAAATAGGGTGTGCCGTGATGAATCTGCTGGAAGCTTGACAGGGAAGGGCTGCTAGCTGCCTGGCGCTGTTGGGGACTCTGAATACAGCAGTGTTTGCTTCCTGTTTGCTTCCTCCCAAAGTTTGTCCAAAAGACAATTTTATGCTTTAAAAGGGTGCTGAGGCAAAAATGTGTTCACAATGAATAATGAATAAAGGATGAGTTGAATTCTTTAGCAGATGACATGCACAGCTATGTCCTCCCTAAATCCTGCCTAATGTCTGTTTTAAGGGCTTATACCAGAATTTAAACAGTGCAAAAGTCTGATTATTTTTTAAATTTTGGCTAAACATAACCCATTAAGTAAAAAAACCTGTTTTATCATTCACCTGGAGAAAAGGTAATAAGCAAGTTTCCACCCCAAGCAGATGTTGAATACCTTCAGATACCAAATAAGGTTTTGTTTTCTCCAGGGATCTAGATGAAAACGTTGCCATTGATCTCCCTGAGGTAAGTCTACAGAGTTAAAATAGCAAGAGAATAGCTCAGCAGAAGCCGGCACACATTGCTTTTACTGTCTTTGGCTAAACCACGTTCATTTCACAGGAATGTTACACAATTGCCAGCTTTGTGTATGTCGCTGAAATGCTAAGCTCTGCTGAATATGGTAAAAGAGCTGTAACAATCAAAATCATAATTGTTAGGCTTCACATCCCCTTGAAGGCAGTCAGTGCCAGCCAGCACGAATGTTGGGTGTCAGCCACCACGTGGGAAAGCACCACCCATTAGCACTGGGGAGCCACATTGCTGTTCACATCTTTTAAAATGTTATTTATCACAAAAAAATAAGAAGCAAGAGAATGTCTAATAGACCTACATTAATTTTGCATACAAGTATCTTTATTTTACTTCTCAGTATCCACAGGACTTGAGAGGGAATGCTTACACATGCACATGCCTACTGAAATGATTGAATTCTTTTTGCTTTTGAATGGCTTGGTCTGCCTGCTGAGCACTAATTGCAGCTGGGTCTGAGTCAGCTCCTGTTTAAGTGTGTTTAAGTGTGTCGCTGGAAATAAGCTATTAATTGTGGTGTGCCTTTCCGTGGAAACAAGCTAAGCCAAGATCTCATTTATCCCTCTTTAATAAAATTCTTCTCCAGGGTCCGGCTAACAAGGACATCTTCATTTCTGAGATCTCAGGGCCATGTTCTGTAGCAAAATAAATCTGTGCTGGGTAATATGCTGAAGTGCAGCCGCCTCTGGCTGGTGCTCTCAAGAAGCACCAGGGGTCCCAGGATGATGCCACAGGAGGGAACTCAATAGAGCTGTGGCTGTTGGAAGTGCAGGGAAACAGAATGGTGCAGGGTGGGATGAGAGGTGTTTTCCAGGATGGCTGCTCTTGTTTTTTACCAAGGCAATGGCACACTACACACTTGTCCAGGCGAAGGAAATGAGAGGGTGAGACTCCCCTCAGACAGAGAGATGGCTGGGAGGCCTCTGATCTGGCACAGTTCAGGAGCATGTGTACCCTTATTTTAAGATATACAGTGGTCCGGGGTGCACAGAGGGGCTGTTTGCAGGAGAAGTGTCATGTTTTACAATTCTTATAAGGACTTGTGTGGTTGGTGTTGCAGCCTCTACACCCAACCCCAAGCCCACAAGAAACTGAAGAAGAAAAGCAGTTCCGGGCACTGTTTGAGCAGATTTCAGGAAAGGTGAGTGCAAAACACTTTGGGTCAGAGCAAGATGTAGAAAGAGGGGAAACACTTCTGCTCCCACCCAGGGCCACGTGAAACAAACCCAACGTATTTTGGGAGTACGTTTAGTTGTAGTGTGTTGTTTGGGCACCAGATGTCACCATGCCTTATGGCTCGATGGATAAGGGTGCAGTCCCTGGTGAGCAAGCAGAAGGACCAAAGCTAGAACTCAAGCTCTGAAGGAACCTACCTGATTTAATGTTCAGCTGCAGTTGATTTTTCTTTGAATCAACAGCTCCCGCTTGAGATGTCCTTCAGACAGACTTATGCACAGCAGCACTCCTGTATTTTTCCAGCCCTTTAGTTTTCAGCCCTTTCTGGGTTTTGTATGATTCTCTTTTGCTGAGTTGCACTAGTGTACAGATGGGTGATGTTTGTGTTTTCTGAGGTTTTTGGTATGTCTGATTACAGAAACATTCAAGTAACAGATGCTTCCCTTTTTTTTTTTTCCCTGCAGGACATGGAGATATCTGCAGAAGAACTTGAATATGTTCTGAATGCTGTATTAAAAAAAAGTAAGTGCTGACAGCTTCCAAGTTAAGGGCTGTATAGCACTTTATAAAAGCTGCCATTAAATTCGTTTACCTATAGAAAATTAAAGGCTGTCTTACGACCCCCACCTAGTGTCCTTGAGCCAGCCAGGGCAGAGCCAGGAAAGCATTTGGTCCATGGTCTAACCACAAGCTTGCCCTGCCTCCAGCATGATCCATGTCAGCTCAGTGAGGCCAGCTCCCTATTGCACTACCACTCTGCGGTGGAGAGACAGGCACTAGGCTGAGACTTTAAAGACCTGGATGTAGCTCATGATCCTGCTACAGGCCCTTTGTACAGTGGGAAACCTGACACTCTCTGAACCTCATCTCCTGATTTACAAAGCAAAGACAGTATTTCCTGTCATGTCTCCAGTAAATGCCTCTTCTGTCTGGACTGAGACTTCTCTGTAGTGAGAGCTGCCTTCATCTTCCAGTGCACAGGTCCTCCCACAATGAGAACTAAGAGTCAGCTATCTGTATTCATGAATCCTGTTTTCTACTTTCAGTTTATAAAAGACAGCTTTGCCCAATGATTTCTTTCCTATTGTTGTTCTTTTTCAGCAAAGAACATAAAATTCAAGAACTTAAGTCTCATTTCATGCCGAAATATCATTTCTCTTATGGATGTATCCTTTCAAACAAGTGCTTGTGAGGCTAAATGAAGAATGAGTATAGTTGTCCATAACATTATATGTTGTAGATGTCAGAGATGGATTTGATAATGTCATGGCAGATCACTACCCAAAGGAAACAAAAATACATGACTGTTTTATCCTGATCTTTATTTTAGAAATTTAGAGTTAGGAGTTTCAAGACAAACTGTTTTCTATTGCAGACTTAGAGGCAGATGCTTTAATGCTGAGCACATTTAGAAGGAAATCTCAAGCTACTTCTGTATAGAACCGTGCATTTTTCAAGCTGTGGCTTATTTGAAGGAGACCTAGAAGACAAAGCTCCAGAGAAGTCTGTTGTCTGGAGAGCTAAACTCACCAGACAGAGTTGTACATGCAAGTTATGGGTCAGAAATTAGAGATCAGCAGTGGTGAAAATTGCTGATATCAAAGCTCTTTTTTGACAATCAGTTTAAAAACTGGAAAATCTGGTCTTTCAGCTAGTTCCTGGGACTCCAGGAAACAGACATGTGGGTGAGAGTTGTCTGTCCAAATTTAGTCATTTGTGGTGTAGGCGTCTACATCTAAGCTAGATTTCTAGACTTCCTTTGTAGATAGCAAAAGGGGTGGTGTAATTAATTGTTCTGGATGTACCTAACTGAGGCATGCTAAATGACTGCTCAGACATCAAGTGAGGTGAATCACAGCTCTGGTGATTCTTTCCCACCAGATTTGTCCTTTGCAGAGTTCTGGTCCCTGCTGAGTTTGCTTAGCATGGCTTCTCCTTGGGTAGAGCTTGTTTTGCAATATGCTTTCCCAATAAACAGTTTTGTTACACATGAGACAAAACAGTTCTACCAAGGCAAGTATCTAATGTTTGGTTTATGTCTTGCTTGTTCAGCTGAGATGTTCTTGTCTTTTGCTTTTGTTACTCCAGTCCATGACAGAGGTAACATTCACTCGAACACTTCTAAGAGAAAATCAAAACAGTCAAAATTTTATCCTGTTAAAGCTAGTTCATAATACTAAAATTCTGTGCAGATTAGTCACCCTGCACATGCAATGAGAAACGGGGGACCAGTCCTAAATTTCCTCATTTAAAAATCAAGCCTCAGTAGGGAGGCTGGTCCATGTTCACATCTCATCCTTACATGGTATTGGCACAGACCCAGGGCCTGCACTTGACCCTGGAGCATGTCAGCCATTCCAGATTTACTATTTAGGATACAACTAAATAGTTTCCATGATTTGCAATGCTTCCAAGCAAATCTCTGCATAGTTTTGAATAAATGGGGAGACATCTCTTCCTCTGCTTTGGAAGCACAAGGAATGCAGACACAATCATCCCACTCTGGACATGCTGTTTGGAGCACAATGGAGGAGCAAAACCATAAAAATGCAAACCCAAGTCAATCCTGGCATAGTCTCCTCTGTGTCACATGCTACTGAAATCCCTGGCAACGGTCACCGTGTGGTGGTGAGGAACAGGGACTGAGTCCTACGTGACCCTGGGAAGAAGAACCTGGCTGGGTAAAAAACTCTACGGAAGTGAGAATGTCCTTGGGATCTGTGGGTGCCCTCAATAATATCACCAGCATAGGTGCTCAAATAACAGCTGGCATTAGCTAGAACCCGCTTGACATGTGTTGACCTCTGTGAGTGCTCGCTGAGCCAGTGTCCATCTGAGCAAGGGCTTTGTCCTGGCATGATGGAAAAGGGAAGGGGAATGGGCCGTTCCTTATCTAGTATTTCAGAGCAGGTGCCTCATCCTGGAAGTGAGCTGTGCTTGGGGGACATCAGTAACTCAGTGAAATAATTCCCTCAGTTCAGGCAGAGGGAAGGCCAGGCAGATCTAATCACTGCCTCCTAGAACATAAATAAATACAGGCATTTATTTCAGACCATAAGGACCAGATTTTGCCAGTCTCACCCCACTACTCCCATTAATTTCTGGTTGAGCCATTGTAACAGAGTCAGGTGTCTAGATAAAAATACTGAATAGCACATTGGTTGACTAACTCATTTGGGTACAGTGGCAATTTGTTTTAATCGGGTAATTTAATCCTCTGAATAATTTATATCCCATTTACATCCAAAACTGTTCTTGACTTAGAATAATCTGTCTTTCTTCCTCATGTAGAGCCTGAATGCTCAGCTGTGTTTTTATATCACATAATGTTCCTCCAGTATCACAGCCATGACTGTAACTGCTGGAGCTCTACCTCATGAGGAATCCCGATGCCAGTTTCACCAGCACCATAGGCTTTCCAGTCAACGTTTTCTGCTTAAAGAGCTACTCTGATAAGTTCAGACTGAATTTGGACTTTCACATAACAAGTCCTTTTCCTTAGTTCATATTACCAGACCAGCGGCAATGGGAAACTGGAATTCAGTGAGTTCAAAATTTTCTGGGACAAAATGAAGAAATGGATAGTAGGTGACATTATCCATTGCAATTTTTCTTCCATTTCATTAGCTACTTCCTGAACAGTTTATTAGGTGTATGCAGACAAAAATGGAGACCGGATTGTGTTCAAGCCATGAATTCTAACACAAAACAAATGTTTTAAAAGCATGGGGTTTGTTTTGGATAGTCAAAGACATTCTTAGCTTTCCATGATGCTAAACCATAATGGTTTTCTGGAAATAACTGAAATTTTTGTAAGCTAATCAACTATGTTTGGGATAAAGAATGCAATGGGCACTAATAAGCAAGCCAATCAAAAGGAAACTTAAGGAGTTTCCATAACTGCAGTTGTAGAGAAGAAGAAAGTGATGATTCATGACGAGTAGGAAATAATAATTTCCTAAGTCACTGCATTTTCATTACTGATCTCTCAGGAGTCAACTGTACTGAAGTCTGGGAAAGTGTTGATTCTAATTTTAAACACATTTCCCTGCCACTGTATATGGTATTAAGAATAAGTAGGCTTGCAGAATCAATCACAGACTGAATATTCAAATAAAAGACATTATAATTGTTTCCTTATGGCCATTAATAGGTTTTTCTGAATTCGTGCCTCACCAAAGCATTCAAAATATGCACTTCTTTGCTTCTTGTCTAGCCCATCAGAAATGGCCAACACTTTTTCTGAGTACTAATGCCACATCTCTTTTAACAAAGGACACACTGTGTTTTTACAAGGGCCTTGAGAAATCCTTGTATCCTGTAGGAAGATTTGCACATGTATTTGCTGGAAAATTTTAAGCTGAGTGTGATGACAGCTCTAAATAACTCATATTCCAAAGCTCAATGAAAGGATGGAATTTAACTCCAGCTTAAAAATTGCTTAATATATAGGTCAAAATTCAAACTGTTTGACCAGTTCTCTTGGTTGTACCATGAATGTGGCTATTCATATCTTTTATACTTAGAAGCAAATGAGTATATTTGTGACAATATTAACGTCATGTTAAATAGTTTGTCTCTAGTGTTCAGAACTATGGAGAAAAACATAAAAAGGAGATTAAGAGAATGTGTCAGTTAAGAGTTAGAAGAGAACAATCAATCCTTTCCAGTTAAAAGAACTTCTTTAAAAATAATGAAATTTTTAAAGAAGAGCAACTCATTACTTTCTAATGCTTGGATTTGGCAGTACTTGTTTAAGTCACAAAAACCTGTTCATATGACAAAGAGAACTGGGACCAAGATTTGCTTCTCTATTATAAAATCAGACTGGATCTAGACCAAAGTCTTGCCAGTTCTCTTAAATGCTTCTACTATGTAGTTGGAGATAAACACCTTGCCTTGCTATGCCCTATCTGTGCTCCCTTTCATATCCCAGTACTGAGCTTTCTGTGTGCTCCTTTCATAACAGAGTATCTTTCTTCAATTTGACTTTGATAAATCTGGCTCCATGTCCTCTTATGAGCTTCGTGGTGCTCTTAAAGCTGCAGGTAAGGCAAGCCCTGCATTTTATCCGGTAAACCTGTCGGGCAGATGAGCCTGGGTGAAGAGGACAATCAATCACACAGGCCAGGTGCTCTGGAACAGAGAAGAGGTCTAAACCCCAGAGAGAACCTGGACACATTGAGTAGGCTAATTTTGCCCCAGGTACTCCCAGTCCTGAAGGGCAGTCAGTCAGAGTAATCTCTGTATTTTAGTGAGCTCTGTTAAACTCAACAGGGCTGCACTTGTGCAGGGTTGGACCCTGAAACAAACCTTTCAGAGTCCATCTTCATTCAAGGGTTGAAGGAATAGTGAGTAAGTTGCTATGAAGATCAATCACTGCATTAGTATTTCAGCACAAATTATTTTTATTAAAGCAGACAGTTTTGCAGAAATCCCTCCAAATTTCAAGAATAGCGAATGGTCTCTCATACATCACAGTGTGCATGCACTAGAAACTGCAGTGCCTGAAAAATTTCTTGTTTGTTATTCGTTGCAAACTTGAGGATCTTTGTGGTTAGATCTCTTTCTGGACAGATGTGTGCCACAGAGTATCTTCCCATTAAGTGGTTTTCAAGATTAGTTAATAGAGATCTTTAGATTCCCGCTGACCTGTGAGGTTGCTCACTTCTTCTTTGTGTGTCTTTGGGAAGGATACCAACTCAACAATTACCTGCTGCAACTGATTGTCCTCCGATACTCTGATGAGCAGTTCCAGATTGAATTTGATGACTTTCTGAACTGCCTAATTCGCCTAGAGAATGCAAGTCGTGAGTATCTATTACTTTTTTCTTCTTTTCCTTTTTACATCTCGAGTTCTTTTTACTCAGAGTGTGAATTGAGATGCAGGAGAGCGCGTATTCTTGTTTGGACTTGGTTGTTTATTATATCTTATCAGTAACACAGCTGCACAGAGTGTGCCTCTTTGTTGGAAGGGTGGAAAATGGCCGTGAGTTTTCACTTCCAAGTTTCTTTAAAGTCTAAATTAACCAATTATGACATGCTAAGTAATATGTTTTTACTTACAATCCAATTACTAACTTTTCGTGTCCAGCAGTGAGGAACTTTTGACCCAATAGCATAAATCCTAGATTTGTGAAGAAGAAGGAGAAAGAAGGAGACATAAATCCACCATAATCCTCCATATTGTTACACTTATGCATAATTATATCCCAAAAACCTAAATTCTCTAAACTCAGGGTTCCAACAAGTATCTTCTTCCTCTGGAATTTCATCCCCTTTGAAAAAGAAGTTGTTCTGCTTTTGGCTGTTGAGCGTGTTGCACAGTATCTGAGATCTAGTACAAGGCTAGCAGAAAGGAGTTGTGTTTAGCATTTGCATTTAGGATTTTCTCCTGTAAAGGGAAAAATGTTCTGCTGCTAATGGAAAATTTCCCCATGTGGATAGAGCTTGCTGCATAAACTCTGCAGCAATGTTGAAGGTATGTGAAGAATGCTGGTGAAGTCCGTGTTGTAACCCTTCTTGTGGCTCACCCAGGAGCTTAATTTGGGATCACGTAAGTTCAAGGTTCAAATATTACTCGTCCCTCATGAAACAGAAAATTGGCACACGCTTGGGCAGGTATCTCCCTTTATGTAACATGTTCACTTTTGGCTTCAGATGTGGTTCCCTGTACATCAAGGCACCGAAGGTCTCAGTTCAATTCTGGTAGAGGGTCACTCTTGTTACAAAGCAGCAGTAGTAGAGATAGGTTAAATGGCTGGATAAATGCTGAAATGATCATAAGTGTACCTCCAAATTCAAATAAAACCTAATTCACTCTATGAGAAGAAAAATCAACTTCCTTCACTGATTTCTTTTTTTGTTTTGTTCTTCTCTTTACTTTCTGGTTTGAATGTAGTAATAGATTTATTAAACTTCTGAGAGATAAAAGTTAAATAAGGTAAAAAAGAAATGCAAATTGCTTGGCTTGGTTTCAGAGTATCCTCCAAATCTGACTGTTTAACACATTCAGGACACTTCTTCCAGACAAGTCCTGAAGTGAGACTTGCACAAAGGCCTTAAGTGAGCAAGACATTTCCTCTTGCATGGACTTTGCTTTGTCAGAGGAGCTACCACCACCAAGCAATCCTAAGCAATCTGCCTTTGTGCCAGGCCTTCCCTCTCCTTGGCATGGCCGCTTGTCATTGTGGGATGGAGAGCTCGTGTATGAATATGAATGAGGTGTATTTATAGCACTGGTGTCCTGTTTTTCATTTCAGGAGTATTCCAAGCACTGAGTGTGAAAAACAAGGAGTTCATTAACCTGAATATAGGCGAGGTATGAGCACAGATTCATAAACACTGACAAAATGATGGGGTTTCTCTAGAGCTTTGTCCTCTTGTAAGAACTGGAGTATTTCTGCATGATACTTCAGGTGTCTGTGAGAGTGCAGGGGGGTATCTGCCATAGGTTCCACCACGGCTGGAATTTTACAGCCCACTACAGCCCACGCACTGATTAAATCTCCTCCATGCCATTTCCTTCCTTCCTTCCTTGCCCTGTGGCATATTGACAACTTCCCATGCCCCTTTCTAGTTTCTCTGGTTTTTTTCCCTCCTTGGGCACCAGGTTTCAGTGGGGAAAGAGGAAGGAGCAGATGGGGATGGGGGGGTCTTTCACACCCCCTGAACCCCCCAGGAATTCAGATCAGCCTCATCTGTGCATGTCTATCATTTGCTTCTCACACTGCTCAGCACAGGTTTCTTATTTTCTTGTGCTCTCTTTGTCTCCCTGTTGCTGTGAGCTGTCTCTCATTTCACTAAGCCAAAGCTTCCTGGGGTGAGGCACAATGAATTCCCAGGCAAAAGAAATGTGGGAACCCATGTGGGCTGCTGGGATGCAAATAAAGCAACTGCTGTTTCCAGCATCTAGTGCTTGGAGAGCTTTGCCTTATTCCTTCCTGCTGGCTGAGGTCTCTCCTTAATGACAGGATGTAAAAGCCAAGTGAGCAAAGGTCCTTTTCCCTTCATGGGGTCAATTCAGAGCAAAGCACTGCTTTGGAACAGCTCCATTTGGGGAAAGACATGGGGAGGGAGAATGGCCTGAAATGCTTTATTGTAAAGTTGATCTTTTTCTGATACTAGTTTATCAACCTGGCAATGAACATCTGAAGAAGTCTGATTTGGATGCCAGGAGTTTCTTGCAACTTTGCTGCCAAGACTTTTGCCCCAAGAGCTGAGGTCCCCTTCACATGCAAACTTCACCAGGAGATTTCATGTAGAGGAACATGCATGCTGCCCACCCTTTCTGTTCTCCAGCCCTGTGGATCAGTTCAAGTGTTAGATCACGTGGTTTTGGTTTTGGTAGAGCCTGATACTGGATTTGGGACTGAGCATTTGGATGGGACACACATGCCTCTTAAGCATGCTGAAACTGATCTTCCTGAGTGACCACAGGTTTTTATTAAACAGGATTGTATTTAGTTTCAGCACAGCACAGACTATAGTGATTAAAAGTCTTTATTGCTGCTTGGCTACCGATTACTATAAGGTGCTTTTGAAAATACAAGGTTGCATAAAACTTGTTCAGTTTGAAATTTATTTCCAGGCATAATGTGTGGCTACATGACAAGTACCCTGTCACAGCCACATGAATTGCAGTCTGGTGAACTGTGGACAAAGAAAGACTAGGGAATCTATGGGTGAAAATTCACTTCTTAATAGTTGTGACAGAGGTCCCAGGTCCAGGGTTCCTTAGAAAGATGCTTAAGCAAAGGTTTGACATTCATCACAGATATACTTTAGGGAAAAAATATTGCATCTCCCCTTTTCTTAGTCCTTCCTCTGCTACCAACAAAGTTCCTCTGCTTCACACTTTGCTGTGTAGCCAAAGAGTGTCCTATAGGCCCATCTCTTCAGAGTTGCACACAATTTGTCATCATCTTCAGAGAAACACGTGGTCTCTGAGACAGTGAGCTCCTGCATGAGGATGTTTTACTCCAGACCATCCGAAATTGTGTCCCACACCAACCATGCTCCAGAAGAATAACTATAATCGGTTTAAAATAACTAAATGTTACTAAATTGGTATGGTCCTGATCTCTGCAGCTATTGCTATTTTGCATCTGTGACTTATACAGTATTATTCATGTGATGTGGGTAGCCAATGCTGACTTAAAAAATAACAGTAATAGCAGCTGGGGACTTAAGATGTCTTCATAGGATTTGTTTCCATGATTATCCTCATAACTTATGTCTATTCTATAATGAATCAACTGTCTGGATTTGTTTTCGAAAACCTTTCTTGCAGTGAAACAGATGGCCCTAGACTAGCCTTGCATTCCCTGCTGTCTAGGATCACTGAGATAGACAGGATTTTGTTTTCTCTAGATTTAGACCTAATGAGCAATTCAGAAAGGAAAATCAAGCTTCAATAAAGGTGAAGCTCAAACAATGAAAAAACATAGAGATCATGGTGTTTAAAATAGCAACTTCCTTTTCTTCTAGCAGTTATAATCTTGTAACTATGCAGAAAATACTCTGGAGCTAGCTAGAAGCTGAGCAAAAGCTGATGGTCGCAGTATTTGATTAACTGAAGTACTCAGCCCCATGAGGTGTATTGATTTTCAGATGTGCTGATGTATGTATGCCCTTTTACAGCACCAGAGACAGCTGTCTAAATTTGTGAAAGTTTGGATTAAAATCTAGACTGTCCTATAAACATTCAGCCGCATACTTGAAACAAACAAAAAACCCCCAAATCACAGATCCTTAACTAGTTTACTGTACAAGCTTAGATGTGGATATTTGTTGTAATATACCATTGTTCACAAGTTATGCAGAGGAAAAGAGATGTCTCAGTACCTGGCATTACCAGTGTAGCTTTCTGTTCTTCTCCAAAGAGCTGATACTGTCTTGAGAAGTCAGGATTGCTATGTGAAAATGGTAAATAAAGATGGGAGCAATGAGGTACAGGCAAAAATCTCCTCTGCTTTTGAAACAAAATTCACGCATTTAAGAAAAAACACCCTGGGGAGTTTTCTGCCCACTCGGAGCAGTTGCCCACTGTACCACAAGGAGCTTGAGAGATTACATCTGAGTTCTTTAGGGATCAGCCTCTTTCTTGGCCAGCCAGCTCTCTGCAGAGAGCCCAGTCCCAGTTCTGCCTTGGGGCTGACACAACACCCACAGCCACAGCAGAGGGCACATAAGGGAGTTCAGCACAAGAGAACTTGTAGGTACAACCGGGCTGGTCCATGGCCACTCAGACTCTGTTGCAGCACAGTCCCTGTCTCACCACTTTGGCTGTAAGGATATTACAGATGCCAGTGCTGAAAGCCTTGCCAACATCAAGGGGAAAAACAGTAATTGCTCCCCCTTGTCCTGTGTGCTAGACCATTTCCTTTCTGCACTGGAGCAAGGCCCACCTTAAAAAGGGAAGAGTAACTTTGGCAGTAAGTGCATCTGAAGATGGAGGATTATATAATCCCTGGTAAGGTGGGTTTTTTTGTGTCCTATTACGCTGCTTTGTGTGAGTGACTGAGTGGGAGAGTGAGACGTTTGATTTCACAGCCCCACCTGAACACAATCATCCTTCTCAGCACTGCACCCACCTGCTGTTGGAGCAGGAGGGCAACTCTGCCCAGAAGCAGGAGTCTGGGCTTGCTGGTCTTCTTTTTTTTCAATCAAGGATCTTGAAGCTAAAGCTAGATCTTGCTGTCTTCTCTGACATGAGATGAGATGCAGGTATGTTTGGCCCTGTACCATTGCAGGAGCTATGGCCAATCCCTTACAGTGCTCTGAAAGCTGTGAGAGGTACATTCCCTAATGTGTTGCACACAGACCTTGTTAGCAAGAATGGCTCATGCTGGGAAGCCCTGCCTGTCTGCTAATAGCAATATTAATGGGGAACATGAGAGTCATTTTTCATTTGAACTGAATTATCTCTCCACTATCCCCAACCTCCTCCCTGAAACATGTGAGTCTTTGTTCTTTTTGACTTGTGGCAGTGTACATTTTGGAAGCACATCAGAGTGCTGAGGGCAGTTTGCAGTGTTCCCAGTAAAGCTGGAACTTCAGCATTTTAAAAATTAATTATAAATACTTGCTGATTGAGGTAAACACACAAGATGTCAGCAATTGCCAGCAACTATCTTTTGCACATCAGGCACTTATAAGGTCCTCTTATAAATTGTTCTCCTAAAATCTCTTCTTTTCATCCTTTGCCCTTTGCATGACTCCTCAAGGGAAGTGAGCTCCACTGAGCAGGATTTGGCCTCCTGGGCAGCCTGGATACCTCTTTGAGTATTATCCACAGAGGCAGAGGACTCAAACAGGGCAAAGATAGCAGCAGGCATTGGACACATGCCTGTTCTTCTGGCCCAAGGAATATGTAGCCACAACTCTTCATTGCCATTTTTTCTTTTTTTTGATTTAAAAGGCCCTGAACCAAAGTAAGTGCATTCATCCCCATCTCCCCCAAGTATACAGCAGAAATGGTGAATATTTTCCTTTTCAGGTACTTCACTGGACTACTTCAAGTGGGCTTTATTTCCTGGTCCTTCAGAGAGGAAAAAGCATTTATCCACAGATCCAAAAAGTGTCCATGTTTCATTTGCCCCCAGGGAGAGATGGAGCTGCCTACATGCCTTACCTGCAGTGTAGTGTTTGCCATGCACAAGGGCCAAATTCCCTCACACTTTGGGAGAGGCCTCCCAGTAGAACAAGGACAGGGATGGGCGTTCCCTCATGAGTGATGTGTGGCCACCTCGCCTGGCAGACAGCCCCCCCAAGGACACAGCCCAGCCACTGCCCTGGTGAGGGGGGCAATGCCAACATTTTGTGACAATTTTATCCAGTTGCTAAGCAGCTGGGTCCCAGGGACACAAATAAAGTGAAAACAAAACGTCCCAAGGGAAAGCAGCCGTGCTGCTCTGGGAGGGCTCTCCAGCTCCAGACCCATGGCTTCCTCTGTCCTCCTTGCTCAGATGCACACGGTTTCGTGGGGCTGTGCCAAGGGCTGTGCCAGGGGCTGAGTGAGGGTGATGGCATGTGCAAGGCTTGGGGAAGGGGTTCTGGCAGCCAGGGTCCAAGCTGAGCTGGCTTCTCTTTTCGGGGGGGTGGGAGCCCACACCTGCCTGCAGAAGGCTGACTGAGGGCACACACCTGGCTCTTCCAGCCCCCCAGCTCCCCCTGTGTCTGTGCAGGGCACTGAGCACTGCTGGAGACAGAGAGCAAACCTGTGTCCAACTTTTCAGCCCAGCACTGAGTGCTGGGATGCATTTTCTGTGCCTCTAGACAGTTAAGTGTTTTATGGCAAGCATTCTCCTTGTCTGACTAGAAGCACCAGCAAATTATACTTTTAAATGTTTACGTACTCCCTCCATCCCTGTCCTCTCAAAGAACTGCCCAATTTCACTGCAAAACAGAGTAGCTCCAGCACAGGGAGCTGAGAAGATCCCAACCACCACACCATGGTGCCTCACATCCCAGTGCTTAGAGCTGAAACACGAGATCTGGGCTCAAAACCCTTGAGTAATTCAAATAGCATTTACCTGTCTCTCCAGTCTCCTCTGGTTGTTAGACACTCAGCCTTTCTACATCGGTTTAACACCCAAATTCAAGGCTGTCATCCATCCAGGAAATAATCTGTGGGACCTCATTGCCCAGAGAATTCGTGGAGTCTCCCTCACTGGAGATGTCTAAGAACTGCCTGGACACAATCCTGTGCCAGGTGCTCTAGGATGACCCTGCTGGAGCAGGGAGGATGAACCAGATGACCCCTTCTGGTCCCTTCCTGATATATCTGTGATATATCAGCAGGGCATTTTAGGACACAATACTGGGTAGCAGAACCCTTTATTGTACAAAGGGGAGCCAACACAAAGCTTCAGGGATGCAGTTGCATTGCACTACAGCCCCCTTGGTCATCCAGCAGCAGGCTGCCAGCATGGGCATCTCAGCATCTGCTCCAGCTTGAAAGCAGATTATCTGGTGCCAGAGAAAATGGATTTATCATGACTGATCCCATTCATTTCCTAGAGGACATGCCAAGTGACTGAAATAGAAATGGGGTCAGCAATTAATAGGGTAGATCTCAGTCACTGTCACCATATGTTGATATGATGATGGCTGGTTTATCTATGTACCTGATAAATAGCTTACTGAAAGTTCTATCAGAACATGGGTCAAGGAGAGTGGAGACAAAACTCAAGGGGGCTGTTGTACAGACACTGACAACCTCATAGATTTTTTCTCTAGCATTGAAAGTTACATAAATATTTCTCCCATTTCTGGGAGGGTTTCTTCATGTCCCTGGGGAAAGGGGAGTGGATGAGTCACAATCAGCTGCAGCCTCATCTTAGCTTTCTGCCCTACCAGGTTCAGCTGAAGGCTGTCTGACTTTATTCCTTACAGGGACATTATATATGGTGTATTTTCTTGAAGTGGGGTAGGAAAACTTTTGAGCACAAGAAACACAGATTGAGAAGTGTCTTAATGAAACTGCCACAATGGCCGCAGGCCAAGTTGTGTCTTATGTTGTTGGAGCCAGGAGTTCTGGGACATCTTTTGTCCTGCCATGACAAAGGCTGTTTCAGTTTCTGATCCTTATAATAAGTCCAGCTTTCTCTGCAACTCATGGGTAATACCTCTCCAACAGAACCCACAGCACTCTTTTAGAGAGATGTTATTCCTTCCTGAGGCAGGAAATTTCAAGCTTGTCAAAGCACTTTTCTGAGCCAACAAGGGCTACAGCAGAAAAATTTTGATCAAAAACAGGTGCACGGCTGGCTGGGAGGCTGAAAGAGAGTCACTGTGCAGTTTGCATAACCCCTGGGGAAAAGATATGTAACTCAGTGTGAGGAAAAGAAAATGAGCTCTGCATTGAGTGTGGGATGGTGAATCTGCAAGGAGCCGGAGAGCGACGGCTCCCTCAGCAGCTCGCTCTGCAGTCTGCAAACATTTCACGGCAAGTCTGGCTTAACTGGCTGGCATTACAGCTTGCCTAGCCCACTAGGGAGCAAATGTGCTGCTCCCTTCCTCCAGGATGATAGAAGAGTGTAAGACATAAAGTCCCACAATTATCATGGGTTTAAGTATCGGGAACGAGAAGCAAAGGCTCCATCACCACCCCAAAAGTTCTGAGGAGAAGAGACCCATTTTTCAGGGGAGCTGAGGGTCTCATAGAGCTCACTGATGTCAAGGAATGATCTATGGGGCAAATCTTTCTGAGTAAAGAAGACTGCCTGTATGCAGCTTTTGGTGAAGGGACACTTTCCTTCATTATTTTAGCCTATAGAGACCTCCAATAAAATCATTTAATCTGATTAATCAATCACCTATGGACAGCATTGGAAAGAAACTTTCCCAGCTGTGTACAGATTTTGTGTTTAAACTGCCCTCATGCTCTTCAAGGCATATCCTCAAGGACAGCAACCTAACTTCTGCATTTCCTAAAAACAGATGCCTGGTTTTGAGTATAAAAAACTTCCACAATGCCAAAGCCCATTTGAAGAGCAGCACGCACAGAGCAGCTTTGCTGACAGAATGCAGCCACATTGCACCCCAAACATCCTGATGAGGATGGTGTGAGGGGCTGGGTAGGCAGCAGCTGGAGCCCACTGCTGTGGCTGGATGCAGGGATGTTCCCAAAGCACAGGGACAATATGCCTGCATAAGGCAAGTGCAGCCCTGCCCCTATTTCCCTCCATGGACCACAGCAAATTTCCCCATTACCACACCACACCTGGGATCTAAGATGGCCCAAGAGACACCAGACATGGTACCTTTGCCCTGCTTATGCCAGAAAGACACGACCCATTATTTGGGCTCACTGAAAAGATGCTCTTTGCCTCATGTGGGGTAGAAATCTTTCCACTGCTGCTCAGAATTTCAGACTGGATCAGAAAGGCTCCTTCCTTGCTGGCAGCCTTTGCAGTTGCACTGTCAGTGCCATAGAATCTCATCTCCTCCAGAAGCCTCTGAGAAAGTGAGAATTGTCAGGATTTTTACTGGAAGTTTCAGCTTTTATGATTACTGAGAATATCTATAAAATGGCATTAGAGCAGGCCTTAAAGCTTCAGAAAACAAAATACAAATAAAGATCAATCCCAATTTATTATTTTTGAAGTCTAAACCCTGTTGATAATTTTAGTGGCCCTAACTCATGGTTTGTGAATGTCTTGATGTGTTGTTACTGCTCCTGACATGAAATAACCCTACACTGGCTTTGTTTACAGGCAAGGATTTCCTTCCCTAATAAATGATTGAAAGTGTTCAGTCAATTAACTCTCCAGAGTTGTTAATTTAGTAGTTTCCTGATCATTAACAAGCAGTTCTTGAAAAGCATTAACACCAAACTACCCCAAGAGCGGGAATTTGTGGTTTAGACCTATGAAGACCTAACATCATTTTTCTAATGCTGCATTGTTTAACTGAGCAGCATTCCTCTTCTTTCCGTAGTCTCTTTGCTCTTGGGCATCTCTCAGATGGAGAGATATGGAAGGGAGATATGGAAATCTACTGCTTCAGAAGCATATTGATATGAATGTTAAGGTAGGCTTATATACTTCATAGAAAATATGTAATATAAATAATGATTTTTATATAGAGATATACATGTGTTTTAGGTACATGTAGCACAGCTTGTATACAAGGCTTCAGTCACAATTGCCAGTAGTGATGCAGCTGGTCCCCTGAATGTACTGACAGCCAGCTTTTTGTTCTCCATGCATGGATTATCCAATTTCACAGTTAACTGGGAAAGGGTACCAAAGCCCCTGCACAGAAAATTGCCCGTAGTCACAGACTCACCTCTGTCCCAATGACAAAGTTCTGTTTCTCCAGTTGCTCATTAACATGGAAGGCAAAAAATTTCCCATGTGTTTCATGGACCTCTGAAGGGAGACATAGGCAGGTGCATATGTATCCGTGTGGGAACCAGGCTGTGGTACTCTTAAGGAAGAGCCCCCTGTGGTCAGTACAACAAACCTTGTCATGTCAAAGGCCTATCAATCTTGCACTACTTGTTTTGCCTCCAAATGGGAGCCAGACTTCAAAACTCTAAATATTGTCCAAGTGGCAGGGCCAAGCAGGCAACAGTGAATGCAGAACTCATTGTAAAATGCCTTTTTTTACCAATTGTTCCCTTTGCTGTGTAGGTTGTTGAAGGCTCGATTGGTCTTCTTTAAAGAAGGAACCAGCTGTCCCTGGTGTCCAACCACAGACCTGAAGGACGTTCTGCACCCTGCAAATATTTTCTCCTTATTTCCAGCCTTCTAGCTTTCACCCTGCATATACACTGCACACACAGATTTCTTCTCAGTCAAGTTTGCATGAGACAGCAAAACAAAATATCCCAGGCAATTTTGCCTCTTCTTTGTGTCTCATTTAGTTTGCAGTCCCTACAAGCCTCAGAAGCCCGGGGTAACTACTGAAGGTAGACATCTTCAGCTCCAGCAAAAATTATGTTTAACATTCAGCACTTAGCCTTTCCCATCTGAAAGCCACCTTTAGGCCAAGCAGCACTGACTTAAACAATTTATCAAGGTATGTGGCAACTCAAGAGGGCTTTCAGGGCTCTGGAGGCTAAAATTAGACGTGGCAGTTACATCCTGGCGTTGGCAGCACACGATGCCCTCCTCTGCTCCAGCTGGCGCTGCTGGCTGTCACGCCGGGATGAGATGCTCCACAGTGGGGTGACTACCAGAGCCCAGGAGTGCCCCCCTGGCCCAAGGGGATCTACTCTGCAGGTCGCTGTGAAAGCTGCAAAACTGGCCTTTGGTGGGACACCATTAGTGGAGAAACCTCGTTACTGCCTCTGGGCAAGGGGCAGGATGTTTAGCTGTGTTTGCAAAGGAGGTTCAAAATAAACAAAAAGCTATAGATCTCTGAGTAGAAACTGCATCCAGGAAAAGCTCCAAAGCTGGCTCCAAATGTGCACTGTGGCAGGCGTTGTGGATGTGCTGCCTTTCTTTCTGTCAGCACGAGCACCGCTGAAATGCCAGGTCTGCTTTCACTTGGAGGCACAATAAGCCCCTGTTTTCCAAGCAGGAAAACATTTCCATTTCAGGGCAGCAACTGCCTGCCAGAAACACAACACACAGAGATATGAGGGCGAGTGCCCTTGCTGAGAACTGGGAAGCACCCCCTGAGAAAGGGCCACCACCTACACACAGCTGGGATATGTGAGTGTCCTGAAACATCTGTGGGCTATAGAGAGCTCTTTCTCAGGCATGTTTGGCAGCCTTTTCTGTTTGCAAGTGTATTTTGAATTTAAGTTTCTCCATAAACTCTACTGCTTCAGCAAAGACTTGCCTTTATTGCACACCAGTGGGTGCCACCTCTGCACGACACCTCAGTGTGGGAAATTATTTGCGGCTGCTGGGGGTAGACTGGCCAGCCACAATTTCATCCCACAGCAGCATTCCTGTTCAGGTCCCAGCATGGAGCCTATCACAGTGTGGGGATATTTACTCCACCACAGCCTGTGCCTTCAGCTAGTGTCCAGAAAGGCATCTTTGCCACCATCTCAAGTGACTTAAAAATGTCTATTTCTTGTCCTTCCTGCCATGAGGCTGCTTCCAAGTGACTTCAGCTGATGTTTTTTGCAGCTTTTCAGGAGTTTAAAATGATGTTTTGAGCTGTGTGCTGGCATTCAGCCAGAGGTGATGCCAGGATCAGAGCCCACTGCTTTCACTGGAAATCTCTGAACAGGAGTCTTGATGTACTTTGCATCGTCAAGAGAATATCCAAAGGATTTCAGTGCAGAAAAGTTCTTTGGAATAACTTCAGCACTGGAAAAAACATGATGTCCTGTAATAACAAAATTGGCACGTTCATTCATTGGGCTATACCTCATACAGTCAGCTGAGACAGGGGTGTCCTCTTTGGCTGTTCACAGAGAAGAACTGTGGGCTGCAAGTAATTTGGGAAGGCACTGCCATCCATCACTGGTCTCATGGAGGCTGAGACAGGCCAGGGGGGCCATAGCACCTCATCCTTACCATGGTTATTAGCAACTGCTCCAGCCAGGAAGTTTTCATATTCTATGTCTATTTTAAATTTCTATTTTATAGTAAAAACCTAATTCACAGGCCCCCATGATCTTTATCTCGCTGGTCCTCAAAAGATGACAACAAATGTCAGTGTTACTGTCCTTGGGCTTGTATGTGTTTACACACCCACATGACCAGCATCCCTGCAGGACAGCCTGTAAGGACATCTCTAGGTGAAGTGAGGGATCTGAGGTCACACCAAGTTAGCAGGCAAAGACTTCAGCAGAGGTGTCCCACAGCAATGCCTCAGTCACTGCAGCTTGGCTGCCCATGGCTTCCATCCCAGGTCATTCCTTCAGCATCAGAGCAGAAGGAGGCGCTTCGGGGTGGAGGCCCAGTGCTGCTGCCAAAAGGGACAGCAAAGAGTTGGGCTGTGCCACAATCTGCTCTGGAAACAACATGACAGATGGAGCTGACTCTGATTCTTGGAGTTTTGCTGAGAGCAGAACCGCTGGCAGATTTTCAGTGTTTCAGTTGCTGTTATAAAGAGTGAGCATTTCTAAGCCCCAGTTTCTTGAGTTTAAAAATATATGTATGTCCTTGTTCGTATCCTGTTGATACTTGGTGTCCTTCAGGACTGTGAATGCCCCTTCCCTAAAACCACCACTGGTTTTGAGTCGTGCTGTCTCCTGCAATGACTGGGCATGGAAAGAGAACACGTGTTACACAAAAACAAATTGGTTGTTCGTGAGGTCTTGAACTGACCACATTTTGTAGGTAGCTGGTTGCAAGTGCTGAGGCTGTTAAACTCCAAGTGATTTTAAACGTGGCAAGAGTAACTTGAAGTCTATGAATTTTTAAAGAGCAGAGCTCTAGATCAGTTAAAAATCTTTCAGTGCACCTCTCCAGTAACAAGTTGTTTATGTGCCATGTGCTTTCCATCTCTCTTTAACTGGGTTATAATCACTCTCCTTACAAAGCTATGTGTGGTGCATGCACTTGTATGGCTTGCCTGCTCTTTTTGAGCCAGTCTGACAGCTAGCACCTGGTCCTCTCGTTTCAGGAGGGTCACTGCCCTCACCACGGTGGGCTTGGAGTCTCTCAGCCCTGAACAGCTTCAAGAGCAGAGCAGAGACTGAGCCACATCACCTGTGTGCCAGGAGGATGTTGGAGCAGGTGGGTCCCTTTTTATTAATTTAAACTGTGAAGAACCTCAGCCCTGTCTTAAGGCAGTGGGAAGCTCTGAAATGGATTTTCCCCTTTCATGGGGCAGGAACCTGTTTTGCTCCCCCACCGGCTGCAGTGCCCAACCTTTGTCTCTCCAGGGTGAGTGAGGATGTAGGGTGGGTGCTGGTCTGGAAGCTGAGACCCCACGGGTGCTGGCAAACACCTCTCACAGCCCTGTGGGAGCCACTGGCAAATGCAACTTCCCTGGAGCCCGTGTGTGTTCAGCTGGGTGTTGGCCAGGTTGGGCGGAGCAGCCTCTCCAGAGTCTCCCTGTGATGGACATACAGGGAGGCTGCTGCAGAAACACTGCATGCAATGTATCCTACAAAACCAGCTTTTAAATTGGAAGTTTAATGATTTCTTCTCTGAGTATCTGTACTGCCTGGCCAAAATAAAAGTGTCTAAAATTAGCTTCCTCAGATAAAGACATTTTTGTCATTTTTGGTGCATTCCTATCCAAACACTGAAAGCCAGCTGTTTGGGCTGGGTTACAGAGAGCAATCTGTTTGTAACTATACTGATCTGGCATTTCTGGCCCTGGAATTAATAGCTTTTTTATCTTTCTACATCCTAGGTTCATTTTTTCCATGCTAAGAGAGCGCCAGAAGAAGCATTATAAACACTATATAATTAAAACCAGAAGTGCCTCACAGTGAACTTAATTGTAAATGCTAATGGCATTTCTAGCAAAAGTAATACCCTGGGGGACTCATTGCAAATTAACTATGAAGAACTCTGTGATGTTGCTTCTATGGATTTTAACTGAATCTGTACAGTTAAAATGAGTCAGGAGTTGGATTTTTTTCATGTCAGTTGAAATCCTCTGTAACTGGGGTCACCGACAGCTGGGTAAAACCTGTGAGACCAGATTCAGAAGCCACCCCTGATTCTGTTTTTTATTATTGTGTAACTTCCCTTACCCAGACATCACCATTACAACCCAGTTTTTCCATCTGCTCTTCTGGCTTTACACTGGTGAAAGTCATTTGACTTCAGGGAGTGGTGGTGGAGTGAGAAAAGAGTTGGGTTCCAGTGTGAGGAAATGGCAGGGGGGGAGGCTGGGACCTGGTGTTTGGGCTGATGCCAGCAGAGGGACCAAGGGTGCTGGCTGCACCCTTTAGAAAAATAAAAAAGAAAAAAAAAGTTGATAGAGACAAAAATAACATATTTAAAGAATGCCCACAAAATTCCAGTGGTCTCTTAATGGCCGTGCTTTGCAAATACTTCTGTGCCTGATTTTCCAGGCATGCGTGAGAAGCTCGCCCAGGGGTTTTTAAAGTGAATGTTTTAGGAGACTTTGCTGTAACTGGTGAAGCCTTCCTGTGGCCTCTCCACTGAGGTGCTTGCTGCAGGGCTGGGGGCTTTGGCAGGAAGGCAGAAAACTGGAGAGTGAATAACAGCTCAAGATGAAAAGTTTTTCTGTGCTGAGGGTCACGAGGATGGCACCGGTGGGCTTCAGGTGGGCTCTGGTGCCTGGCTTATGGGCTACTGGCAGCCAAATGCCTCGTAGGGAAAGCATCCCATCCTGGCACGGGGCCCTTTGCTAAGCTGCTGCTGCAACAACAATCCCTGCTGCTGGAGAGTGAGCCTGGGGGCGAAAGCTTCCTTTAAAAGGGCAAGCCCAGTGCTGGAGCAGGCTGGACTGGAGGCTGACAAGTTAGTGCCCACCTTGCCAACTCCTGATTCTTGCTCCATCCATCAACAACGACCTACGCCTTGAGTCCTGGAGAGTCCCGACAGCCCAAAAGGGACAGCTGTCTGCTAGGAATGACCTAGACCAGTGACAGGGCAGAGAGAGGTCTCTGTCCCTGGCTGTAGGCCTGAGAGGCCTGGCTTCATGCTTTGGCACATTCATGCCATGCTGGGAAGGGGGAGAGCGAGTATCATTCCTGGCAGAAAGGTGCCAGACACATCAGTGACAAGGAACTGCCTGTGGCTGGAGGGGAGAAGTTGCTTCATCTAAGTCATAAGCAAGATTTGCATGCTCCCAGCCAGGGCTGGTTTTGAATCAGGTGGTGAAAAGAACACATAGAAGGGTACTTTGCTTTTTGCTAAACTTGTTCCTAGTCACTAGTGCTCCTGAAATGTCACTTGTGAAACCTAAGTGATGAGAAGCTTCCCTGGGACTGTTGTGGGATTTCCACAGTCAGATGATTTGACGCCAAAGTTAGCTGGCTGACTCAAAGCTTGGGTCAAGTCTGGGGGCAGAGATATGATACAACTTGGCCAAAGATTGGGCATTCAGAATTATTTGATCTGGGATTATTTTCCCCTTTCTCAACTCCTTTCAGTGGTTTCTGGAGGAAAAGCAGACAAAATCTGCATGAAATTTAACATGCCAGGTGTCCCTCAGTGAAAGCAGGTCCCTGATGCCTCGTTATGTTATTAAAATGTCTTGCAACTTTACATTTTCTCACTAATAAGACACTGCACGACTCTTAGCGACTACTAAACCATTCTCTTGGAGGTGGGAGCCAGAGAGGATGAAACAGAGGACAAGCAAAAAGCAGTACTCCTGTGTTGGCAGGATGGTGGGCCAAGAAAACTCTCACCTGTCGGTACTTTTGCAGGGACTTTGGCCAGACTCAGTTTCTGGAGTCAGCTCAGTGTGTCTCAGACTGCAGGCCATAGGATGTGCTGGAGGGCTTAGAGGCAGTGGCACAGCCCCAGGCAGCAGCTTCCAGCACCTCAGTCCCCCCAGCAGTCACTGCCTGCACTGCTGCCAGCCCGGTGGTAGCACAAAGGTGTCCTCCTACATGCTCTGACTCACTGGCAGCAGATCAGTTTCTCCAGGATGGAGAAGTTACAAAAAAAAGCGTTAATTACTGGCCACAAACATTTGCAGTATTCTTGCCTTGGAGCAACTGAGCTGCAGCCAAACGGGTGGAACCCAAAGGAATCAGTACAACACTCAGGCCAGAGCAGAGTTTCTTAAACACAAGCTTATAGGCACACACCACAAGTTTCTTTCTTGGCAGATGTAAGGTCTGAAAAATGTGGCAAGGAGAGCAGGATGTTCAGTCAAAACTTTATTAACAAACAGCTGTAATAAAGCCTGGGCTTCCTACAAGTCAAAATAAATTTTGCCACCAAGCTAAGTGGAGCCAGTGCTTCAGATCACATAGCTTGGAAATACCAGGGTGGAGAGGACCCATGCGGTGAATTTTCTCCTCCCAGCTGAACTTTGTTTTTCCTTCCATCAGAAAAGGTTTTCTTCTTCTCCCATCATCATCGTGATGCCACTGCATCTTTTCATAGCAGCTGGCATTTCACAGCAACAAAAAAATTTCTCCTGAGATAATCTGCACCTACTGCAAGTGGGAGAGTTTCTAAGACTGCCTTCAGCTCTGGTTATTGGACTTCAGAGAACAAGCTCAGGAGACAAATGGCCCATTGAACTTCAGGGTCACTGGCACCTGACACTTCTGGTAAGACGAGAAGCTAGGGCTCAGGTCAGGCCCTTGTTTAAACCTCTGGTTGGTCACTGAAGTTGAACCCCACAAAAATCACAGAAGACTCTTTCTTTCCCCCAAGCTTTTAATTTTTTTCTTCATTCCATTATTCATTTTGGAGACAAGCATTATAGGAAAACTACAGTAAGCTATTTTCAGGGCAGCTCTATGTTTTTTGATTTGTTGGCATCCTATCCTGACCTGCCAAGGGCATTACGCCCTGTATCTTGATCCTGTATAAAGTCCAAGTTTCACAGCCATGTGCCCAGCCACCCTCTGGGTGAAGAACTTTTTTCTAATATCCAATCTAAACCTCCCGACACAACTTCAGGCCGTTCCCTCAGGTCCTATCACCGGTCACCACATTATGGCTTTGATCTCAGAGTAATATAAACATACTGATTCCAGTGGTTGATGGGCAAACTTGGACAGCAAAGCCCAGGGGTCTGTCTGTAAATAATGCCTACAAAGTTGGGTTTGTATCTCAGGGACATGACTTGCAAGCTCTTTGGGGGATGCTGTTGCTGAGTGATCAGCAGGACTCTGCCTGCTGGGTGCTACACCAGCACCCACAACCATGACCTCAAATGCTGCCCCAACCTCAGCAACTACCACTAAAGTCACCACTAAATTAATCAATCAATCAATCAGTCACTCAATCAATCAGTCAATCACTATTCTTCAGTAGGCAGCCACAGCATCTTTTCTACTTTGCCCTTACAAGTCTTCACTCATACATCAGACCTGCTGGCTCCTCGTGCTGAGACAGTGCCCAGATGCTGTGGATTTGCCTTTAGTAGAGAGAATTTTTAAAAGCTGAGAGGGAGCTTAGACAAGATTGAAGCAAATTATGTGTAGGCCAGATCCTAAATATAGTTGGAATACCACCCTCACTTGGCTGTGGAGTCTTCCCAAGCCAAATTCTTCTTCAAATGCCTTTTTAGCTGTTGGAAATTCAGCTCGGGTATAACCAAATTGTTTTTCCAAATACATTTCTGGAAGAAGTAGATGTGAGCATACAGAGGAAAAGCTATCCTTGTAGCTGCACATTTGATTCTCTTACAATTTGAGAACTGGCTGCACAGGACAAAAGGAGGTAAAAGTGAGACTACCCAGTGGCCTCTGCTAGAACCTTTATTTTTGTGAGATGCTTTAACATTCTCTCCCCCATCCTGCTTGGGGGAAGTGAAGGAACAGCTGTGTGGTGTTTAATTGACAGCTGGGGCTAAACCACAACATACAGTTTTCAAATTGCTCCTGCAGTAATGATCCAGATACTGCTTTAGATTACCAGGAGATACTAGTGGGAGAGTGTGTGTGTTAGGTTTAAGTCTATTACAGTGAAGTACAAATAGGTTTTAGTCTTTTCCAAATGTCATCCTGTCCCCAGTTGTCAGATGAAATGATAAAGCAAGGATACTTCCCCAAAGAGATTCACTTAAAGGCTTGAAAAAACAGCTGAAGCGTGTTGATTTTTTTTTTTTTTTCTGATCTAAAAAATTAGTTTTCTAAATTCTGGGTCAAATCATTCTTGGCTGTCTGTCAGACAGATTCAAGATACCCCAAACAATTCCAGTGACACTGAGGAAAGCAGAGTATTAAGGACAACACACAAAGCAGCACAAAAACCTTGACAGTTCTATTTAAAGTGACTTTATTAAAACATTGTTAATATAAAATGTGACCAAATACAATTTTTTTTTGGTAAGAATGTTTAATAAAAACATATTCAAGAAAGAAGGAGCATCAACTCTTGTCAAAGCACAGGAAAAACCTACCAGGATAAGTAAAAAGTTCTGCAGCATGTTCTACCAGCTGGTCCCAATGTGTATTAGGGTTGAGTTAGCCGATGGAAGAGACAGGCAGCCCAGGTTCTTCCCTAAGAAGCTTTAAGGTATTACCAGAGATTTGAAGTAATGCTCCTCAACAGTAGGAGACTTTGTTTTCAGATCTCCCCAAATCAGAGTAAGATTAGAATGTGCATCTTCATTTTGGATTTACAACTTTTCAGCAGCTGAATGTACAGAAAATCAGATTCACTGGTAACTGTAAACCCCAAGATTAACATTTGTTAGCTTTAAAAGGAAGGTGCAAGTCAATACTAATCATACACCTAAAGAATTTGTGCTAAAGTTGTTGTAAGCTGTATTAATTCTGGATGCTTGTAGCAAATGCTACAAAAGAAAAAAAGAGCGGTGAAGTCCCAGATGGTAACAACAAATATTTTCTGAACTGCTGAATGCAGAGATAATATCCACGAATTACAGGAGTTTGAACATCTCAGGAGGAATGTAAAGAAGCTTTCAGAAGCCTATAAATAAGAGTATGCTATGCAATGACTTCTACTCTGTGGCAATCTTAGCCTTTAGCTAAGGAACCTTTGAAGAAAACACTAGAAAAAGTGGAGGTTTTGGCCTTGGTGGTTCTTTTTTTTTTTCTTTCCTTTTTTTTTTGGTGGGGGTAAGAAATGGGGGGGATATGCTTACAGCATTTTCCTTGTCCAACAAGTAAATTTTAATGCTCTATCAGCATACTCCGCTTGTTCAGAGCAAGCGACACACCAATTAGAGGTACGGATTCTTCCAGGACATTGCAGACTCTTCCTGTAACAAGCAGAAAAAATCCTGCTGCATCCAATTCTGCACATTTAACTGCCCCTGGCACTGAACCAAATGTCAAGTGCTAATCCATGGGAAGCCTAGCACAACTCTGGCTTAGGAGATGGTGACCTTCTTACAGCCTTGGCTGGGACCTATTAGAGCCCTGTGTTTTGCCTTCTACCCCAAACAAATGCTATGGGACTATTGCTGAGGTAAAGGGAAAAGTCAAACCTTTGGCATTGGAGCAGACCAGTCATTGGCTGTGCGTAGGGGAATTAAGGCTTCAAGGTGAGGTAAACACAGTGAGAATCAGTGTGTAAATCATGCTGCATTTCAGAGACAACAGATCCAAACGACAGCTACTCTTGTTCTCTATATTTTAAACACCAAAGATCATTCAAAAGCAGAACTGGAGGCAAGACTGCCAAGGGCCACCTTGAGACGCCTCTCTGCACCTTAGGAATAAATGTAACCCAGATGTTGAACACTAAAGAGGATGTACCCACAAGGAGGAAAAAGCACCAAAGTTGATGAGTCCTTGAGACAATAAGCTGCTTAAAAAACAAAAAAGCCTCACACTGCTATGACCTCCCATAAACATAGTGGTTTACTGACACAAAGGTAATCTACACTCCAGAAATTCTCAGTGCTGTAGTTCCAGCACTGGTGTTATGAAGAGTTATGCTCTAGTAACGAGGCAGTGAAATTGTGCTCCTTGAAGAACTTCTCCAATTCATTAGGTGTTGTCCCATTCCCCTCTACCCACCTCCAAGTCTTCAATCCAAAGACCAGAAACACCAGTTCCCCAGATCATTTTCCTAACACTGAAGTTATTTTAGCAGATTTGTAGGGTACAAACACAGTGCTTTTTTGGATCCATCATTTTGGCAATGCCTTTGCCTTCTTCAGAACAAAAGTGTTTTCAGTAAGTGATACAAAAGATACTTTCAAACTAAACAAAATCTACAAATCAATGCAATTCTGGATGCTTGCCTTTCATACTGTTTTTGCTAGCTATCTGAAGTACGGAATGGTTTTCTTACTTGGAACCACTGCACGTGCAACACTATTTCTTACAAGCCATGCTAGCAAGCTTTCAACTCAAAACAGCAATTGGGTTCTGAAGGTTCCATTTCTAGGATACAGAGACTCTCATTTATATCTCTTTAACATGTGTACAGTAACCTCTCTCATCCTCTCAATACAGTAGCTACTAAAAATTTTAACAGATATTAAAAAAATATCCAAATGAAACCACACTTCTATCACTGTTTTAAAAACAAAAACGCATACGGTATTACAAAAGTTTATACAAAGGCAACATGTAAGAGTTTGAAAGTTACTTCTAGAAAAAGACACAAATGCTAGTAAATTAACATACAAGGAGAAAGGTATTCCACTCCTTCCCCAAAATTGGTTCGATCTGTTTTGCAGTATCTTTTACCAGTTGTCTAGAAAATCAAAGCCAGTCTTCAAGATAACATTGCTTGTACTAGTCTGCAAGGTAAAAAAAAAAAAAAGAAGTAAGATGTAGTTGTTAATTATGGTATTACAAACTCAGTGTTTGACTGCCTATCTACAAAAAAAAGCTTAAAATGTTGCCTGCCAATATTTCAAGGTCTTCTCCATGCCCTAGGATACCTAAGTACCTACACCATAAAATGCTAGACATGACATGGAAAAATACTCACAGTGCCCAAAAAGGCAATTCCAGATAAAAATACAATTATTCTAGTGGTCTACAGGCAAAATGTTATTTTTTTTTCCTCATGGAAAAAATTCATAAAGATCAATTTTTTAGACTACAGTAGGAATTGCAGAGAATGAAACAAACACAGAAGGCAAGCATCACTAATTCAATGGATTGTCTGTTGCAATTAGAGCCAGTTGTTTCCAGAAAACTACACAGATTAAACTTTGATGACAAGTTATTTACTATGCTATCAAGAACATGCTCACTCCTGCCAGTGTTAGCCGTGACATTTAAGGTGATTTTAGTGTTCAGGAAGAGTATTCAAGAGGCACAGCTGAGTCTCTGGATTCTCTTCCTAAGAGCATGGCTTCCCAGAACAGGGAAGATAATCCAGGAAAGAAGAAAGGAAGAAAATTATTATCATACATAAAATTCTCTGCTACTCTGTTCACATTTTGACATGGGAGGGTTGTTTCTCCACAGAGAGAAAAACCAGGCTTTTCAAACTATTTCAGTTACCTTGAAAACGTTCACAGAGGAATTAAAACTGCTGATTTGTAAAAAAACATGATAAAGCCTTTAACTTTAAAATTAAAAGATTACCGTGTTCACGATCTGTAGCTAGACAGCTCAGGAAGCATTATCCCTCAGCTTCAGAAAATGGTAACGAAACACAGGGCTTCAAATACCCGAGTGGCTTAAGTATTGTTCTCTCCTAAGTGCTGCCACTTACTGCTCTTGCAACTAGTTACCTCACCCTGTATCTTTCTGACTTTACATCATCTTGTTTGGAATTCAAACAATCACAGTTGGGAAACTACAGTAGAGAAAAAGCTGTGTGATGTGCTGAAGGTGTACAGTAATGTGTCAGGCTATTGCCAAAGTGATGCCACAGATTTCAAGCAGAACTGCACAGCTCTGCTTGAAGTACCACTCCTCTACTTCGCAGTTTTCAAGCTTTTGATCTCTTTCTTTTTTTCCCCTCACTATATCATATCCTGCTGTTCCCCTTCTTTTCTCACAGATCAGCATCTGCTTTTTAAAATAGCTTCAATTGGCGATTGAGCTCCTTAAGGTTATTTTTTGTTGTTGGGTTGTTTGGGTTTTTTCATAAAAAAAAAAAAACACTAAGAAGGCTAATTCTGGAAGCTCATTCTATTTCTATTCTGGACTTTAAGAGAAAACACATTTGAAAGCAGCCCAGCTGCCTGGGACAAAGCACTGGGAAGTGGCTGTCAGGCTACTGCTTAGAACAGCTGAGAAAGTAGTTCACCATTCACCACTATGCTCTGTGTACCAATAAAGTATCCTAGACCCTAGTTCACCTACTTTTCAAGTTAAAAAGCTTATCATTTCCATTAAGTGTTTTGCTTTTTCAAAAAAAAAAAACCAAACCCAAAACCCCACAACCTCTTTTATGTGATACAGCAATTTGCTAGGCAGCTTGCTGTCAATTAGCTACTTGGTGCCTTGTCAGCATTTCTGGTGTTGTACTTAAATTATGCCTTTATCTTATACCTTAAAAAGCACTTAATTGAAGTTAACATGTTAAACAGACTGTTACATAACAGGTTAAATAGACTTCTTCACATTTGAAAGACAAAAAGCCATCAAGCTTAGCTATGGCTTAGTGCTTTATGGAGTCTCTAAACTTCCAGAGTGGCCCTGTCAGATTTTAATGTGTTCTACAGTTTTTAAATATAAGGACAGGGGGTATAGCAGTACTTACCTGTCCAGGCATTTGTGGGTCTGTAAGTATACTACCATCAGTATCTTCTTTGTTTGTCCTAGAAGATGCCAGATCCTGTGGTGGATCAGGAAGAAAGAAGTCATCTAGAGAACTAGTAGGGAGTTGAGTAGGTCGAGGTTTCTCCCATTCGAGAGATACAGAAGGTGGGCTGGGGGCGGCAGACTTCTCTGGTTTGGTTATGCTGGGCTTCTCAGCTTTGGTCATCTCCTTGGGAGCAGACTCTTGTCTGTAAAAAGAGGGAAGGGGCTTCTCTCCTTTCTCCATGGACTTGATCTGGCTGGGGGTCAGGGACTGGAACTCAGACTTGTCTCCTTCAAACTTCGAGCGTTCTGCATTTATCTTCCAGAAAGATGACTCCTCTTCCTTTCTGGATGCTATCAACCCATCAGAGCCAGGGGTCTTATTGGCCTGAGAAGATTTAGGGACTTGGATGCCAGGTGCTGCTTTAACAGGCTGCCTCTGTTCGTTCTGCAGCTGGGCACCACCTTGCTCTTGTATGGAGAGAGATGCAACGCTGAACTCCATCTGACTCTGTTCAGGGATAGAAAAACAGTATTTCAAAGCCCTTCACATGATACAGTTTTGACTTTCTGACCCTGGTGCATATAGATAACACCTCTGCCCACTGCGAGACTGCTCTCAGACAACAGATACCACAGCAAAGCTAACTTATTTTCTCCATGAATGTCTGTCTTTGTAGTTTCATAAAAATAATGATTTTTGAAAGTCTGAACTGCAAGCAAACATAAAAGTCCCAGACCTGCTGCAGAGGAGTCAGAGAAAGCAATTGTATTGGAGTTACTCAGTGCCATCTAAGGTAGCAGTGCACAGCATGCACAGCACTGAAACATGAGAATAGCGGCACTAAAACATTACAACAGCTGCAGATGCATTTTGAAAGTCAGAGATGTTTTACATGAAAATTTTAAGCAAAAAAGGCTTTAGAGTGTAGTTCAAAAGGCAATCTTCCATTACAGTCTTTGAAATAGTTCGCTACAATTCCATCTACTTCCAAGATAAAGGATTAGATGTAATGGGTATGTGTGGGTAAGTAATTTTATAATTCTAATGCCCCACTGAAGGAAGAGAAACAACTCCAACAGGACCAGTCCTTCACCTATTCCAGAGCCTTGGTTTGTTTTCACTTGCAGTGCAGATAGTGGTACGAGAGGTAACACTGCACCAAGGAAGCAAGTGACCACAGTTAATGCACAAAAAGAATTTTCCAAGTCACAGAAAAGTGAACATGGACTTCAAGATGTCCATTTTACTTACCACCAGTAAAATGATTCTCAACTAGCTAGAGACTCTTCAGGCTAATAAAAGTTAAGCCTTATTTTACTCTGAGAAACATGTTAAGTGTATGTGCCAGGAAAGAACAACCTAATGCCTAGACTTGTGTTCATAAAAAGGAAAAAATAATGCAAGGGAAAAAAATTGCATTTACTGTTAAAGCTATGCTGTTGTCATCATGGGCCTGATTTGGTTTGAAAAAACTCAGAGGACTTGTAGCTTTTGTTACAAATGGTTAAAAGATACTTTGGAAGTTCATTACAAATTTGTGATGTTTTCATTCTACTTCATTGCCCAGCCTTTCCTGAATAAAACTGCAATAGCATCTATGGGCTTCAGTCTAAACCAAGTCCTAGTTGCATATCGTTTTCACTTAAGTGTTTGATCTTGAGTCCTTCGTTACTGTGCATGTTAAGTTCAAAGGGACTCTAGATCTAGCAGGACTCACATGCCTACTAGTTAATATTCAGAAATCTCTCATCAAAGAACAACTGTTAACCCAGCAGCTGATTATTTATAAAACAATTTTTGTTAAACAGTCAGCAGCTGACTACACATAATTTGATTCATGGACTTAGAGCTGACCTTTCTAAAGAATTAGATGCATCATTTTTCCAAGATTGTAGGCAAGAAAGCACCAAGTTCTGTGTTTTCCTGAAGGATATACTGTGCTATCAAAAGATCCAGAACATAAACAAACTGCAAGTAATTACAGGTCAACTGAAATAAGGTGAGTACAAAGATATACTCAAGTTTTACCAAACAACTCAACACCCCACCCTGCCTTGCAAAAAACTACAACAAAAAACCTAAGTGCTCTATTTTTTTTAAACAAGTCATGACGTAAAATTAAGAGCACGACATTTATCCGTAGATAAATTTTGTATAAACAAACCATAGATGCTATGGTGTTGAGGATTATTTACAGTGACTGCCATTCCCTATATTAAAATATAGGGATTTATTTCCCTAAGCTCATTTGGCAGAACTACTGAATAGTGATTTACCACCCTGAAGTTAAGATGCTTTAAGACTTTAGAACTGATAAAATCCCAGCTTAAAAAACCCACAACACAATATAAAATAGACCTGCAATTCCCCAGTGGCCAAGAGAAAAAATAAAAGACAGATTTAAAAAATTAAAGGCAGGCTAAAAAAAAAATCCATATTGGAAGACTTAAGTCATGTAAAACTTGTCATGTAGGAATTAAAACAGTGCTACTTTTTGTCCTTCAGCAGTCTGCTGTCTTCTGAATAGCCTGTCCCAGGGCAAACACTAAGGATGACAGTAGCTAAAGGCCACCACAGCAGCAGTCACTTTCAGTAGAATGACTCCTTCACCCCCTAGCCCAAAGGAGAAGGAAGATCAGTGCCCAGAGTGCAGAGCAGCCATCATAACCCCCAGGTCCACCAGGACAGTGCTGGAAATAAAATCCAGGAAAAACACCAATGAAAGGGAAGCATGTTAGAACAAAAATTGTCTGTTAGAACCAAAATTAGAAAAAGTAAACCAACAAGATGGCTCTGCATTTCAACAGCAGCCAGACAGACAAGCAAAGCCAGGCCTTCTGAGAAGTTCTTAGGCTGGGGAGCTAGTCACTGACTGTGGTGGTATTTTATGTTCTTTTTTATGGGTCAAAATATCAACTCAGAGATGTGGTTTGGAAGTGGCACATCACTCCTAGTGTAGAGAAGAGCGTGGCACTGCAACAGCACTTCAGGCAGTTGTACCTTTCCAGCCTGCTTGTGAATGCATGCTCTGGAGAGGATGTCCTCTTTGCCCTTTTGTACAGAGACCACGGGGTGTACCCATTTCAGAAGACAGGACCACCTGACATTTGAGATTGCATATTTGTGTCACTGTATGCTTTGGAGATCAAACAGTTCATAGCCTGACACGGAATAATCCAAATGAAAATACTTCTTCAGGAGTTTTCATTCTCCCACAAGGAAGGCAAAGAAGACAAGACTACCCCGACAGGTTCTGAAAGCCCTGTGTCTCAGCGTGATGTAAATACAGCTCTGAGAGGTCAGACGGATAATTCTGCTTCTAGCATTTAACTCCAGAAGCCAAGAACTTCTGTGGACCAGTCACAAGATATTCTGTTTTCCCTGAAATATATAATGCTTCTATTTGACTTTTGAGGTTATTTAACACATTTAAACCCCTAAGAAATGTAGCTGACGAAAGAAAATGATTAATAGGCAGTATCTTTCCAGTCAAAAAATTGGCAATAAAACACCCTCCCCCGCAAGGAAAAAACAAACCAAACAACAGAGCAGCAGCCTAAGTAGGAAGATAATTTCACAGAGACGGAAAAGGCCCATGTGTGAAACACCCTATGCTGACATCTAAGTAATGAGTAGTACTGTACACTCTAATGAGTCACTAGACACTACAAATGTGATTTTAATTAGAGTTCTGCTCTCAATTTCTTACATCAGATTGCAAATTGGCAATTGGTTGCGTCAGCAGGAGAAGGAAGGAAATGATATTTAAAAGACAGTAACCTCCTCCTCCTCCTCCCAAAAAAATATCCTTTTCCTTTAGGTTTGCCAGCCATGAGACTATCTTGATGCACATCTCTCTGGCCCCAGCCAAACTTAGGGTAGCAGCTCACCTGTAAAGGTTTGCCTTCCCCAGGCTGGGGCAGAGTTGCTGTGAGCTGCACCTGCACATGCAGCGCTCAGCAGCAGAGAACAGCACTTGTAGCACTCTACCAGCTGCCACCTTGGGGAGGCAAACACTGAACAGTGGGGTGTGATTTCATGGTCAAAAGTAAATAGTCTTTTAGGCACAGTTTGGGATTCTAGAGAGAGGGTTTCAGTCCCCCGCTGCTTTCATTGATTCTGCATTACTTTACATGAACTGCAGTTTCTGTATGTATAATTCCCCATCTGAGGAATAAAATAAAAATATTTTCTTTTTCCTACCATCTGTCCAAATGATATTCTGGGAATTGTTCAGCCCAGAAAGTCTTAAGAGTTTACAGACAGACTAGACAAGTCCCAACTGTAATTCCTAGAAATCACTGGAATTCAAATAGACACTATTAACAGCAGTAGTATTTTCAAGATATTGCATGAGCAAGTCTTTCTCAACACATTAAGAGAGAGGCGGGAGAGAGTGCATGTGAAAGCATTTTGAGGCAGAGCAAACCTAGAAGTCTGTGTTCTTTTCAGTCTTATCCCTCTGGTCCCAAACCACTGCAAGGGTTCAAATAAAGGATGCCCTGTCTTGATCATTTTTCTGTATCATAAATATAAATAATATTATAAACTGCAGGTTTTAGGAGGTTGCATGTCCATCTTTCCTTAAAAAGATCATATGAAGGTATTCAGAAATGTTGTTTACTGTATTAAAAAATTTAGACCAAACTTCAGTCTCAAGGCAGCAGTAATCCACTGAATCGTAATAGTGGCTGTATATACTCATGGGAAACAATGTTTGCTGAAAGAGAGGCACCAGACACTGAGAATGCCACGATTTAATATTCCTGTAGGACATTGGGTCTCAGTTCATAAGTATATATTAAAAACAAGATGACCACAAAGAACCCAGGAACTTTTTAAGCATCTTATTCACTCATCAGGAATGTGTAGTATTTTACTGAACAGTCACGCAAATACAGCCAAAACAAATTGTTTTGCTTGGCAGGCTGAAAAATCCAAATTGTTGAGACAAAGACTACAGAAACACTGTCAAAAGCAACTTGTTTTAAGCACAGCCTGATAAATGCAGAGGTAAGAAAGCCAACTTTAAAAGATTTAGAAGATGATTTTGCTTTGCTGAATGGACAAAACCAAAATAAATATAGGGCCCAAAGTAGCTGCAGTTTTTGCTGTGTTTCCTGTGCACACCATGGGTGTTTTCAGGATCTTTTCAGAGTCAGAAAGAAATCCTTAGGTCAGCAAATTGCAAGGGCAAAAAATAGAGCAAAGCACTCAAAAACCAATCTAAGTAATTTTAGTCCATACAGAAAGACAATGCCAGAGTTATACAGCACAGACCTTTGGAGGAAATTCCATGATATACTCTGGTGATATGAACTCAATCAAGTCTGCCACTGTTCCTGGCTAGCCTGAGCAAGCTCATACTGACAGTGCCTAGTTTTATGCTCAAAACCAGCAAAGATTGATGCAGGTAACTGAATCCTTATATTTGGCCATACAGAATAAAATAAACCCTGAAGACAGCTTTTATTACCACAAGTTGCGTTTGGTGGGGTTTCTTTTGCTCAAGAACTAATAGTCAACAGAAGTTTTACAGCACTGTGTTTTAAACATTTGTAGTCTAAATCAAAAAGGGAAGGCTAATCTCAAAAGCTCAGGGATCCCTCTCCTTCCAAGGAAACATTACCATTTATGTCAGCTTGGTAAAAATAATCACACCAAATTATAATATCATGCTGCTAAGGAAGGAAGGAAGGAAGGAAAATGTTCTCTTCTGCCACCGTTTTCCTATTTAAAACAAAACAAAACACCAACTAGGACTCATACAAAGAAGGATAATGAAGACTGCCTCAATTTTAGATAAAGGAAACGGTTTGTAAACCATGTTTATTTTAAGTGGAACATAATTTTTTTCTTCCTAAATCATTGCTGGGATTAGATCACTTCTGTACCAATATAATTAGGGAATTCAGACAGGGAGGCAGCAACCAGATTATTGAAGGGATCGAAGCTTGTCATGTCCTTATTTTGCCTTTTTTTTTTTTTTTTTTGGTTTATTTTAAACACACTGCAGAGACTTCTTTTTGCAACAAATACCTGAGAATCTGTTGAAAATATAAGAGAGCCGGCAACTATTCTACCTGTATCAAGAAAAAGAAATCTTTAGATATGCATGTGTCAATTTCAAGCATCTGGAATAAAGCCTATTTTCATTAATACCATGAATTAGAAGCAGATTGCAATTTATTCCCATGTTGCTCAGTGCATTCTGTGTGTTAACTCAGGTGGCAGACTGAAATATTTTCTGCCCGCTATTAAATTAATTTAAAAATACCCCGAATCTAAAACCCATAAAGTTCTGAGTTCAGGAAGAGTTGCAGAGAAATTTTACTTCCAAGCTCAGGCATGGTTCTTGTTTTCCATTTATATCTTGAGGTCCGTGCTGAGTTTCACTGAATTTTTACTTCAAACAAACCAAGAAACCTCAAAGGCTAAACACAGCCAAAATGTCATCTTTCATCTCACGTAAACCTGAACCCATAAATAGAATGCCCTGAATTCATAAACCTGGCTAGAGCTCCAGTTAAAAATGTAACCCACATTTCAAGACATGTTATGTCCATGATGGCTCCACCCATGAACCAAATCACTCCCTCCAATTCAAACTTTAGCTTTAAAATGTCAGCCCATTTGCAGTGCCAAGAGAACTTGCGGCTTCCCAAGTTTTCCTCCTGAGAAGTGTTATCGTTATCTACTAAAAATATTATTTTAAATGCTGTCTAACAGCTAACTCGGCAATTTACATAGTATTTCTACTTTGTTTGCCATGTTTGAGGATTTAAAAATAAAAAGGTGAGACAAGAAATACTCATCTAACAGCTAAAAATAGTGGAGATATTCATGCAAGTGTTTGTTGTGATATGAACGACTGCAGCCATATCTCACATTTGTATTTAAAATAAGAATACAGAAAGTTTACTTGTGACGCAAGTGAAGTTATCAAGCCCTTCAACAATGTTCTGCACAAAATGACAGCAATTCAGTACACTGTTCTCTGGGAAAGTTTGACCGCCATGGAAGCAGGGAATCCACTGCACTAGCTACTGAGAGAAAAATTTGTCCATACCTTATCAACTAGAATCCCCACTGGCATCACTGTCACAGCTGACAGGCTTCAGCTTGGGAGAATACATGCCCTCCCCTCTTCTCTACACTTCTCACTACCCTCCCAGTTTCGTTATAGAAAATACTCATTTTGCTGCTTTATTCTTCTGAGTCTCAGTGTTTAAAAAAAAAAAAAGCCTACTGGTTTTACTGATTTACATCTGTACTTTCTTCTGCTCTGCAAAAGCTGCATTCTCTTCCTTGGGTGAGCCAGAGCACACTCATGCACATTCAGGCAATAACACGCTAAAAACCCAACCCAAACAAAAAACTCTGCATTAAATGGAGATCGGGGAGAAGAATACTGTGGAAAGAATAACCCATCATGGGGAGAGCTCATGGAATGGAAAGAGCCTGACAACCTTAAGTAACAGTGGGAACAGATCTGGCTCACAGGATGTTGAACATGCATTACAACACATCAACCTTCTCGAATAGCTCACTCAGGTTTCCTCACATGGGACCACTTGAGTAAGGCTACTTTTCCTCAGCTGGTACCTCATTAAAAAATTGCCTTCCAATATTATCTCATAAAAGTACTGGTTAGGGAAGATCAAAGAGTAAGCACAAAGCAAGATCTCCACTTTAGAAAAGGGAGACTCAGGAGTGGAAGCATTTGGTTGAAAGATTGATACAATATAAGGCACTGGGGAAAAACCAAAAGGAAGAACCCACAGGAACCAACCAACCAATCCACATCCTGTAAAGCCAGACAAAATGGATTCTCTAGACTTATGCTGAAGGAAAAGGTCATGCAACTTTTCAGCCTACAGCTGTGGCACAGCTTTTATTTCTGGTCAGCAAGGAGGGAGAGGGGAAAGAGGGAAACACAGCTTGATAAGCCATGACAATTACTTCTAAAGCAACCTCCCCCCCCCCCCCCCCCCTTCTCTTCAATGACCACATGAACGTTCCCATATCATTCTGTGCTCCTCGATTCAGTGCAGTAAAGGATGAAATTAGTGCATTTATCCACTCTGGTCCCTCATTTGGAGACACCAGGAGTACAGTAGAAATGCCCTTCATCAGCAAGTGATAAACCACAAGCTGAGTTTAAAAACACTTCAGTAGACATGCAAGCTTTAAAAAGAAAAGAGGACTATCAATTAAAGGGAAAATCCATTCAAGTGCAGATGTATCTCATCATGGATCACTCGTCAGTCCATTACATGAAGCATTATCTCTAGGAAGTTCAAGTATTCAGAACTTACAAAATCTTATCAAGACAGAGCTTAAAAATATGACTACAGCTGCCACATTTCCAACCCTGAGTTTTGGGTTTGGACCGATAAGGGAAGGAGAGACAACACTGCTGTCTCCAACATATTATTTATTTCACCTTACTGTCAATGAGATCAACACTTTTCTCACAATTTTTCCTTTCTTGGCAGCTTCACCCAAGAATTTCCACATTAAAAACCTCTTCAATGTTATACTAAAACCCAGTGGCTGCTTCTTCTAAGGGTCCTGAAAGACAGGAGGGCTTGCCTGAGCAATCAGGCTTCCACTGCAGGAAATCCTCCACTGGTTCCTGAACCATCACAGCTTTTAAGGGACTTTTAAGGCAAATGAAGACTGGCATTGGTTTCTCTTAAACCACAGCACTGCAGGCAGACCCAGGAGTCACATCAAGTTATAGGTTAATCAGCTTCTGCAAAGCACAGATGGAGTGCAGCTACAGGCAGTGACCTTGAGCATGGAGGGCTAAGTCTTGGTTCAACTGGATTAATTTAGTATTCACTGGCATTTCCAAATAATTACTCTGCATTAGGCTAAGATTATATTCATAAGGTCGTACATGATTATCTACATAGTTCAAGGGCAAAAAAAAAAAAGAAGAAGAAAGAAATAGGGAACAGGGCAGTAGCAGCTTTCTGTGGTAGATAAAAGCAGAAAAAAGTCTGAAATGTGTGATTAAATTAACCTGCCTGCCATACCCAGTTGAGAAAGACAATGAGCTGTGATTTTGCTCCCAGAATTTCTTCAACAAGAAGAACTAAACTTGATTTCCCACCACACATATGGCACAACTATGTTTCCTCACATGGCAGGTTCAGAAAGATGAAGAACTCTGGCTCTGTGTTAGCCATATGAGAATCCCATCATAAATAATGCTTTAACAAAATACCAGCGGTAAAGTGAGGTGTAAAAGAAAACCCCAAACCAACCCACCACAGAAAAACATGTAATTTTTTTAAGAAGCCTTTTGGAGAGGAAATAACATAATGCTTCTAGCACAGCCCCAGGTTAACAAGTTTCACTACATTTGTCCTAAGACAACATTCTAGTTCATAATAAAAAGATGAAGTACTAGACAGGCTTTCAGAAAGAATCCAATGAAGCTACTAGATACGTGCACATTTCTCATACCATTTTCTAGCTACGTTACTCCTGACTTCAAAAGTGAAATGCAGCTATTTTTACAGAGTATCTGAGACATTGGTCTTACTAAACATGGAAAGCTGATTAAAAAGTTTGCAACAAAAAATCAAATAATTTGTAATGAATTGGTTTTATACCTGCACTCCAAGCCAGAACATTAGTTCTTGAAGTACAGTTTGTGTTTCTGCTGATGTAAATCAAAGCATACCAGTCCTGTTTCATTTCCAGAATGGTCACTTTGTACAGCTTTCATAGAATAAAGGTGACATTAATCTATCAAGTATCAAAACGAACACAATAAATGCAGAAGGAACAGTATAAAACGACAAACCAACATTTTAAAAAATTGCTGTTTATTTACCTTCGTTTCCCAGGAGAATGGAGCTGAGTGTTCATCTTGCCAAGTTATGTCCTGAAATAAAATTCAAGAATGACTAAAAGTCAGAAGAGCAGCTTCATCTTCTCAGAAACATCACACAGATGACATGTTACACTGCTGGAACTAT
The DNA here is from genome assembly GCF_965178545.1 of Coloeus monedula. Classification (NCBI taxonomy): domain Eukaryota; kingdom Metazoa; phylum Chordata; class Aves; order Passeriformes; family Corvidae; genus Coloeus; species Coloeus monedula. The sequence continues at coordinate 45,476,378 of NC_138782.1, read as the reverse complement.
AACAACCACTGCTACAGAACTGACTAAAAAGTGAAAGCACTACTTAAAGATGGCACTGATTACATTTTAAGACAGACTGAAAGCAATTTCTCTGAGGGGAAGGTTATCAATACTATACCAATTTAATCTACAAAATATATGAAGGTTTAACCTGGTCTAAATCTCCTGAAATGGTTTCTCCACAAACAGCTTTAAAATGTATTATATTTCCAGTTTTCTACCAGGCATTTCTTTGGTAGCCACTAGCAGCACACAGGGACAGAAACAACAAAAGGAGAAGAGGCCTCAGGGAAATAAAGTCCCATTTCCTCCCTTTGGCAGACCAAAGAGCACGTCCACAGCTAGGCAGTCATGGCTCAGTGCAACAGCTGCATGGCCACCGGGCCAAGCCACAGCTGGATCCAGCCCCAACAGGACACATCATCGCTCTGAAATACATGGTCAGTGGTGTTGAAGGAGCCACATGGCATCCACAGCACAAAATCCCCATCTGAAATCCATTCTTTTAAGAAGATTCATTTCTTAAAATAATCCCAAACTGAGAAATTTAACCAATCTCCTCATACATGGCATGCCTTCCAGAAATACCTATGACCTGCACTGAAAAAGGAAGGGTGAAATATAATTTGAAAAATGGTTGTTGTTCATATTTATTGAAGAATTACAACAAAACGATTGCATTTCTATTCCTTGTCGGGGCTGGGACTCATTGGTACATTGGATGGTCCCACGGGTAGAGGTAGTGAGCTGCACCCTCCACACTGAGCACATCACTGCTTGTGGACGCCGCAGCACTCCAGGGAAGGAACAGGAGTATGGAACACTGTATGGAAAGGGAAAGGCCAGGAGGAACCACCCAAGATTTTCCCACTCCTGCTGTTCAGAGAATAACAGAACTCGACCATGTTTTAACACAACACAGGAACCCCACATTTCATTATGGCTGCTCTTTTCCTCTTATTTCTGATCTCTGCCTCTCTAGGAATATCTTTCTCAGACATCTGATAACATTCTCCTGAGCTGCCATCTCGTATTTCACCGTAGGCAGATTTTCATGGCTGAGAGCTATGAGATCATGATTAGAAGTGTCTAAAACCATCTCCTGAACATAAAAACATGTCATACTCCAGCTATTACTCATCTGTGAAATACAGGGTTTCTAGCAGCAAAGTATTTGTGGTATACATGAGGGTGATCCCATGCTCTTCGAAAGAACTGGGCTGATAGAGCTCATCTAAGAGGAAAAGCCCGGGCTCCGCTCAACCACATTTTGTGGCCAAAAGGAAATTTGGTACAGGAAATTTTTGCCTAGAACACAAATTTAATACCAGGTTCTCTCAATCCAGGAAACAGATACTCAGATATATTAACATTTAAAGGAAAAGAGGGAGTAAAAGTCTGCTTTTTATGATCTATCAGCATTTGCACTGTGGTGTGCTGCTGTCTGCATGGGGACACTACATCATTCAATGTGTGATGCCTCACAGCAGGTGTGTCTAATTATTTCAGACTCCTTCTAGGACAATATCCTTTGCCTCTGAAATGGGAGTTGGCACTTCATTTCTGAAGCATGCATGAGACGGGAATCATGGCCCAGAAGCGAAGAGAGATGGGAGAACCTAACCATTGGAGTGAGTCTCACACACAAGGCAGGACTATAACACTTCTGTCTGCATGGGGTCTGGATAAATCAGGCTTGACTTCAACCACAGCAGTAAAGGACAGAAGTGAAGTCCAGAAAACACTGTTACACTCCTACATGCAGTCACAGCACCTTAAAGCTCCAGATGTGTAGGCATAGCTGTCAGTTGGTTTTATCTAAGGAGTTTAAAGGAAGCTCTGTCTTCTTGACATTTACAGGACAAGCAAACCAGCTAGGGACCAGTTTTAAACTTGGCAATGAGCCACGTTCATCCTCATCCTAGATCCAAGATATACAGTTCCTTATTTTGCTGTATGTGAGGCAAGAGAAGACAGCATCGGGAGGGACACCTCTTCACCCAATGCTCCCTGCACACCCTCAACTCAGCAATCATACCGCTGCTGTGAGTGAGCCCTGATGACAAAAGGCCGACAACAGAGGGATAAAAAAGCAGCATGGGGAAGGCAGAGTGAAGGTATGAAGCTGTCATGCAGCAGGATACATTACTCCCTCCAGGATAGAGCAAGTCAGCCTCCCACTTCACAGAATCTGATGTCTTCTCAACCATCATTGCCCTTGATGGCACTGCAACTTGTAGCCTCAACCTCCAGCACAGGTGAGCAAGAAGTTCCCGAAATTAATTAATTTTGGTAACAGTTGTTAGAAGTTCTGGTCAGAAATAGAATCTAAGTTTCATACATTATAGAAGATGGAAGTAGTAGACACTTGTTAGGCAGCAGTCCCCTAAAAGAAAAGAATTTTTTTTTTTTTAATTTAAAAGGATGGCTCATTGTATCTTGGGCTGCACAGCCCAGCACTCCTCAGAGCCAGTAACTCTGAGAAGCTCTGTTCACATTCAAAAGATCTTCCATGGGATATAGCAAAGAATAAAACAGGATAAGACATGTAGGAGGATACAACCTTCAAGCAATTGATGTCTGTGGTTATTTGAAGAGTACTTGAGGCTAGGATGAAGGAGATAGTTGAAAACTTCCGTCCATTGTCAGGGAAGGGAAGGAAGTTTGTGGCCACCACCTCTTGTGCCCTCACACAGAGGACCAAGTGAGAAGATAGGATACTATTGAACTGTGTTGTTCTATCTAAACTCTTGATTCATGTTTATCACTAACAAAATATGAGAAGTAACTTCGATTTTTTGTAGAATAAACAAGTTCTTACATGCCTGAAGAAACCGGGAGCAAAAAATCAAGTATTTCAATAATAACAAAAGTGAATTATGAATGGAAATTCTAGATAAAAAGGCCTCAAGGCTATTTATCATCAACACAGATTAAAAAAAAATCCATATCTGATCATCTTTTGTTTTCAGCACACAACAATGCCTTCTTCCAGACAAAAGGCAAATAAATAAACTTTTGTTCACGAGGGTTAAGAAAAGAACCTATTTGTAAGAAATGGGGCCTCGTGCAACATATTTCAAAGCGGAAAAAGATGAGTGAGAAAGAGAAAGAGAGGCAAAAATCTGGTCATACACTTGACTTCAACAACCAGCTGCAAAAGAGATAAAGAAGAATTACAGATTACATTTGCTGTATGTAGGCAGCTTGCTGCAAAACAACATCTGAATTTCAAAATGGAAGACACTGGTAGAAACGTGTCTGTGTATCTGACATGAGCATTGTTCAGCACAGCTGAGAGCAGCTGGGCAAGACACAAACCCGCCAATAAATGCAACTCAGAAGTATTATTAGAACAGGACTTGCTGGTTACTGAGATTTTACTGCACTCAAAAGCTGCCTTTCATTTTTGGGTGTTTAAAAAGCACAAGTTTCTAACAGGCCCAACTTAAAAGTTCTTGCTATATTGATTATTTGTTGCTTTAAAGCAATTTTAAGTAGGGAGGTAAAAGGGTTGATCCTCTGCTTGGTGCCAAAGATCTTAAGGCTAAGCAAAACAAATCCCATCTCTGCCTGAAGGCAGGTATGTCAAACTTCCCTATTAAAACACAATGAATGAAGCTAACCAAACTCTCTTACCTGTCTTTCCTCCACATAAAATTTACCACTTCCTAAAGCATATGGCATTTTCTCCAATGAAAAGTTTAGTTATTTCATGTCCAACTCTTTTACTGCTCAAATACTGATTATCCATTTAAAGAAAAAAAAAAGAATTTAAAAAATAAGGAAAAATCAGACCTTGATTCCATGTGTATGTCACATGTTCATGGATAAAGAAGGACAGTATTAAGAGAACAGTGAGAACTTGCTGTAAACTGAATATCTGAACTATCTTTCAACTGAACCAAAAAGAACACAGTGGCATGAACTGACACCAAATCAGCTGCATTAGCGAAGGCTCGCCACTACAGCGGGCAAAGGGTGCTAGCCTGTCACATACTGCTGGTTTTCCACCTATTCCACTCAGGTTTATGCCATATTTCAAAAATAATCCATCTATATTACATTCATGTTCAATCTCAGCTTGTATTTCCAGATTTCTCTCTGCTCAGTTAACTTTCATTTCTACCACTATGGGCGTTAGAATAAAGAAATTATAAATGGAGAAATGCCAGCAACTGGAGGCTTGTTAAAAAGAGGAAGGTCTGTTGCAGCATCCAAAAGCCCTTGATCAAGAGGCCTGGGCTGTCTAGACACAGAAAATTATGGTGAAGCAACAAATAGTCTAATGGTGCTGGGCTCATGTGCAATGATAGCAAGTCAATCTTCAGTAAACAGGACAAAACTTATGTCATGGGTGTGTGAAATGACCCTGTTACCCTAATTCTCTTTCAAAATTGTGTTCACAGTGCCTGCAGAGCTTCTGCTATTAACTCCATGACTGGTGATACTGCAATGAGGATAAGATGAAAGAGAAGGAGCAGTGGCACTCAGCTGACTCTAGGCATTTGCTAAGAGTCACACATGGTGCTGCAGTGCTCCAGCATTATAAAATGATTGGATCATGGCTACAGGACGCCACGGTCCTGTTACTGCACGTCTATTTTCTGTAACACCCTTCCCACACAGCCAACATACTCAAAGGTGTTTGGAAAATGTAAGTGATGTTTATAGTTTGAGAACTATAAACTGGGCTATGAGTTCAGGAGATAAATTTGGTTTTAGAAGAGATATACGAGAAATGGCGGGGGCAAGAAAGAAAGAAGCAACTGTCCAGAGATACAAGACCAATATATATATATCCTCTGGACCACCTTAACATAATGGTCAAATGCATGAAAACGGGACTGAAATAGTGAGAGGCCTGGACCAGTAAATCACTATCTTCAGTATTCATCCTTGGTTTGCTTTCTACCAAGTCCTCCAGAGAACATGAGGTGAAAGAGATCAAATTTGCATGCTTAAGCAAGCACAGGTAGGATCACTACAGATTTCAACATCAGTTAACAGGGAAGATGAGCTGTGGCTGGAAACATGAAACCTTTGGAGCAGGTGTATCAGCAAGAACATCATCAGACCAAAACACTCTCACTGAAAGCGCTGCAACATCCACAAGTGCTTCTGAGATGTGCGGGCTACCCTCCGTTTCCTTGCCTTAGGATACCATACATCAATAGACAGGGAGAGCAGCCAGGACCGATCTAACTGGCCTGAGAGAGGGCTGGGTGACCACGGTGCGTGCAGCAGTTGAGTCTCACAAAGCCAGAAGGGGCACAGCTCCCTGAGCTGTCTGACCAGGAGACAACGAGGTAACAGAGTTCTGCAGGCCAAGTGCTTGCAAGCCCAGAAAGTTGAACCAAACTGGCAAGAAACCGGCAGCAGTGGCTGGGCAACAGCAAGACATGGAGGAACAATTTGTCAGCGGGGGCAAGTGTCCAACAATCAGGTTGAACGCCAGCAAGGGAGCCAGAGGAGAGGAAGCTATCAAATGAAGAGCCAGGAAAGGCTCCAAGGCTCAATAGTACAGTTGGAAGAACTAAAATGAAAATGGAGAATGCCAAATGAGTGGAATCTCTTTTCTTCAGAGGAACAATTTATATTAACTTCTGCTTAGATGTCAAAGAGAGAGTCAGTTGAGGCAGATGCTTCCAAAATTAAACACTTTGTATCAAGTATATGGATGAACCATGCCTTCTTTGGTTAATGGCTACAGAAACGCTAACATTATGCATATTGTAACTGTATTTGGGGAGAAAAGGGAAAAGAAAACAATTTGCCCAGTTTCAGATGGACTCTAGCTGCTTTGTCAAGCGGGAAATTATTATTTCCATACAGTGCAGCACAACAGCCTACAACATGCTTGCTTTCCTTCCAGATCCACATAATTCTAAGCAGAAAGCACATCAGAACTCTCAGAGAGTGGGAAAACTCAACAGATTTATTTTCTACACTCATTAACCTAAATTCTTTCACATCTAATTTCAGATTTAAGTTTCTTTTCAAAGGTTGTTTGCACAACCAAATTTGTTGTCTTGTGTCTTTCTACACCTCTTTTTTGCCATTACTATCAAATATTTATCCAGAATTTTGGGTATCGTGGACTAGACAAAACTGAGCTACATCCTATGCTCTCTAGCTTTAGATATGATGTATGTGCAGCACAGCATCACACCTCCCTGACAGGGGAAACACAGGCAGCAGTCTGTCTCCTGGCACAAAGCTGGTTGGGAACCACGATGCCCAATATCAGCGGGCCCCTATGCTTCTTAGAAATCCCATTGCAAGGGATATTGGAGAGGAAGCTAAAAGTAGCACTGCTCTCCTTAAATTGGATTGATGATTCCAAATGCAGAAGCAGATTATTTTTTCTTTTCTGGTAGAAGCCACGGAACTTAATTAACAATAGGTCACTTAAAGTTATAATAGGGACATAGTGAAAGAAACCAGCTCTGTAATCATATGAGAATAGTAGAATAGAAATGTAAAAGAACAGAAAACAAAGGGAATCAATACACAGAATAAAAGACACAGTATCTGAAGAGTACTGTCATGTCTCTTCAGGGATTGTTAGACTTTCCTCTTCAGGGGCTCATACTCGGTAACATGACCCACTGCTCCAAACTGGGTACTCGTATACTATGGATTTCCAGGACTGCCACGCTTCACCATTAGATAGATGGCTCTCAGAAGGTTCAAAATCCATACTTTCTGCCATCTATCTTTCCACTCCCTTGTTTTTCCTGGCATGTGACATGGAACAGGCTGCATTTTTTTAAGGTGTCAAACATGCCAAGAGCTGGAATGTTTTCAGTGTTGTATTTTTAACTGTGTCTAAAACTAGAAACGAAAAGGAAGAGATTTAATTCAGTGTAAACATTCCCTACAGCCCATTTTCAGCAAGGGACTATGTCCAGCGCCAGCCACGGTCATGCTCCGCCGTCGGGGGAACTGAGACCGTCCTCTTCTCCAAGTCTCCTTTCCGCAAAATCCACTTGAGCGCTATCGCTGCTGGCGCCTTCCCCGCTTTTACGGTGTGACCCAGTGCCTCTCGCGCGGTGAACATCCCGCCCTCCCGCACAGCCAGGGAGCGGGGAAAGGAACAAAGCTCATCACCGGGGCAACTCGCCCCGCTGCCGACGGCGCGGAACGCCCGCGGCCCCGGGCAGCCCAGCGCCGGAGGCACCGGCGGGCGGGAGCGGCAGCCCCGCAGCCCGGGGGAGGTCGCGGCCGCCCCGCCCTTGCGGCGCTGCCGGGGATGGGGAGCGGCGCTCACGCCCGGACCCCGCCGGCGCCCCTTCCCCCCGCCCCGCCGTGCCCGGTACCTCGTCTCCGAAGCGCACCACCTTCTGCCCGGTGTTGAGGCGCAGGCTGGGGTAGGAGGCGGGCGGCGCGGGCGGGCGGGTGGTGCCGCGGTGCGCGGCGTAGCGGGCCTGGACGTGCGGCTCCACCAGGCACTTGTCGATGATCTCGTCCTGCTGGCGGGGCGGCAGCCGCTCCCACTCGGGCCCGTAGCGCTCGCGGATCCGCTCCTTCTCCGCCATGATCTTGCGCGCCATGGGGCTCAGCGAGGAGAAGTAGCTGAACCGCTTGCGCTCCCGCTCGTCCAGCGGCCGGTTCCCGTTCATCACCGCCGTGCGGGAGGCGGCGATCGCCGCCGCCATGGAGGCCATGGCCACCCCGCCGCCAGCCCCGCACTCGCACGGCGGGAATGGGGATGGAACCGGGAAAAGAACCGCCTCCTCCGCTCCCCTCCTGCAGACACCGCCTCCCCTCGCTCTCTATAAAGCCGGGCGGCCGCCGCCCCGCGCTCCCCGCCCCCCGCACGCCCAGCCCGCGGCAGCCCCTGCCCGCCTCCCCCGTGGCGCCGCCGCCCGCCTTTCTCCCACGGCCTCGGGCCGGCGAGGGACGGAGGGAGGCGGGGACGCCGCCTCCCGGGCTTGCTTCGGTCTCGGTACCGTCGGTAGCGTGGGGCTCAAGTGCTCCTCCCCGTAGCGCTCGTGTCCCACAGCCCTTGCCCTTCTTTCCCGAGGAGGGAAGCTAGAGTAGTCCCGCGCTGCCGGGGCCAGGAGCACCAGGAAAGGAAAGGACTTGACTTGGCTAGCAGAGGAGCACCGTGCCCAAGAACCTGCGTTTCCTAACTCCTAAATAAGTCGTACGTGTTTCTTAACACGACAGAAGGTCCAGCAGCTTCTCTCAGAAGAGACAGGAACCTGGCACAGGTTGTTTTGTCCAACTCAACCAGTCCGAGGCTTCTGTATTAATTTGATAGTAAAGCTGCAGCCTAAGTGTAACAAGTCCATGCTGTAAGCATTAGTTATATTGGTAAAAGAGATTTCCTACAGGCTGAAATTACTAGGCTTTCTGGTCTCTTCCTTTGCTGTACAAATGCTCTTTTCCTGTAAAAAGTCCTTATTTTGGCAAAGGATTCACCGAGGTCCCACATGCAAACTCCCAAGAGTCTCCTGGGGTGAGGGAAGTATAGCTCCTTTCCACTAAAAAAAAAAAAAAAAAAAAAAGCTTCCCTAAGATAGGCAAATATGTCAGAAGATTTATGTGAGACTAAAACTACTTTGACTTTTGGCCTAGGTAGTTGCAGGGGAATTTTTATTATCTTCAAAATATATTACGAAGTAGCACAAATATTGATGTTCAGATTAATGGTTTTTCATTGCTTAGCCTATTTTTTTTCCTCATTCTGCTTTCTTTAGTATCATTCTTAATAGATAAATGATTGGGGTTACAATACATTAATGTTCCCATTTAAGAGTTCAAATGGTATCGCTACAGCAGCTGTCTAAGATGACACAGAAGAGGATGGAGAATGATAATTAGATTTCTCCACATACTTAGTTCTTAGGAGGTAATTACAGTTCCCCAAGTCATCACATACCAGCCCAGTTATATAATCCTGTTTTGTTTGTTAAACTTGTTTGAGAGAGCTTACTTGAGCTTGCTTTCTTTCTTAGTCATCTGCATCACGCCCAGAGAAACAAGCCTTTTAAACACGTTTGCAGGCACACACACACTCACAGAGGTGTAATACACGTTACACCTAACCCTCCCGTGATCTCCCATTAACCTCTTTTGTCCGCCACCAGGGGGTGGATATGAAGTCAGTCGCAGGAGTAAGAAATGAGGACAAGGAAACCCAGACAATTGTACATGGTTGGTTTGGACAGGCAGTTTTTTTCTTCCCCACCACCCTTTTTCCACTCCCTCTGGTCTAATCCCTAAACCAAAACCCCTCCTTTTCGTAGTTCCAAAGATTGTCTGGTCAAGTGCCAATGCTGATTCCCCTTTCTCAATGAAAAAGACAAGGCATAACAAAACTTACAGGCTTACAAGACATCACATCATTAGAACAAAATCAAGGCATAAAGCTAGACATATTTTCCAGGCTGCTGTTCTTCCAGGAAAACGCCTTTCCTCCTTAATGAAATGTAGTAGAGGTTTCTTATACTTCTAAACTGAAGAAGCAAATCGTGCTTATTTCTAGTGGGATAGAAGAAGGTACTTAAGAACAGAATGTTGGGAAAATATGTGTGTCACAAATGAACAGTAACCCAATTATTTCAAAGAAAACTCACAAGCCTCCTTCATCCTTACTTGTAAAGAAATACCTACTTATGCCCTTTACCGAAATTCTGATCAACAAAGTTTAGAATGCATGTTCACTGGTACTAAACAGACAGGTGGTCAAATTTGCCTTTGTTATGGTCTGGTTAATGACCCTTGGGTCTGCATAGGAAATTCTGCCTTTTTTTTTTCTCCTGATGAGTTTTACTTACTCAGAATCACACTTATCCTTCCAAAAGCATAGAAGCATTACAAAGTGTGTCAGTGCTTACTAAAGGCTAAAATCTTGGATTCCAAACAGCTATTTCCCCACTTTTCTAGATTTCCTTGTATTTAGGGCACTCACCTATTACACACCCCTCATCAGATATATGTACCTGAACTTAACAAGCAAACAAGAAGAGAAAAAGAGGCTTTAGGAAAAACGGGTTTAGACATGGGCATACCATTTGCTTTCTGGTATTTGCAAAGCAAATGGTGATTTCTACAGTTCAAGATATTGCACATTAGATCATTCTACCCTTGGCTGGATGTTGGGTCACAATTTTTGATCAAATCTAACCATGTTATTATCAGTGTAGCTCCAGTACAGTGCATGCAAACTTTGAAATACATTCTAAGCCTACTTTCAGACATACAAGAAATAGGATGTCTGTGAACAAAGTATCTGCTTCATACAGTGTTACTTCCCTGTGCTTATAAATCTGGTAACAGTACCATAAATTAAGGCAAGAAGTTAGTATTTTAAGAGTCTGTTTTAAGAGAGGAAGCAACAGCAACATTTGTTGCATATGGAAGGAAAGCACGTTCTTTCCTTACCCTTGTATTTTCAATGTACAATCCTAGGATACGAAAATTCATGAAAAAAAACTTCCCATAGGTACATATGCACCCTGGGATAATTTAAATTGGAAGCACACTTTTGAAGTGGGTCTTCTCATTTTTTCCATTTACCACATTTTGGTTCATAGTGCTGAGAGATACCTGTTGTTTCATCCAATAGGTAAGTCCAGACTGGAATATGCATTGCTAAGATTCAGCCTAAATGCAACAAGCAGCCAGTTCATCAACTAGACAAACGGACAAAAATAAAACTCCAAAATGCCTGTAATGTGTCTGGGATGTACTGCTTCCCAATGAAGATACAGTATGCACCCATTTTCTGGGATTCATTTTTTACCTCCATGAAAATCCTGCATACAGAAACTTTTAGGTCTCTAGCTACCCATATCTGTCATATTCTGCAAATAAGGTAACAAATAGTGAAATCTAAATCAACAGAGCTTTTCATATAATGGATGTCAGTATTCACCACAGCTTCTAACCTTGTGGCACTTCCAGCTCCTGTACTTAACACATACACAGAGCCCACTTTGAATCCAATAAATACTTTTGTGGAATAATCAAGGAGAGACCCTCCATTCTATAAATTCACCCCATTGTCAATCCCACTGAAATTAAGTCACCTGTATCAACATTCTTGATGCTTTGCTGCATTCCTTTCTTCATTAAAGAGGGGACTGAGATTGCACTGCACTGTACTCAGAGAAAAGCAACCACACCACTGCTATTGGTACACTTGGGGCATATGCAGGATCTTTTCCCCTCTTCCTTGGTAAGTAACTTATTCTTTTGCATATTCCATGTTACATGGTTAGGCCAGGTACTTGCAATTGCCCAGCAAAGCCCAAACCTCTGGGAAACTGGAAGAATATTCATGTAGAAAATGACAGCAACAGAATCAAGTTTAAGCAGTTGAAAGGTGTATCTGAAACAGAACAATTCTGTACATTTCCTCAAATAATGAATATTCAGGGATGAAAAAAAAGTTTATCAAAGCCACTAAGGAAACCAGATATTTGACCCATGATTGCTTGCTGTTCCTGCAATCACTTAATCTGATAAAGAGCTCTAAGGTCACGGAGCTGAAGCTAAAATGAGTATAATTCAGTAAGAACTCACCAGAAATACCATCATCACTATTACAATCAGAAATTGGTTCATGGTACTGTCCATGCTATTTGGACTGAAATAGCCCTGCCCTCAGGAAACCTGTCTTTCCAGAATTCTGCCAAGTCTGTGCAACAAACACAACTCAAGGAACCCCAGCTAGTGCTCCTAGTATACTTCAATCCTGTCAATCTGTTGAGAACTTTTGCCAACCACCACCACCACCAATGGCTACTTGGAAAGGGAGATCGTTGTGGTTCTGACATTTATTCACCAAGAGCATAACTCCAATATGTAGTATGTATTTTGTTTGTAGTTATATGTAATTATATGTGCTTTGTTTGGTTTTGTTTCCAAATGATGTTTCCCTGAACCCCATTCTTTTAAGCTGACACCTGTTCCTTCACTAGACTGCACTACATGAAATGCCTGTGTATTCTCCAATTACTCACATATGGTACAGCTCTAAGTTTTCTGTGCAAAATTCGGAGGTTTTGAAAAAAACAGTGAGAAGTAGTATAGCATTATTTCCAATGAAGATTACTTTTCTTTTTTTTTTTCTTAAATTTTCACCTGCAGTATGTTCAGTTCATAACTGTGATCAAGCTTCTTACTGCTCTTCAGTTTGGCCCCTGAATAACTATTTCTGTTAGAGTGTGACTTAATATGAAAAATCAGTTGTTCTACTTCTTTTTTCCTTTTTAATATTATTGGTCACAGAAAGATTTTTTTTACTTTGGTGATAAATAGTCAAGTAAGTTTGTTCTATTAAAAAAAAAACCAAAACAAAATCAAACCATTTTGACCATAATTTGCCGTTCAAAATAATTTATGAAGCGGTACCTCTTGGCCTTTTATTTGCATAAATTATACAACAACTATAGTTTTTTTTAGACAGTGAGATGAATCTGTATTTAGTACTTCAATCATTGTTCTCAGGGTTGGAAAAGTCTCTGTTACTGATGGTAGACTCTTGTAAGAAGGTGAAATACTGAAAGAGAAAAAAAAAAGTTATTTTTTGATGAGTTTTATAATTTACCTGCAAGTTAACACATTAACTTAGACTTCTTTCTCCAACAAATTTGGGACCTGTGTCAAGAATCAATCCCATGAAACAGGCTTGGGGCAAAGTGGCTGGAAAGCTGCAGGGCAGAGAAGAATCTGTGTGTCCTGGTTGACAGCAGCTGAACATGAGCCAGCAGTGTGGCCAAGAAAGCCAATGGCATCCTGGCCTCTATCAGCAGTAGTGTGGCCAGCAGGACCAGGGCAGTGATTGTCCCCCTGTACTCGGTACTGGTGAGGCCACACCTCAAATCCCATGTCCAGTTTTAGACCCCTCACTGCAAGAAGGACACTGAGGTGCTGGAGTGAGTCCAGAGAAGGGCAATGGAGCTGGTGAAGTGCCTGGAACACAAGTCTTAGGAGAAGCAGCTGAGGGAGCTGGGGTTGTTTAGCCTGGAGAAAAGGAGGCTCAGGGGCCACCTTACTGCTCTCTACAACTGCCTGAAAGGAGGGTGTAGCCAGGTGGGGCTTGGTCTCTTCTCTTATGTTAACAAGGGGCAAGACCAGAGGAAACTGCCTCAAGTTGTGCCAGGGAAGGTTTAGATTGGATATTAGGAAATATTTCTTCATGAGAAGGGTGAAGACATTGGAATAAGTTTCCCAGGGAAATGGTGCAATCACCATTCCTGGAAGCAATCAAAAAGTGTGTGGATGCAGCACTTGTGGACATAGTTTAGTGGTGAACACAGTGCTGCTGGATTAGCAGCATTGGAAGTTGGACTCTATGATCTTAAAGTTTTTTCCCAACCCTAATGATTCACTGATTCTCAGAATGTTGTTCACAACCAGCTCTTGCTTTTCATGATGCCTCTGTCACCATACAAAATGAAAACAGTGACTACATAGAAGAGCTTTCAAAAGCAGCAGAAGTTAAAGAAGAAATGTATTGCTTTAAGTCTTCCAGCCTTATTTAGCATATCCACTATTATTTGTCTACTACAGACAAATTAGACACTGAGGCTAATTATCTTCATATTATTACATCAAGTCCTTTGGGCTGTAGTTCTTCAGATGGTTTTTTTTTTTCTCTCAACAAAGTCAACTTTAGCATTTTCTCCACTTTGGCTCATTTCCTCACCTCATTTCCTCATCTCTAATTTGACCCAGCAATACTCTAGGTTGTACTATCCTACAAATGGTATTGATTAAAAAGAAATTGTTTTGGCAAGTTTATTTTTAACACAAATGAGCTCCCTGATATGGTTTGACATGGATTCCCATAAATTTCAACACAGCTGAGGGAGTCAGAAACACATGAGTAGCACTGAAATGGCTTAAACTGACTTTATTCCCAAGAGAGAAGTTTCTCTTTGGTAAAGATATGTCTTAAAAAAAAAAAAAACAACCCACAAAACAAAAACCAGCATGACTAGAGGATTAATAAAGAAGAGTACATAATTGAGAGAATTACAGAAAAAATTGTGGGAACCATAAATATTTTATATTTCTAAGACAAGCACGTCTCAATATTTGTGCAGACTACTTTTAATAAAAACCACAACTTGGTACACATATAGTTTAGAAATGTCAATCCTTAATGATTACTGAATTTGACTCATTTACAAGTAGATTTTTAGCCTGAGTTTGACAAAGATGTCCTTGAATCTTATTAGCCGTCTTCATTTAGGAAGGGATTTTATAGTCTAGTGAAATTCACCAGGCTCAGAACCCCTGATAATAAACAACACTAACCAGTATGAGATACTCGGCACTAAGAGCAGCTGCTGAGTTCCACAGTGTCTAGGAAGCTGGACCAGACCTCAGGAGATGTGATCTAAGATCATGTTCAAAGCAAGGTCAACCAAAAAGTCAAATCAGCATGTCAGGGCTTTATCCTGCCAAGTCTTGAAAATCTCCAGCGGTGGAGACTGCACAGCCTCTTTGGGCAGTCTGCTAATGAAAAGATTATGCCAAGTCTAAACGTCGTTTCAACTCATGCACATTTTTGTCTCCCCACCAAACACTCACAGTGTCTGCAAAGCTGCTGTTAGATCAAAGCCTTATCTTCTCCAGGCTGAACAAGCCCAACTCTCTCCACCCATATTGGTGGCTCTCAACTGAATTTGTTCTGGTTTATAATCTAGTTTATCAGTCTTTACTGCAGCTGGATGCAGTACTTTAGGTGTGGTCTAAAGTGCTGAATAGCCCCTAAATCTGATTATCCAAACACCTTCTTAATCCATCTAGTTTGTCCAGACCATAATGTGCTATATTGATATGAGAGTACTGCAGGACTCCTTGCTGAAGTAAAAATAAACAACATTGATTGCTCTCATCATCCCCAAAAGTCAGTTCTTACCACAGAGAACCATCACTGGGTCAAACATTTCGTAAGATGACATTGATTGCTTTCTGTGACCGTTTCCTTCATATAAACTGAAATGCTTTCCTAGAAGCATGACTTTCCCAGGAACCAAAATGAGGCTGACCAGCCTACAGTTTCCCTGGGTTTCCTTTTGGCCTTCCTGAAGAGGAACTCAAGACTTCCTTTCCTGCACTAACCAAGAATGTCCCCTGACGTGCACCATGTTTCCAAGATTATAGATGGCCCTATAAGGACTTTGGACAACTCTCTCAGAACCCTTTAAGTGTCTTGACCCTGACTTGGAAGTATACTAGAACTGATGGTGTGTCTGGCCTGATTTTTAGATTTTGTATGGTTAATAACCAGTAGGGGACCAATCAAATGCACCAGATTCATAATATTAATTCCTTGTCAATGCATGCAGTATTAAATTATAAATTCACATGAAAATCAAAATTTTAAAGCATTGCACAGAAGTCATGCACCTATACTAAGTAATGTAATTCTCCGTACTCAAAATGTCCATCTACTTTGAAAACACTTATTCTCTGAATCAAAATAGCACTAAAGGATAAGCAAATTACTGTGGATATGTAGTTTGAAGAGATCCATAAGAATTTTTAAAAAAGGTCAAAATTTCCCCTTGCTTTGTTCACTCATTGACAGATCTACTAATGATAAGCCATAATATAAAAAGATAAATTTGACCCACTGGACAAAATGAAGAAAATATTAACCCAAATAATTTCCCCAGGGGATAATATATAACTGAATGTCTGGACTACTAACTACTCTGTTAGACTAGAAATACACTACTATGTGTGTAAATGCAAATCTTGTCTCATCAATTCCAAAGAGCGTTAAAAAATACACTGAATCCTTTACTAAACTCATAATTTCTAAGTAACATTTCTTAGTATAGGTTTGAGTTTTACATATAGTCTTTCATATTTTATTTCCCCATTCCCTATCTGAACAAAAAGATTTACCTTTTTAGATTCATCCAGCTCCTTGCTATTTTGCTAAAAGCTTCAGACCCTGGTGCTGTCATGGCTTCAAAATCAACCAGCTGAAAATGCAAGAAAACAAAAAAGATATTAAGAAATTACAGAATTTTTAAGTTCTCTAACTTGAAGAATGGCTTTGAGGGCTTTGCTACCTATGTTCTTGGTAAGACAGGAGTAAGCTTACGAACCAGTCCGTGCCCTGACTGCTTTGTCCCTCACCATCAGTTTGAAGTCAGCATTCCCGCCAGGCACTAAAATTCTCTGTGGGGTTTGCACACCCCACCACAATACTCGAAGCTACACTGGCCATGGCTACTGAATGACCTGCCAGGCAACAACAGGACTCTTGACTACTGTGCACCTTTGACTTCAGAGCAGCCTGAAAATGCAGGCTGTCATAAGCCTGGGACCAGCTTAGCCCTTCTAACAACTCTGGCAAAAAAACAAATTCCAGTTTCATTCAACCGGGAAAAACAACCTCTTCCACATTGTGAAAACTTTCCTAAAAAACAGGTTTATTCAGATTCAGGAACTCTGTTTCAGGAAAAGCCATCAAATGTAAAGATGTCCCCAGTGTTCCTATAAGTCAGAAATCCTGTTTAGTAGTAATCCTGAAACTCTGCTTGCTGGCATAAAATCAGTCAGCAAAATACTACTCTATCAAGTCCTAAGAAACTGCTTAAGAAAGCCCACGTAAGTATTTTACCTTAGCTTGAACTCCCTCAGAATGGGGAAGATACCAGCTTCATGGTGTACTGAAAAGCTTTCTTGCTGCTAAGCAAATGCAGTTTGCTCCTAAAACCTACTAGAGTTCACTGTACTCAAAAGGAGTACATTGTTTTCAGGGCTTTCCAGAACAAAATAGAAAGTCACCCTTTCTTCAGTTATCCATGCAGGATATTTTCTTCAACAACTTGGATTCTTTTGAAAATACTTTAAAGAGTCAGGGGTGTTCTCACTCCTTTCATGCTGTAAAGGTAATGCAGCTAACAACCCCCAGTTGTTGAAGAAAAGGAAACCACTGAGCAAGGTGGTATAATACTCAAATGTAGTCACTTTATTGAGCACAGTGGTATAATATTCAAATTGAGTCACTTAAAAACTAGGACTTAATTTAAATTCAGCAGAATACAGAGGGGAAGGAGAAATCAAAAGAAGTTGCAAATCCATTTCTACTTACCAAGCCCTAAAAGCTCTACAATACACTGAGAGTACAGACAGAAAATCTCTGCTGTGTGCCAGAAAAGTGACTTTTCCTGCCCCAGTATTCTCAGAACCCTTCTCAAAGCAAGCTGAAAAGAGCATCTCAGCCCACCAGAAATGCTTCACTAACAGATCTGTAATTCCTATGAGACCATACTGCTACAATTTGACAAATCCCAATTATTGCACATACCATCTCCAAATTCACCTGCTGTCAGAATAGCAATGGAATTTTCAACACTCTCAGGCTGCAAGACATCACAGACTGCAGCTAACCCATCTCCAGCAAATAAGCATGCAACTTCTTTTTTTTTTTTTTTTATTCTTACAGCTCTTTCCCCACACTTACAAGTATTACTTCCTCCATCAAGACTGAACTAGTGTACTTCGGTATTTTGATACTTGCCTTTCCTTTAGGAATTTTTCCTGATACTTCTTTTCCACTTGCCATTAATGCTCCCATTATCACTGAATAAGCTATCACACTAAAAGAATAAAATTAAAGACAACAAATGGAGTAGAAGTCTTTCCATAATGCTATTTAAGACTACAAAACAAATGGAACATAGCATTGTTTCATAGAAGGCTAGTAAAGATTACTGTGCTAGTTATTTTAGAAGAAAAAAAAAGCACAAAACACGTAAAAGGTGAAATCACTGAAGTTATGAACCTATGGGGTTTTACTACCATTTCTACATTAGTTAGAACCATATTTTTAGACTTCGGAGTTCTTAAGACTCCACATGGCTGAAAACAAAGCAAGCTCCTGTTCCCAAGAAGATTAGCTGTAGCCCAGAAGAGTTTATGAACTCTACTGCAATAGAGCTAGAGGCACTGTAAAGCCGTTCAGTTATTTCATTTTTTTTTTGAACTGTGGATCTCAGACAGAATTTCTCTTAATTTTTACATTCTATAAGAAAAAGGGAAAACCTGATTATAAAATCCCAAAATCTCAGGGTTTTTTTCATATTGAACTGTATCTAGTAGTAATATTAAAGATATTAAGTGCTTTGTGGAACAGAAACGCATAAGTCTTAGATGTAACCAGGTTTGCATTAAACTAGAATTCCAGTTGAAGAGTTCTGGGACATACGGAACTTTATCCTGTGGTTTCATTTAGTGACCCGAACAGTTGCAACAATTTACTAAAATAGTATTTTAGTGTATTTTATTAAAATAAGTTATGTCAAAGTATATTTCATCTTAAATACACATTTCAGAAAAGCCTCAAGTGAAATGAGTGGTGTAACACAATATGGATTAGAAAACCAAGCGTTACAATTTAAAAATGACGCTTCTCAATGTGTGAGCTGATGTCTATAAATACAGACTACTCATCATTTTAAATAAACATGCAGCTATGAATAGTTACCATCAGCAATTACAAACTAGCTTTTAAAACAATACTAAGTCAGTTCCCATTGTCATGGCAGCACAAAAGGAGAGACTGTGAAGGGCACACAGGTCTATTAAAAATAATATTAATATTAAAAAATATATTAAGATACTGCAACACACGGACATTGTACAGCATGCATCCAAGGTAAAAGACATGATGAATACAAACACTAACCTAGATCCTCTTGAAAGTGGCATTAAATTATAGAAGTAATAAACTAGTGACAGGATCAAGTTGCAAACAGCATCTACTTCCTAAGAGGAAAAAAAAAAAGTGTGAATTAGAGGTAATTTAATAGCCAGGTAGTAACTTATAAAGGTACACATATTGCAAAGTCTTACGTTACTGAAATTACTGTCTTTTTAAGAACCATTTCAAATGCGAAAATATCAAATTGTGAAGTTGAAGTCTGACTAACAGATGTTTAATCAAACTACTTTGTTATATCCCAAATGTAGTCAGATTCTCCTTGCACATCAAATCAGCACAAACACAGTTCTAGTGCCTGTCATGAATTCGTGTTACTCATCTTATGTGTAACCACCATGTGCCAAATCCTGAACAGTACTTACAGGGATGATGACAAAGGTGAACACAGACCCATGAGAAAAATAAGAAAAAACCAGAACACACTGTGATATTGAGACCTTGCCTGGACACCCTCTAGTACTTCAGGCAAAGCACAGCAAATTTTACAGTTACAGAAAGAATTACAGCAACTTCTTATGGTATTCGTTAACTGGGTTTAAGTAACTTTATTACTTAAGAACTCTGTCAAAAAGTATTAGAATAGGGACTACAGAAAAGAGAGTATAAAAGCATAAAAGGATTTTTTTCAAGGAATTAATAATTCCTTGAACAGCCTTACCCCCAGCTCTGCAGACAGAATTAGAATTTTTCCTTTAGCTGTTAAATCCTTATATAGCGCATCTATTTCTGCATGATACAGCTGTGTTCTCTCTTCTGTCGTCTGAGTTTCTACTGAAAATAGTATGTTCCCCACTCTATTAAGCAGATGGAAAAGAAAAGGAGGAAAGAAATTTTTTGAACAGAACTTGATGCATATCCAGGGTAAATTACAAATCTACTACAGTTACACATCTCCTTTTTCCTATCATCTTCCTTAAGCAGGAGATGTGTGCATTACTTCCCCAAAAATCAGTGAATTAAAAATGCTACATCACATTCTAAGTCTGAAAGAATATCTAAAGACTGCCACCAAGATACCTGACAAGCATTAGCGTTTCACTTAAACTGTAGGTAAAAAATAAGAAATATCAAATTTTAAAATATCTTTACAGACTTAGGATTTTGGTATAGAATGTGGAGTGTAGTTTTTCTTCATTCCTAAACTACCAAAACGGGATTGTTTTGGTATTAAAGCATAGTTACAAACTATGGATCAAAACAGACTGAGTGATACTGAACAAAGGTCGTCCAGAACAAAGTTAGGCTATTTACTGACACCAAAATATTTTCCGCAAAATAGTGAGGCCATACACTTAATGCCATTTCACTGTATATAGGCCCGTTATTTAGAATGTAAAATGAAAATCCAAGAGATACACTAACATTCTAGCAGGGAAGTTTGGCTTCCATGCCACTCATTGAAAGCAGACAAATTCTGGGAAAAATCCCAACGCATAGAATTTTAAATTTGATTTTAAAAAGTTTTTATTTAATAGTAGGACAGCACTTCTAGCTTCAGACTTGCTCATTCTTCAAAAAGACAAGGAATCAGAATCCATAACGTGAGAAATTTACTATCTCACCCAGAGAATGTATTCTCATACATGCAGGTACTATTTAAATTTTCACTTGCAGCTAGAAGGTCTGCAAACATCTGAATCATAAAAAAGGCCAAAATCTCAAATAGAAGAGAGTGTCTTCTACTCTTAGACCACAGAAATTTCCATTCCATTCAGGATTTGTCAGTCAACACAAAAGACAAGGTCTCACAAGAAGAAATGAATTTTGATATGTATAAAGACTGAGGTATTTGATAGTTTTCCCCTTTAGGCATTTTATAGTCTAAGCTGAAAAACAAGGTCTCTTTTCAATTTTGTGCTGTATGTTAGAGAATCAAGTCAACCAGGCTTACACCATCAGTGTTATCCATATTCCCCTTCTGTTGAAAACACAAAAGGAATCAAGTCCTCAAATGAATAAACTTTAGTTACTTACAAAAATGCCACTAGTAAAAAACAAAACCCACCTTATGCACACAGAAATGGCATTTCAGACAATTAATTGCTAATTAAGTTCATCATTACTTCATGTACCCTAAGCCCTGAAAATAGCAAACATACTTATCTCCCGTTATTGTAATTGTGAATCCATCATATTCTTTCCCTTGATCCTTCAAGCTGGGGACTTTTGTGTTCACAGTGAACCCATCTCTGGTTTTACTGTTAAACTGCTTTCAAAAGAAAAAAAAAGTAATATTAGAGGTAGCAGAGACAGACTGCCTACCTATTGCTTTGAAGCACCTAAAATATGTGGAATAGAAACGAAAACACACAAACTTAGGGAACAAAACAAAGTTTCTGTCAGCAACATTATTTCATTCATCCTTTATTTCCTTCTGAATGAAAACCAGAAATACTGAGGCATTCAACTTTATAACTAAATGGTGAATAAAAAGCGCTGTTTATGAAAAGCAACTGTACAAAGCAGTTCAAGTTGTACAGATTTCTCCCCAAGTTGCATGTTGATGGTAACCTTTTGGTGCAACAGTGTAAATGCAGAAGCAGGAATTTGAGACCCCATTTTATGTTTACACTAAGAAGTGTCTGCATTAGTCCAGGTGTGAATTCCAGAATACAACTCAAAGCAAAAGTTTCTTAACTGTGATCTAGTTTCAATTGATGTTCATCCTCATCAGAAGGAAAATATCTCTAGGTTTAAGAATTTTACAAAGCTACATTATCTAAGAGTTACACTGTAGCCAGAGACTTGTATAAACCAGGCAGAACTGCATTTAAGTAAAGCCAAAAGCCCAGCTTTCCAATACAGCATTCTCCAGCTACCCATATAACCAGATTACATCACTATTAGAAAGACTTTCATTTTATATAGGCACTAATAATGACTAGCATGCACTAGTGTTTACTCAGGCAGTTATTTATATTAACCCAAAACCTGTGATCCAGGATATTTTAAGAGAAGCTGCATTTATTTTAAAGAAACAAAAAGCTTCTAATGAGACAGCGTTCCACTTTGATACAGTTTGGAATGGGATGCAGGGGACTCAAACTGGACTGAAATGTACAGGTATGGAAACTGGGAAGAATACTTGCTGCCAGTTAAGACATTTACTTTGAAATAATAATGTACAGTGCACTATGTTTATATATTTTCATCATTCTGCTAGAGTAACCTGTATTTTTAACTCTACTAGTAGCTTTTTTTCTGGCCTACAATTCAAAAGGAATCATATTAGATATGATTCCCTAATGAACAAATGAGTATTCCCTACTTGCGCATTTGTATGTCAGTAGGGAATACTCATTTGTTCACTCAACCCAACATGACTACCTCTTCAGCAAAAACTTTTGTTTAGGTTCAGTTTGTATCCACTGGCTTCATCTTTCAAAGCCAAGAACAAGACAGTAATATAAAAAGGACCTCTGAAATTAGGGTGTCTTCAAAGAACATACTTTCACAACACATTATAAAAACCCATACAAAAATTTAGTGCTTAAGCCACCTAGCTCCTGCAAAGATAATTGTAGTACACGAGTGAGCGCTACTACCAAGAACACATCCAAAGCCAGACAGTCTGTCAGGAGTAGCAGCAACGCAGCTTCAGAGAACTCTGCTCTATGGCAACCCAGCTGCTTTGCTTACATACTAAATTCCAATGAGGACACACAAGATAAGAAAGCAATGAATTTCTCTCTATTTAGCATGACTGTTTCTTCCCAAATTTTACTCTGCTCTAGTTAAAATCTTGTACAATCCTTTAAAAAGACATACTTTGTGACATAGTTTCCCTAAACCCAAATACTTAGACACTGCTCACCCTAGATTCATTTGGAGGAATGGGGGGAATAGGTGAACACCTTTTACTTAAACCCAGCTCAAGCCTTACTATATAAGTTGAGATAAGAGTATAAATCATTTTGCAGGTCATATATCCAAAGCCCTTCTACAAAGACCACCACCACCAGGAAGAAAATCTACAAGTTTCCCACCTCTTTTTTGCCAGGTCTTCCTAAGCACGAAAATGTTATCCAGGATTTCATTTTAGCTATCAGTCACTAAGGGAAACTATTCCCCCACCTCCCCATGCCAGGTCCACCACATACTGACCTGCACCAATGAACCTAAGTAAAAACAGCTTCCATATTCCTAATCTTTCAGGCACATCAATCAATTTTTTCCTCCCTATTGTACAGGCATAGAATGAGCCCACTATGGCAGATCTGATCACAAACCCTCTTGGTTGAGAAGGCTGGCTTCAAAGAATTACATTCTACATTTTGTTTTCTGATCATTTTGTTACCAATTCACAGTTAGGCCAAGGATTTCAAGTATACATCACCCATTTACACATATCAAAGGGAAGGTCCAACCCTACATATGCAGATTTGGAGTAACCTGAACTACTATTTCCAGTTACTCATTTTAAGTTTATACACAATGGTTTTATTCTGAGGAACTGAATATCTCCCAGAACACATTTTATTATTTTTACCATGTATTAAAGTTTTTCTATAATTTACCTTCATTATGGGAAGAAGATCTTCTACCTTATGTACCTTTTCCAAAGCTTCTCGAACCTCTAGCAGTCCTTTTGGATTATTAGCACTGCAAAAAAATTAAATACGCAATACAACAGTTGAACTTAAGTAGCATTTCTGGAAATTCACCTACCTTTAACCTAATCAGCCATAGTGAAATAA
This sequence comes from Coloeus monedula, assembly GCF_965178545.1. NCBI lineage: Eukaryota > Metazoa > Chordata > Aves > Passeriformes > Corvidae > Coloeus > Coloeus monedula. Next base: position 45,452,969 of record NC_138782.1, on the reverse strand, counting down.
GTTATTTAAAGTTACTTATTTATTTTCTGGAAATTAGTTCCTTTATACTTGTCCACATGCTCTCCTGTATTTCAAAAAGTTTATCAGCTCAGGTTATTTTTTTCAGCTTCAAACCTCAATTCTCTAATCAACTCCTCTGTCTTACTCTTGCTATTGGCCGCTCTAAAGCATCAGTGTTTGCATGCGTGTGTGTGGGCAGGGGGGTCTAGATAAGGAAAGATAGAAAGATAGATAAGGAAGTAGAAGAGGCTTAACATTAGAAATATTCTTCACAAAATACACGCATCTGTGTAGCCTCAAAGGCAAGTAAATACTTCAGATGCAGGCACAGCTAGATCATGAAGAAACCTGTTGAATTACTGCTCTAATAATTATTAATTACACTATACCAGTTTTTAAGAACAGCATTATTTTAGAAATCAAAGCACCAGTTGGTCTGGTTTAAGGTCAAATGCTACTGGGTGTACTCTGAACAAACTTCCTAGCAACAGAGGACAGACTGCCAGTTACCACAGAACTCATGTATTTTCAGCAACTATCACAAATTTTCTAAAATGTAAATGTTTTCAGCTGTTGCAAGGATTTTCTACACTTTCATTTTTTGATATTTAAGTAGTATAATGAGATTGAAAAACAGAACTCAGTATTTAATAAAAGTTACCAGGCCAAAGGAAAATTATAGGATTTAAAGCTAAAAGAGCTTTTTAATTTATGTTATCGAATACTGAGCCACAGTATTCAGTACAGATGCCAACATCAATTTTCATATTACCTTTAGTCACATTATTTCATTCAAAAGCCTACAACTCTCTTCAGTTCCAGGACAGCATCTACCAACCCATTTATGTAACAGACAGTAAAGGTTCTCTGCTCATTTAAAACTACTTGCCAGAAACGTGTTTCAATGAAAATTACCTTCTATATCTTCTTTTCTCTTTTTTCCTCACTTCTTAATAAATTAATCTCAATAGTCAGAGTAACTGTACTTGATTCTACCACAAGGAAACCCAACATCTTTAATAAATCATATGCTTAGAAAGAATAAAGATCCAATCATGACAGAACCATGGCTACAAATTCGAAACAGTTATTAGTTTCTACATACACTGTAACTCACAGTGGTTTTTTCCTATTAGTTTAAGTTTCTTTATGTGGCAATGAATAGGATCTTCCATCTCCAAAAGGAATTAAAACAATTATATCTACTAAGGAAACCAGAACTGAGTAAACTAAGAAAAAAATCTTTCAGGCTTTCTGAAATTAATATTATGTAAATTTCAGATCACTATTACGAGGGGAATGAAGCAGGGGGGAAAAAAATTGTAATTTACCCATGATAAACAAGGATCCTGTCTTTGATAAAATGAAGAATTTTTTCAAAGTATTCCAGGTACCGCATGTTAATGACCTGTCCCCTACAAAGAAAAAAAAGGGTTTTTTGAAGTCTTGTTCTTCAACCCAACATTCCAGGACACAAATATTACTCATTAACATTTGACACAATTTTATTCACAGTTGCTCTGTAAATTAAAGGAATGAACCACGTAGGGTTTATCTACATGGTGAATTGCCAATCCCCCGTTTTAAATATGGATTACATAGTGAACTTGCTCAAACTCATGTATCATTAGAATTTTTGTTCTCTGATAAACTACATTCCATGCATATTTCCCCATTTTCAGTGTGCCTAATTCCAGTAAATCTTATATATATAATTACCAATTTGTACTGATGCCATGAAGATTTTTTGCCTTTGCTTTTATACCTGTTGTACCTTTTTTACTACTTCTGTATTCTTAGTGCTTTTTGCCTACATTCTTGGACTTGTTTGTCAAGCTGAGAGACTAAACATTTTAGAAGCTTTGTAGTTAGAGATCAGTGTGCCCCAGACACCAAGGTCCTCTCCAGAGCACATTCTGTAAACCAAGATAGAACCATCCAGGGGAAGGCTCCTTGGGGAGGGGGGCTCTCATTGGGGAATCTTTGATAGATATGCTAATTAGGAAAACCTATAATGCTATAACCGATCTTCTGGGGTGTGCATTGCAGTGTGCATTTTGGTGCATATGACCTGGACATGTGCACCTAAGGATCCTTAAAATAAATACCAAGGTAAAATCCCTTTTTCCCTTCTAACTGTGTTTGACTCTTGATTTTAAGACCAGGAAAAGACATCAGTACAAGATATAATCTTCCCTAGACTCACAGATACAACAAAACTAGAAAAGAATTCTCAGTTTGCACATCTGGAGAACCAACACTCTCCAGTTTACATATTTGGCAATATACATACATGCCAAACATGTTGATCTGCTCTGATTGTCCACATATATTTTTCTTTATTCACCTATGTCCCTCTATAGTGAATTAATTCTGCCTTGAATCCCAACAGTTACAAGTAGTAACTGAAAAACAAAAACATTGAAGAGGTGTTGCTTTTTCCCTTGGACAACTAAGTAAAAGAAACTCTCTATTAAAATGTGGTAGAAACTTGTTAGGATTATAACCACTCTGAGAGGAAAAATTACATACCATTACTGCATTTGTAGGAGTCCTTCCTCTTCTCCCAGTCTACAAAACAAGATTTTATAAAGCAAGCGTTATCGCTCTCTGAGGAAGCAAAACCACTGTCAATCACAGGAAGCTGTGTACAGCTAGCTTTTTCTCTCCACTTTAAGTGATTTTTGGCAGCTCAAGTCCCTGCCTAATGCCTCACTTGACAGTCTCTCACCTTAGGAGGCCTAGTCTCAGAAAACCAGCAGAATCAGTCATCAAAAACTGAACAGAATTAGAACACATACACGTATCTGCACAGAGGAAAGGGAGGCAGGGAAAGCGGAAGGATGAAGACAAATCTAATATACATAATTTGCCCTTGTTGTACGTCCCATCATTTTCCATCTGTCTTAAAAAAATATCTGTACAACAGGCAGTAGTGTGTCAGTATAAGAAAGTGGATTCTCCTTTAGTGTCACATTGGAAAATATATCCAAAGCAGACCTATCATTCTATAAGGCCATCTAGAAGCTGTTGTACCAAAAAAGAATTTTGATGGGTGGTCGAAAGTGATTTCTGTTTATTCCCACTCTTTCTCCTTGTTTAGTAAACAGTACCACCAAGAATTCAAAAGTTGCAGTGTTCCAGAGTCTTTTTTTTTAATAAGAACATTAAACATATCATCACTGTTTAGCTGATCACAAATCCTTGCTTTGTCTATGAAAACAACTAAAGCTTTCCAAAACATCTTCTCTACTTTAAATCAAACTTACTAGCTTTGATCATTTAAGCCAGAAAGGAGATAAGGGAAATTCACCCTTGTCTATAGATCAACAAAGAAAGTGACAGCTGACACACTTGCATCTTCAGAACATTAAGATCTGAAAGCCTATCCAAAATTGTGAAGTGCAAGATGTTTCTTCTATATCTTTTAAAAAAGGTCCCCAAATTGACACAAAACAAACAAAAAAGGTTTTTGTTTTCTGACACACTCCAAACATTTTGCCATTCTGGAAAAGAAAAAAAAAAACTCCAGCAGACACTGAATGCTAATGCCTCCATGAAAAGACTCATTTGACAGGAGTAATTGAACAATACTGGACTTCCAATGCAGAGAATCTGAGTAAAGAAAATGGTTATACTAACAGACAGGTAATCCAAGTATTTCTGCCCACAGAAATTCCTGGTATCTAATTCAGATGAAACAAAACCTACAGACAGCTTGAGCTCAGCATGACTAGATCTGTTACAAATACTAGAAGAACACCCAACTGCTGTTGCTGTTCTTGTTTGACTGAGCAGCTTTTATCTTAATATATATTATAACCATGCAAACTGCTAGCTGCCAGTCTAAATCTATTGTTACACCTGGTTGTCAGGTAGCCATACTATTACAGAAAGAATTCAGCCTTAGTCATATAGGTATGGGATAACTTTTGAATCAAAACCTAACTATAAAACAAAGTATATCTTCCTGAAGGACAGTCAAAAGACAGTCATAAAGCCATCTCGGTTATCAAGAAAAGGCTATTAGCTCTGTGCCTGATTAGTCTCTTCAACCGGCAGCCATTTGACAAGCTGAGTAATGTAAAAAGGAAATTATACAAATCTGCATAATTTGTTATGAAGAAATTATCATTTAGAAATCATAGTGAACTAGAACATGCTTCAAAATGAAAATAAAATTTAAAAAGCAACCATTACCACTTAATATGTTCATTTATTTTTATCCCTCACATCATGTGAAATCATCAGGATGGAGCCAAAAGCAGAAACAAATCACAGTAGAAAGTTGATCAAAGAAAGTGGCTATTACTTAAGGCTGGAGAATGACCAAATCAGAAGAGGTTTCCAGAGTCAAAAAGAATGCAATCACCATCCAGTACTAAAGCATGATCAACTCCTAAGGCAGTGGTATTTAGGCTGCTTCAAATCTATTGTTTTTTCAAAACAGGTGCCAGTGGTATTTTTCAGAGAACCACTACTTAGCTATCAAATAAGCACAACCAAAATGCTGATGAGATCCCCAAAAGCCAAGGATGAGCCAAACCCAAAAGGTTAGAACTAGGTTCACTGTGGGCCTACAATTCTGAATGTTCACGAAGCTTATTTCAGACTTCGATAAAATGAATGAAAGAGCTCTAACAGTACACTGCCAGTTTTGCCAGCGTTCTCTAATGAAAGGTAAACAAGTAAAGTACTTTGTCCACTGCAAAACAAGAGTTCCTGACAGATTCTGTACAAGGACATATTTCCCCAGGTTAAACGTTCAGTATTAGTTTCAGGACATTAATTAAGTGTTGTTGCATTAATGCCTTTCTGCCAACACAGATCACCTAGAAGTTAGGCTTTTACTCTCCCATTTAAAAATAAAACCATGAAGAGACAGGTGAAGTACGGAATGCATCTCTGTCTCAGTACAGACCGCTGTGGTTTCTGCTGCACTGTACATACGACAAGAGAGAAATGCAGCAACAGCAAAGATGGAAACAGCTTGGAGCCCAAGTGTAACACTTTGCTTGAGTGAAGAGAGAAGCCTGAGCACAAGACTGTTCAAGAAGCAGCACATCTTGCAAAGTAACTGATCTGCACTGGAGTTCAATGCATTAACCACTCCATAAAGTAAAGCAGAGTCCCTAGCAGTGCTAGGGTCCATTTCACAGAGTGGAAGGAAGAGTGAGGACAAATCCTCATTAGCCTCTGCATATGAACATTAGAATATCACTATTTTTCTCTGCCTGAAATAATTCTTGAGAAGGCTTTGTCTCCCTTATCCTCATTTTTCAGTACAGCTTCTCAAAGAATAAAGAGATAGACATATATAAAAGCAGAATGACAGATCAAAGATTCAGTATTTCCCATGAGGGGGTGGAATAGGATGAAACCTGGCTACATATTTACTTACACAAACACACTCTGCTCCTGTGATTGACAGTGATGTTGCCACATCGAGTCTGTCACACTTGCACCACTTCAAGGGAAGTAGCACTGTCATGACTACAATACAGAGTTTTGCAGCATGGGAGAAGATGGAACGTACAACAGTGGTTGAATCTTTTAAATTTTACCTTTATTTGAAAGTGCAACTGTTATCTTCCACAGGTTACTTATTTTGTCATTTTTGCTTTACTCTGGCCTACCTTGAAAACAACTATAAGAATTATGTTTTTCCTCTCCACTGTAAATTGGTATTAAAGCTAATAGAACAGCATTGTTTCAGTACTGATGCCACTACCTTTGAGAGGCAGCATTTGCAAAAATTACAACTATGATGAACTTAATCAAAATTTTACATTTAAGGTTATTTGGGAAACAAAAACAGCACATGAAAATAATGCATATTCTGGATCCTTGTTAGATACTGCTATAACTCAGTTGTACAATTGAAATTCAGGAAAAAGAGGAAATGTCAAGAGGGAAAATTATGCACAAATGCTAAATGTTCCACTAGAAAACATAAAATAAATATTAAACAATAAGTACATACACATTCAATACAGTAAAATGCTGTTTTACAAACAGCTGGTAATTTTTGGTACAATCCCTTAGTGTGTGTGGGAATGCTGCTGGGTAAAACTCTCCTACCTGATTAAGTTAATGTGATTATTGAAACCTCTGCTAAGGCTCCGGGCAGGCATTTGGTCCAACCAAAGCACAGGCTGGTCAGGGTCAGCTATCCTACAAAGACAAAGGACATCACTGGCACACATTTCAATCCATGTAATATTTTTAACAGAGCTTTATTCACAGACAGAACAATTTTAGGCAAAAACTAGAATGCAGAGATTATGAAAAATAACTTTTCCTGAAACATAGGGTTTTTTCTTATAAAAACCATACAACTCAAATATTTGCTGTTTCTGGAGTTGAAACTGTTAGTTCTTGTTTCCCTTAGCTGCAATGGATCCTATGGTCTCTCACAGCTTTGCTTCAACTGGAAAATGCTATTCTGAATTTTTCCCTCCATTATAGAAGAAGAAAAATGGAGTATTTTCAGAAGTGCACACCATCCTTTTCTTTTATCAGAACCTTTCTAGTTACAGAATGGCAGCAAGTGTTCATTTTCTTCTCCATGACTCCAGCCCTTTGGTTAGCTGGAGCACTCATCATTATTAAAACCAATACAGGCTTGCTCTCTGTCCTCTGTGACCATTACCTTCGCCACTTCACAGCAATATCAAACATATCTCTCCACTGCATCAGTCTGGTTTTCCCATTCATCCGAACTTTGGAGTTTGCCCAAGTCCGCTGCACAGCCTGCATTACTTCTAGAGTGGCCAATCCCATTGCTGAGGTGAGGCACGAGGAAAGAGGTACCAACAGCAGAAACAGAAAACCAATTAGAGCCAAATACTCAGTTTTGCACAGACAGGAAAACTGACAGGAAAGCAATGTATTTACAGGAAAAGAATGGACAACATCAAAAAGTCTGGGAGATCCTGATTTCCAGTCCCCAGCTAGGTCAAGAAACTGCTGACATAATGAATATTTTAATTTTAAACTTTCTATTTGATTTGAAAGAAACAGAGCATTAAACTAATTTGCAGATTGCAAAGATATAGCATTCAATTATCACTACATTGACTTTTTTCCCCCACTCAAGTTTACAGAATATTTTCAGTATACCTCTATGTATCCTTTTATTTGGAAGAAATCCTGGCGTCTCATACTGCATCATGGAACCCAGATGATCAGCTACACATATGAGTTCTTGCACATCAGGCTTATAGCTTTCAAAATTCTGAAATAACACATCTCTTACAGAGGAGAAAAACATGCATCAGACACAGCTTGGCTATAAAAGTCCTGAAAGCATTTGGCAAACAAATCTCTGTTTTACAAATCAATACCATTTGTATGAGAAACACAAACACAGGATGAAGAACACTCATTCCTCCTCCCAGCCGACTGAACATACACAGTATGTTGCAGTTACACCCAATATCTCAAATTAATTCACTCTTAATTGAATTCAGTGGCAGATCTTATTAGTGTCACAACCTGTATTTCACTTCAGACTTGCTCGTAAGTGATATTAAATAAAGCTCATAAATAATACATTATTCTTCACTATTACACTCACCCTGATTAACTAAGAAAAGGAATTCTTCTTCCATTACCTTCTCCCATAATTCTGTAAAAACTTCTTGTGCTAAAAAGGTGGATTCTATCCCATATACACAAAAGCCATGAATTTTTAACAGCAATTTTTTTACACTAAGTGAATACATGACAATATACTCAGAAACAGGTTTACAGCAGAGAAATTGCTGAGAAATTGCTATCTTTCCTTTAGCTACACAGTTTTGAAGTCTGTTCTAGTAAATCCCCTACTTTTTGACTGAAGTCACCCTCCTCCTAAAGTTACTCCAAAGTTACTCCAGAGAAGATGTTCACCCAGTGAAACTGAGCTGCCATTAAAGATATATTAAGTATCTAGAAATTACACCTGTAACAAAATAAAAACCTAAAACACAACCAGGAACTGTAATAAGGGCATCAGGAAACACTACACTGAGCATCTCAAACTTATCAACTTCTTAACATTAATTACAAAATAAAAAGAAATACGAGAGTTAATCAGTAAGGCCACAGAATATCAAACAATATGTGAATATTATTATGTGAAGAGAGAAGTGAAGAACATTGTCCTAAGTTTAATTCTTCCTCCTATGAGATAAACCAACTCTTATGATGTACAAAAGAATCTATACACTCAGTGAAATTGTACGTCCATATAATATTAAACATTGTAAAAATGCCTCAGAATGGCAATTTAAAACTGAACACCTCCCCCCCCCCCCCCCATTTAGAACAGGCTTTAAAAAATAAAAATTCTCACTTTATATGTGGCTGTAAGCCTGGCTGTTCTTCATAATTTTCTATAAGAAAAGGAAGATTTTTGGCCCAGTGATCCTTGAAATTTCCAGGAAGATCCATATCAGTATTATACTCTGTAAGAGGGGTATCCAAATGTGCATGCAAATATCTAGAATACTCTGGAGGAAAGAAACAAAATTAAATACTGTTTGCATAATCAGTTTACTTATGCCATTACACAAAAACAGTAACCAGGTTATATGCTTGTCAGTTAAACAACATGATTTTCACAAGTCATTATTTTTAGATAATATAATTTTGCTATTAGCCAATTTCCAAGAATGAAATAAGTCTTTTTCAACTAAGTATCACAAGAGTCTTTACCTTTATATAGAAATGTATGTTCTGTTTTTGGATCTAGGTTTTAACTGTATGAACAAGAAGAATCAGTGTACTTTTTTTTTAACATACATACTCAACAGCGTTTATGAAAATGTACATTGGTTTGTCTAAAATGACCATAACTTCAAGAAAGCTTGCACTTTTAGGGCCCTTGAAACATTTAAGAAAAAACAAAACAAAACAAAAACAAAAAAACCCCAACCAATCCCAACTTACCTCGGAGGTATTTCACCTTCAGATATTCTGGACTGGCCTTCTGTCCTGGTAGTGGATCATTTAACATAACTTTGGTCTGAGCTTTTATGCCTTCATAAAATTGTCCCATGGCAACATGGCTGAGACCCTTCATGTACTGGCACACTTCATTGTATGGTTCTAGCTGTAGACATCTCTAGGACATTAAAGGAACAAAGCACCCATAAATCAAGAGACAGAAAGAGTACCTTCAAATAACCCAACCTGTCTGGTCAGAAGACGTGTGAAAAGACATACTGATTATTAAGATCCACTTCCCTCATAATCTTCTTTCAAATGCTGCTGAGCACTTAAAATGCTAGAAAATGTAAGAAAAAATATTTTCAGCTTTAATAAAGGGGAAAAAACCTGAAAACCCAAATTCTGCCAGTGCAAACACGCTTTGCACACTTGGCTCTAACAATATTAGCTCAATGTTAACTGAGTGAAATTAGACAAAATATACTCCTGACAATATAACAACTCATTTCGGGTTAGTTATATAGATACGTATCTTTTCTGTCATTTCCCCCATTCATTTCTTCACTACTCCATGAATTAGTACACTCTATGTTAGTCAGCTATTTACTGTATGTTAAACCCACAGCAAATTCCTGTTTATGATTCAGAAATGAATGCTCCAATTCTTCCAGCAATTACATGTCTTTAGAAGAGCATCTCCATCTCAGAAGTTGAAGTATCTTTTCATTTACACCAGTTATCTACAAATTGGGTTATAGAAGGTGAATATGTAATAATGCACATAAAGTGTTCTCCTTGGGATAAGCACAGACTCATTTGGAAAGGGATCTTACTTCATTCCTTGTTTTAAGAATATGGGCATACAAATAACATCTGCCTTTTTTGTTCTTTCTACAAAATAAGGCAATTATTTAATGCCAACAGAGATAGGCAAGATTTTGGCAACATGAAAATTTTTGCAAGCACAATGAATCACAACATATGCTGAATTTTTCAGAAGAAAATACTCCAGAAAAATTAGATAAACATTGTAACTTATTTTCAGCTTAAAATTACAGACTAGTACATTTTATCTTTCATCCGATATGAAAAGAACTTTAGGTTTCAAATCAAAGTATTAGCAAGAACACAATTACCAGTTTAAAAAGAAAAATAACACATTTCAGCCAGAGCTTGGTTTTACAAAAACATAAAACAGTTAAAGAAACCACCTTAGTTTTAGCAAAATTAGGTTTTTAATTACAAACTGTTATGTTGTAGCTTTTAAGATGGACTTCACAAAAAATACTTCTAGTCCAAATGCACACATATTCAGAACGAAAAGCTTTGAAATTTGTCCATTTTGTTGTACTTGTTGAATACAAGTCCTCATTACAACATTTAAATTTTGTGTTTACTTACAGCCTGCTTACCTTAAAATTCTTTAGTGCTTCATCTAAGCTACCATGATGATAAAGCATCATTCCTTTGAGCTGTAACGTCTGAACATGATTTTGATTCAGCAGTAAAGCCTTCTGGAAGCTCTCTGTAGCAGCATCAAAGTTGCCAAGCTCTCTAGGTGATTCAGTAACATGGAAAGTGAAAAATACAGAAGACAACAGTGACAACAAAATTACTTGTTAAAGGTTGCTTAAGAGTGTCCAAAGGGGATATCATTGAAGAGAAACACAGTATTAATGGAAAATTTCTATAACAAAAGCAGTAATTTTGCAACTATTCTTCTGTGGTAATAACAGAACAGCTGCACAGAGTTTGTTACTCCCAGAAAGAAATATGTACTCTGAAATACAACCCCAGACCACAAATCTTCACAATCCTTAGCAGACATTAAAACTGCAAAAACACATACCTATGGTATTTCTTCAGAAACTAAAGTAAACAAAACTTCCACACAAAGCGTTCTTGGAAAACACTATCTTTGAGAGGTCTTTTTAACTTCTATGTACAAACATGTTTTTAAGAATTTACCAACTACTTAAATGCTGAGTAAGAACAAAGCATATGGTGTTTGAAAACTGTAACTAACTAAAAATGTATTGACTGGAATTACTCCATGTGCAAGGACAGCTGTACATGTAAAAACAGTCACAGAGAAACTGTTGTGAGAAAATTAAAACATAAATAGTATACAGCTTATCTTAATTTTTTTAATCCAGTACACCGATTTCTTTAAGATTACTAAATTCTTTCCACATCAAATTATATTTGACAAAATTAATCCAAACCAAAACAAGACTAGAAAAACAAAGAAGATCTACTAGTTTTATATACATCTGCTAAAAAAGAGTTTTTAGCAAAATAATGATTAACCAAAGCTCTTTAGTTTCAAATAAATGCATGAGCACCAAAGCCACTACATTTGAAGCAGGATTTAATAGGTAAAATGCTATAGCTCATGTTGCATTAAACATTTCCATCATTTAAAAATCATCTAGCATACCTAAAAAACATCTTACTGAAAACTGCCATTTAACCTTCGAGTCTGGGAGACTCAAAGAGATACCAGAGATGAAATTAAAAATACAAAGCAAACATAGAAATTATTTATATTAAACATATTCTGATGTAGCCATACCAGCTGCTGGAGCTACCAAATACCACATTTGGTTCTGCACAATTTTGTAACAAGTGTGTAAAACTTAAGTGCATTTTCAAGAACACAACCAAATGAAAAAATTAACTTTAAAACTATTTCTGAATATGAGTACCGGTAGGCTTGTCCCAGACTTTTATATGCATCTATGAAGTCTGCTTTCTGCTTCAGAGCTTCTTTGAAGGATTCAATGGCTTCCTGCAGAAAGGGACCAATAGAAAAATTTGTAACTTACTATACTCATTAAATTTCAGCATCCTCAGTAGTTACTAGCTATGGGTTTAGTTATATATCAAAACCTTTGGAAGGAACAAACAAGGCATGAATTTATTACAATATCTATGTAGTAAAAATTATTACATAATAAATGAAATGTTGCAACATTCTTTATAGTACTGACAGATTTAGTTGGAATTCCTTTGTCTAATATGCAGTGGGAATGAGCATTCTTTTAGCATTTTAATAGAGTTCAGAGATGAAATCCCTTCAGAGTTTGCTTTCAAAGCTCAGTTTGGTCCCTAAGGTAAAGCAGTCTCTCCTTACAGTCTTCCTTCTTCATTCATACTGCACGTCTTAAGTTCGGGAGGCCAAAAGTCTCCTTCAAATCTGCACTCTGCCTTCAATTGTCTTATTGCATTCTTTGTTACTTCCATGGTTAGCAAACATTCTCTTGAGGGATTACAGAGTAAGTGATCATCTTCACACAACAGCATGGACTGTTGCTATTACTGCTATTACTGTTGTGAGGAATACAAGGTAGTAAAAATAAAAGCTAACAAAATAAGCATATGGTTAAAGAAATATTCCTCTTCAAAGAGTCTGATTAAGAACTCAGCTTTTCAGACTGGCATATTCAATCTTGAGACCTAGAATTAAGGATGGAATAATCAATTACTTAATATTACTAAGGAATGCCTTAAAAGTATCTTAAAGTATACAATGCAATAAATTAGAAGCTGTAAGGAAAGAATCACTGGTATTTTCAATCAATTTAGAAATTCTTATTTAGAAAAACTATCAAATATATTCTGAGCACTACAACACGCACAAAAATATCCATTGAACAAAAATGTAGCACAATCACCTACATCTACTGATAGGCACATATCCTACAGGTAAGTTTTAAAAGCACAATGATTATTCCCAAAAGCAGTGATCCAAATCAATCTCTTTTCACTCAAAAATGAACACAGCCACCCTCAACCCCAATCTTCAATTTTTAGCAAGCCTTATAAAACCTAACAGATGACATTTACAGCTTTCCTTTAACATGCAGCCTGAATCTGACTGGAAGCTAAGGTGTACCTGGGGATGAAAAACCCCAGTGACAATCTCTCCGAACGTGAATATTAGAGAGGGAAGATGCTTTCTTTGAGAAAAGAAACTGGGGGGAAAGAGATGGTGGTGTAGAAATGTGCTGACCTGTGTATCAGAAAGAAGAAAACTTCACTTCTATTCTGCAAACTGAGACAGCATTTATTTTTGTCAGTATTTTCACTATCACTTTTTGGGGTCTCTTTTGTCAGTATTTTCACTATCACTTTTTGGGGTCTCTTTTGCCTACACCAAAAATCAGAAATTCAGACTATTATTTGCAAGTATCTCTTCTGACTACCAGAAGATACAGATAATAAAAATTCAGTGACAATCTGATGTTCTCACAGCATACAGTGAGACTGGAAAAAAATACCTGCTTGGGTGCTAAAAAAGTGAGGAAGCAGACAGCAAAAAAAAAAGAGAGATATAAAAATAGTGATTGCCTGTGAAAGATAGTGGGCTGAAACTTGTGAGTCCTCAGTTGTCTCCAGGTTCTGCATACAATCCTTAATGAACCCCAAGCTGTTATGATAGGTTAAAAAAAAAAGACAGCTTCCACTGTTGAGTTTCAGGAATCACACCACTGCATCTTCAGTTTTCAAACTGAGGGTATCAGACAACTTGTGTAATTACTCTCCCCTATGAAAAATGGCTGCAGTATCCCTAAATACTTCACAAACAAGAAACAGGGGCAATATTACTACACCTAAACAGAGAGAAGTTTTGAGTTACAAAATGGTGAAAACTTAAAAAAGACAGGGGAAGAACTTACTTCCCTGATTTTAGAAACTGAAGGAGCAATTATGTTCCCTCAAGTTAGATATCAGCCTTCCAGAAACAACATATAACTGAAATAAACTTGTATACATGCAGAGCTTCTACACTTCCCTTGATTACTTCCTAGCTCATTCAAGGAAGAGTTCAAAATTATTTTCCTCTTCATCCCTCTTCCCTTCCCAAAACCTAGAAAATCTCCATTTAATTTTGAAATTTTGAACATAACCATACAAATACTAGCAGAGGTGCTAAATACAAACATCTTTCAAAGCACTCCTTAAACATGACTGTTATCACTGATCTACTGAGATTCAGCAACAACTGCAGATTTACATATCATATCATGGAATCTTTATTCTGCTTACACTCTTTTGCCTTAAAAATCTTCCTTATGTGAGAGAAAATATAGTATCAACACCTATGATATTTCTACTATTTTATGGAAGTAACTTCAAATAAAGGGTATTGTTCTACATGAACTATTGTTTAATATAGATTTACCTTCAAAAGTCCTCTGTGAAAGAAGGTTAAGCCTTTATAAAGCATAGCTATAGGCTGATTTTTGTTCAGTTCCAGTGAGTGCTGAAAATCTTCATGGGCTGTCGCATAATCCTGTGATAAAGAAGATTTTAGATGACAGTGGAAACAGAATACAAATAAAGAGGAATACATACTTTTATTCTCATAAAAGTAAACTACAGAATTTTGTTTAATATATGAAGTCAGTCTCAGGGCTAAGCAGCAATGATTATCAACTACCAATCAGAACATCAAAGAATGCACAATACACTTCCAACTTTTACAGGAAGTGCTGTATAAAACATAGTAAAGTAAATGGAAAAATAGCTGGAAACAAACGTGAAATCAGAAGAATCAAGTAGGAAATCAGCCATCAAGTATTCACACAATCTTTGAAGATAAAGCTACTTGTTCTACATTAAAGCTTTAAGAACAAAACACACAGGTCACATAGCAAAATGGGATGTTAGCATTTTGCTACAGGTTTTTTATTTGTTTATTGTGAGGAGTGTTTTTTCTTAAGCATATAGACTACCTTGGCCATAAGTATTTTCCTTTTCAAACTGGTGTTTATCAATGCTAATTAAATGCAGCCACAGGTTATAAATTAATTCAGAGTCTTTATCCACATCCTACTCCTCAAACACAAAAGAATCTGAGGTGTGCATGCAAGGTACTTGTCCTCTGATTCTCTGCACTAAACAAATTTGCAAATGAAATACTCAGAGAATACCTCTGAACTGTCAGAAAGCCAGCAAGAGGAATCAGGGCTTTTGTTATATATATAGTGGTTTGGGGCTTTTTAACTAAACAGGAAAGAAGCTCTAGAACAAAAGGAACAGCTAGCACAAAAGTCAACAAAATAATCAACAACATCCCCACAACCAAAGTCAACGAGAATCCCCCAAATCCACTAACCTCAGATATGAAGTAAAGGGTACCTCTGTGCCTGTAGAGCCTTGCTGATGGTTGCAGCTGAATAGCTTTGGTGAGATCAGATAATGCTTCACTGATTCGTCCTAGTGGGGACAATATCTAAGAGTATAAAACCAAAACACAGTTTAGAGCAGACAGACTGAATAGATTTATCTGAAAACTGAAGATTATTCTTTTCCATGTTCAGCTGTAACAGAGTAATTGTATTTGCTAGAATAGGCTGGAAAGTTCCACTATAAATTTCAGTACTTATCGCCTTTAAACCCCTATGAAAGAGTAAATCTGGAATAATTTTTCTCAAAACTATCAGTGTACATAAACATCACCAATAACATTTGCAGAAACCCAGTATTCCAAATTAAAAACAAATTGGTCAAAGCAAAATACTCAATTTCAAGCTATTTCAACATATTCAAATGAAAATGTAATTGAAGTATTCTCCTAAGCCTTATGTGAAAAAACATTCCCCCAATGGAAAATGGTCCATTTTCCAATTATCCGAATGCCTTTCACATTTTTAGGTCAAGGTTCACAAACGTACAACGAGATCACTAAAAACATTAAAACTGTGAATGTTATGGCAGCTATCATTACACACTATGCTGACTAATATTTATGCTTTTGGTTTGCCTACAAAGCTGCTTCTTGACATCCATTTTCTGTAATTTAGTTGGCAAAACAAAACTTGATTTTCAAAATAAAAAATATATGTGGGCTGGAATGATATTTAAATTACATGCACAAATATAAACCCAAAACATTTCAATTTTTAAAGTTTGGTATTCTAACAACTAGTATTAACAATAGATTTACTAAGTTGACAGAAAGTGCAAACAGTAAGGGTCAAGTGATATTTTGATTCATTTTATAAAAAAAACTCTAAACACAAATGATCTTGCTATTTAGTATGTCAAAGACTGAACAGTTACACATATATGGCATTGCATGTGCCATAGTAACTCTGTATGGTCTATATTTTATTTTAAAACTAAATATTCCACAAATTACACTGAGAGGAAATGCATATATTTTAAAAGAAAGGAGGAACGTTCACAGAAGAACACCAAGCTTTAGTCATTAAATCAGTTAAGATGTAATTGGAAACACTGTCTAATTGAAACTTCTCCAAAGTCTGAAAAGAAAAAATGCTCACTTCTGCTCGCTGTTCAAATACTTCAGGATGATCTGGTTCTAGACTAATCACCCTACTGAGCTCAAACAGAGCAAGTTCAGCATTTTTCATATCCTGAAAAGGAGAAAAATAAACAAGGTGAACAACTGTGCACACTTAGACTAATATGCTCTCAAGATGAAGCACAACTAGATTGGCTAAGTGTCCAAAAGTGCATCTATTTATATTAAAAGCCCTTCACACCTTGGCTAATAACATCAAGATGCAGTATTCCACAAACAGCTGGAAAAACCATGTCTGCTACAAACAACAAAACTAAACTTTGTTTGTACACATCATCTTTGTGTTGTACCTCTAATGATTACTATAAGTTATTAGTATAACTCTGAATAAGCATCAGGTGGCTCTAGAGGTGCCCTTCTTGGCAGCAAAGCTGGCTCAAGCTCCCACATGAACTCCAAGGCATAGGCACACTCACACCCACCACTGGCGTCATCATCGTCTGCAACTTAAGCCAAGCAGTACTGATAAATGGGTTGATGCCAACAGCACCTTGCCCATCTAAATTTTTTAACTGTCCTCTATGAAGTGTAGGATGGAAGTAGTTACTTAATTACAAAAAAACCTAAGTAATTATATAGCAAGTTCTGTATTAGATTTCATTGATCTTTTTGTTCTTTCTCAAAGCAAGGAAATTTTGTGCTTAACATCATCTTTGTGCCTTGAAGGTGCCACACAAAACCTTTTATGAAGTGAAGCTGTATTAACACCTAGCCAAACTGAGAAAACAAAGTGAGAAAACAAACTCATGCTGATGTTAAAAACAAGCAAATATGAGGGACTTCAAGCTCTTGTCAGCACCCCTAAATAATTAAATGTTCTGTACAAAGAAAATTTTCAAGGAGTTACTCAATTACTCATTCTTCTAGAACTCTA
The DNA here is from genome assembly GCF_965178545.1 of Coloeus monedula. Taxonomy (NCBI): domain Eukaryota; kingdom Metazoa; phylum Chordata; class Aves; order Passeriformes; family Corvidae; genus Coloeus; species Coloeus monedula. The sequence continues at coordinate 45,435,825 of NC_138782.1, read as the reverse complement.
GCAACCATTCAATCATGATTCAACAGGCCACAAAGTCAAACTACAAGGACCATAGTCTATTCATAAATTTCTTTCTGCTCAAGAAATTATTTGAGCAGTAAGTATTGCAACTAAGTAATTTAACTTAGAATTTTATTTTAATAAATTTAAGGTGGTATACTTATCAAGAAGCATAAGCAATTAAAAAGCAGTATGAAGCCTACTGTATCCGAAGAGCTGACAATGTTCCCAAGCTGCAATAAAAGACTTTTTCATTTCCAAATACACATTAGATGTGGAGATGAATTCAGTGGGACTTCATAAACCTGTCTCAGAGGCAAGATACTGCCTGTTATCGTAATAGGCAACTCTGTCAAGAATTTGGGGCTCACAGCCTTACTATCCACCACTCACAGTAGTGCCTTATCTTTTCCTTTGGCATACTTATGTCATGCAGCTTTACTTCCACAGTCTCACAAAACAAACATATCCATGGCTTGAGCAGTATGATCTACTAGATCCCTCAATGTTATACAGTGCATCTACCAAGGGACAGACTCATCACAGAAGTAGGACAACACAAAGGCCTTGAAGTGTACTCATCACGTTCTAATCAGTCTAGTTACTCCTGCTACAGGCTTCCTTATGGTTCAGTCTCAAATAATTCAGGTGGATATTGATTTAAATAATGATCTACTCACATGTAGTCCTTTTTTTCCGTACGCTATCCCTCGTCCATAAATTGCACTAACCAGCTCAGGTTCTTCCTGTTAAACAAATAAAATATTAACTTGTGGTGTAGGTTTTTTGGTTTCTTCAATATGTACTTAGTTCTAGCCGATCTAAAGTAGTAAGCAATGAACAATCACAGTTGCCAGGCAAAGAAATTTATTGTATTACAGTCCATTCTTTCATACGCTCACAACTTCAAATTCAATTTAATGGAATTGTTCTGGAGTATTTGTCTGGTAAAAAAGCCAAACAGAATGCAGTTGTAGTGCCAGTGACCACCTACCAGAACCTATTACACAGTATACATTAGAATAGATTAGAATACACAGTACTCATTAGAATACTCTGTTATCCATCCTCATTAGTTGCAAACTTACTGGTGATTATATAACTTTTTCCATCTCACATCACTGAACTGATAAGAAACATACAATTTGGCCACTCAGAGCTTATTTTGTATGCAACTTAAATTTGAGATTTAATATTTGGAAGCAAGATATTGTGACATCCTGATGAAATTTATATTCAGACAGCAACTAAAACCGGAAGTATTCTACCAAAATAGTTCTGCAAAATTCAAACCAACCTTCCTTGGGTTAGATTTAATTTCATGACTTTCCTACTTGGGCACTTAGCGGGGATGCACCCTACACAGTGAATCTACTTCGTGTTTGATGTCATTTACTCCAACCACAGTTTCCCATACAAATTTCAAGAACTACACAGCAAAACTGTTTTGTCAACACAACAATGCCTGTGCAGTCAGTTTCCCTGGAAACCAGCCAGGAATCACACCATCTTCACACCTGCAAGGAACACAGCTGTGCTACAAAAGTTTGTAGCACAGGCTTGGTGTTATTTAATTGGGACATCTGCCAAGAAACAAACTCTTCCGTGGATAAAACAACAGAATACGTGGCACATCAGTGCCGGCAGCTTGCCAGACTTGAGCTGATTCCAAGTTTACACTTGGCAACATTAACATCAACAGTAGGTAACGTCCTACTTTTAATACCATGGCTAAGCAAGGCTGTTTTATTCAGTTAAATGTTTTAATGCTCACTTTATATGTATTTAAAATTGCCTCACGGAAAACAGAGTGAACAATCACGATCACTTTACAGCCTTTCAGGCATACTATAGGCATGACATTAAAGCATACATTAAACTGACATGTGGGCATTGCAGAGGTACTCTATTACATAAACGCTTCTTCCACTATCTTTCTACTTGGGTATCTTGGTTATCTTCACTTATATTAAGTCTCCTTCTGAATAAAGACAGGAAACAATACATAAATCCAGTGGTTTTGGAAGCAGGATTTCTCACTAGGGTCAAAAAAATCCCTCACATTAAAACAAATCAAAGACAGGTATCACTAAACACCTATATCAAACCAATGAAAATAAAAGCACACAAAAACCCCAACATTCCTGTCCTCAGATAAATTCCCTGGAATAATTCCATTAAATTGTCACACTTCCACTCAATTTAAGAACAAGCCATATGACACTTTAAAAATACATGCTATTATTTGCAGTATTGCTTTCAGCTTGCATTTGTGTACTTCAAACAGTTTAAATGAAAAAGTATGTCCATGCTTCTGCATGTTCCAGGCTTTTAGCCATAAAAATACAGTATTTGAAATCAGCTTTAGTTGAAGCTTATAAATTGTTGGGGCTGGTTTTGTTTTAAATGTGACTACCTCCTACTTAATTGCAGAAGATTCTGAATTCTTTATTTTGGTCAGGAAAAACACCCCCAATATAAGTATTAGTTATGTTTTATTTCTTTATTAAACTAATCAAAAGCTTATCACTGAAAAAGGATAAAGCCAGCATACAAAATCATTTATCATTGTGAAAGCAATGTGTTACTTGCCACTAGCAATAAACGATCTCTGTCAGGGCTTTTTTTCTCATGTTACTGGCAACGTGCTGTCACCCAAAAAAATCTACTTTAAAATATCTCAGCCTACACAATAAGCAGATAATCTAAGGAACTTCACCACTGCAGAGGTCAAGTTTCTGAAGACACGTGCTTTTTTGGTAAAAGTGCCATAAAAACTTTATGCCTACAGATGAGAAAAATACTCACCAAATAACCAAGATACTGATCACCCAGTTCTAAGAGTATGCTTATGTTTGGATGGAAAAAAAAAATGAACAAACAGCAGAATAATTACTCTCATTTAAGAATCCTTAATTTAATATTTTTTTCTATTAAAGTGATATGTGGCAATGGATAATTTCATAAAGTTATTTTTTGGGGTCCAAGCAGAAAACTTACCTGCAGCATTGTTGAAAAATGTCGTATAGCTTCGTCATACAAGCCATTGCCAATCAACACGTAAGCAATTGCTATCAAAACATTAAAAATGTTAATAAAACAGAAAAAAAATCTGACTTTTTTTTAATATTAAATACTACCAAATTGTAAAATGTTTAAGTTCCTACATTGCAGTGAAGATTAAAATAGTCAGAGGATTCCTGAACAGCCACCAAAACGACATGACTTCCCTCGGCCACTACCTAGCACTCATTAATTACTCAATTCATACTATGCTTTTCAGAGCTGCTTTGGGGTTTTATGATTTGTTTGTGGGCTTTTTCTCTCCTTTTTACAAGTTGTTCAGGAAAGTGCCCATGTTTTCTTCTAAAATACTTAGGATCAGGGAAGGTACTATGATCCCAATATAATAGCCCTGGATTCTTTCTCAATTTAAAGTGCTACCTGGCTATCACTAACTTTTTTTGACAATTCCATTAGGGTTTTCCTTAATTTGAGTTAACTAGAAATACCTTAAATAAACTGATTTCATTATTTATGAAATTGAAACTGAAAAACAGCCAAGTCTTTACCCATGTTATAATTATGAAAACTTTAAAGTCCTTGCGCAACCCCCCATTTTGAAGTAGAAGCCAAGTGTTTGAAAAAGAAACAGACCATTAGAAATACATTCCTGTAATCTCCATAAGATACAAAAATACAGTCAAATCACAAGACTGGAAAGCTGTAGTTGTGCTTGCATGACTGAAGTTCAGTTCTGACAGCTGAAGAGCTCAAGATGGTTTCATTTTGCATGTTTTAATCTCTCACAGTTCTTAATTCTGAACTAAGCTCTGTCTACACTGCCAGCAAAACCCATTATCTTGAAGACCACAGCTATGAAAGTTAGAGGAAACTCTTCCCCAGGCAGTTTGTTCAAACAGCTGGCAGTGGAACTACGAGCAGGATGTCACCTCTCCCCACTTACAGTGAATTTAGCAGTCATCCAAACAGAATGGAAGAGGCACCTCTTAGCTTAATTATTTATTCAAACATGTGAAGAGACAAATAAGTCAGTTAAAGCAAAGGCATTTTTGATAGGACACAGACACTTATCTTTCAGGCAGGCAGAGCCACATTGTTTTGGCAGTGTTGCTAAGCACATTTCATTAAAGAAGGAAAACAGTTAAATGAAAGAGAAATGAGAAATGTATTTAATCCAGAGCTTGTCTCATACTCAGAGCACTTCTATTATGAAGAAGGAAATATTTGTATGTAACATAAGCTTTCTCCTCAATACATAAAGAGCTTCACTTGGCACAAATACATAGTATTGCCAAAAAAAGGGAAAAAATGGGCAGGGTGAAGAGCTCTTGAACTTTCCTCATTTCATTCTTCTGTAAAACTATACTATATAGTATGTTTAGGGTTCCAATCTCAGAACACAGAAAAGCTGGCATGTAAAGTAAAAGCAACTCAACCATGCCAGTATTAAAAAAAAAAAAAACTGCAGGAAGCAAGGTAATGAAGACTTACACTGTCACTCAATTGTCTTGCTCCTAATAATGGTATATAATTTATACAAGACACTTGGCAAAATGCCAAACTGAACTATGAACTATGTCGTGAACTATGACTGCAAAACTATCACAAGTGGTTGACAGCTACCAGCTGATACAGTATCAGCTTCTTTTTAAATGGTATCTTTTTGATTTTTTACTCTTTACTATTACAAAAATACAAGTACGTACTTCACTATGAAGAATCTAATGGTTAACAATTATCCATTAGCCAAAGTATTTCAGTACCAACATGGCTTCAGAAGGCCCCATACATTCTGCATCACTTTTCCTCAGAACAGTTCAAAGTAACGTGCACAAACAAGAAGGACCAACCCAGGCTCCTCACACCATGGCATTCTTGGACTAAAGTGGGTAGATAGTGCCAGCCTACATGCCCAACATGAGGACAGAGACCTTCTAGCATAGCCTTCCGAGTCTACAGAACAGATACTAAAAGTATCAGATATTTTCATCTGAATACGGTTTGGTATTCTTTGCAAGATTCTATGAACATAGCTAGGTAGCCTAGGAATATGAAAAAAGATTATGCCCCCAAATTTTCCTGGATAAATCCATGAAGGTAGAAATTGTGTCCAAAAAAATCTACTTAATTAAGTTCATTAGAGGGGAATAAAATCTCTCTTTGCTTTTGTATAAAAGATGGTCTGCTGCCTTCCTTGACACACATCCTCAACAATCTCTTTGCTGCCTCGTAATACCTCTGCATTTGAAGAAGCAGTGCAACTCCGGCCTCAAGTCCTTTGAGGAAAGTATTTCCTGTTCATTTATTTGAAATGCCCCCATTTTTTTGTGCTGAGTGTGCTTTGAAAAAACTTCAAGTAGCAGCCTAGGGCATAATTCAGAAAGTCTTCCTGCTGCCTATAACTGTTGATGGGAGAAGTGTGGAGAGGGGAAACAGATCCAAGATCTATGTTTTACAGAAAGCATATTGCATTGCTAAAATTTTATGGATGTTTGAAAAGTTTTAGTCATCAATAATGACAGAAAAGGGAAACAGGAAGTAGCTGAGCCTGTTAAAAAGGATTTAATCATAACGCTTTTTGAACATCTGCTTAAGCAGACATGGTGAAGAATTCTAGTGAAGAAAACAGCAAACGTTTTTAGCAACAGAAATAAATATCTGCTTTATATGACCAGAGAAACTTGCTGTATTTCCAGATGTAAGATCAATTTGAAGTTAATGCATCACTTCAATCATCAATTTTCAAAACATTTAGTGCTAATAATAAGCACATCATTCACCTGCACAAACCTTATATAAAGCATCTTACCCAATTCTTCATTCGTGTTGTCATTATCAGTAGCAAATGGAAATCGTTTTTGCTCTGCAAGCAACTTCGCTTGACTCTGTAAAACATCATGTTTTTAAGTCTTCAGCAAACAACAATACAGAATTTAACATTTAAAATCCATGTCTTAAATCCTTAAGAGAATGCCTTAAACCACAAAGTTAAAACTAACGTGATTTCACTAAGGTAACTGAAACTGAGTCTTCCACAGGGAGAAAAGCTTCTCTTTAGTCAGATGCTGCTGTTTTCTGCTCTAACGTAAGGGTAACCAAGCTTCAGAAAGAACACTGTCAGCATGTTACCAGGAACTGATGTTTCTGTACTGCACTTACTTAAGGTGAAGTTTTTAAGTCTTTTTAAGACACCTAACTTCGTATGAAAGTTTATACTCTTTACCCTATAATTATTCCTTTGTCTCCTGCAAGGGGAAGGGTACTGCAGAGGAGTAAAGCACTGAAAATAAACATTGACTAGAGTATCACTCCATCAATGTAGGAAAGTTTAACTTCACAATGCCATACTAAAGAGCCTGTCCTTTTAACACTGACATTCTATCAGTTCTACACTTTGTTCAAATTGTAGCCTTATCTAGGATGTCTGTTCCTTAAATAACATACCCATAGAAACCAATAGTGTCAAAGACAAACCCCTCAGAAATGCAGGGATACTCAGCTCTGTTTATTTTCACAAGTAGTTTCCATAGATAGGTGTAACCCTACCAGAGTAGTTTATGTTAGAAAAATACAAAATGTTCATTTAAATTAATAGGTCTTTCAAACTGTTTTAGGAAACAAGGGGGGAAAATAACACCTCTCTCCATTCAGTTCTCTTCTTTCAATTCAACTAAACAGCTCATTTCCTCTACTGTCCTCCTTTCAGGTTGTTTTGCCTGTCCAATCAAAAGTAGCCACAATACTTGTGTCCACAACATGGACATCTTACTTGTCTGCAAGGTGCAAAAGTAGAATGGTCAAATCCCATTGCACAGTTTTTGCCCTGTATGTCTAATGATGAGGATAATGTTTGGTCTGCTCAGAGAACTTGAGTATTTTGGAGGGCATGAATGATTACCAAATGGATTTTACAAACCTTTTGTTTTCTTTACTGCAATTAAAGATGATGTATGAGCTCTACACTATACCACAACACTCTGAAAATTGTTACCCCACCTATATCTGCGCTGCTACAGTAACAGAGTGCAGCAGTTATTTCCCTTATAGAGAAAAGTCATTAAAAAGCAGCACAAAAATGAGCACGGTTCAACAGGTGTAACAATAAGAAAACTAAATCTCCATTGCAATCCATATGCATCTACAAATACAGACTTTTTATATCATCAGTGGCCTCCGTGTAATTTCCAGAAAATCTACTTCAGAAAATAATCTTTAACACTTAACTCTGCAAAACATTATTCTTCTGTAACTGTCTTAATATTAGGAAAAACACCAGAACATTTTTACTAAAGGACAACCTCTTCCTTGGTGGATTTACAAAAATAGGTCTACATAACTCTGTCTGCAGACAAAGATAAGATATAGCAAGATTTCACACTGAGTATTAGAAAATAAGCCACAAGCAAAAGAATCTTACAACACATTACAAAAACTTCCTATGGATTACTGAGCTGCATGTGGCACCAAGAGAAGTACCACTACCTCACCTGTTTTGTCATTACAGAGTAACAGAACAGTTGGGGTGGCAGAGAAAGTGGTTTCACACTTCCTCAACAAACTCTGAATTCAGGTATAGGTTAAACATCCTGCAACTCTACATGCAAAAAACTGTCAGTCATTCTGCCTTCAAGACACAGGAGAATTTTCATCATAGCACCATAACCAAACAGGTTTAATTGTTGCTTGATGCTTTCTTTAAAACCACCTTTATTTTTTTGTTTGAAACAGGGAAATTTCTTATCAACAAATACATATTTCACTGTGTTAGAAAGAACTGGTACTGTTGGACTAGACTAGACAGATCTTCTGACCAATACATGATGAAGTCTAAGGAGAATATTCAAGTTAAATAATTGGCTTAGTGGATTTGCAGGATAGTAGTTTTAATTCCAAGTGCCACCTCTGGAGAAGTTGCTTCCAGTTTTAATATTGCTTCCACACTCCCTCATAGCCAATAATTTCTAAAAATTTGCCAAAGCTTCTTTGAATATTCACATGGAAATTATTTGAAGATTTTCAACACCTGTACTCTACTGGACTGAAGACGTAACATCAAACCTGTGTTCTGATGTATTATATTTGTTCAGGATCAAAAGACTACGAGTAGTGGTGCAAGAAAACCCAAATTCCAAAATAATACTCCTGAAGTCTCTCTACCAAAATATACTCTTCTTTTGTTAGAATATTCTTCACATGCCAGGTCTGTATTACATTTAGTGAAATATGGTCTGAAGCTTCTAACTCTCATCTTTGCACAGTGTTACTTATGTAGTAACTAGAAGTCATTACTCCTACACGTGTTTTGTGGTAAACTTCGGGAAGTTACTCTGGGTAGAAACTACAGCACCTCCCCTTTTTATAGCCCCTGCACCCCTAAAACCAAAAAATTAATTGGTTGATTAACTGAGCTGAAAGTTAGCTCTCAGTGACAACATCAGCTTCAATTAGTTGACAGCCCTAGAGACTCATGACAGATTACTATGATGTAATACTTTTATGAGCAACTTGAGTTTATTCATACTTAAGCCTTTTGGGCAGCTATGCCTACTGATTAATAGATTCTATTTGCAGATATTTCCCTGAACTTCATTCTAAGTGGTTACGCAGCTGAAGCGATCTGCAACTTCAACAATCTATTAGAATTGTTTTCTACGTTATATTCTTGGTAACATACCAGAATTTTTTCTGTATTCAGGGAAAGCATAGATTCACAAGATGATGACCCTCCTATGTCACAATCCGATTCATGGAAGTGCAAAAATGATGAATCTGGGAGAAAAGAGAGAAAAAACCTTTAGGAACTCATAGAGTTACATATATGTCCTATTAGCACATCTCACATTTCGTCGTGTTTGGCAGAACAGCTTCCCCACTGGGCATCCCACAGGGCAGAACTTTCATGAAGTGCTTTCTGCCCATAGCACTATACTCACACAGACAGGGAAGCAATAGCTGACATGACAGCTTTTATACAACTAGTTTTATCCCTACTTATGCTTTTGGCTAAAAATAGAGAAATAAAAAGACGTGCTAAAAAAATGGAGCAGAGTTAAAAAAGGAGGAAGCTGAAAGCAAATAACAAAAGCTTGGGGTAGGCATTTCCCCTTTCAGCATTATGATTCCATTCTCTCACCCAGGAAATAACAGATAGAATTATCATTTCAATCCCAGAGAGGAAAATAAATGGAATTGACCATAAAGAGGTAGGGGAAAAGCTGCAGGAAGCAGAGGTATAAAGACTGTGAAAAGCAGCCAGAATAGTGAACTGTAATTGACTGAACACATACAAAGTTACGCTACTAAGAATGTCACTACAAAAAGTGTAACACTGATTCATTTCTATAAGAAGTCAAACACAGCTCATTGGCATGGCAGAGAAAAAGCTGAAGATATCAAATAAATAAACAAGTAACAATAAGAATCAACAACACCCCCTCAGATTGATAGACTATAGAAGCTACTACTTCCCCTACATGATGCTTTTAATTGCTATTCCTACAGAATTGTTAACTTTTGAATCTTTGGATCCTAAAGCTTCTATCTTCTTTAAATATTTCAAGAGTAAACAAGAAAAAGAAAATATACAGTATTATCTCCTTGAATCCATGCCACAAATACCAAATTTTATAATCTCCCTTAATGTTTGTAAATCTAAGATTGATGCTAAGTTTGAAAGGCTGGGGGGCAGGGTGCGCTCTTATATTTTGACTTCTTAAGGATTGCAGTTAGTTAGTTCCCTATCTCTCACAAGCACAGAGCTAGAACAGAAAAAGAAACAGTCTTCTTATAAAGAGAAGTCAAAGTAGCATCTAAAATCATTCCCTGTAAATAGGAACTTGGATCTACATTGAGCCATAAATGATAACCAGTGGGAGAAGTTTTACAACAAAAGCAAGAGTGGTAAAAAGCAGAAGGTCAAAGTTTAAAGTCAGTCCTGTAAGAACAGTGACAAACCACTCACAGTTCCCAAAAAGAGTGTTGCCAGCATGAGGTTTCATCACTGCCCTTTGTTCTTCACATTGGCCAAACCCTCCTGTGCTATGGCAGCGTTATTAACACGTTGCTTGTTCCTGATGGTGCTCGTGAATCAGTGACTTAAGAGTTTTGGCTGCAGACTCACTGAGAAACTTTCACTTCAGAAACCAAAACAAAGAGGTGCAGGCATGGCCTACCTCCGGAATAATTTTCTCCACAACAGCAACGATTTAATGATGGAATTTTTCGTAAGGTGGTAGGGAATAAGACAGCCAAGCCACAAGCTTGACACAAGCTACAGCAGGGAAAGGCCCCCTCAAATCTTGCAGTTCTTGGGGCAACAAATTGCTTTACTCATAGGGAAGAATGGATCTACCTTTGTCTGCAAGTCAGACACAATCAAAACTGAACCACATTAACAACTTCATAAAAACCTAGAAACACCAACCAGAGAAAGTACTTTGGACCTTGTAGTAGGCTACAGGGAAAACTATTTGAGACAAAAAAAATCTCAGCTTCTGTGCAAATTGTACTAAAACAAAGGCCGAGACGTTAAAGGAAATTTTCAACTGGCAATTCATTTAATCCTAACACTTAAACAGCAAGGAGTGAATTAGCATACAGCTATTTCAAGTATGTTGTTCTGTAACTAAGGGCTACCTACCTTATTATCAGTTGCATGCAAGGTACCTGAGATACCTGATGATTTAACCAGAATTCCTTGTATCAATCCTAGTTACACTGGTTTCTTTAAAACAACATCCACCATTAAATTAAAATCTAATCTTCCAAATCTGCCTCTGAAGGAGTACCTTGAGTCAATCATTCATGTCAGGTCTAGTAACAGACATAATCAAGTGCTTTGCCATTTATTAACTTGTAGGGTATACAGATATTTATCTCAACACTGGGTGAAAGTCTTCTTGTTTTATGCTTAAGCTTGAATAATTTGTAGCAATGGTGACCTGAGATAACTTTCACAATCTGATTTCATGTTTGCGCGCTATGGCTCTCAGCCATTTGAGCCAGACACACACACACAAAAAAGATGATAAAAAACAAATCAAAGAACTTTATAATGTGAAGACAAAAGCACATACATGGGGGAGAGGGGAAAGCAGAAACACAGGTGCAGGAAACTCATAAAAAGTTATTTCCTCAAAGTCTGTTTTTCAAGTGGATTATACTAGTTTTGTATTAGTTGTTAGGGACCATGGGAATTGCTGATATGACCATAGGCTTTATGAAATAAAGGGTGGAAAAAATCACAAAACCAGGCTGACAGCTAAGAAGTCATGACACATCATTGGTTATTCTCTGATATATAATTTAGTGTAACATTCCAAGCAATTGGTAAACCTTTTTCTTTATCTATAGTATGTGTACATTGGGATTCAGACTGTCATTTCTGTATGGCCCATTCACACCATGCTCAAGATCAACAATTGTAACCGATTAAATCACATGATCCAGATACAAAAGATACTCAAGCATATAAAAATAGTTTTAATTAAGCGTATATTACAAGACATCAATTAACATGAAAAATAGCAGAAGATCTGCTACACAAACTTGGCACTCATAAAGAGAAGCATCCAGTTCACCAGCAAAATACATATAACTGTAGCTGAAATTAAATCAAGCCACATCCCACTCATTGAAACACAGAACTGACAGGGTTGGAAGAGACCTATGGAGATCATCCAGTCCAACCCTCCTGCAGGGGCACCTCAAGCAGGTGACACAGGAACACGTCCAGGTGGGTTTTGAACGTCTCCAGCTGGAAAAATCCACAAGTTCCCTGGGTGGCCTGTTCAAGTGCTCTAGCACCCTCAACATAAAGAAGCTCTTCCTCAAGTTGAAGTGGAACTTCTTGTGTTTTAGTTTATGGCCACTGCTCCTCATCCTGTCTCTGGGCATCACCAAAAAGTCTGGCACCATCCTCTTGACACCCACCTTTGAGATATTTATACGCCTTAACAAGATTCCCTCTCAGTCTCCTTTTCTTTAGACTAAACAGCTCCAGCTCCCACAGTCTCTCTTCGTGAGAGATGCTCCACACCCCTGGACTCTGTCCAGCAGCTCCTTATCTTGTACTGAGAAACTCAGTAATACGAGCGTGGGGTGCTGGTATATCCCCATACTACTGAATGCAGCAATTAAAAAGCAGGCAGAATCCAGCTACTGGGCTCGGGAGGTGAGTGAGGCAGCAGGGATCCTCCCGTGTGATACCAAAGGCTTGCCCATCCCAGGGGTGAGCGGTTTTCCTCGGCTCGCTGCCACAGCCTCTGTGGCTCCGCGCCACACAACGGCATGGCGCGGCTCGTCGGTGCAGCTCACACGCGAGATGCCTCGCTGTGAGTCAGCTGAGCGGCAGCGGCGTGCACAGCCGAGGGGCCACCGGCACCCCGCACCGCCCCGGGCCGCCCACCACCACCGCCGCCCCCGGACGCCGGTCCAGTGGCCTCGTCACCGCCTCCCCGGGGCTCCGGCGGTCACCGCGGCGACGCCCCCGACTCACCGCACTCGGCCGAGTACTGCTCCGCCCACTCCCCCGCCGGGCCGTGGCGCTGCCTGTGCCGCTCTTGCTGGAGCAGGGACAGCGCCGGGTAGCGCTCGGTGAGGGCGAGAGCGACCCGGGCCAGCACGGCCAGCACGGCCAGCAGCACCCACGGCCCCCGCGCCAACCCGCCGGCAGGTGCCATCTTCCCAGCGCGCATGCGCGCCGCTTCGGCCGGGAACACGGGTTGCCCCCGCCGCCCCTCCCGCGGGGCCGCCGCCGCACTGCCCCCTGGGACATGGAGTTCCCCACTGGCGCAGCCCGGCGGACGGCGGCAACAGGAAAACCACAACTCCCGGGATGCAGCGCGGCGCGGTCCGGCTCGGCTGCGCTCCCGAACGCGGAAACGAGGAGGCGGCTTGGAAGCGCTGACAGGGTCGGGGCGTGCTCCCGCGCGCTATGGCGGCGCTGGGCGCCTACCGCTGCATCGAGTGCAACGGGGAGGCGACGGAGTTGTACCGGGACTACCGGCGCGGGGTGCTCCGTATCTCCATCTGCGTGAGTTGGGGCGGCGGGCAGTGGGTGGGGGAGGCGAGGAATGCACGTGGGAAGCTTTGACGTCAGCAGGCGGCAGTGGCGGCGCGCGGCACGTGGTGGTGGGCCCGGTGGCACGCGGGCGCCTGAGCCCGTTGGAGCGCCCCCTGCTGCCGGGCTCGGGCCGTGCCCGCTTTCCCTGAATCCAGGTGTCTTAGGAGCAAAGGCTGAGGGACCGGGTCCTGTTCAGCCTCGAGAAGAGATGACTCAGAGGGGACCTCATCAATGTGTATAAATATATAAAGGGAGGGTGTCATGAGGATGGAGCCAGGCTCTTCTTGGTGCTGCCAAGCAATAAGACAAGAGGCAATGGGCAAAAACTGATTCATGGGAAGTTCCATCTGGATATGAGGAAGAACTGCTTCAGTGTGCAGGTGACCGAGCATTGGAACAGATTGTCCGGAGAGGTTGTGGAGTCTCCCTCGCTGGAGATGTTCAAGAACCATCTCTGTACAATCCTGTGCCAGGTGCTCTGGGATGACCCTGCTTGAGCAGGGAGGTTGGATCAGATGACCCCTTATGGTCCTCTTCAACCTGACCCATTCTGTGATTCTGTAGGTTTTCCATCTGCTCTGCTTCCCAGTGTCATTTTCTCCCATTCCTTGAGTGCACCTGTGTGGTAGAGCTGTCCCGACTGGCCTGTGTCCTTCTGTACAGGACACTGCAGTGTGTCTGCTGCTGTGTGTGCTTGGCCTGGCTCTTGCTGAAGGGCAGATCTGAGCATGGCTCCATGGTTGAACACAGCTCCCATGCCATTGGACCAGAATGCCAGGGTCTGAGTGATGATCATTCAAAGGGCCGTGAGGGTCCTGGTCGATGGCAAGTTGAACATGAGCCAGCAGTGCCCTGGCAGGCAAGAGGGCCAACCCTGTCCTGGGGGGCATCAGGCACAGCATCGCCATCTGGGCAAGGGAGGGGATTGTCCTGCTCTGCTCTGCACTGGGGCGGCCTCACCTCAAGTGCTGGGGGCAGTTTTGGGCAAAACAATATAAGAAAAGATGTAAAGCTATTGGAGAGCATCTAAAGGAGGACTACAAAGTTGTTGAAGGATGTAGAAGGGAAACCGTATGAGGAGTGGCTGAGGTCACTTGTGTTCAAGCCTGGAGAAGAGGAGGCTGAGGGGAGACCTCATTGAAATCTGCAACTTCCTCGTTGCTTATTAATCTGGTGATGGTAAGCAGATCTAAGGGAACCTGGGAGCCAGTAGATGGCACTCGCTCCCCTTAGTGTTTAACCATTTCCGGACCAAAGATCCTGGTAGAATCAAAGACTTAAGTCCCAGTTGCTGTTTTCATTACAAATGTCAAACTCATGTAAAAAGAGTAAAGAACTGAGTAAAAGAAAGAGCAAAGAATCACACATTCCTAGCAACTTGGAATTCTGTCCACCTTTCTCCATGCAGTCCCAGATCTGTACCATTTTTCACTTACTCGTACCAGTCTGTTTCCTCCGCTATGTTGTGGGTTGTCATGGTTCAGTTTCAGTTCTAGTTGCTCTTATGTGGTGCATGTCATATCATCTCAAAGCTTTCCCTCAATTTCTGGCCACCCAGGAGGTGCTGAGAGCAGGAGAGCTCAGGGTATATAAAGTGGAGATGAGAATGTTAAAAGATTGCCAAGATCAAGATTCTTTCAGTTGAACTGATGTGACTTCAGTTGTATCTGCGTATGGCAGGAGAGCCCTACTGTTGTCTCCAGCTGCCTCGTGGTTTCTAATAGAGTAATGCTTGGTTTACTTTTTCCATTTAATCTGCAAGAATAGTTTTGTCACTGTACCAACTCTCTGCAGGCATTCTATTCCATGCAGGCAAGGCTGTGCTCTGGCCAGAGACCTGGAAAGTTGTTCATCATCATGCTGCTGACAACAAAAAATAGCCAAGTACCAAATGTCATTTGATACCCTTCACAGACTTTCATGAGTAGTGGTATGTACCAAGACATGATATAATAAGTGTGTCAATGTTATGAATCTTCTTGATGATAAAACCTGAAAATAATGATAGCTTAGAAGTCTTCACTTAAAAATACATGAAGATCCCACTTATCAGTGTGAAACATCATTTATATGAGTTATGTATAAAACTTAGTGTAGACCTCTAAAAACTTAAGAAAAGCTGAAGGTATTCAAGAAAAATTGAAGGTCTGAAGTGACATTAGAAGGTGTGATCACTCAGCCTGAGAACATTTTTCATCTGTCTTTGTGGAGTGAGAGCACTGAGTACTGCTACTCCGCTGTAGCATTAAGAGAGAAGTGAAAAATTCATAGAAAGATTGTATATTGATACTCAAAATGAGGCCAGTGGGTATCATCTAGATAATTTTTTTTTGTTGAAAAGTGTTTGTGTTTCATTCCCATTTTCAAGTAGTACCTGGAAATACTGACACTTTAAGGAAAAAAAAACCAGACAACAACCCAACATTTGTTCCATATGGTAAGTAAAATAGAGGGTCCCAGAAAACTGGGAACAAGCAGAACATTGTCAAGATCATCACTGTTTCCTACTGACCTACAGACTTTCCCCAATACTATTTTAAAGTTATCCTTGATACATTAATAAATCTGCATCTAAAAGGTCTTTGCCATTCTCAGGACAACCCTGTCATTGAACACTTTTTGGAAGATTATCTCAAGGTTGAAGAAGCTAAGTTCTCCCAACAGCAATTTCTGTCTAGCCCTACATTTATTTTAGGATGTGTTTAACCTGATCTGGGTGTGATTTTGAGGTGAAAGATTTAAAATTGAATGCCTAAGCAACATACCACAATTTTGTATTCTGTTATTAATTTGTTGAAGGGAAGAATGAATTTTTTCCAGAGGCAAATACTAAAAGTTTCCATTAAGGAACATGTGCTTCCAGCCCACAATATTAGAGTACAATTTTGGAAATTCAGCCTAGTTCTGCTTTCGTTTAGTTCCCGCAGCATTTTTTATTGCTCTTAATATAATTAAAAGTTTCTTTGAACTCCATATTGTAATTTTCATGTGGGCAAGCATTGAAGACCTCACAAGTGTTATTATCCACCCTGGGAATAAATTTGCAATGCATGCTGAAGAAACTAAAGAAACTTTCCTCTATAAAACATGAAAGTCCACACAGTACAATGACACTTGGGTTGGAAAGGTGATATATTTCTTTAATAACTGCTACAAATTCCTCAGGTTCTGTAACTTCTTTTACAATCTGTATTGTTTAATTAAGACCATTTTCAGCTGAAGCCTAGTCCAGACCTCTGGCATTGCACATTCCTTCTTGCTCGAGATTTCCATTTAGTGGATGAACCATTTTCTTGTCCTGCATATGCTTTGCTGTGGAAGTACCAGTACAAGGGACAGATGGACCTCTTCCATATGCTTTTTGTTCAGTGTGGTAACTGGGGAGCAACAGGGGAGGGTGTGGGGATGTGTGGGCATGTTAGGATTGCCTCCAGTGGAGGTGATGTTTGGTGGTCACTTTGCTTCTCATGGGTCTGGGTTTAGTCCTAATCTGTGAACGTACTGATGTGTTCCCTATTCTGAGTGAGAATTGATGGTGAAAGTAAGCCTAGGTTGCTCTTTCTAGAGAAAATTTTGTTAATTATTTTGAGATCCTTACAATTTAATTGATCTGTAAATAACACAGCAAATCTTCACTGAATATGTTCCAAACCAACCTTAAAGAACAGTAAGAAAAAATACTGTTCCAATAACACTGCTACTACAGTAATAATTCTGGGGTGGGGGGTGGGAACACATTTGGCTAACCTGGAATAAATTCTGTGAAGTGCAATGAGTATAGAAAGAAGTTAGCAAACTTCACTTATGCAAAAATAGAAGGAGACGCATGCAAACATTTTAAAAATCTGGTTTGCAATTTCATATATGTTGTTGTGTTTAAAAATAAAATGTTAAGAATGTTCCAGACCATAACAAAGGAAAAGAAATTACTCATTGCAATATTTAGAGCTCAGTCAGGATCCCCCTTGTGTTTTGTAATAAGAAAGCCAAATTGCATGAGCAGTGCACACTTCATTTAGCTTTTCTGCAATTAAAAAATAATTGAAAAGCTCTTTTATTGCAGCAAGGCAGAGAGACCAAATGCTTTGAATGCAAAGCATTTATGTGGTATGGTAAGAATCTGTCAAGAGTACAAAGATCATCCTGGAAAATAACATGCTAATTTTACAGAACTCTATTTACAGACCAGCTCACTACTGGAAAATACATTATACAGGAAAAAATTATAAAACAGTATTTTCAATTTATTTTCTGAAATGGAATGCATCTGAAACTGGGCTGTTTTGTTTTTCAGTCTATTATGACACTTGGCTGCATCTCTAATAAAGAATCCATTCCTGAAAGCAGCACGGCTAATGTGTTTTATTATTTAAGGGTGCAATTGGGATTAAGGGCACTCTCACAAGAGTGTTAATTTGCCTTATGAACCTATGTAAATTGACCCGTGCTCATATGAAATCTATGTAAATGTTGTTACAATTTGCTGTACTTGTAGTCCAGCAAAAAATTGTAGTTTAATTTTGCCAAACTCCAAACCCTGGGGAAAGGAATACTATAATGAGACTGTTTCATTGATATTTCTAATTCCCAGAGATTTGCAAATGTATTCCTGATGTGGTTTGCATGGTATTTTTAGATCAGGATGAAGCTTTATTGTTCAGTGTGTACTTTTACTTTCTGTCATGTCCTATGCCTTCCTCTTCAAGAATTCTTTTACTTTCCACAAACCCCATCCCGAAATATTTTTATTTAAAAATAAGTAATGTTTTAATATTGGAGAGATGACTCCAAAAAAGTCATGTTCATATACTTTAGGAACTTTATCCTTCAGAGACAGAAGGTGTTTTTTCAAATGTTTGTACCCTGTATTGTATTGGGCACACATTTGTGAACACTGTTTGCAAGTTGAGTATCTTTGATGAACAAAGTAAGAGTTATGTCTTTTGAGTAGTGTTTTATAAAAGGCTGATGAACATGCAGTTTGAATTACCATATCAGTATTTTTTTTTAGTCATATTTAATACAACTGAGATGTTAAAATGTATATTACTTTCGTTAAATATTTTGGATTGCTTTGATAAAAAAGAGTCTGATACACTACACTATGAAAAAGATGGTTGCACTAGCTTTTGAAGATTTCTTTTTTCTTTAATCTGCCCTTGCTAATTGGTTTAATTTTTTTTTTAAGATAACTAAGCAAACTTCTAAGTTATGAAAATGGAAGATTTGTTTTTTAAAATGACAAGCATAGTCAAATCTTCCTATATATTTGATTAGTCAAACAGTTCTTAAAGTAAGATCTATTTAAATTTTCTAGAATATTGATATACTTTTAACATCCTTTTTTAGGAGAGATCTGTTGGACTTTCGTATGTCAGTATCAGACATCTGTAATTTTCCTTAAATTTACCAGATCAGAAGAATTTATGGTGTGAAGCTTGACTTTTTTCTTCTGCAACATAATCTTAAAGTATCTTTTAATCAAACTAGTGTCTATTTTTTCAAGAAAAAATACCGGTTACTTCTTTCTGATATCAATTACATATTTAAGGCAGAAGTTGAAAAATGGCTAAAAGCAGAGAGAAATCCAGTTCTTTTTATCTCTTTAGAACTGGTTGTGATAACTGAGGCACATCTTCAAGAAAGTCCAAAGAAGATGAAAAAGCTCAGGTTTCTTGAAGATGTGCCTTCTTCACTCATGCTACCCAGGCCACTGGCTACAGCTGTGCAGAACAGCAGTGGGGAACGAAACATGAGCACCAGTACTGTAGTTCATGCTAAACTACCTGACTAAAAATTAAGTGTGCAAGCAGTTCTCCATAGCTGAGCTGCTCATACCAATCTTCTCTGAAAGTCTTAGTGATTATCAGTGTCCACGAACTTACATCCTTTTAACTAGCTGAAACTATCTAGCGAAACAGATGTGTGCTTAAACTGCATCAATCCTTGCTTGCAGTGATTTTGCTGAAGTCAGGCTTCAGTCACAGGTTTCCTTCCTAGGCATTTAAGGTTGGTGTCAGATGTTTTAGTTGTATAGCTGGAAAAAATAATGAAAAAGCCAGGTATGGAAAAAATTCTTCCTAGAGGGCATATTAATTCTGTAGTATACTAATAGTATAGCAACCATCATCCAATTAGTCTATAGCAGTGCACATGTGAGCCTTTTGCAGGAAGGGTGGTTTGGAGGTCTCACAAATCCCTGGGTGAACTCATGCTGGGTAGGTCACTGGCTGGATAAGCACAGAGGACTTTTCCTTCTTGCAACAGAGACTCACATAGAAAAAAAGGTGTATTAGAAATATAAGATATATGAAGAAGAGGGCTCTCATCTAGCTCTAGAAGACAGAAATACTAAATTTAACATCATTTTCACAGCTGCAGAAGATTTGGTATAAGGCTGCCAGAAGCTCTGGTGCAGAAGACACCACTATTTGTGTATTCATTTGTAGCAGTCTCCTTATATATCTGCAGTAAATTTCTGTATTGTTGGTTTTGTCTGGCTGGATGGTCTGATAAATTTTCATTGTCTAAAATTCATGTCAGTTGTCAGTGAAAATTTTTCAGTACCTCTTAACAGCAATTTTTTTCATCAGTGTTTGATTGGCATCTTCCAATTGAAGATACCATTCTTTACTCAGATTTTTGGTCCTGGTCAAAAAATGTTTTGTTGTAGGAGAATTTAAGAGCATGATAAAACTGGGGGTATGTAGGATATCCTTCATTTAACCTTTATGACACCCATTGTGTTGAATAATCTGATTTTGTATGGACTTGGCCAGTGCTTGTGGAAATAAACCTATTAAAAAAAAAAAAATTACACTTGTCCAGTGCTACATAAACCCAGAGATTTGACATATGCAAATTACCACCTATAGGAATATCTGTTCATGATTTCCCAGTAGAAAGAAATGAAGCAAAACACTGCTTCTAATTAAAGTAACAATTTCTTTTTCACTCTATTAAATCCTGTAAGTGTAGTCTTGTGTTAATGTCCTTTCTTCCATCTCACTCGCTTTAATTTTAGACCTATCAAACCCTTGTTTAATTCAGTGAGTTTTTTAATTCATTACCTCTAACTTGTGTACTGTCATACACAGTGTTTTCTTATCCACATGAGTTGAGTTTTTCCTTGAGCTGGACCAAGAAACACCGATTAGAGGTTGCAGCATTCCCTAGACACTCTCTTCAGTTTATGCATTTGTTTGAATGTTTTTCTTGACATTGATGTTGGACTCTTGAGTCAATTTGCTGGTGAAATTTTGCATTGTCAGATTCTACAAAAATAATTCTGTTAAATAGCAAGGAAATGTTAACTTTGGACACTGTCCTAGTTTTGGCTGGTTTAATTTTATGCCTAGTAGCTGGTACAGTGCTGTGTTTTGGATTCAATATGGGAATAATATTGATAACACTGATGTTTTAGTTGTTGATATTAATGCTTATCCCAAGTCAAGGACTTTTCAGTTTCCCATGCTCTGCCAGCCAGCAGGTGCACAAGAAGCTGGGAGGAAGCACAGCCAGGACAGCTGACCCAAACTGGCCAAAGGGATACTCCATACCCCATAGAGTGTCATGCCCAGTAAATAAACTGGGGAGAGTTGGCCAGGAGGGGATCATCATTGCTCAGGGATGGGATGGACATAGGGTAGTGGGTGGTGAGAAACTGAGCAGTTGTTTCTCTTGGGCTTTATCTCTCTTACTATCTTCCATTTCATTACTATTATTGTTATATTTTACTTTATTTCAATTATTAAACTGTTCTTTTCACAACCCATGGGCTTTACCTCTTTCTGAGTCTCCTCATCCCATTGCAGGGCGAGTGAGCAGTGGTGTGGTACTTAGTTGGTTTTTGTATGACAGACACAATGAATCTCTATAAAACTGAAAAACCTTTATGTTCTTTTCTGGGAGTTGTCTGTAGGTGTGTGTTGTCTGATGCTGAATTTTTGACTGTTCCAGCATTTCAGAAAGTGGTGTGCCAACATTTCTCTTCTGGTAGTGCACCACCATGCACTCACTAAAATGGAAATAGAGATAATTTCTATGACTGTTGTGTTCTCAGCATGGCAGCTAATGTGAATGCCCAGGGGACCAAGATTAGCTATGGACAGCTTGGAAGAAACAAGCAGCCAGACGGGAGGATTAGCAGCAGGAGAAAGCTGACCTGCAGAAGAGCACCCTTCTGCAAGTGCACTTGTTGGAGCTGAAGCATTGGCTGCTGCTCCTCTGCTGCTCCTCAGTTCTCTGCTAGAAGTTATTTCCCCCTCAGGTCTGCTAGATGAGTCTTTTGTAAGATTGTTATTTAACTCTCCTGCTTACAGTATAACAGCCTTTTATTAGCTCTAACCCAAATCAAGGAGTGATCAGCCATGCAGGTAAGTCAATAAAGCTGGAGGGGATTGATGACAAGCAGTTCCCAGTGGTGTGGGTGAAATAACCTCTCTAGCAGACACAGCAGGAACCAGCAGCTGTGTTGGAGAAGTGATGGTCTAGTGTCCTACCACTGTTCAGTGGCAACTGACTCTTTGGCTGTAGATCTGTGTGAAAACTACATTATCAGTATTCTGAATATATTAGTGTTTGCTCAGTGATGGAAAACTGGTTGAAACATTCAGAAAATTTAACAGTATGGAAGAACAATGCAACAGCACAAAACATTTACTTTCGCCTTGAAAGAAAGAAAAAGGTAGGATAGGAGGATAAAGCATCTCTGAAAAGAGGGAAGTGATAGAAGAAACTAATTTTGTTTCTAAAAAATACCCAAAATAACACAAATAAAATACCCAGTAGATGAGCCATGATCAGTTAACCTTTAGCATGATACTGGTGCATTTCTTGAGTCTTGGGAAAGTAGTTTGGTTTTTTGCATCTGTGGAGCACAGAATGATAAAGAAGTCCATTCCTGCACAGTTCATTATTGATCTTAATCCAAAGCCTGTAAAAATCAATAATAAATCTTTCTATTTTATAAGGGAAGCACGTGTGTCAACTGTAGTGCCAAGGGAAGATAAGCAATTTTTCTGCATGGATATAAACTGTATTGAAAATGAAGATGACATTAGAGAAAGACTCATAATAATTGAACTGCTAGTTTGTATTTATCCAGTTGTACTAAGATTAGAGGAAAATTTCATAAACTCTTCCTTTCTACTTTTTTCCCCTAATTCTTATTATTTTGTGACTTTCAGAAATCCTGCCAGAAACCTGTGGATAAATACATTGAGTATGATCCTGTTATCATCTTGATTAATGCTGTTTTATGTAAAGCACAAGCATACAGGCACATTCTTTTCAATACAAAGATAAATGTAAGTTGCTATGTCCCTACCTTGTGACTTTTTTTTGTTAAAAATATATTGATTGTAATAGTTGTAAAACTTTAGAGACTCGTTCATCTCCCGCCCTTCCACAGATTTCAGCAAGCTGAACCAGTTATATCATGAATAGAACACATGGAATCTCAAACTCCCTGTTACTAAGACAGCTTCTGTCTTCACAGAAGTGATGCCACAGTACCAGCAAGTACACAGTCCTCTTACATGTTAAAGAGAAGGAACTGCAAAGAACTGTTCATGCAGTTTTCTACACTCTCTAATCTGCCTATCATGTTAATTGATGTTAAAATGATGATGTGCTAAATTACACTGTAAGAGAAAGATCTAATTGCAAATTAATTTCCAAATTAAATTTCTGTTGGAAACATTTTTTTTTTTTAAATGAGCAATACTATGCCAGTTAAACCTACTGTACTAATTTCTCACAAGTTTCTTCCTGTGTAATTAACCATGCCCTCAAAGCCAGAACAAAAGGTGGTGGCTTTCACTTGAAGTGTTGTTGATGCAGAATTACATAGTTGGGCTGGCCAGGCTGGAGTGTGGAGGTAGGACTTTTTAGTATTGCATATTTTTACTGTAAGGACTGATTTCCTAGGAGAGGGAAGCTAATCTAGAGCAAAATCTCTAAGCATGAGTGTATGCTGTGTTCATGTTGGTATGTCTTAGCCAGTCCAGTTTAAGCAGTGTAGATAAATACACTTGCCTCATCTTTCAAGGATGAATCTAACTAAATATTTTTAATGAATTCGGTGCTTCTGGAGACTGGTAATGATGTTCTTCTGTGAGGATTCTGTCTGTGAAAACTTCATCTATTCAAATGAATTGAGTTGAATTTTTAACTGGCAAAGCCCTGTGCATGTATGTGCAGTTGGCATAATTTGCCTCTAATGGAAAAAGTAGAATCTATGCACAGAAATTGTTATGGCTTATTTAAATCTGTATAAAATAAGAAATCACGTCATATATGCACTGTCTTATAGACTGTTTAATGTGGAAACATGCTAACTATTGGCCCTTACAACATAATTTTTGCAGTCACTTCAGAGGATATTTTGAAGTTTTATTTGGTTATATTGCTCCCTTTATTTTTGATGCCTCACCCTTATATGAACTAAGAAATATTTTGGTATA
Organism: Coloeus monedula; assembly: GCF_965178545.1. Lineage (NCBI taxonomy): Eukaryota > Metazoa > Chordata > Aves > Passeriformes > Corvidae > Coloeus > Coloeus monedula. The sequence goes on along the minus strand of NC_138782.1, from coordinate 45,412,272 downwards.
ACTACACTATCAGTTTATTCTAATGGAGATTGTCCCAGGGAAAGAGAGAAACAAGGGTACTTAAACCAGTTTGCTGAATGGAGTAGTTGACCTTGAACTGAAATTTTAGATAGTATAATTCTACTAGCCATGGCACAATTTTGGTTTTTCATTCCTAGCTGAACAGCCTTCCCAATTTTAAAATAGTATGGATCAGGCCTTAGAAACCACAGTTCTATACCTTCTTCTGTACAAAACTATTCATGCAGTTTTGTACATGTTGTAAATTGACTATCATGTTAACAGATCTTAAAAGGATGATGTCCTAAACTAGTGGCTCAACAGAAGTAATTTTGGTTATATTCTAAAGAAAAATAATACACCTACAGACTTCTTGTGTAGAGGCATTGAAATGTATTTTAAATACTGATTTCATACTAATGCTTTAATTTATGCTGATTTAATACTAATACTTTTATTATTCTTTAATTTACCAGATTCATGGGAAGCTCTGTGTATTTTGTTTGCTCTGTGAAGCTTATCTCAGGTGGTTGCAACTACAGGATTCAAGCCAAAATACAGATCCTGATGACTTAATCAGATATGCCAAAGAATGGGATTTTTATAGAATGTTTGGCATAGCTTCTTTAGGTAAGATTGGTGATATGTATTATCTACTCTTTAAGCATTGAAGAACTTCAAGCCCATACTGCAAAAATTGATACGGAATGGATGTCATGTCCAACCCAGTATGGTTACACAATTACATACTCTCTGATTTGCCTGCATGTAATGCAAATGCCTATTTTGATCCTCATTACAGTTCAGACTGATATTATCAGCATTAGATATGAAGAGACTGAAAAGTGGCAATATTCAGAAATCTTCGCCTGAAATCTGTTGACATAGTTTGAAGGTCAATGTAGAGCTCAGCCTTATTCTACTTTTTATGTTGACTTCAAGGTTTATTATTCATTAAGGTGATACAACCTTACTAAAGTAAACAATTGGGAAAAGATGTATCTGTTTTGTGTTGTATTTTTAAACAAATACACAAAAATACAGACCAGTGTCATCACCAATAAAGAGTAAGTAATACTGTGCTCTAAGACTACACTTGAAGGCAGGGGAGGGATTTTGTTCTATGCTGCTTAAAACATTTTTTCTCATACTTTTTCAGATGATAGTGTTTAAATCAAACTTGCATACTAAAACTAGTATTTTTCTTACACATTCAGAGCTTAATTTAAATCCTTTATTGTCTAATGTTGTTTTAAGTAGGTTTTTATAGCATGTCATTAAAAATATTGAACTGATTTTTCAGTAGTGACTCATCTCTTACAGTTACTGTGGGAGTTTCTTTGACATCTGTATTAATGCAAACATATCACAGGAGCGGTGTCAAAAGAATTCTGGTAGCTCAATGGTATTTTCACCTTGGTGTTCTTTCTCATGCTGGATGAAAAGGGTTCATTGCTGGTGACCTTTTGCAAAGAAGACAAGTATTGATTTTGTTTTACAGCCTAACAGACAGTTCAAAAATCCCCCTCCTGTTGCTAAAAAGTGAAGAGGTTCTTATGCTTAACTTCCTGTGCTATATGGAGTCAGCAATCACAAGTATGGCAATCCTACAGATAGAATTCTGTGATAGAACTGTTCTGAATATCATGATACTGAATTGGTTTAAGTAATATTTGGCTATTAAAATGAACACAGATGGAGGATGTTTATATTTGCCTATGGCTTTTAAAAAGTGACTCTGTTGTATTTAGGACATGTCATTTTACTGAAATTCATTCAGAAGTGGACTTGATTTTTGGCACTTCATTCTCTCTTTCCAACTCCTCTTATTTCCTTTTAGAACAAACTTCATTTTTCATTGGCATTTTTATTACCTTGTGGTGGATGACACCTGAGACGCTGAAAAGAAAGTCTGACTTCATTTTACTTCTCAAAGCACTGCTGTTGTCCACCTATGGAAAGCTTCTGCTAATTCCAGCTGTTATTTGGGAACACGACTACACGCCTTTGTGCCTCGCTTTTATAAAAGTGTTTGTCTTGATATCAAACTCTCAGGCAATTAGAGGTACATTTTTGTATATGTGTATATGTGATGTTACAGAAGTCATTATTGTTGTTATCTTTTTTAATCTGTATCAGGTACGTGACTGAAATAGCTCTAGCTTAAAACTGTTCTACTTAAACTTTAATAGAAAGTGATTGAAACAAAAACAAATTAAAAAAGAAGAAAAAAAGCACCTCTTATCTCACCATCATCTCTTTGTAGATATGGTATTATATCCACCAGATCCATCTGTTACAATTTGAGACAACTCATCATAGATCATTGAAACATAAAATAGAATTCTTTTGAGTTTCTGAAAAATCAAAATTTCGTATTAATTTTATTCATGTCTTTGGAATACAGACTGAACAGATTTGTGTGATTTCTTATACACACAAATTAATATGAATTCTCACATGATTTCTATGATCTTCTTAAATGGTACGTGATAAATTTGTTCTGTTTTCTTTTGCAGTTACATTGAACTTGAATCGAATACTCCCTTGGTTTGCCATCCTCTTTGGATTAATTTTTGAAAATGGTGTGGTCTGCTTGTTCCAGAAAATGGGATGGGATGTTTGAAATGTCAGCCCAGATATGAAGTAATATCAACAACATGATGATAATTTTCTAAGAATGATCTCTGCCAGCAGGGTCCAAAAACACTTTTCATAGGGATAAAGAAGGTGACAGATAACAAAGAAACATTAGAAGTTTGGCTATTTACTGTGCTGAGCCATAAAACTTCAGCTTTATGTTGTTTATTTTCCCATTAAAAATATGAATGTCTCACTATCCTAACAGTTTTATAAATCCAGCTGCATAGCTGTGGCTGTAAGAAGAAAGGTACATAAAAACACCCAGCCCTGCTACCAATCACTGCATTTTGGCAGAAAGAGGAGGATGAATCGTTCCCTGAAGAGGAAGGGAGTCAGTGGAAAAATGTAAAAGCCAAAATTTATATTTCCACAAAACCAGATTTTCAAAGAGAAAAGTGAACATTTGCAAATAGTTCATTAGAGAAAAGGCAAGTATTTCAGAGTAAAACTACAGTGGGAAAACCAAGCTGCATTCTCTGGAAAGTTTATGTAACAATCCAAAGTAATAAAATATCTAGTTCCAGAGTAATCTCTCGGAACGATAGGTTTAAACTGGCTTGAAATTTTGTGTGATCTCATAAATACTTGAAATTTTGTGTGATCTCATAAATGCTGCTTAGTTCTGAAAGCTGAAGAGAAAGGACTGATCCCAAACATGCAGGGTTGTTTGGGATACCGCTTCTTCTGCATTTAAGTCATATCCCCCACACCCAGTCCTCATCTGGCTGCACATTTAGTGGAAGCAAAAAGTGAAATATGAGGTCATTCAGCAATAGAGAGGTGCATTAAAAAAACAAACAAACCAAAATGTTTAGGCCTAAATTGGTGAAGAAACATCTATAGAAGTTCTGCACCTTCTTCCTCAGCAGGCAAAAGTAGAGCTAAATGGCCCACAAAGGAACTGACAGAATCGGTGTCCACAAGACAGTAGTAAGGACACAAACCCACTTTTGTGCAGACCAGTTTCTATTTGTTCCATCCAATATTTAACTCTACTGCTTGAGTTCTGGAAGGGTGTATTATCCATAGGGATTACTTCCATTCTTCATTTTCCTCAGATGCTGTCTCATGTCTGTGTTTTCCAGAATGAATCAAAAACATTTTGCAACATCCTCAAGTTAATTCCCACCAGGTTTAGAGTAAGTCTAGATTATGACCACAGAAGACATTAAACATGTCTGATGCAACTGCCCGTGCTATGCAAGTTACTTGATCAGAAAAGCAAATGGTTGCTGATTCTTTTTTATTAAGTCAAAGGCTGATAGCACTTTTGTCATTTGTGTTACACTTTGCAACTTTCTGAGCATGTCAGAGAAAGCAAAAAACCCCAAACTGCAACATTTTTAAGTATGCAAGAATCTTGATTTGATTGGTAATAAATTCATTTCCCCAAGTTGAGTCTGTTTTGTCCATGACAGTAACTGGTAAGTGAACTCTCCCTATCCTTACCTCGACCTGTGAGCCTTTCCTTATATTTTCTCTCCAGTGCCCAGCTGGGGAGTGACAGAGCAGTTTTGGTGGGCATCTGACATCCAGACAGGGTCAATCCACCACAACTCAGGATGTTTCTTCAGAAAAATGTGCATGAGTTCTCATGCCAGTTTAGATGTAACAACTGTACTTTGGTTTATTCTTAGGTTAGATTTTTTTTTTTTAAATATTCATCATATGTGTCATGGTTATATATACCCCCCCACAACGGGCAGTTTTTGTTGGTTTGTGTTAGATACTTGCTCTGGCACCGGTTTCAGTCTTAATGCTGAGTGAAGCCCATTTAAGTGTAACTAATGCAGGTTATTATATGTAAACATGATCTCGTCAGCAGCAAATTTGTAAATACTATGTATATAAATTTTATTTGGGGACAGTTTTCTGAAATTAAACTTTATTTTGAATTTAAAAAAACTGATTTCAGGTATTTTCTGAGGTTTTTTTTCAGAACACCTAGAATGGACACGAACGCATTCTGAAAGAAGCAGTGTTTACCTGTTGTGTCACATACACTGATAACCTGTCAGTTATGCGTTCTGTAATGCTGCCAGGAGCCACCACTGCCCTTACACAACTTTGAAGCAAGGGAAGACAATTAAGAGCTACAGAGCTGTGGAACAAAAGCAGGTGTGGTACAGGTTCTCAGTCTTCAGAGGCATCATTAGTAATGTGGGGCATTCAGCATTGTTCGGTGTTAAAGCTACTCACGTACCAGAACTAACATGACAAATACACTACTATTTCATAAATCTACGGGGAGCTTAAGGACACCCTCTGGGTGGGGGCAGGTGTGTACATTTTTTATGCTTTTGAAAAGGTGTTCATATGGTGCTTCAGAGAGAACCAAGACTATTTTAAGGTTCTGCCTGTTTAAAACCATCACATCTCTCTTCCTTTTACTCCTTTTTGTCTTTTGAACTCCATATTTTTTCCATAAGCTTTTTGTAATGAAACAGTTACCTGTGCTGGAAGATGGATGGCAAATAGCTAGCCCTTTCTATATATCATCAGTTGCTTCATTAACTTATAGGAAAATATTTATTTGAGTTTAAAATACACCAGCCTGCAAGTGGACCTATAGAAACTCTTTGAGTTTTGCTTGGAATCAGAAGGGGAAGCGTGGCCTATGGAGCAAATTCAGAATGCTGTTGCATAAAATGCACAGAAGAACCAGGGGTGTTATTGAGACTTGGATTGAGCAATGGTTTAGTGATTGCACAGTGGGAGCTGGGAACTTAAGCTGGGTCCACAGGTCATGTAACAAGTATTTAGAAATTAGTGTATGCAGAATTAGAGAATTACAGTAAAAGCCAAGGAGGGTTAAAAGAGAAGGTAGGAGTCTGGCAGACTTCTACAAAGTTGACAATAAAAACCAAGAAGATAGCATCTCAAGAAAAATATGTAAGAAAATATGCAGTATAGATGTTTATGAGTGTATCATTAAGCAAATAGAAAAACATCCTATTCCCAAGTTTACAAATGATGAACATGAAAGAAGAGTCATATTTAGTGTAGACATTTTTGTAATAGTCTAAGTGACAACATGACATATCAAAAGATGTCGTCCAAGCAGTAAAGTTTATGGGTTTCCCTAGAAAAGGTGTACCAGTAACCTCATTACTTCAATGGTTTGCACTACAGCCTTGCAAATACACTTTTACAAAGCAGAATTTCCAATTGTGCAGCCTTAGAATTAGTCACTGAATAGGAAGAGCTGTGCAACAGCAGAGCTTCTCCCTTCATTCTGCATTAGTGTGTGCTGCATTAGGCTTCGCTGGTGCAGGCAAGGGCTACTGTGCTTGTGACCTCCTGCACGTACAGACAAGGGAGCCCTTTCTTCCACACAAGTCCCATCTCAGAGGCACATAAGCTGCCATTTGTTACCCCAGTCTTCACCAAACTGAAAGTAAAGTAGGACATCTGCACTGGAAAACTATTAGCTGATTTCTCATAAAACAAGCAGGCCCTTGTTTCTCAGGGGCTTGCCTGCTTTTGCATTCCTTGAGCCCTCCCCAGCGGGGTGGTGTTAAGCACTGCAGTGCCATCTGGAGCTGATAAGGAAACCACTATTGATTTCAAAAGTGGAAGGAACACACAGACACTCTTACACACATGTTCTTTGATTAATTTTTGTTTTTTAAAAACACAAATTCAAGCTTTTAAAAAATGAACATCCATCTTCAGTTTGGAGAAATGTGAGAATGAAATTAGTGGTGAAAAATAGGTCACAAAATACTTGTTTTGGTGACTTGGTATCAAAGTCAATTCAAGATACAAACCATGGATGCTATAAAATACAAATTACTTCAGGACGACATCTCTTTAAAACCTAAGTAGTCCTACAAGCTGGGATTATTCTGAGTCTTGTTGAGCTCTTCAAAAATTCACGTGGCAAAAGAGAGAATGAATGCATTCCTCCACTGCTAAAAATCAACAGGATTTTTGTTGCTGAATTAATCTGAAACTCAGGTTTCTGCAGTTAAAATTTGCAGGAAGCTGTGTATAACAAGATTCCCATTTTGTCTCCTGCCTCTTAGCTGTTCTGACCTTCTTATTCTTTCCAGTAATGCTTACTGTATTACTGAGGTAGCAAGAAAGAAGATACGAACATAAGGAGCTTCATAAAATCTTTTTCCTAAACATGATCTGCTGTCCTAAATTTGTAAAGCTTTTTTTGAGCTCTGTATAGACAAATGACAGGTCTGCAAAGCAACTAGGAAATACTGTTAATGATGTTTTAATTGCTATTCATTAGAATAATATATATTGTTTGGGTTTTTTCCCCTGGGTAAAAATGTGCTTTAAATTCCTTTACATAGAAGCGTAAGAGTGTGAACCTAAGAGTTTTTACATGTGCTGGCTGCTGCTGGAATAAATCCAGATGATCCCCTTGATTTCTTAAAATCTCTAATTGTAATTCTGAGGACGTTTTTAGGCAAAAGAACTGTTGTCCATAAGCTGCACAGAAGTGCATGCCATGGCTCTCTGAGCACCGGACTGGGGACCTGAATTAAGACCTGAATCCTAATCCTGGCTCTAAGACCGACCAGTACTGTGACCTTGAGCAAGTCATATGTGTGGCTTCATAAAATGATTGTATCTCCACCATCATAGGATTTGGGGGAGGATTAATTTGTTCATGTCTGCTTAGAAAGATGAAAAGCATTAAGTCCTTTCAGCTGCAGGTTGTTAGGAGTCAGTCAACACTGAATGTCAGATATGAAACAGACATGCCAGGAGCCAGAGGATGTGAATATTAAAGGTGACATGTTTAAAGTCTTTGTTGTACTAAGGGAAGCTTTAATTCTGACCCTCGCTGGCATGCAGTTCTGTAATGTACACATCTGAAGACTTCTAGGGGTATATACAGCAAATCACTAATCCCTTATTATGATTTTGAAGTTATTGCAGCTGTTGTGTGCCAAAATAAATCTGAAATTAGTTGAAAAACTTGGAGCAAAGGGAACTGGCACATTAGCTGATCTTACTTTCAGCTGTCTAAAAGAAAAAAAATAAGGTACTTAATATTTGACAGTTTGAGACTTTGCGGTGGAAAGCACTGGTATGTTTTGCAGAAAAGTATTTCTTAAAAAAATATTACAAACCATTGGTAATTTTCAGTAAACAAATTCAATAACATTTCATAGATTTAAACAAGAAAACAAAACCTCAACAACATAGAAGCACTTCTACTCACCTTGCACTCCTTCCTCAGAACTGCTTATTCACTCTGTAAGCATCTGTGGGTGTTACCTTTATAGTGATTCCCTGCCAGGGAAGCTGCAGCCCATCTGATGCTGTCATACATGCATCACTCCTTAACTTTGATCCTTTCTTTGGTCTCTCACTCCACTTCCAGAATAAAGCTTTGGTTCTAACCTTCAAAGCCACATATGTATCATGTCTTGGCTACAGTAGAGATAGTCTCTCTCAGTAGGACTACAGCGTTCTTTTGATCACTGAAAATCAAAAGCCAACAGAAGTGTAATAATAACTAGGAAGAAAACATTTCCCATTGAGAACATCCACTGGATAATAACATGCCACATACCAGCACCAGAAAAAATGGCTTGGATTTTGCAGGATAGGGACTAAAAGTGAATGTATCACATTGAGCATACGCCTTATAAATTCGTCCAAAGCAGCAATCTGTTTCCCTCTAAGGACATTTCTCCTACTTAGTAGTGTGAAAATGGCAGATGGATTGCACAGCAAGGAAAGCACAGTCCATCTCTTACTCATTTTGTCCTGGGAGAGAGCAAAGTGGAAATAAAACACTGATGATTAATGAAGAATTTTTTCAGGAATGGTGGACCTTATTTGACCCCTTTTCTTTAGAGATGAAATTAACTTTGCTGTAGATGAACACAATAGCAGGTACTCATTTCCTTACACAACCACATGACAAGACTTAGTTTATACTAAAATTCTCATCTTTTCAAATGTATTTTGCACTTCTTTAAGTGGATTTCTCCCAAAAATAGTTTCCTGCTCAACTGAATTGTGCAATTTATGTAAATGATGTGTGTGTGTGTGTAGATGGAAGGAAAGGGAAGGTCAATCCTGTTCTTACAGCCTGTGCATTTTCTGCCTTATCTATGTATAAAGTTGTGCAGCTTCTGTCTGTTTAAAGGTCCCACACTGAAAGAAAAGGCCACCAGTGAGAAAGGCACCTTCTTCCCACAGTAGTTTGATTATTCTGCAACAGAACAGATTGTATCAGTTAAAAAAAAAAAAAGTCATGTCCCTGATAAAAGAGCATCAGAAGCACATAGAGATGACGTCTCCCTTCCCTCATTGGTACTCAGCTACTTTCATGTAACAAAATGCCAGCATGGTGATTCTAATCTAATTCAGCTGCACAAGCACTTTGACTGAAAGTTCAGAGAGGTGTTTTTAATCCTCCCAACACGTCCCAATAGCGGATGGCAAAACAGGAAGCCCTCGTGCACAGATCCTTCCCCACTACAATGGCAGGGTGGAAGGTGCCATCTGTCATTTCATGCCATTATATTGGAAAGTGCTGTCTTCTCTAAACTCCTTGCAGCAGCTGCTCCTGAAGGCTCAGCTCTTTGTCCTGAGCAAGCAGCTGCCTCAGCCACCCCCTTGGGAACAGTTTTGTTTTCACAGAATCAGACAGGGCTAGAAGTGATCTGAGAGGTCATCAGGTCCTTCCGCCAGCCACTTGGATGGATAGGCATTCCTGACAGATGTTCTCCCTGGCAGGCAGATATTCTGGCTCTCAGAAACCAAACCTAAGCTGCCTTTCCTGAATTAAGAGACCTATCAGCTCCTACTGCATGTAGTGACAGTTTGATGCCTGGTTGTTTTTCAACTACGACCATTTATTCAAGCAATATGATTTTGTGAAAATACACGATTTTATTTGATCCATGGTGAAGATGGTGACTTGGTCTTCTAGAAAGTTTCTGTCCTCCACTTTTATTCTCCTGGTTGTATGCTTCCTATTCCCTCTCCTACCCGCTGCTTAGCCTTGCTAAGCCAGTCACACAGAAATCCATCAGACAAATTCCTTGGCTGCAGGACCACAAAGCATTAAATATTTCATTTTAAATAAACAAGGCAGCCTGCACATCTCAGATCTACTACAGACTTTTTGTAAGGACATAGGCACTGGGTAACACACCATTAAGCTGAAACAAAAATACAATCAGTGCCTACAAATGAAAGTATTCAACTCAGAGAATGAGAGAATGGACATGATGCATGATGCATTAAGATCTCTGTTTCTGGAGAATAAATGCATCCATACAAACTCCTTCCTAATTTGCAAAATAAATTGTAGTGTAAATTTTCATTAGGAGGCACACTTTAGCAGATGCTTATACAAATAAACGTCTGTGGTAATAACGAGGTATGCTTGGCTTCTCTAACACTGAATGATGTATTCTGCCCATACACACCTGCATTGAAAGCACAGAAAAGAGTATTATTCTCTATGAGAAGAAGGGACATTGAAAGCCTAGAACAGTCCTACATTTGCAACAGAAACAGAAAGGACTTTTTGAATGACTGGCTAGTGATAAGTGAAAAAAAAAGTCCTATTGTGTAACCACACAAAGCACTGGAGACAAGACAAACCTATTTACATATGAGAACTCAGAACTCAAGCAAATCCTGTAAGAAAGGACATGAGAGAGGATAAAAGAAATGCATAAAACAGAATTCCTTCTTCCCCACAGAGATTACTGCAAATTTCTACTTCTCTCATTTATCCATAAGGGTTAATACTGTATGCAAGCAACTGTGCAATGACAGTCTCCAAAATACACTAGAACTCTGTTCATAAATGTCTTTCCTCTTCTAAAAATGCACTCAAATTACACATTGAATAAGTGCTATATATTCCATTCTCTCTACAGCTTATATGTGTGATGCAAGGTATTTAAGGAAAGGCTTCTCCAACTTGAGCATCATGATGAAGTATCAGTCAGAAAGAGCAAGGGTATTTTGCAGATGCAAGTCAAGATCATGTATGATTTGTACAATACTAACAGAAGAAACAGGAATAGCAAGACCCTTGGAAAGAATATAGACATGCTGTGTTCATACAGGACAAAAACCAAATGGTAACAGAGCTTTGATACTCTAATGCTATGAGAAATTAATTTTCTCTCTTTTGATATACTATTTTTTTCAGCTGATTCTGATAAAATGTCCTTCCCCTACACCAAACTATTTTAGTATTTCAGTCGTTTACCTTTTGTGCAATGTAGCATATAAAAAGTAATTTTATTCCACAATCAAACAGCCTTTGATGTTGCTTAGGAATAATGAAACAGGTTAAAATGTGGTTCCATTTAAGATTGTACTTTACCTGTTCAAAACTTCGTTTGTTAGCGCACCTCTGCATGCAATGTTTGAATTTTCCTATGTCCATGAGGGCTTTCAGTACAAATAATTAGTGCTTTGTTAAAATCAAGATTCAGGTAACCAAATAATGTAAAGGGTTAAGAGAAAAAAACCCAACAAAATGTACTGTCCCTGTCATCCAGGTGCTTTTGTAACTGAAGTAACGACCTTATTACACTGCCTCCTTGTAAATGATTTAAAATGTTCTGCTGTTTGACGAGTCAGAAGAGTTTAAGCAAGAGCTGGTAGGGCTCAGACAGGCAACTTTATTGTTTGTGACAGCGCCTGGTATCTTGAGCCAAAAGGAGCTCACAAGCCCTTACTCATGTGTCTAGCCAGGTAATCACAAGGACGTTTCTGACCTGTGGAAGAAATGCTTGTGATTTCTGAAAGTGAGTAGTTAGCACTGCGAGGAGGATTGAACTGCTAACATGAATTTAAGGCAGTGGTTTGACATAGAACTGAACTCTCTGTGCACTAACAATTCCAAACAGTCTGCTTCGGCCACTAAATTCTAACAATCCATTATTTGCATAGGATTTCTTCTCTCATATTAAACTGAGGAATTCTGAAAGATTACATTCTCTTGAAGACATTATCTTAATAAAGTCTTAGCACAAGTGCATTTAAAATCTGTAGCAAAACTCCAGAGAAGAGCCAAAATAGTCACAAGTCTGTGTATTTCAGTAGCAGATGGCTTTATCTTTTTAAATTGCATACCAGCCTTATCTGAAAAATGTAAATTCTACTGTTCAAAGCACATTCCTCTGAAATCAGATGTGGGCTTCATTACTTAGGGCTGGTTGCTTCCACATTCATTTAATTAAGTTTTGGGAATAGAAAAGATAAAACAGAGTGGGCCAAAAAACTAAGGGAAAGAGACTTTTGCAGTGAATATTTATCCCCTCCAAAGTTCCTCTGTCATTTAAAATCAAATAGCCAAACTCACTTCTGAGTGAGTCATCTGAGTGAGAACCCCTTGTTAATCCTCTTCATTTCTTACAAGGTGCAATTGCCCCACAAGCTGCAGGTGCCAGTCCAGCACACATCCAGCCTCACCTAGGCTTTAATCCTTAGAGCTCATCTGGGTTTTGTGGGGCCATCTCTGCTCTTCCAGACCACCTCAGCTCAGGAGGGTTTGTCCCTTGGCACAGATCCCCCAGGCTCTTTGAGCCATGGCAGAACCTAGCCCTCACAGCAGACCCTGGCTGTTTGTAAAGCTACCTGCAGAGTTGCAGTTGCCAGGATCATAGAATAGGCAGTTAAGAGGCTTTACCACATCGGGAGCTTGGAAACTCACAGAAAATGTTAAAATCAGTAGAAGATGACTTTGCAAATAAGATAAATCTTTTAACTACTTTGCTAAGGAAACAAACAAGTTATTTCCTTAAGTAATGCAGTGTTGTCTAGAGTTAAATGCAGTAACTTCAGATAAACCAAAGATAATGGATGGAAAAATGTACTTCTGAGGAGTTGTTTTCTGAGAAAATGCATGTAGTATATGAAAAAAGTATGAACCTCAAACTGCTGTGGTAATATATCCTCCACAGGCAGGCATCACAAAAACACAGTAAATTCTTTCAAAGTGACTGAAGGTCGCAGAGCAGTACATTGGAGAAAAGACCTGTTGTTAGGGCTCCCTTTGGCATGTACCTGATTAATCCTTCCATTTCACATTCCTCCCCAGCGGTCAGCTGAACAGCACAGTGGGGGAATTAGTTTTCTACCCTAAGAGCAATCTAATTCCTCAGGGCAAACGGACAGCTTTAGCTAGACAGCTAAATAAAGTCAAATAAAACACGTTCTTTCCAGTTGAGCAAAAGCGCATACCTGCAACAAATGACTGTCACGTTAAAAATACATGACAAGTAGCATAACCCCAGCATCTAAAATGGGTCAAAAAAGGACATGAAAAATCCCCCAAGGTGTCAGCAGCAGAACTAATCAATCATGGGATTTTAAAGAACTCATGTTCCAGGACCTCAGCGTCTCCTTCCAAACTGTGCCAAGCTCCCACATCCAGGAACTGTAACATTCGTCCCCACTGCTCTTCCCTTCCAGCATCCCATTGAGTCCTGAAGGCAGCACCTGGGGTGTTCCCGGGGCCCCCTGTTGTATCTGCAATTTTCATCCTCGTTCTCTAGAAGATGTGCTAAGACTCTCCTCCTTCCCAGACGCCCCAGTGGCACCCAGCACTGTGGTGCCCTGGCTACTGCAGAGCTGCCAGCAGGCGTGTGACCACCCGGCTTTTGCCTTCTGGCAGCCGGGTGATCAAACACCAGCCAAAAGGGGAATCTTACCTGTGATCCTGTCCAAGAAAGGAGCAGTAAGTCTCTCTCTTCCTCCAGCTCCAAATTTTTACAAGGCTTCTAAAAACAGAGCAACTCTACAACTTCTGTCCTATCAGACCTAGTTTACAGCAAACAGACAGAGAAAATGCCAGGACAGATTTACTGCATAAGCTTTGTTTCCTTAGGATGAAGGCTAAATGTGACACAAAACCTTAGGCTTGTAAATAAGTACTAAGTGGATCAGTTATAAAGACTGGGGGGCTTTGCTACTCTCTTCATTGCATTTAAAATTTTGCAAACTGTCTTATTTGCTAGAAATTGTAAACATAATTTTTAAAAAGTCAACTTATTTTAAATTACACAAAATTATTTGGCTACCTATGATTAGGAACTAAATTAATTACAAATACTATCACAATTTTTGCATAATTCTTCTCCTAGTCTTCCAATTTCATGACTACACCAAATATTGTACTGAAGTCTCAACTTTTAGCAAGCATCTAAACGATGCATAAACTGAGTGCAATTTTGCCCCACCTTTACTGGAAAGCTCTCTTTGAAGCAACATTCATGCTTTTTACAAGTTATTCTTATGATTGCCTACTGCATTTCAGTGCATTAAAGCAGTACCTTTGAGTAGTACATTTGTAGAGTGTTATTTGAATATCTCCTGTATCTTAGTATTTAGCTGTTCCACAGTCTTGGAAATAAAAGACACCAAGCAGCAATTCTGGTTTTAGGAAAAGATGCCTGCTTTGAAGTCCATCCCCACTAAAGTCAATAGCACTGACAGTAACTTCACCAGGAGCTGAAGCTGAACCTAAATGCTCATCTGTTACATTTGCCATGGTATCAGCCACCCATTACTTTTTGACACCCACTTTCTCCAGAGTGAGCACTCCTTCCAGACTCTTCTCTTTTTGTAGACTAAGGCAATTGCCAGGGGACTAAAGTGTAATGTAATTATGACAGTATGACTCTGCAGTTGTCATAGCAATGGAATGAGGCTGATATGCTGTTGAAGTAAAAATAAAACTTCGAGTACAGCTAGTGGAGACCTAACAATTACTTCTAACTGCTTTACCACATTTATAGGCCCTTTGGAGAAAGGCCAGTGAAGAGTTACCCAGGGCAGATTGCCTTCTGAACTGCTGTACTCAGAGCTCTCCATCTCTGGGCAGCAGGAGCCTGACTGTTCTTGTTTCCTTCTAAACCTGTCTTTTCCTGGGCCTGCTCATTATTGGGTGTGCTATGTGGGACTGGGAAAGTTCTGCAGTGTTCACTGGGTAGAGAAGTGTCCAAGAGTTTCTTTCATTATATCCTTAAAAGGTACTCTTATAAAACTCACATGTTAAGATGAACTGGGGTTATGGAATCAAAATGGAAAGCTGTGTTGGGATGTGGTTTGGACCACGGGTAGGAAGCTTTTGTAGTAACGTGACTCCGTTCCATCATGCGCACACTGAACTCGGACTTGAAGCTGCCTGTAGCAATTACTCAATATTTAAGCTACACTTTCCCACCAAGCACCTCTCTTCCAGAGCAATTTCCCTGCTTTGTGCTGCTATAATGTGGTGAAGAGATACAACTCACAACTGCAACACCAGACATAGACATCAGCCTCTGGAACAACTGCTTACTGACTTAAAAACAAATTTCTTCTTTTTACAACCTTCATCTGGCTAGCCAACCCTCATGGCATTTGAGCTTTCCTTAGGAATATAGACTATAACTTCTCTCCCATGCAAGATGGTGTTATTAAAAGGGACAAGGTGCTGAAAACTTAGCAAGTCCTTATAATCCATCCTATTTTTCAGTCCAGATGTTGTGGAGTGATGTTTTAAGACTTTTATGCTTCCCTTGGTACAGGGAATACCAAATATTCCATGTTGCCCAAATCACGAGCATGATGAGAAACATAAATCATATCACTTTTTAATTTTTTAAGAGAAAATACTGTGAATTTTGCTCAAGTCCATTCTCGCCACTGCAACTATTAAGGAATGACACTCTAAAGATCTGTAAAACAGAATCATTAATTTTAGTAGTAGAAACAGGATTTTCTCCTGAATTTAAAAAAAGTAAAATCCAATTAAGACAGAAAAGCAGTAAATTCCATTCCAAACAGAGGTAGGTAGAACCTTTTCCACTGTAATTTAAATATTGCTTGCTTCAGGTGATAACTAGTCCTAGTTTTCTTATGGGAGGGTTGGGAAGGGGGGTGGAGTTTGTATTCACTGAAAAAGTAAAATACACACAACATTAAAAAGTTATGCTAAACATCATGCTTTTTATTTTTGGGGAAAGAGCAAGAAAATAGCAGTACTTCAACAGACTAGAAAAAGCCTCATGTAAATACCAAAAGCACAGCAAATTATACTAAAAGCTGATACATTCTTAAGTCAAAGCATAAAGTTGCATGTAAATATGCGTGTGTATATATATTTATACATGTATACACACACAGGCACACAACTTTTAAATACAGATGTAGCTATCTGGATTATCTGTGTTTTCCTTATCATTCAGTTTAGTTTTGGGTGAGTGAAGCAATTAGACCAGAATTAACATTAAAAAAAATATCCAACCATTGCCACAGACTAGATTAAGAACTATACACATACACAATTACAGCACAGTCTTTACTCTTGTGGCCTTTGAATTCCACTAAAACAAGCCTGTTTTAGAGGGAATGCATCCTGGAAGTCTCTTGGCTTTTATCACTGCAACATCCTAGCCTTTGCTAAAAACAGAGGAGCTACCCCAGAATGTGATCTCCAATTCTTCCTGCAAACTGCATGCATGCCAGACATGAACCATGCAAAAACCCTTTGAGGTTTAAGCCCTTAATTATTACCTTGTGTCAAGATTCAGGCACTGTGCTTTACAGCAATCTTCAGAATTAAATTTAAGAAACAAAAATCACATTGAGAGTTGATTTTACTTAAAACAGAGAAGGGTGAAGACTCAGATAGTTGGCAACTCTCAGCTGATTAAGCATTACATGTACACACTGCGAATTAATAAAAAGTTAACCAAGTGCTTTAGTAAGTTCTGAAAACAAAAATAAGTTATATTTCAAAGAACAAGTTAGTATAAAAAGTTTTAACATATGCAAAGTATGTGCTCAAAATACTTATTTTGCATTTTTAAAAAGAGCTGTCATCTACCTTGCAGCAACAAAATTCACCCAGTATAAAATATTGCAATTTGTCCCATTGTGTCATATGAGAGTTTTCCTTATTCATATGATCAAGAACACTTGCACAAGAGTTCATGTTATTCCAAGCCACATAGTGGCAGACAGACTATGTTTGAAAATGTGCTTTTACTATGCAGTGCAGTAAAAGCTAAGCAAACCATTTCAGAGTAGCGTTTAGCAGGTCAAAGAGCTACATCGATGCAAGAAATCCAGAGAAGAGTATAAAAGTTAATGCCAAGTGGCAGTACCAAGAAAGTGAATTAGATCAACAGAAAAAAAAAACCCTGCTGGTAACATTCACTATCACATGTACAGCTTGCAAGCTAGGAATAAATTAGCTTCAGGAGAAAAAAAAAAAATTAACTGTGTAAACAATTCACCCAGTACAAAACTGGACGCAGCCGGTAAGAGCAGAACTAGCTTAGTAGTGCTGAGGATGTGCGTGCATCCAGATGCCTGTTCAAAATGCATTTATCAATGCCACTGACTCCCCCAAAAATCACCTATAGCTATTTACACCACAGCGGAGGCTTCCCTCCCCCCTTATGAAGTTATTACAACTGAGGAAGTCGCTGCTGTCTTCTACGATTAAAATTCCAGTTATAAGCTACCAATGTTTGTAAGATGAAAACACCCACCTTGCAAATTAAATTGAAAACTCTTGTCAAGCATGTCTGAGGACTCTTCAAAAATTAAAGTACAGCACTTTGCTCAAGTGGTATTTGCATGAGTAACTTGTACTGACAGCCTGTTAAAATAAGAGAATTTAACGCAACTCGGGGTAGCTGGGTGTTCCTCCTCAGGAAGAGGGATCCATACAAATTCCAGTTGTTCTTGTTGAGGTGTGTTACAGGGCGAGAAGGACAAAAGAACTTCAGTTCAGTCAGCCTCAAGGGGAATCTTCCTGCTTCTAGAAGTATTCCTCCTCTTCATCAAAAAATCCGTTCTCCAGGGCGTACGAGCAGTCTGCGTTAGAGTCAGCTTGGCAGGCACCTTTGTATTCTTGAATGGATTCGTACAGGGAGTAGAGCTGACACAGCAATGACATATCCAGCTGCCGAAGGCCAACCTGAAGGGGGAACAATTCAATCATTACTGCAATTGCCTTTTTATGGCTGTATATCTTTTGTTGCTGAACAAGAGGTTTGAGCTTCTTTCCACCTTGAACGGTTATGAAATATGAAAGTAAAATTCATTTTCTAAGGTGGCAGATGCCCCATGGGATAAACTAGACAAAAGAACAAGGAACAATGTGATGCAATAGTGCAGAACAAATGCAAAGTGTTCTTCAAAATGTTGTATTACAACGCTGTGCTTAACTTTAATAAGCAGTTCACTCCTATCGGAACCACGGCAGATAAATTCATAAAGTCTATATTCCTCACTATGCAAGGGAGATATCTTTCCAGAAATACTGTGCGTCTTTCACACATCTTTCTCTCACAGCATCACAGGCGCTCTGTTTTTCTTTAAAATGGCCTGGAGTAGAAGTTTTAAATGGGACTCTGGTTTTTCCACTTCCCAGCTGAGTAGTTCTACTCTGATCTTCTTTTCTATATTGACGTACATAGGCATCTGACAAACCCAGGTAAGTCTAGCACAATACAGCATGCTACTTTCAGGGAGCAAAACTAAACAGAAGTGACACAAGCACATATGACATATCTTGCAAATCTTCAGACTATTTTCATGTGCCACTCAAGCATAGGCTTGATTATAATTAAGCACCTAATATTTTGGTCCTTAAGCTTCTCAAATATTAGTTCCAGAGCTAATTACAGATTTGGAGAACCATTAGAAAAAGGCTACCTTGTGGTCTGCATCTTTATGTCAGGTACAAAGCCAGTATGTTGCACAGCAAAGTGAAATAAAGCTATTCATTTAACTCAATTCAGCCTCCCTCTCTGGCAACGAAATAGAGAGTTCACTTGACATTGTCACCTATCCAAGTCAGATCAAATTAAAACCACTACCCAAATAGAGATTTTAGAGAAACAGCCATTTTGGCCTTATTTTTCAAGGAAGTGTTAAGCCGACAGGCTGTTCCTAGTGAGCCTCAGTTTCATCAAATAAAAGTTTTTGCCACAACCTCATGTCAAGAGGAAATAAATAAATAAATAAATAACGTTAGCAGCCTGTACTGCAACCTGAACACCAGGCTGTATTTTACTCAGAATGAGAACTCTTACCTCAAAAATCTCTCCTTATGCTTCTAAATTCTCAGGACAATACACTCAGCACACAAGAAAACCACAAGAAGCTAGCATGATGATCTACTTCGACATTGCTAAACTATCCTACCAGCAGCTCTTTCTGAAGGTGAGAAGAGGAGAAAAAAAAAAATCATACACCACAATGCCATTGAGAAAAAGAGGGTATGACATCTTCCAGGAACACCACAAATTCCTTGGTGTAATCATGAAGCCAAAACATGATGTCCTGCACAGGCTAAAGAAGATTTTAGGACAAGTGATGGGACACTGTGCTAGCTGCCAGGACATTACTGGTAAGTCTTTCCACCACCTCAGATCTATGCTACTTTTCTTACCCATCTTCCCTTATAACCTAGACAAACTGCTCACCTCAGGTACGAAAGGATGCTGTGAAGCTGGACCTAACACTATGACATACAAACATGAGACCCACCTGGCAGACCTGAATGAGAGCCAAATGTTTGAGGGACAAGACTGCAGTTCAGAACTGTTCAAAAAGCAATCAGGAGTGAGGTGAGCCAAAAAAAGTCAACCTGGAGACAGGTGACCTTTGTCTCCCAAGGAAGGCGGGACCATTTTCACCAGCAGCTCTCCTGTTTCAGTTCCATTAAGAATTTCAGCACTTTCTGTGAAGTTCAATTCTACTGACTGCCAAGCACAAACTTTTAAGGAAAAAATTGCTTTGCAGAATTAACATAACAGGTCTTAAAACCAAATAGTTATGTTTACTATCTTATTTTTCTATTGCTGCCACTAGTATCAAACTATCAAACAAGAAGCCTACTGTGAAAAGTGCAGCCTCTTCAAAACTTTCATGTATGATCCCTGAGGAAGGAAAAGCCTGAAGAAACGTCCAACCCTGATAGCATTAGCACAGTTTTTAATGCCAGCCAAGCTGCATTGACTCTTGATAAGGCAACCTATGGCACACAGTTCCATGCAATCAACTCTGTTCTTCACAATCATAGCTCTGAAATGACCTCTCCTTTCCTCCCTCCCTCTCCAAAGCATCCAAGTCCATCCCTTTCTCAGCTTTAAAAGCTTACATACACAGTACCTTGCTTGACCCTGCAGGGAAAGATGGTGCTGTGCATTTCTTCCTCACTCACTATAGAAAATTTAAAGCCAACCCATTACTCAATAAAAATTGTATCTTTGCTGCAAAAAGAGTGTTCAATATCAGTAATAAAGTGCTTTTATCTTCTTGATGAAAGGCAGCCTTTTAATACACAAGAGTCTCTCTAATTTGTACAGGCCACAAAAAAGTACATCTGGAACCAAGGAGCCCGTTGCTTGAAAGTCTTTGATGTGTTTAGAAGTATCTTTTTCTTCAGAAATACTTTATCAAATTATCATCAAGGATAGCAGAGTATTAAAGGAAAGTTTAAAAGGGAAGTCTAGTTATCAAATAACTTTGAGAAGTATCTCATTTGATTTCCCATTAGGAAAGAAATATATTAGACTTGTTTAATGAATTACCTTTGCTTTTTTGGAAAAGCTTAAGACTAAGACCATATGTCCTTGTTTCCCTTCACAGCATTGCAGAAGAAAGCCCTGGCAGTCGATAGACCCATCCTTCCTGAGCTTTAGTGCAAACTGGCAATTCTAATACACAGTTTTAAGAATTATCTCTAACTGTTGAAACACTGGTGGCAGACTAAGATTTCAGCACACTCCCATCCTTCTAAATCCACAGAAGGACCTTTCAAAAAAGCTTCTTATCCTCAAGCACCTTTTTAGCTTGAGAAAAACAGTCTTGAACCAGGCAGATTTTCAGCAATATCATATTTTATATGCTTCATAGAGTTTTTAGAGTTGGAGGAGACCTCTGGAGGTCATCCAGTCCAACCCTCCTGCCAAGGCAAGGTGGGGTCACCTCGAGCAGGTGACACCAGAACACTTCCAGGTCGGTTTGAATGTCTCTAGACAGGCAGACTCCACGATCTCCCTGGGCAGCCTGTTCCAGTGCTCTGCCACCCTCAACATAAAGAAGTTCTTCCTCATGTTGCGGTGGAACTGCTTGTGTTTTAGTTTATGGCCATTGCTCCTCGTCCTGTTGCTGGGCACCACCAAAAAGAGTCAGACACCATCCTCTTCACACCCACCTCTGAGATGTTTATATACATTAATGAGATTCCCTCTTCTCTAGACTAAACAGGCCCATCTCCCGTAGCCTCTCTTCATAAGAAAGATGCTCCAGCCCCCTAATTATCTTTGTGGCTCTCCGCTGGACCCTCTCCAGCAGCTCCTTGTCTTTCTTGTACTGATTCTTCAGAATCCTCAGCACGTAAGGCTTAGGCTATTATTAGTCATTACAGCTGCAGCTTGCACCAGCAAAGCACCAACACCCAATTAGTATTTAATCAAAAGGTGCGCCAGGTCGCCCGGAAGAATTTCGCTGTAATAACGCTGTGCTACAGGATCAAAACAGAGTCCTGTAGAAAACTACGCCTAATCACAGCCACTTGGGCTGCACGAATCATACCGACACTGGGGGTATTTTTTAACACCAGCCTTTCAGCTGGGTGCCGGGTTCCGGTGGGTGCCGCAGGGCGCGGTAAGCGGCTCCCCATCCGCACCCGGAGCAGTCCCGCCACCCCCCGCCCCGCTCCCGCCGCCGGTACCGGCAGCCAGGCCGGGTTACAGGGGCTGCACCGGCCCGGGGCGCCGGTCTGGCCCCGGGGAGGCGGCGGTGCCCCGCCGCCACTCGCCACGTCCGCCGCCCCCGCCGAGCCCCAGCCCGCCCCGCTCACCATCTCCTTGCGGAGCAGGGCCAGCGCCGCGTCCAGGTTGGGAGGCTTGGGCGGGCGCGGCGAGCCCCGGCCGCCGCCGCTCAGCTCGTCTTGGATGCGGGACTTCTGCGCGTAGAGCCGCTCCAGGTCCCGCCAGCGCCCGCCCTGGCCGCTGCCGCCGCCCGAGGATGAGGAGTTCAGCAACCCGCTCAGGCTCTTGGGCAGCGGCGGCAACCCCGCGCCGCCGCCGGGCCCCAGCAGCCCCGGCCCGCTCATGCTGCAGCCGCGGCCACCGACGGAAGGAGCCGCCTCGGCCCCGCCGCGGGAGGCGCCGCCCGGAGCCCGCCCCGCCTCCGGGCCGGGCGGGGGCGGGGGAGCCGCGCGGGGCCGGCGGAGGGAAGGGAGGGAGCGGAGCGGCGGAGGGGCCGCCCCGCAGGTGCCCCGAGTCACGGCCGGGGCCGCGCCGCGGCCGCTTTGTCTGAGCCGAGGCGAGTCCCTGCGGGCGCGGCCTCAGCCTGTGCCCCGCAGGAACATCCCTGCGGCAGCGCACTGCCCCCGGGCAGGGGGAGGCAGAAGGGCCCTGCGGCAACGGGGCTGAGCCTCCGGGCTCGGCCCGGGGGCTGGGGGAGGGATGAAGCGCAGTGAAAGCAAGCATGAAAGCAGATTAACTGCTAGAGGCCGAGGGTGACCAGTTCTTCTGTGGCGATGGTGTTACATCAGTCGCCTGATAACACGCGACCCTGCTCTTCCTTTCCATCAAGATGTTTCTTTCTGCCCTGGTTTGGGTTGGGATAGATGTCTTCTCAGGAGCTAGTACAGTGCTGTGGTTTTGATTCAGAATGAGAATAATGTTGATAACATACTAATGCTTTGATTTTTGCTGAGTCGTGTTTATCTTAAGGACTTTTTTTGTCCCTGTGCGTCTGTCTCATGCTCCACCGGGGAAAAGGAACACAAAAGAAACGGGGAGGGAGCATAGCTGTGACAGGTGACCCCAACTGGCCAAGGGATATTCACCTTTTTTTATTCGTTTTCAATTATTAAACTGGTCTTATTTCAGCCTACAAGTTTTACTTCTGATTCTCCTTCTCATTCCACTGGGGTAGCGGGAGGGCGGGGGGAGGAGGGCTGAGAGAGCAGCTGTCGTGTTTAATTTCCAGCCGGGCTTAATCCATGACACTTTCACATCCCCACAGCCAAGTTTTGTACCAAAAGTGTTTTATTTCCAAGCATTGCAACTACGCAAACCTAGGTCTATCTGCTCTTTGAGTCAAATTGCTCAATTTGTTAGCTCGCTGTCTGTCTCCCAGCTTTATTCACAGAGTGGGTTATTGCTCTGCTTTATAGAAATGCCCAGGTGCTTTCCTGAGAAGACTGTGGAGAGGGAGCCATTCTCCAGGACGGGGGATGTGGCACAGGAATCCCCAAAACTGCAAGTGCAGCCACGGTTCTGGTACCACTGCAATACAACCTCAATGTGCCAATGCTGATTTTGTGCCTTTTATGTTTCCCGCCTTTCTCCTTGACGTGTTTGCATCTCTGGAGTCTCTTGAAAAAAAATATTAGGGCAGTTTTGGGTTATTCAAAATCCAAACCAAAGCAGGGTATAAAATTGGAGCTCTGGGCATATACTGCCATTGCAAAGCCAGATTGTTTTAGAGATGCATTCCTATTCCCATGACCCTGCTTTGTTTGTGGGGTTTTCTCTTCAAGAAACACCCAGATACGGTGATTTTGAGTTAAGCCTCTACATACTTTCAGTTTTGTTCCCAGACTTGCATGGCTTTTTCATGGTTTAAATGTCATCAGACCCTGTGGCAATTGTTTGCAAACTGCTTACAGTGGAGGAAGCTTTTGCCAATCTTTGTTCATGTTTACATGCCACTTTAGGGATTGATTTGTCAGACAACCTGATGTGCTTTTTAATGCTTTTTGCACTGGGGAATATTCCCCCCCCCCCCCCCCCCCCCCCCCCGTTAGGCATGATGCTACTTCTGCCCAGGTTGATTGTGAAAAATAAAATTGTGCTGATAGCTTTTATGAAACTAAACGCATTTTAAACCATCCTTATTGTAGAGTAAAAGTGTCAACAAACCCCTCATCCTTCCAGGTCAAGGGTGGAAAAGCAAAGGTGACTGCAAAAGCATTGTTTTGGTTTGCTAAAGAAGTACACACTGTACTATTGTCCTGCTTATTAGCAAATACATTTATTTGTTCTCCTCCCACCATCCCCCCCTTTTTCTCCCAGATGACAGCTATTTGGAAAAGCTTGTGTTATTTTATCTAGACTCCCTTATCTTAATTTTTTTTCAGTTTGCCTGATCTCATTAAATTCTGAGTGCATTTTCTTCACACTTGTGTCCTTTAGTCACCTTGTTGCCATGTTTACCACTGCAAAGATCTTTATGCCGTTTTACTGCTCACCTTTGTAATCTGAAAAATAATAAAGAAAAAAATCTGGGGGGTTTCCAGTGCCTCTTCTCTCAACTGGCAACCTTATCTAGCCTTCATTCATACTAAATTTATGACTATCCTTGAAAATCTAAATCTACTGCTTTATTTATTCTGACCCAGTTATAACATGGTGATAATGGAAGCTGGAGTCTTTTGCAGTTATGTCTTTTGGTAATGAAGCAAGCTTTTGTTAGCTCTATAGACCTCTTGGTTTTTGTTGGTTCCCAGAATTGAACTACAGAAACATGTTACTTGTCAAAACTGATCTTTGCTAAGGATGTTACCTCAAAAAACCCCACATTAAAAATACACGTTGCTAGATCATAAAGAATTAGGAAATTCCAGAAGAGTGGTATCCCATACCATCGCCTTACAGAAATGCATTACAGCATAGTTTTAATTTACATGTTCATATGTGATGTTTTACTTTTCCTAATTCATTAGGAGGATACACAATGCCTGTGTATCATTTGTGCATCATTTACTAACAATCCTCTTTTCAAATGTGGTGATCTATATACATTATAGCATACCTTGAACTGATACATCAAGACTGTCCCCTACAGCCTTTTCTGTGATGCTTTCTCCTCTAATAACCGAGTTATCTACAGATGTTAATGGAATTCCTCATAATGACAGCCCTGTGTGAGAAGGCAGTATTGTTATCCACACTGGAACGAGGACACAGTGAGGTGAAGGTAGGTTGTGGTAAAAAACATCAACTAATTTTAAGTGCCTGGTTTGTGCTTCCTAGGAATGATTTTCCGCCCAAAAGAACTGACAAAAGGACATGTGCTTCTGCTTCAAGCTACCCTGCACAGAGCAGCGCCTTTGCTTAACGCTACCTTTATAAGAAATTTAAAGTAATACTCCAGAGTTTGCAGCAAAGGGGCATGTGTCACATTTTGTCAGCTGTGCATCAGGGATATCTTAAAACTTGCTAAACAATACGCACCAGAGTCAGTCTCCTTTTTGTATTGGGAAGATGCCTCTCATTGGGTGAGCTTGCAGTCAGAATTACTTGTCAAGGACCGGTCAGGATCCAGATATCACAAACTGGGCATAAGCAAGACAAATTAATAATTAGTTACACATGCTTTACTCTTCCATTTGCCCCTATAGTTAAAGTGCCTGAACACAGTGTGTTTCTCATGAGGCCTGTGGCTTTTATCACTGATGTGGAGGAACGGAGATCAGACTGTTCTGTGGTGCTTTGGGAATGATGTGAAACTCAGCCACTTGGCAGAAGAGAATTTAGAATATTCTGGGTATAATTGGAACCTGATATATGGTGCCATATAGTGGTACATCCAAACAGAAATTAGATTTTCAGCTAAAGATCATTCAATTCTTATGCATCATTTTTCATCAGTTTTAAATAAAAATGGTCCTAATTTTGACACTTTTTTCCAGGTATATTTTTTTATTCCTGCCTAAAAGGTGAAACCCCAAGTGTATTCTAACACATATTACAGGGGCTTCTAGCTTGGTCCCTAGAAAAGTGGTGTCCTTAGATCTAGAGCAGACATCCTTCTATTTAAGCTACCTGAGTAAACAGGAGCAACAGAAGGCTCTTACCTTTTTTATAGGTCTGCTACCTCGTAGATACCCAATAAAGACTCTTCAGCCTTTGCAGGGTTCAGAACAAAGTGCTAGAAACACAAATATGGAGGTTTGGGGATCCAGGCTCCAGTTTAAAGCTTTTGATGAAATGTATTCTTGTGGCTGTAAACCCTAGTACACACCACTTGCTCTCTCAGCCTGCTGCTGTTGCCCTTGTTGTTGGTTTTTCACCAGATCCTGTCCTTGTCCTGGCATAGCCCCTGTTCCAAAGCAATGTCCCCTAGCTGTGGTCTCCAATGCCGTAGTTCCTATCCCTGTCTTTTCTTGCTTCAGCTGTCACACATGCATGCTCGATCTGCGTGTCTCTGGAGAGGGATCCTGGACAAAGAAATCCCTGGCCCTTTATAACCTCACAGTCTGTGCACCAGATCTTCACGTGGCCTGCACCTCTGGGTCCATTGGCAATTTATGGGGTCTGCCAACACCTCATTGAAGTCCTTCTCCATGCCCACGTGGGCAGTTCTTATCTTATAGCTTGGGCCAGCCTTGAGGCTCTCCAGGGTCTCACTCCTTATCTGAAGATAACCAGTCTTTGTTTATCCTCTGTTTAGCCATTCATGTTAACAAACAGAGTTCATTTAGAGTTCACCTATGCTAATTTTTGAGCAGGACCCACTCATGCTAAGCAAGTTACAATGAAACTTATACCTACACATTAATTTCTAATATTCTATAAGTAAACTTATTTTATTCCTCAGCACTCTTGCTGCTGCCTTCTTCAGCTTCTCTTCCATATCTGATGCTACTCTTTAGCCTGCTGCAATG
Organism: Coloeus monedula; assembly: GCF_965178545.1. Lineage (NCBI taxonomy): Eukaryota > Metazoa > Chordata > Aves > Passeriformes > Corvidae > Coloeus > Coloeus monedula. The sequence continues at coordinate 45,385,985 of NC_138782.1, read as the reverse complement.
AAGTCAGAGTGCTAATTCTTCCTTTTTTGTGGAGGACCAAAAAACCAAAAATCTAAAATTTGACAACAGGAGAAAGAATGTGTCTAGGGCATGGGAGGTAGGTATGACAGAAAGGTGGTTAGGACTGGGCAAAGCAAGGGCAATATATTCAGCAGGAATCAGAGGTTACACGGAGTGACTGATCTGTAAAGATCTTACAGTGTGTGTTGGTAACTGTTTCATCACTGATGGCAACTCCCAGCCAGAAATAATGCATATGCACGGTTTTGTTTTTCTTGCAGGGTTTGGTTTTTTGTTGTTGGTTTGGTTTGGTTTGGTTTTTTTTAAGCGGCAGCAGCTCAAAGCAGAGCTCCCCTCTCCTTTTCACAATGAGGATGGTATGGATTTTTGAACTAATTTATGCCCATCAGTTAAAGCAGTGAGAAGCAGTATGGAATCTGAAGAGCATGTGCATGTGGCAAATAGACAGTTACATTTCTGCAATGATGAGTGGTCTAATTCCTCTCTCTCACTGTATTTTTTTACACTGCTGTCAGTTCCAAGCGCTGCCGTTTTGTGTTATGAAGGGGGAAAAAAGACTCAAAGTCTGTACTTTCATATCAAAAATTCTGGTTCAGGATTATAGGAAGGATCATGCTAAGGAGAAATAAGGATTGGATCTGAAAGTAAAGTTGATGGGACCTCCAGGTGAGGTAACCGCCTGTTTTCCTGATGATTCCAAAACATGGTTTGTTCATATCTCTGTTTAACCTTAGATCAAACTATAAATCTTCTCCACAGTACATCACTCAGTGCACTGCAACATTGGTTTTAAAATCTCCTTATCCTGTCCTCTCACCTTATTAAATTAGGTGTAGTGGTATCAGTCTTTTTTTCCCCCCTGCCTTTCCAGCCTCATAGATTCTTCCCCATTATGTGAACTCTAGAAAAAAAGAATTGTAATTTAGACCACACCAAATTCATGATCCTATAATGTATCATTGTTTTCAGGATTTCTGTTGTAATTAAGAAAGCAAGCCATTTTAGTATTTATTATCAGCTGGTAAAAGTAAATCCCCCAAAATGAAATAAGAAACAATGGTAGGCTGTAGGAATTTATAATTTCAGTATTATATGAAAATTCATAGCCATGAAAGAATCCAGCACAGTTTGTGAGATAACTGCATACTAAACTAGCCTCATGCCCACAGCTCTTAATGGCTCTGAGCATCTTCCCTTCATCTCCTTTTGCTGTGTCAAAAATACAAAAGAAAAAAAGGACTTCAAAACGCTTTTTTCCCTCCCTCTTTCCTGTGAGTTCAGTATAGTTTTGATAAGCATTTGCCTCTTCCAAAAGATGGTTTGAGGGGGCATTTATTACCAGCCTCTGTGGTTAGTTCAGTTTGTTAGCCTCACAACAACTCATTTCTTACTGTCAACAGTCTGACTTGACTTACACTAACAGCTTTCCAGAATCTGATTACTGAAAGCAGATCTCCAGGGGATCAGAGCTACAGGCTTTAAGGGTATTTGTCTTATTATCCCAGTGACACTGAGCAGACCCTTTCCTTTGGTGAGATCTGCATTGGGGTCAGATCTGGAGGATGCCATCTAAGCTGGGCTGAGGTCATCTGAGGTAAAAATGATGGGAGTTCTAAATCTGCAGGTGGAACGGCACAGCAGAAAGCAAGCTGCTGAGCAGGAATGGCTGCGGGTGCACAGAAGTAGGAAGGACTTGTGCTTGCAGAGTGCAGTATATTGCAGATTCTCTAGCAATTTGTATCTGCCTCGAAGCCTTTTTGATTGAGGAATTGTCATTGGTAATTTTTTAAAAAAAGTTCTGTATTTCTCTGCAAAATGGTCATTTGGAAAAAAACATGGAAGTTCCTATGTACTATTATGTCAGCTGGTGTTAGCAAAGAGATCATATTTTTTGCTTCTTTCTTCTGTGTTCTCCCTTAGCAAATGTGTATATGAGATTTTTTTTTCCAGGCTGAATATGGAAATCTGTTAGATAACATATTTTCACAAGATAGATGTAGATGACACTGCTCAGGAGATAAGCATTTCTCTTCAGCTGTAAATGGTTATAATGCTGTCTGGGGAGGGGGAGCACAGTTTTATATTTAGATGTACCTGTGTTCTTGTAAAATGACCTTTCCCCTCCCACGATTCAAGTAGACAGATTTGTGCCTGAACTGAGTTGCTGAACAATTAAATTCAAAACTGAGGCCATAAAAAACCCCAGTTCATACACTTCAGCTGGATCAAATGCCGTTGTCCCATACTGTCCTCCGCCTGCCTAGGGCTCTGCCTCCTGGTGCAAAAAGGCTGCACTCCTCTGCAGGCCCTCAGAAGGGAGAGTGATGAGCAAATTTCAGTAGGGCCTCTTCCTTGCAGCAGCTGGGGCTGCACAGGATGGATGATGCTACAGCAGTGCCTGAGAGCACAGCAGCCAGCCAAATTGAGGGCAGGCCAGTGCTTGAGGGGAACATCCTTGTGTGGACCTGGATTTCTTTGACTTGTGCTGAAACTGAGCCATCTCTGAGGTGGGACAGGGGAAATCATTTAACAGTGTGTAACATTATTTCTAAACAGTTTAGAGGACAAAGGTACTCTCTGTAATTGAAACTTCATTTAGGTAGAGAGAATGTAATTACCTGGCACAGTTAGAGGAGCAAAGCTATTGTGAGTCTCTGATGAAAGCTGTCATCAGTTGTTTAATGGCCAACAAGTGACTAGAATTTTTGTTTTATATTTCATACAAGAACAGCACGTTCAGCAGCCCCGGTGACCCCTAAATTCAGTACGGGGACACTCAGCAATTACTGACTCAGAGGCAGATGTTCTACTAGCTGAACTATGATCATTGCTTCTTGCAGCATTTTAGTATGTAGCAGCCAAACAGCAACAAGTTTGGGCCTTATTTCGTGTGGGCAACCTAGTTTTGTAACGGTACAGACAAAGGAATAACTTTGAAATACTGTCAGTATTTAAAAGTGAAATACATTCTATGCAGCAAACATAATCCTTGAAAATAACTTCTTGGTTCTGACTACATGACACCAGATTTTTACCTGACATGAACCTGGCAGAGAAATTGTATCAAAGCAGTTCACATTTCAAATAGTGTGAAAACAATCCAGCCCTCTTTTTTCCCCTTCTTCTCTATTAGAAAAGCCCTCTAAGGCAGTGCAAACTGTGTGGTTGTTTCTCTGTCTCCTTGCCCAAGAACTGTATGTGCCTGCCAGGAGGGACAGCGATCCTTCCCAGCACGTGCTGAGCTCATGTGCCTCTCAACACAATCATGCTTTTCAGTTTACTCCAAACAGACATGATGGTCCTGGACTGACATGTGGACTGAAAGAAGCCCATCCAACTCACTGGGGGACCCAAAGGCTCAGTTCATCTTCTCTGCTTGAAGTCCTTCAAGCTTTCCAGAGTTGTTCTTCATTGGTAGAGACATTGGGGAATAACTGTAATGCCAACACCTGTCATTGCCAAGTGGGAATTGTGCTGGAGTGCAGCAATTTCTGCACACACCTTAGGCACCTGCTGCAACAGTGACGACAACTCACATGTGACAGGATCAAACCATATAATAATCCAGTCAATTCTTTGTCATTTTACAGGTGGGTGCCATCTGGAGCATGGCACAGAGAGAGCCTAACCTGAAAAGCAATCTACAGTAAATGTTGAGGTTGCAAAAGGAAACGAAAACTTAAAGTAAAACAAAAGACTAAAACCCCTTTAGTCCCCCCACAGGGGGAAATGCGACAGCAAATATCCGCAAAGAGGGGAAGCTGCTAAGTCCAAACATCGGTGCTGGAAATGAGATCAGATCAAGCTGATCCCTAATCACTCACTGACAGGAACAAACGGGTATACAAATGAGTTGGAGGGAAAACCAAGGATTTTTGAAGTATTTTTGGGAAGTCTGGAAAAATAAGAGTCATTCCATTTGGCAAATGTAATCTAAAGGCTTCTTTGCTTTTCTCTGTTGAGTTGTCCAGGGAAGACGGAAGCCCACAGAGACTGCCTGAATGGGAACCATCTGAAACACAATTACTATTAAGTCCAACACTTGCTGTGAAAATAAGTCAGTTTTAAGGCACATCAATCATTTTATTTCCACTCGCGTCCCTAAAGAATGCTAAGGAGATAGAAGCGGTGGAGATCTTTTGAAGATCTTGAGTTTACAGGTTGGACAGGCAAAAGCAACTTGTTCCTTCTTAGTCTCCTTTCTCTCTTAGCTCCTTTTTTAAAAAACTGTGACAGGATAAACAAAATGTAATTTATACAAGACCACAAACCCCTATACTATGAGAAATAAGATTTGAACTGCAAGGTATGCATGCTTTGAGTTCAACTTACTGTTTTTGTATCACTTTCAGAGTGCAATTGCTCTTTAATTAATTATGAGTTTTCAGAACTTTTTAGAATACCAGTGACCTGGAATAACTTTTAGATATCTCAAAATTATTGTCAATTTTCAACTGTAAAAAAATAAAAATCAAGAACCATCTCTTTTATGTTTCAATGATTATGAAAACTGTTAGAATAGAATGAACGTAATTTTTTCAGTGCTTTGAAAATAGATTACTTGCATCTTGTGGCACTCACTCTTTTGATGAAGACATATATACTTACCAACTTTATTCTTGTCAAGTCATGCTGTGCTCTGATACTGCTTTGAGGTGGAGAGAGAAAGAGATAAAATGATAATTTTATATCACTTTGGTGAGCCATCATAGATCAGAAGATAAACAGTAACTTATAAATACCATGATTTTTTAATAATTTCAGAACTGAAGTACCTCGCTGTCTCTGCTCCAGACTTGATTCTGAAAATGAATTACTTGTAATTCTCATTCATTTAATGAAATATCAGCAAAGCCATAGCTAGCTAAAACTGCAAGAAATGCGCAATTTAAGATATTTTCCAAAACTTTCTAAGGAAGATGCCTCCTAATATGTTCTGGAGACCTCTGGCATTCCCAGAATAAGCCCCACGAGGCTTGATCCAAATCTCCTGAAATTTAGTGTCAGTCTGTCCACCAGCTTCAACTGTAGAGAGAATTGGGTTAGACCCTACATCTGAGACAACGGGAGGCCTGTGCCTGTCCTGCTTGTTGGTGCTCAGCCTCAAAGATGAGCCAATGTCAGTTTTTAGTGGAGGCAGCAACCTGGTTGTCAAATGCATCCCAGGAACAGCAATGACTCTTAGAGCTGTTGGTCCTACATGAACACAGCACAATAGAGCCAAATCAGTTCATTGGGGGATTTTTGAAGCCAGCACCAGATGCATTGCCAAGGGAGGTATGGCCTCTTTAGCTTTTATTCCTGTACATCCACGCTGTCCTGAACTACAGCTTGGGCTGTTTGGGGGGGAAATGGGTTTTTTGGGACTAACGCAAACCTTTGAAATAGCAGCCTGAGATAGGTTGCTGAATCAGTGTAGTGATAGTTTTTAGGGTTTCTTGTTTCACCTCTGGAAGAAAAAAGCTGGAAATGGTTGATCACACAGGTCACTGGGACCAACCACTTCTCTCTGCTCTTAAAAAGCAACCAGATGTCTGTGGCATCTGAATGTTGGATGTTTCAGAGAAGAACTGACAAACAATCTTGCTGTCAAGCTTTTCCTTAGGGGACCTCGGTTTTCAGAGCAATACTGATTTACCAGATAGACCTGGGAGGTGCATAATAATCACATAAACAAGGACCAAGAAAGATGGTGTTATTTGTAATACTAGCCTGTGTAAAGGACACAATCAGTTTTATAAGAGAAAATGTAGGGAACTTGAAGAAGGCTTTCATTAAGCAGTATTAATAGTGAAGTTTTATCACATTTCACAAACACACACTTAAAGTGTAGATGTTTTTTTAGCTGAGGGCAAGAACTTAATGTGCGATTTACAAATGCTGCTTTTGATAATGGCAGTGATATGAGATGATCTGAAGAACTGCAGGTGACCATGTCCTGGATTACTGATGTACGATAACACCAGTGTTTCGCTGCCAAATACCCAAGTCGTGCAGGTAAGGTGTTTTTACTCTTGTCTTTGTTGGTTTTCACACTATTGCTCCATCTTGCTGATACATTTGAGTGTGGTTCAGCCTTTCTCAGTTTTGATCTTCATCTTCTCGGGAGTTTGTTTTGGGTTGGTTTTGGCTTTCTGGTTTGTTTTGTGGGGGGTTCTTCTAGGTTTTTGTTTCTTTTAGTAGCCACATAGCAATACCTTTACCATCACAGTCTGAAAGGCCTGGTTTTATATAATCCCTCCTTTTCCTCAAAATGTCTCCTGGAAGTGTTAAGTGCACTGCCACACTCATTTGAACCTCAGCATAGCAGTTAGGTTGCATAATGCACTTCTCGAAATCAACTTGAGCAGATGGGAAGGAAAATAACTTGAACTAGCACAGCACAACTCCCTTTGGGCACTTTTCAGATGGCAATGGAAGTGCAGCCTGGCAATGCCCTACTGTCTTTATTTTGTCCTCTTGAATGACAGAGGCAGCCTGGCCTGAACAAAAAATTATTCCCCCTGGCTCTTCCTCTCCTCCCAGTTTACACTGGGAACACTGTACAATTACATACTTTTAAACATTGCTTGTGTGGTAATTTTTCTGTCATCACACATTGCTTCATTTATACTGGTATTTAGGCAAAAAAGAGAGAAGATAAACAAAAAACTAAATACTCAAGTGAGATATAAACAAGAGCAACATAGGTTAAAAGGTGATTAAAAGTAGTGGCATTAGTAAGTCTTTTTTTATGCTTATCAGGTAGGAAGCCCACAGCTGTATGGAGAAAGTAAACCTTGTCAGTTTATTAAAATTCTGTGATCACCACTGGTTAATTTATCAAAAACAGAAGGAAGGGAACACTACCAAGCAAGCCGAAATGCATCCCTTAATTCAACCTCACTGTAATCACTGAAGTCATGAATTTGTGTTTAGCTGGCATCATCTGTTCTCTGGTGTAGAAGCAAATGGTTATATAAAAACAATGTAAAAATCAAGTTAGAATTTACTGTTTTAATAGACCTTCAGAGAAAACAAGCTCTATGTTCCATGGTAAGAGTGTTGTAACAGAATCCATTGGTTTTGAGCAAAAGCTTCACCTGGGAAATTTGTTAGTGTGAAATTAATTACATACATAAATGTCAGTGGTGGTGTCACAGGTTTTTAAGTACCAGGTCAGCTATTCAGTGAAGGAGGGACACATCCACAATCTGACCAGAGGTGCTACTTATTCATGCTGCCTCATGAACAAGCAGCAGAAAGCTCATGAACAAGAGCTCAAGTCTGTTTAGTAGCCTTGCCTCAGAGCAGGCCATGTCTGTACCTCAGAACCTGCTCAAAGAGCCATGAGAAGATTGGACTTTTCTCCTGTCCTTGCTCTGATAAGACAACAGAAGTGCCTGTCCTCTTTTTTGCCTTGTACTTCATCCAAGGATGCAGTTCATTTCCAGCCTTCTTTCCTCATATAATTTATTGATGTCAGTGGTTGGGAAATTGCTAACTACTTTAAGCTTTTACAATTTTCAAAAAGACTACAGCCCTCTGTGCAAGAATATTCCCTTATGTACGTCCTCTGCAACTTAAATTGTGCTAGACCTAGTTTAGGATGACAGCAAAATGGGCCAAAGAACTGAAAAAGCTACAGAGAGTTTAGGTTGTAAAATTCTTTATAGTCCAGGGACAAACACTGACTCTTAGGGAACCTGGAGCAGCAGAGTGCTGAGACAGATTTAAACCTTTCTAAGCCAACTTGGTCCTGATATTCCATATATGCAACAGTTGGGTTAACTTTGAATTCACAGGCTCCAATTCCTCCCAGTCCCCTTTTTCCTTGAAGTTTCCTAAGTTTTATACCACTCTGCTCTGTATCACACTTGCATCTTAACCCAGCGTTGTCTATTTCTTTCACATTTCTGAAACTCTTTTAAATGAGTCATTCTGTGACATTTTGCTGTGCTTCCTTGTCTTGCAAAGGTTGAGTGTATTTTTTCCTACCTTTCTGAAGCTTCAGTGTAATGTGAAGCACCAGGGGAGCCCTTCCAGCTTTTATTTTCTCTACAGGAGTCTGTGCTTAGTTTACTGTCTTTGCAGGAGACCACGTGAGCAGCAGAGTTCACGATTGACGTGAGAGGCTCAAATGTGCTCCCACTATCAGCACAGGTAGAGCCAATGCATTTTTCATCACTTTGGCAAGGGTTTCTGTGGCTCTTGTGATCGTTGCAGGGTTCCTTATGGGAAATTCAATGAGGAGAGTTGCGAGAGATGTTGGAAGATGATAAACATAAGGACAGCTTTGAGGGGGTTGTTTTTGTTGTGGAAAAGAGAGATAATGACATTGAAAAAGAAGCAGTGAAATAAGAAAAAAGTAGAGAGAAGAAAAGCCTCTTTTGAGGTTAGGACCTCAGCAGGGAAGGAGGAGCTCAGCTTAAAGGTCATGGGGGCTTTTGCTGGAGCAAAAATAATGAGGAGGAATAGGCAAATTTGAAGTGTGTATTTGGGGGACAGGGACACTGCCCCAGTGGTATGGTGAGGTGTGTAACCAGTGAGACAATAAAGAAAGACATAAAAGAAAAATGTGGCAAAAGGAAATAAATGTCTCCCGGAAACAGTGCTGAGAAAAATAGCACCCTTAAAAGACTTAGTAAAATTGTCAGCAAGGTGGAAAGGAGAAGCCAAAAGTGGGAAAAGAGAAAAACAAGAACATCTATGCTGAAATGTATGCAGGGGAGAGGGGGATCTGCTTCCTCTGTTTTTTCTTAAGCTTCCATTAATGTATGTAGTGAAGAGCTTTTATTTTTCCATTCACATGTTTCTTTGCACCTTTCCACATAAAGTTTCTATGTTTAGGGATATCACCAGAATGACAGAGTATGCCAAGTTGGAAGGAACCCACAAGGATCATTGAGTCCAACTCCTAGCCCTGCACAGGACACCACCAAGAGTCACACCATGACCCTGAGAGTGTTGTCCAAACTCTTCTTGAACCCTGTCAGGCTTGGTCCTGTGACCACTTCCCTGGGGAGCCTGTTCCAGTGCCCAACCACCCCCGGGTGAATAACCTTTTCCTAATATCCAGCCTAAACCTCCCCTGACACAGCTTCAGGCCATTGCCTCGGATCCTGTCCCTGGTCACCCCAGAGAAGAGATCAGTGCCTGTCCCTCCTCTTCCCCTCACAAGGAAGCTGTAACTCCAATGAGGTTTCCCCTCAATCTCCTCCAGGCTGAACAGACCAAGTGACCTCAGCTGCTCCTCATACGGCTTCCCCTCAAGGCCCTTCACCATCTTCATTGCCCTCCTTTGTATGCTCTCTAATAGCTTAATATCTTTCTTATATTGTGGTGTGACTTACAGATGGGGTTATCCCATTTTACATCACCCCGAGAGTTTCCAGAGAAGTTACAGCCTCAGCAGAACACAGCTGCATTTCATGCATGTCATGGTTTGCAATGTGAGCTGATGATGGGCAGTAGCTGATTCTCAACTGTTGGGGAGGTTTCTTGTTTTCTTCAGCATATACCTCAGCATTTGATTTTTGACTGCTGCAGAGTCAAATCTTTCATTAAGAGCTTTTGGAGATTTACAAACCATGGCCTAAGTCTAATGTGCCACGGCTATGCAACATTTTCAGTGAAGACCTCCACTGTGCCACCTTGTAGACAGGCAAGGACTTTTAGTGGCTGTCAGGAAAAGGTTACAATTTCATCTCTTTCCCCAGGTGTTAGTCTTCAGGAATATGGAAGGACTGGATAGATGGGTACTGTGTTTATTTGGTGAAAGTCTGTCTCTTCTGCCCCTGGGCTGAGAGGGAATACATTTGGCAGTGCATTCTTGTTAAACTATTTACATGCTCTCTGGAGAGTCTTGTACACAGGGTACTGTTCTGTCTGTAAGAGGAATAAACAGGTACATGCTACAAAGCCACAATCTGTAGCAAGAACTCCACTCTTCATTGGCAAGGGAAGTGCAAGTGACATTTACTGAGGACTTTGCAGTAACTGCTCACAAAATATTACACATAGTGAAAAAAACATGCCCTGAAGAAACAGATGAAGATGCATTCCTCAGAGATTCCTGTGTGATGAGACTTCAAGAACAGTGGTCAGCACTGGTAGCCAGTGTCCCAAGAGCAATAACAGTTCTTTTGCCCAAGGCACAGCCATCACAAACGGGTAGCTCTGCCTCTGTAAAATTGCGGGGGGGAGGGAGACAGTTAAAGGCAAACCCTGACATTTGGAAATTTGTCAGCCACCCTGTCTCACTCCTGCTTGCCATTGGCAGCAGAGCAGGCTGGGGAAAATGTTTCTCTGATCACAGACGGCTTGGAAGCAAACTGGCAGATCTACAATTGGAGCATGCGTCAGCATTACCCTCAATCGAAATGTTTCACTAAAGAATTCAGTTTAGTGGTACAAAAAATAAAGGCTTGGCTTTACATTTTGTCCTTCTTGTCCTTGTCTTGCTTTTTTCCCTGGATGAACCTCACACACACACACCCCTGAAGGGGAGGTAGTCTCAACAAGCTGCTTACTAAAGAGCCACACCCCTCCCAGGACTAGTACCTGCTTCCCCCCTGTTCAGTCCCACCCCACAGTTCTCCAGGGCATCCAAGTATCCGTTCAAGATAAATTAATTCCAATCCCAAAATGTGGTTTATGTCCTTCTGTAGCCAAAACATGAACTTGAGGCTTGCCCTTCTTCAGGTTGTTGCCTACCTCGATGTCAAATGCTACCTTTGCAGAAATTCTCACCCCAGGAAATCACCTTTCCCTTCTTCCTCCTTGTCTCACTGTTGTCTCTCTGCCATGCCACATGTGGCTCAGGCTCTTATCAGCAGTTCAGCCTCCCCCTGCAGAGATTACAAGTCCTCAGGATGGAGAAAGCTGCTGCTGAGAGATGAGGAAGAGCTGAGAAGCAGTGAACCCCTTGCAAATGTGAGCTGGAGAGGGCTCTTCTCAGCTTTCTGCTCTCTCTCAGATGTGTTCTTGTCGGTCTCACAGCTCTTGAGAGAAAGTGGCAGAAGAGCTCTTTTTGTCTCAGTTTGGCAGACAAACAGGTAGGGCAGAGGGGTGCAGAGCTACAGATTAAGAAACAAGTATCTGAAGACACTGGAATAAAGTTGAAGAAAGCCAGAGAGTGATTGTAAAAGACAGAGACTTCAGACAGCTTTGCTCTATGGTAACTTGAATCATGTTGAAAAATAGTTTTTTGCATTTGTTGCAATGGAATCGTTGGGTTTTGACAAATACATCTTTCAACTGCTTGCTTCTTCTTCCTTTGACAGAGCTCTTTTTCAATAATTCAGATAAATTCTCTTTGCATTTCTGTACTGGAATAATTAAGCTCTGAGATTATTCCCCTAAAGCGTTAGACCATGTGGCATCAATCATGTCTGCCAGCAAGACTTCCCTCTGCTGTAGCAGCAGGAGTACTGGCTCAGCAGTGGTCTGTGAACAGAAGAGAAGCAACATAGGTAGGGAGGCACAACACCTTTTATTAGACCAAATGACAGAGCTGAAGAAAGGCCTTTGTATGAAAAGTTGCCCATTTCTCCAGTAGTGTGTGTTGGTCTAATAAAAAACAGTATTTCTTCCTGCTAGCCTTGTGTGCTTACATTACCTGTGCTTTGATCAGGGCCTGCAGTTCACTTCAAACACTTCCCCAGGACATTTGCTTGTTTTAAATCACCACTGGCTGTTTCTTTTGCTATCAAAGGAACTACTTTTGCTAGCTTTTGATAGGGGGAATGCATCACTCTGTAATCAAAGTGATGTTTAGCTCATCCCTGCGCATCTAGAGAGAAACCTTGAACAGCAGTTACTGGCTAAATATAACATACATATTTATTAACAGCTGTGCAGACTGAAGGAGGGGTGTATTTATGTGTATATATGTGTATAGTTTATCGTGGTGTATTTGTATTGCTGGAAGATGAAGGCAGCTGCTTTTTTTTGTATTACAGATTCAAGGCATAATTACTTTTTACACAGAGATGTAAAATTAAAAATAAAATAATGCACAGAAAAAATAATTTTAATTTTTTATTTTAAAATACCATTCAACTAATGGAGTGTCTTAGAACATCACAGATCCACAGTTTAATGCTTAGAGTGATCTTGTGATTATCATTGTAATTATTATTTGTGGACTGACAAATGGCTTAGTAATAATATATGAAATTTTAAATATTAAAGGGAAAGAGGCAGGCAGAAGGTGAGTGCCTTTCTCATCTCACTCTGGTCACCTCAGAAGCCTCTTCCAGAATTCTTGCAGACCTCCTTCACCCCTAATTCCCATACACCCTCCCTGGGTTGTGGTGGAAATACAGAAAAGCAGGCTGTAATTACTCAGAGCTGATCAACAGGTATGTCTTATGTATATACACCCACATAACAAATTTACATGCATGAAAAAAATTCTGCTACTAGTTTGAGACCTCTGTTGTCTCAGATAATTATTTCACTGATGATGTCACTACCCACAGGTAGTAATATAGGCCAACCCATGTATCGCCCAAGTTTAAGTTTAGAATGTGCAGTCTTTTGCCCGAGTAGGGGATGTTTGTTACTGGCACTTGCACCTCAGATTAGAATATTGGTAATTATGGCTTCCACTGAAGAAATGGTCGAACACACTGCCCTGCCCAACAATCCACAAAGTGATCCATCTGGTATTAGTGAGTTACTGAGAAGATGAGGAAGACATGGGGAATGTTCCTCAGCATGCGAGAGGCAACAGAGTGGACCAGTGCCCGCAATGGGGCCAGTGCTGCACCACCTCCATGTGCAGGAGGAAGGCTGCTCCTGGCTGTGTGCCTGGGACAGACACCACAGAGAACCTACAGTCTCATCGAACCCCTGGGCAAGACGGTGACAGGGGAGATGGGCTCTCCAGACAAGGGTGTGTGGTCTATTTTGGTGTATTTGTAGCGTAGCCTTCCTTTGCTCTGCTTTGTGTCCTGGAGGGATGAGGGTCAATTATGACTGAATGTCAGAGCTAACACTGCTACCCACAGTCATCATATGAACAGAGGGCTGTCAGCAAGGCAAAGCAGGCAGGGCACTGAGAGGCCTTGGCGATCTGTTGTGCAACCTGGCCTTTTGCCAAAAGTGATGCCCCCCTCCCTGTCTCCTCCGGTGATGACGTCTGCAATATCTCTCCAGCCCTCACTGTGGGTGCTGCTGTCGCTTCAGGCGGCAAAGCCCCTGCAGACAGCATTTCCCACACCCAGCTTGACCCACCTGAAGGGTGGGTGTCAGGTGTAACCTTGCCAGCTGTCTGGAGCAGCTCGGGCAGGGCAGGGCAGCGGGCAGCACGCCCCTGCAGCCAAAGGCACCTGTCCTGTGGAGGGACAAGCCACGCTCTGCAGGTGGAATTAATCCCACCATCCATTTCTTGCTTGTGGACCTGCGTTGTGCACAGATCATGAATGGTGACTCGGTTTTACCAAATCAGAAAGAAAGAAACCCAACGCAGCAGTGTTTGAGCTGGAGATGTTCCAAATATTATGAACAAATAGAAATCACGGAGCTCTCTTTGTACAAAACATTTGTGTTGCTGTTAAATGAGCCGCTGCAAATGCTGTAATGTTCCACTGATTCTTTGTTACTCAGCAACTACTGTGGTGATTGAGCAGTGAATAGGCTAAGCTGAGTTTTCCTAGCAGAAGAATAAGGAAAGAAAATTGAAATCTCAAGTTTTAGAAAGAGACTGATGAGACTGGTGGCACAGCAGGAGGGAAATAAGGAGCAAATGGAGGCTTGGCAGTCTGGAAAGGTTAGGTTTCAAGCAGAGCTCCTGGAAAGAGGTCAGGGGTTCACCATCCTATTAGGAGATCAAGGGAAGGCAAGTCGTGAAGCCAAGTGGAATAATTTTAAGGAGGCTAGTGAGAGGGAGAGATGGGAGCAGCACAGCATCATACTAGGGCAGAGATTTGCCTGGTTTGGGACAAAGGAGTTTGGTAGGACTATTATAATCTTAATTTTCCAATTAACTGAGCAATTACGGAAGATACCAACGCATACTTTGAAGATACATAATTTCAGCTTGAAGTTAAAACTGGTTGAATCTTAGGGGCAATATCTCAAGTTAAAAGAAAAAACAAATTAAAAATGAGTGGTTGGCCAAATCCCTGTGGCTCTGCCTGTGCAGGCAGGACAGCTGATGGCCTTTGCTGCCATCAGGTAAGGGAGTGCTCGTGCACAGCCCAGAGCGCTGCTGCCTGTGAGCACTGATCCTGCTTGGAGCTGCCTTTCTAGAAATCCATGTGTGCTCATCCATGGGAATAAAGCCTCGCTCTAACTAAGGGAATTATTTTAGTTCCTCCACCTGCTTTAACCTATTTCTCATCTTCCTCAAATTCTCCTTAGCATTTTTTCCTCCATTTCTTTTTTTGCACTTCTATTTTGCACTTCCCTCTGTACCCTTTATTGGTTGCTGTCAAAGATAAGGTGGACCAGGTTCATTGTTAGGCTGATGTAATATGGCCCTTTTTAATGTTCTTCCTTGGATAACAGTTTGCTAAAATTAAATCATTTAGCAAAAGGACAAATTAAATCATCAGCTGGGGTTCTTTTTTCCATGGGTAACATAAAAGGATGTCTGTTGCATTTCATTTGAATTAAGGATATAATCATATGCACATTGCTGAAACTATTATGTTTCATAAAGTGGTCTTATTATTTTCTGCATATTTTTCTTTGTGTGTGGAGTCTTTTTCTTTCTATTAAATTGCATATCCATGGAGGATTTGGGGGCACTCAGCCAGTCAATCCAATTTGGAGTTGGATGATGGCTGTAGTGGACTAAGTCCCTTATCTGTTCCCTTCAGCTGTTTTACTGCTCTGCTATTGATGGAAACATAAAATTAAAAGTGGAATCAACTCATAGAAAGCAAGAGCCCAGTAAGAGATTTAGGAGGGAAAAGTTGAGGAGGAAGATTCTGACTAATCTCTCTACAGCTGGAGTAATGTGCTAACAGATTTGATTTTAAATACACATGCAGTAGATTGGGTATTTCACAAATATTGCCATTTCATTTATCTTAGTGGTTATCAAAGCAAGTACAAGAAGAAAATTGAAATCAGATTGGTAATGGTTTGGGGTTTTTTTGAAGAGTGGGATTTATGGTATTCTGGTTTCCCATGTGATGTGTACTGGGAAATTATGAGGAATGAACAGAAGGCCTGGAGGTGGATTAGCCATTCCTACAGGATGATAGCAGAAGCATATAGAGGAACTAGCCAGCGTTGATACTTGATTCTGTGCATGCTTCATGTTATGTACAGGCTATGATGAGAAAGCAGCTCAAGCAATTGAAACCAGTGGTTGCAATAGTGCAAAGTTTGATGTAAATAAGAATTAGAATATGATGGACCAGACTGTCTGGTGTGTCTGTGGGATTCATAGTTCTCTTTGTACCTTTTGACTCTGGACCAGAGAGGGCCTTGCATTTTTTCTACATTAGTATTTCTCAGTAGGCTAAATGGTGACAGCTTCCTACATCCCTCCATGACCCAGATTGCTGGAGCTGCACAGGAGTCGAGTGGTGCTGCTTTCTTTATGCAAACCTCTCTGCTGTGCTTCTGTTTTGGGCTGGCATTTAGCAATGCACACTGACAAATAAAATCTCTTATGTAAGTGGTTCCCCCCCCCAGGGAGGATCCTCTGCCTCTTGTATCACAGTGACGTGACAAAGAAAACCTCATGGTCAGCATCATACCCCATCAGCAGGCTGGTCCTTCTGCAGTGAGGGCAGGAAAAGGACAATCCTTTGTGCCCGATGGACAGATAGGCACATCTTCCTTCTCTTGATGGGATAAACCCCACCTCTTTGTAGGATTCATGTTCTCCAGATCACTTCCCTCTCGTCCATGGGGACGACAAAGGTACATCTAGGGCTGGATTTGGTATGAGGAGGGGAACAAGCAGATCTTTGGAGCCTCTGTTTGTGAGACAAGCAGTGGGAGAAGGGCAAAAAGACTGCAAAGGTGTCAGGAGGGGAAGGTAAAGGATCAAGGGAGTTTCTCTGCATCAAGGAGGAGTGAAGGGAAAGCAACGTAAGGGAGAGAGAAGCAGAATTCTGTACTTATGTAAGAATATTAAAAGATGCTGTCATAGATGAAAGGAAAATGTAGCAAAGGGAAAGAGAGGACAAAAGGAGAATGAAGGTGTTTTTCAAATCAGGAAATGTAATACTAAATGAAGCAAAAAAATACACTGCTGGTGTGAGTGCGATTGATTTGCTCCCTCCTACTGGGCAGCTCAGTGGGCTTCTGAAAAGAAGGACGCTTAAATCTCATGTAGGTGAGGTGTGTTGATGAAAAAATCTTGGGAACTTGCCTCCCCACTTGACTGATGCTGATGTCTCAGACCACAGATACGCTTTTTGGATCTTGTACAAATTCTCAGTGGTGCTGCAAGGGGCCATTCCTCCTCTCTCCTGTCCTTGTGTAGGCACAGACGCCTCTGAATCAAGATGCTGATGCTGAAAGCTAATTGTCCTGGCCTGGATTAATGCTTGTGGCTGTCTGAAAGCTACCGTAAGGAGAGGTGGCGAGAATGGGCAGCTGGGGGTGGTGTCAGAAAGAACCTTCCTTTACAGCGGTGACACCAATTTATGCCAGATTACAGGACCTGAGTCTCCATGCACATAAGAGGACTCTCCTGTCTTGATTCTCTGGTGCATAGCAATGTGGGAGTTCTTGTTTACTTATCAGAAACAAAGCTGAAAAGAGGAAGCTCAAGACAGCCTCTGTTTCTGCAACCTGTCAATCTGGCCCCACTCACAGTTATAATCGCCTATGTTTTTCTTGGCTCCTACCCCTCATTTCTCTATGCAGCTTCCAGGGCTCCCCATTTTAGATGCTCCTGCATGCCACTGCAGTACATAGAGGAGTCTTTGGTCAAACCCACTAGAACTCCATGTAAAATTTGTCCCAGTACCTACAGGAGCGTCAGGTTTCACAGGTCTCTTGGTCTTTCAAATACACATTCAGGGCTCACTTGAGGCTACTTGCAGAATAGAAGCCCATCTCTTGAGTTATTTATAGATCCTTCACTGCTCAGGGAGATTTCCTCACTAGTTGTCTCTTTCTAAACAAGAATAACACTTTTTGTCTTTTCTTACAAAAGACAAGACATATATAGTATAATAAAGTAAAAAAGCTACTTGGGCCTCCCTTCTTGGTAAGAAGCCTTTTTCAGTGAGTCACACTTGGATCAGTTCCCTAGCTCTGTTCACAGAACACTGCCCACCCTTTCAGGGACAAAACTTCACAACCCCCTTAAGGATTTTCTTTATATGTGAAGAGATTGCCACATGGTGGCAATTTACCTCCATTTTACAGTTATATATACAAGTGCCTAACCCAGTCTAGATTCTTATCCAAGTATGTTTTCCTTCCCTTCCTTTGCTCTTAGGAAACACTGGTGCATCAATGTTGAGATTACTTACTCCTTGTTTGGTTTTGTAGGGGTGTTTGTCCCTCTTGTCTATTCCTTCCCACTCCACAATACTTAGGATGCCATTACTTTTTCCTTCCTCCTTCCAGCCTTCCTTCTAAAAGAGAATATTGGGACGGGCTTGGATTTTATGTAATCCTTGACTACTTTCTTAAAAAGCAATGTAAACTTTTCTTAACAGGCATGAATGGAATGACAATAGGTACAGTTGAGGGAGCAGGGAACCATGTCAGGACAGGTGCAGAGGGTTGAGGCAGACTGCAAGCACGTGCTCAGAACAGCTTCCTGCGACCCTCTCTCCTCAAGATGGCCCAGGGAACAAATGAGGAGACATAACCCAGTCTCTGCTGTAATACCATTGAAACCAAATCATCTCTATGAGAAGTTTACACTGTTACTTTAAAAACGGCAGCAAACATGACACGAGTGCTCTATAACAATTATGGTGTGAGGATGTTAACCCTTTGGTGCCCTGAAATGAGTCCAAAGCAGGGCACCATTCTCTGTTGTCCCTCACATGCAGCTGCACAGGGTCCAGCGCTCCCATGCTCTCACCTCTCAAAAGAGCAAACATCCCTGAGATGCTGCTTGCAAGTTGAACTGTAGCACTGAAGGAAAAGTATTTCATTCCACTGCACAAAAACAGCAAGAAAGAGAGGAATCCTGGCACAGCAGGAAACCAAGATGTCCCTGGAGTAATTCCAAAGGCTTGCAGGACGATGCATTTTCACAGCATCACAGAAACATGAGCTCTTATTTTTCAAGAGTCCTGATTATAGGTTAGTGCCTTTTGCATTTTCTTTCTGCTTTCTTTTCAATATGAATTTGTTAAGAAGTATTGAAAGTGATCTCTTACTGAAATTTGGTCTGTGCCAACCTACCCCTTTTTGTTGGCATATATGTTTAAAGCACTATTTTTCTCTGTATTTAATTCCATTCTTAGATGGCTGAAATAGATTTAGGAGTGTGAGTATTTATCAAGCAGTGTTTAGGATCAAGCACCATTTTTTGCCGTTTAACCATCATAACAAACATATACTCAGCAGACATTCTGAATAAAATGCCATTGTATGGAATTGTCCTCAGTTGTGAATTATATTTTTTATGGCAGATTTACTCCTTTGACAGAGAAAATTCAATATGTAGCTGCATTTCTATTACAGATACAGTCTTCTGCTAGCCAACAGATAAGCTTTTTATCAGCAGCCATGCTTCTGTGGCACTCTTCTGGGCTGCTGCCAAGCTTTGCCATCCTTCCTTTCATGAACAGATCAATGTGCAAATATTTGAAAACCCTAAATAATATAATAGCTACTTGAATGCATGTTCAAAAAAACAACAACAAAAAAAAAACAAAAAACCCCTCAAAAACAACAACAAAACACCCACCCAAAACAACACAGAGCAAGATCAATTTCAAAACTGTTACACCTACATAATGTACGTAATGCAAATCTACAAAACCAAGGAGAGAAGGGAAAGGGGTAGCACACAGTAACCATTTCCAAAGCTGACCCATGGGCCATATAGATCAGCTTTTCCTCTAAGCCACAGTGGAAGCCTGTGCCTTCCTGTGCCTCTTTGCCACATTCCCCCTCAAACAGAACATGCAATGCCAGCTTCAACCAGAGCCGGTAATGTTGGGAAGATGAGCATGGGTAAAGAACACGATGAAGAATAAGCACACAGGAGAGATTACACTGTGTTGGGTTTTTATTATGCATAGGAGCAATGCTGAGGTGTGTGGGGTGTGTGTACAGCCACTGGTTAGAATCCAGCCTAAAATTCAGAGATGACCAGCAGGTGCAGCTGTGTTGTCCACAGTGGTTGCTGAGGGCATCCTCTGCTGATAATTGAGCACCCTGCATTTTTAACGAGGCAGTGAGACTCTTCCGCTCACACCACCACACAAGCTGCTGGCTTTAGCCCAAGCGCATTTTATCTTCTCTGCACTTGTTCTCCTTCTATTTCTCTGTTCTCCTTCTTGCAATGGAATAAGAACCTGTGGAGATAAGATCCTTTTTCTCCTCTGTTGCCCTTCAAATGAGAGGCTGTGTGCTTGGAGTGATGCCCATTAGCGGAAGCGATGTTGGAATACTGGAATCAAAAAATTCCCCATGGAGGAACAGCAGTGGTAAAAGAAGAAAACTGAATAAAGTGAAGTGACCTTGGTGGACAGCTACTGAAGGGAAAAAAATGAGAAAAGAAAGAAAAACTATCTGGAAACGGGTTTATGTGTGAGGGCAATATAAAATATAAAAAAGTACAAGAAAAGGAATGGGAAGTCAACAAAAATGTCACAACAAGCAGAATGAGAAGGCATAAGCAATAAAGCAAGAGAGGCAAAAAGATTAATCAAATCTCTCCTTATTGCAGGGTTGAACCACTTGACTTATGTTTTTTTAAATGTAAATCTATAAATAAACCTCGTTGGCTTTTTTTTTCCCATTGGGGGGATAGAAAAGACACTAATAAGTTCTTACAAAGGGTAAACAGTTTAAGGGGATGATACTAGTGATACTGAAGTATTAAAATGAAGATCAAAGCTAGGATTTCCAGTATAGGGTTTCTAGGTTATCCATACACCGCTACAGCTCTAACAGATTAAAGACTCATTTGAACATAAAAAGCTGAAAAATCATAGGGATCGTGGCTATTGTAATAATGCTGTCATTACAGAACATAGTAAAGGCCCAGTTCCTTCAGGCTCAGACCAAATAGTTCTTTATGAATAGTTCCATTAAAATTAGTGGAATCATCTTGGTGGGATCTGTTCCTCATCAAGAGTAAGGGTGTCCAAGGTCAGTCTGCTCAAGCTCAGTGACATTTTTCAACTCTTAGACCAGTTTCCATTCTGACCTCTGGAGCAGTATATGGGTGACAGTGATGCTTTGACTGTTCACTTCCATCAGCAGCAGTGCACTTACAGTTATATAGAGGAATACTTTTCATAAGGAGAAGAATCTGTGCTCTGCAACCTAAACTCATCAGAGCATTGAATATTGTTAAAGTAGGTGCTAGTTCCAGCAGCAGTCTCTGGTGCCATGGGGATGAAGGTTTCTGCATTGAAACTCTACAACTCCTTGGCAACAAGAGCTGTTCTGGGACCAGTAGGACAGGTAAACAAGTGTACCTTTCCCTGCTCTCAAAGCCATAGCTCTCCTGGGCATTAACATTTCAGACTCATTCAGTAGAGTGAGACCCTGAATGACATAAAGTTACACCACAGAACAGAGAAGAACAGAT
Source organism: Coloeus monedula (assembly GCF_965178545.1). NCBI lineage: Eukaryota > Metazoa > Chordata > Aves > Passeriformes > Corvidae > Coloeus > Coloeus monedula. The sequence continues at coordinate 45,365,275 of NC_138782.1, read as the reverse complement.
CCCCTTTTTAATCTCCATTTCAAACGTCACCTACTATAGCGATATGCTCTCAGGTCAAGTCAGGTTTGTGGAGAGAAGAAAAGTTGGGTTTGAAAGACAGTGTACTTTTGAGATGGTTTATTTCTTGCCATTTCCCATGTCAAGTGCCAGCAATTCTAGGATTTTACATATACTCTAGAGTAGGATTGGAAATGGATATGTAAAATTCAGTGTATTAGAACTCTGGAAGTTGCAAACCCCAGCTAAAAAGGAGCTATAAAGGGTAATTGCTCAGGTTTGGTGTTCATACCTTTACATTTCCACCATATACCTGTCCATTTTTTCTCAGATGTCTCAGACTTGATGTTACCATTATGCACATTATGATTACTGTCACCTTACACACAGGACACGTAATGAAAGAAGGCAAAAGTCCATGAAAAAGCTACCATGCCTTCAAAATTACCTTTAGGATTATGACTTCCAAGACAGACTTGAAATTTGTGACTTGGATTCCCCTAAGTACATCCACTCCTGCTGCTGACAGATGGTAGAGCAGAGAACAGCAACTATGAAGATAACAGTATTTCACCCACGAGTTTTTCTTACTATGTAGTAGCATAAGGTAGCTGTGAAATCAATGGTGTTTCAGAACACTTCTTGCACAACTGAGGCTTCTGGCTGGAGGTAGCCCAAACACTCAATCAGTCTATAAACTCTCAATCTCAGCACAGAGGTCACATAAAAGAAAAAGATACCTAGCCAGATGACAGGCAGGTTTATGTGGGTCACGGCTGTTTCTACTATGTGCCAGAGGCCAAACCTGCTGCTTTTCACCCTGAAATGAAGAACTACAAAGCTTCAAACCCTTCGGGGCTTTCCCCCCCCTCAGCTTGCAATGACAGTGTCTGGGCAAGATACAAAAAGGAACTGCAGAGGAAAGACTGAGAAAAATTGAAGCTCTAATATTTTCCTATTCTCTGACCCCATTCCTCCTTTTCTGTGCATCAACAGTTTTAATAATCTGGCAAAAGCAAACCCTGAAACTAGGAAACCCTTTCATAACCAGTGTCACAAAAACCCTTGTCATTTACTGAGAAACATTATGATGAGACTCAATGGTTTTCATATCTTATCTCCTCTTTTCTTTTTTTTTCCTTTTCATTTAATACCACTTAGTTCCTCATTTTTTAAATAGCTGTTTTGATAAGACCAATTTGCATTTTAAAACAAACAAAAAATTAGGATCTGCTTATGGAATTGAGGTTTGTGTGGTAGTGGCTGTTGAAAAAGATAGACGAATAACAATAATAAATATCAGTGAAATCACTCTTACATATAATGTCTGCACTATGAAATAAACCACTGTTACATCCACGCTAAGCGTATGTAAACAAAACAGATGGGGGATTTCCCACTGCTGGTTTCTTTCTTCTAAGGATGGTTATTTTCAGTTCACAAACTCTCAGCTGTCATCCCTGATTTATCTTCGCAGCAGATTCCTGTTGGGGTCACAGGGCTGGGAGCTGGGGCGATGCGGCACGTCCCCCGCTTGCTGCGCTCTGCCGCCCCTGCCAGCCACAGTGTTCGTAGCTGGGGTTCGTGCTTCCCTTTTAACCCCTATCTCATCCCTCCCTCTGTCAGTGCCTGACATTTTGTGCATCTTGGTTGTGCTCCGGCATGGTGAGAGCCGTATGAAGGAGAGGCACGAGCTTAGTTTGTTGGTGAGCATCCTCCTTTAATTCGGGGAGGGGAGAGAGGGCTACTAGAGATAACGAAACCCCTCCTGCGTTCAATCTGCTACCCAAACAATGGCTTTATTTAAAGATATGAAGACATCGCTGTGTAGAGATCCTTTAAAAATGTTTTAGCCTTTCCCAGCCGTAGAGAGAGCGACCACTTTATTTGCTGGAAAGGGCTCTTCCCGCCCCTTCCTACTCCTGCCCTCCCCCCGCCCTCCGCCTCCCTTCCCCATATATTATTACTCTATGCCACCAACGTTAGAACAGTCCCACGGCGCTCCGTGCCGGAGCCGCGGCCGGCGGGCAGCCTTTCCCTGGCCCCGAGCAGCCCCCGGCCGCCGGGCGGCTCCCCCGGCGCCGGCCCCGGCGCTGTCCCGGCCGTGCGGAGCTGTCTCTCCGCGGCGGGTGCTGAACCGCGCGGCGCGGCAGCGGCGGCCGGAGCCCTCCCGGCCTCGCCCCGGCGCCCGGAGCGGAGGGAGGCGGCGGAGGGGGCGCCGCGGGGAATGGGGGGAGCCGGCGGCGACCCCGCGCCGCCCGCCTGAGGAGCCCGCGCACAAAGCCGCGCCGCGGCCATGGAAGAGGAGCTGAAGTGCCCGGTGTGCGGCTCGCTGTTCCGGGAGCCCATCATCCTGCCCTGCTCGCACAATGTCTGCCTGCCCTGCGCCCGCACCATCGCCGTGCAGACCCCGGAGAGCGAGCAGCACCTGCCGCCCCTGCTCCACTCGCGGGGCCCCGCGCCGCCCGCCGCCGCCGCCGCGCCGGGAGCGACCGCGGGCTCCGCCGCCTGCCTGGACTCGGAGTGCGCGGCGGGCGGCGGCGGCGACCACGCGGACAAGCTGAGCCTGCACAGCGAGACCGACAGCGGCTACGGCTCCTACACCCCCAGCCTGAAGTCCCCCAACGGCGTGCGGGTGCTGCCACTGGTGCCCGCGCCCCCGGGGGCGGCGGCGGCTCCACGGGGCGCCGGCCCCGCCAGCTCCTCCCTCACCTGCCCGCAGTGCCACCGGAGCGCGTCCCTGGACCAGCGCGGGCTCCGCGGCTTCCAGCGCAACCGGCTGCTGGAGGCCATCGTGCAGCGCTACCAGCAGGGCCGCGCCGCCGCCGCCGCCGCCGCCAAGTGCCAGCTGTGCGACCGCAGCCCGCCCGAGCCGGCCGCCGTGCTGTGCGAGCAGTGCGAGGTGCTGTACTGCGCCGCATGCCAGCTCCGCTGCCACCCGGCCCGCGGGCCCTTCGCCAAGCACCGCCTGGCCCCGCCGCCCGCACACCCGGGCGCCCCCGGCGGCGGCGGGGACGGCGGCGGCGGGAAGGGGGCGGGCGGCGGCCGCAAGCTGCCGACGTGCGCCGAGCACGACCTGGAGAACTACAGCATGTACTGCGTGAGCTGCCGCAGCCCCGTCTGCTACCAGTGCTTGGAGGAGGGCAAGCACAGCAAGCACGACGTGAAGGCCCTGGGTGCCATGTGGAAGCAGCACAAGGTGAGTCCTGACAGCCGGCTGGGAGCTGGGGTGATGCCCAGAGCTGGGGTTGGTTCATCCCAATGCCCCAACAGTGGGTTGCAGTTCGTGGGACATGAGGTTCTTCATGTCTGTCATCCTCTCAGACTTCCCTCCCTTTGGAACGGTGCTCTGAGGTCTTTGGCCCTTCCTGACTTCCCAATGAGCCTGCAGCCTCTGCTCAGGGTTGGAAAACCCAGACTCCCTCTCATGTTGGCCTCACCTTGACCAGTGAGGCTCAACCAGGTCTCAGGCAGATAGCTGGAATTAGCAAGTCCATCTCACTAACTTGTTTGCCTTCCACAGGGTCCTTGGCCATCCTGTTCTCAGCCTTCCCATCCCCTTGCAGTGGCAGCAGCTACCTGTGAGGAGACAGGATGGTTGTTCCTTCTTTTCATCACCTTCCTTTCATCCAGAACTCAGTGCAAGCTGTCACAACCGTATGTCAGTGAGGGAGAGTGGCCCACAGCCGTCCAAATGTTTTAGACAAGAAAGCATGGTACAGATGATTGTGGACATTGGGTTGTCTCCTGGGCCTTAAAAAGGTCTCCCCCCACTCCGTTCCTAAAGAAGCCAGGAGTAATGGCTGGAGGGACTTTCATGACACAAAGATAAATAAGGAATCATAGATGGGGACAAGGGACAAATAAAGCTTTTTCTGATTCACATATTGTTACTGTCTGATTCATGCTTCCCTGCAAGTGATGCTCCCTACACCTCCCTGGATTCCTTTGTGGAGAGGTCAGAGCCATCTGCTTTGCTACACAGGGGTTTAGTGAGGTCTGGTAGAGCTGGTGAGTCACTTGGTCGTGCTTTCCTTGCTAAAAATAAGGATTTGCAACCATATGAATAAAGAGCAAGACGTGGCCTTAGAAGTTGAAAATGTGTATGAAGTTAGTTCTTTCTTGCTGAGAATGATGGAACTTGGAAAAATGATTATTTAATACATGTGAACGTACAGAGGGGACTTCAATACCTGAGAGCTGAGGACAGTCCTTTGGAGCTTCCTGCTGTTCCTGGGGATAAAGGACTCCTCCCACAGCTGTGCAAGGAGCACTTGACCAGCTCTGCTAGATGCCCCTCTTTTTACTCTCTGCTTGCAGTTAGCAGTAAAGAAAGCACAGAGAGATCCTTACAGACACTGCAGGAAAGGTCAAAATCAAGACTGGTGTCATCACCCCTCAGCCATGGAGTGGGTAAGCCCAAGCTACGCTAAGGTATTTGGCAAGGCAAAAAATTGACTTTCTATTTTAAGATCCAAAAAAGATGTCCCTTGGGGTGATCTGCATTGTTTATCCATCCAAGAATAAAGACAAACTTCTTCTGTAGGTGTTTCAGTTTGAATGCTCTGCCGGTGTCTCAGCCATCGTTACTCCCTAACATGAAGAGTGTTTGTGCAGAGAAGTTCTCTTGGCCCAGAAGCATCAGATTAAACATTTTCAGCTGCTGTTCATATCCCAATGTCAGAATTCACTTCTGAGCAGAATTGTTTTGATGAGCAGGGTCTGAGTTCACAGTTCAAATGTCACTGATGTTTTGGAGAGCATGAGAGACAGCTTGTGATGTATTGTGTTCTACCTTGAGTTAAAACTGATGCCTTTTGGAACATTACAGTCCAGTGTAATCAAAGTTCAGAATCAGTCATTTTCTGTTTTTCCTACAGTCAAATACTGAAAAAAACCCTTTTTGCTTGTATTTTTACTGCATTTTTTTCTGTGACTGTATCACAGAGGTATCACAGAACATTATTTTTCTCTTGATTTGCATATTCAATCAAAGTCAAAATTCTAGCAAAAAGAAACCCTCAAAATTAAGCAGTTTGGAGACTCTAAAATTGTGCTCTTGTGAATATTATATTTTCCAGAAAAGTGTGCTTGGAAGAAAATAAATATAATGGAACTGTATAGCCAGGCAGCCTAAATCATCAGCTCAAGTCATTCAGATAAATTGTTTTGGAATTAGATACTTCTGCTTAGAAATAGTTCTCTGATACAGCAATTTCTACAAGTTTATTACCTGCAGTTACTTTGGCCAAACCATAAATTACTTACATTGACTGGTATGCCAAATGTAATTTAAGGTTTATGTGTTCTCTCCAGATGCTCCAGGCATAGCTGGTAGAGGCAGCTGAAAGGTTTGTTCTTAGACCAAGAAGCCTGCCTTGTATTAGCCCTTTGTTTGGCTCCTCCTTCATCTGGGCCTTGTGTAGTGACCTAGTGGCAAATTAGAGAATGCATAACCTTGTCCTGACAGTGCTGCAGACCATGCAAAGAAATGTGCACTTACTCTCAGCTGTGCTGATGACACCAAAGATACACTAGACTGGTTGGCCCCTGTTAGTGGTGGAGGTTCCCCATTACTTACTGCTGTGTGTAAATTCTCCTAAAGAGAAAGTAAAATTGGTGTTAGATAACAAGGGTCCAATGGCACAAATCTGTGAAAATCCCCTGGTTTAGCTGGACTTTATTATATTCACTTGTCTAAAATGTGCATCTGGACCAGCAGTTCTAGGTCATTAAGTAAAACTCTTAGTCTTCTGTTGAAGTTTAGTCCTTTCATGTCTTCTTAGGAAGTACAGTGGTACTGTAATCACATTTAGGTAGGACTTCAGACCTATTAATATGAGGAATGATGGAGGACACATTTCAGCTCTTCCCATTCTAAAGGGTTAACTATATATATGTACCGAAATGCTGAAAACACCCACAGCTGGATAGGTCTGTGAAGGGCAGGCAGGGAGGGAGTTGCAGGCAAGCGTAGGAGTCCACATGCCTGCTTTTACTTCCTGATCTACAGACTTGTGTTCCAAAAACATGTGGGCTTTATGAGAATTCAACACCAGGACAAGCTTATCTAATCAATAATCAATTTGCTGCTAAAGAGAGATGGAGGGAAGGCAAGCTAAATGAGCATGAACTGTTTGGTGGAAAAAAGGACATGGGCATTATCAGGTTCATTTTCTGAAATCAAAGGAAGCGTTGGTCTTCCCTGCCCATCTGGGTTTAATTACCCTTGTGATCTCTGTGTTCCTGTAATTGATGGAAATAGAAACTTGATATCCATCTCCAGCCCCCACATTATTGGTTGCAAGACCAGGTATTAAAGTAAAGATAATGCCAGGTAGAATACCATTTGTCAGGAGTTATTAATTGTCACAGTCAATGGAGCTTTTTACATCTCAGTTTGGCTTACAATAAGTATTTCTGTGGTACGAAAGATTGCTCTGGGTGTACAGGGTGTTTTTTAAGGCTTGGTTGGTTTACTGAGGGCTTAGTCATGTAGCTCCACTTGATTTTAATGAGAAGTGCATGACTAAATTCCACTGCTTTGCAAGGTATCTTTTACAAATGCTTGGAAAAATAAAGCTATTATCTCTAAGTGGGTTTCACAAATGGAAATCTGGTCTCCTACTCGGCTTCATGCTGCAGTCGAGTTAATGCAACCACAGGTTTTAATGAACAGATCAATTTGCTTATGAGCCCTTTAGACAGTGACATGGCTGAGTTTCTGTTGCAGCTCTTTGCAATGGGAGTGTGCCAGGAGCTGGGAGTGACTGTGCTGACTGCCATTGGTAGTCATATGCTGCTTACAAGTCATCTGTGGTGGTTTTCTACAGCTGCTGTGGTGCCCACATACAGCTTTTGTCTCTTCTGATCTGGTGAAATGCACTCTGAGATGATTTGAGAGCTAGGGCAGATGTTGGGAAAGTGGAAGTTTTACTTTTGTCAGGACCAGCCATTGGTTTTGATTTGAAAGAAGGGATCCCTTGCCTCCCTGGGACAATTTGGTCAGGACATTCAGTGACAGAGGATATAATGCTTTTGCCACCTATTTCTTTCTTGTTTACACCCCAGCTGCTTGATCATATGCTGCTTTCACCTTATTCTGTATCAGCTTGGCAAACCAAAGGCTCAGATGTGCCTTGTGAGTGGAGCAGAAAGTGATCAAAAAAGGTGGGCTTCAAACTTTGGCAGACATGATCAGCCTGTGCAGAGCTGACCTCAAGTCCTGATTGTCTGATCTGGCAGAAAACTGGGACTCTTTCATGGACCTGGAGTTTGCTTCTGTGACCTCATGTAGTGTTAATATCAAACATCATAATTTCAGGTTTTTGTGCATTTACAAGAGTTTGTGTAGGAAAATAGTAAAGATTCAAATATTGAAAAGTAGGCACAGTAATGTGTCTTCCCTTTACATTTGTTACAAATGAATTTTGTAAAGCATATTTTCATTTAGAATTTAGCACTAATGTGCTTTCAAAGGGCCTCTTGTTCCCCAGTCTTACATACATCCCGGGTTGCTCCATCCCAGGTGCCGAACCCAGCACCCACCCCTCTTAAACTTCATATGCTTGGTGATTGTCCAGCCCTTAATTTTTCAAGGTCTCTATGCAGGGCCTCTCTTCCTTTGAGGGAGTCAACAGCTTCTCCCAGTTTAGTGTTGTTGGCAGACTTAATTAGCGTAACTATGTATCCTGCATCCAAGTCATTTTTGAAGGTGTTGAAGAGCACCGGCCCTAGAATGGAGCCCTGTGGATCCCCACTAGTGACAGGTCACCAATCTGATGTCACCTCATTTACCCTTTGAGCCAGTTGCTCACCCATCTCATGACATGTTTATCCAGCTGTGTGCTGGACATTTAGTCCAGAAGGATCCTGTGAGTGTCCGTATTGAAAGCATTACTGAAATCCAAAGAGATGACTTCCCTTGATCACTTACATGGGTTACCTTGTCATAGAAGGAAATCAAGTTTGACAAGTAGAACTTTCCCCTTGTGAAGCCATGCTGACTGTGACTGATGGCTGCCTTGTCCTTCAGGTGTTTATCAGTAAGTCCCAGAATAATCTCCATAATTTTACCAGGCACTGAAGTGAGACCGACAAGCCTGTAGTTTCCAGGGTTTGCAGCGGAATGGATATAGCCTTTGTGTGTAGGTTTATGTCTTTCCTGAAAACTGGGGTGATGTTTGCCAGCTTCCAGTTGACATCTCCTGATTCCCAAGACCATTCAAAAATAATTGAGAGAGGTCTCGCAATGACATCAGCCAGTTCTTTGAGTACACTTGTTGAACCCTGTTGGGACTCGTAGACTTACAGGGATCCATCTGGAGCAGCAAATCCTGCACAAATTTGGGATTGACTGGGAGTTTATCATTCTCACAGTCATGGTCCTCCAGCTCAGGGCACTGGGACCCCCAGTACCCATCACTGGGTCTGCCAGGAGCAAAAGCATTGTTTGCTTCCTGTCCTTGAAGCTCATCAACAAGCCGGTGGTTCAGCTTAGATATCTCAGGTGTCAGCTGAGGAAAGAAGGTTAGGCCTTCAGTGTGGACTTGAGAAAGAATACTCTGTGTGTCTTACCAGTCAAAAGTTAGAGGAAGGGTTTTTTCCAACTTTTCCGGAAACATTCACCCATTTGTTGAGTTGGAGCATGGGAAACTGGAGCCTCAAAGGGACATTACTATGAGGTCTGAGAAGGCAGATTTGTCTTTAAAATCCTAGTGTATCAGGTTTGGTAGGATCTACCAAATTTATAAAAATTTCAGACTTGGATGAAAAAAAAGTGTAATTTTGGAAAGCACTTGGGGATTTTTCAGCATGACAGATGCTACTGTGTAAGTGTAAGACTATTACCTCCTTATACATGTGGGTAGCTGTCTTATAAAAAGGTATTTTGACTTACCAAGTTGCTGCAATAAAGTGGAACAGGCAGACACAATACTTGACTGCCCCCACATGCATATTTCACCCTCATTAATTCTTACTACAGTAAAAATCTTAACTATTCATTTTCTAGTACAAACACTTTGTGGAATTAAGAATACATGCAACAACAAGTAAGTCTTTTAGCACATTATTAATCATCAAATCCAAGGATTAGTAAGAAACACATTTGCATTTTATCACTAACTTTTTCTTTTTTCTCCTCCTTTTTTCTCCCTTGCAGGCACAGCTGTCTCAGGCTTTAAATGGTGTTTCAGATAAAGCGAAAGAAGCTAAAGAATTTTTGGTTCAGCTGAAAAATTTATTGCAGCAGATCCAGGTAACTGTAGAATATTATCTGTTTTGATAATACAGTAATCAGTAGAATTGAGTGAATAATTTATTTGATGACTTTGTCTCCTGTGCTATTCTCATCTTTGCCTTTCCTGGAATCATCTGACCTTTCTTGAACGGATTCGCTAGGTAAAATTATTCATCAAATAATGCCTGCAAGCCCGTCTTAGTTTCTAGATTGTTTGCTGTTTATTGCAAAAAGCTGATACTCAATACTAGACATCTGAGCTGTGTTGATTAGTGTTTGATTGAATCCATTAGTCATGCTTCTGGGCTCCTCCCTGACTGCAATTGCTTGAATTCGGCATTTAGGATAAGTCCTCATTTTAACACATTCAAAATTTACTGCTAGCTTTTCATCTTACATTTCCTTAAAATGTACTAATGTCTGCACAAAATCCAGTCAACCTGCCTATTAGAGTACTTGTAGGAATGTCCTACACATACTCAAAATATAGGAGTATTCTACAAAAAAAACCCCCGTAACTGCTGCTAAATCAATGTGTTGTTTATTGGAGCATAAGTTATTTTCATGCCTGTAATTGTCCAGATTTAGTAGTCAGAAAAAGGGCTCATGGTGAGTGCAGTAATTGAGGGCACAAAACCCAAAATGGAACAAGTCCTATTTACAATCAAATTTAGACTCGTCAGTGCTGGAGGTCCCATGATCCTCAAGGTCCTTCTCGCCCTGCAGAGTGTACCTGGAAATGTGCTACTGTAGTTTGAGCTGTGCAGTGCCCAGGAGGGGACAATTGTTTTCCGCTGCAGCAATGCTCTACAGTGATGGGACATACATCCTCTGCTCTTCAATAGCCACTCTGCTGCTTGCTCATCTTTCATCAACAAGTCCTGTGCTTGCTAGTAATAGAAAACCAAAGTAGAAGTTCAAAAAGTTTATAATTTAATCATTAAAGTATTCCACTTAAAGCCCCAGAGAATGAATTCGTACCACAAGAGCTGCCCAAGCTCTTGGGTTGCCTCAGGGCAGCCTAACTACTCACCCTCACAGTCTTCCAGGCCATGGCGGGGAGGGAACAAACCAAAACTGAGAAATGGTAAAATTAAAGGACATTTAACTGAATGAAACTCGTGCAAAGGCACTGACTGGCACCTGTAATGTGCTGTATTTTGGCTATAGTGTGAGGTTTCTCTCAGCTGACTTACCCATTTAACAGTTATGTAGCGCAGTTAGCCTACTCACTTAGACGTCTTTCACTGTCCAAGGAGAAAAGACAGGCACATCTAGAGAGCACTTCTTCCTGTAGGTATTAACAGCTGTTTTAGGATGGGATAACCCATCCAAAACAGCAGTCTATCACCAATCTTTCTTGAGTCATCTAGCTCCATTAAAAATGTATTTTTCCCTCCTGAAACCTAGAAGTGGCCTATTATGACTATTTATGACTATGCTGTAAAATCCTTTAATGTGTTCCAATAAAATCACTGCCAAATTGCTCTGCATAAGGGAGCTGCTACAGTTAGATCAAAAGACCAAGCCATTTATTTGATGCTGCTCGTTGCTTAAAATGCTAGAGGAGAGCTCAGAAGAAGAAATTATATCCAGCAGTACCCTCCAACATTTAGCCAAGTCTGGGCACAAAGCCGAATCTGACCCTCACAAGTTGAGCTAGTTTTCACCCTGAGCCTGAGTGAAACATCGAATTTCAGCAAACCCAAACAGCGGGACTAATCGGCTGCATATGTATTCCTAAGTAAAACAAGGCTGGGGCATGGCTCCAAGATGATCACCCACATGCTTTAACCCTTAAGGAGCTCCCTGGAATGTTTTTCTCCCGTGACAAATTGCACTCTTCTCATGTGATGATCGAGCAGTCTTTGGTGACAGCACATACCAGGGAATGCTCCTGGTAGTCAGGTTTGGTACAGCCACACTCTTTGAGGGGAAAGGGTTTAGATGTGTCATGAGCCAATCTGTGCCTTTTGACATTTGGACCAAAAAACAGTTCTTGTACTGTTATTTTGGGGGGGAACAGATGTAGCCTTTGTGCATAGGTTTATAGCCAGACCCACATATCTCAGAGCAGGTTATTTCCAGTAGAAATCTTATGACGGTTGCCACACTCGCATATGGACATTTACCCCTCAGCAAAAATGCTTTTTAATAATACTTTTACACAAAGGGGCAAGCAATATGTACATTTTATTATCCTATCTCAATGCACAGCAGACCACACTCTTTATCTTCGCTCTGAGTTTGGCAGAGCTACCAGGAACCGTGCTTTTATCTTACCCGGGGCAGTTTGCAAATTCATAATCTGCTTTTCTTTTCCCTGCTTTGCAGATCTGTTGTTTCCCCCTCTTTTTTCCTTCCTTTTTCTTCTCTGGGGTCACTTTTATATCTCTTGGTCTTTTCTTTTCAGATACTGCCTGTTCCTCATTGCTCCTGTTGCTTCCTTGCTTCTCCTTGTTGCTGTCATGATCTGATTTTCACATTTTCCCATCTGCTGTAACAATTTCATACTTTCTCACTTGAAGGAGGCATATCGCCAAACACCCCGTTTGATGTGTGAACAGAAAATGAGGAGAGAAATGATGCACTACAGCCATCGACTGATTCAGGCTCTGTGCACAAACCAGCACTTCAAGAGTAACGGGATGGAAATGGGCTTAAGGGGGAGCTGGGTGAGATACAAGCCGAGGAGGGAGAGATGCAAACAGGAAGAGTCTAAGACAAACCTGTGAGCAGGAACTGAGCTGTCTGGTGTCTCCCCACCACCAGATAAACCCCCGCCCACATCTTGCTGACAGGTCTAGGACTGCAGTGGGGGCCTCTCTGGGACCACTGACCCTGCATCCATCAGCTGGAGAATGGGATGCGCGGGTCACAGTGAGGGAAGGGAGTACAGTGCTGAAAATTTTGAACTCCAAATAAAGAAGACAAAGCAAATGAGTAGAAAAGAAGAGAAAAACAAAAGAGCTAAGAGATAGTAATAGTTAGGGGAGTACAATGGCTTAGCAAAGAGGTGCTTCTCCTTCAATACATGTTTAAAATCTTCTCACGTTTAATGATGCTTTTTTTTTTTAATTGGGGTATGTGGGAGGAAAACTGATAGCACACATACTTGGAAGAGGAGGTTGAAAGCTTTCTTCTAGTCTCATGAGCAGAGGAGGTGAGGGAGAGTCTTCCTCTGAATGGGTCCTACGGCAGCAGTTCCAAGGATTTATGTAATGCTAAATTGTATCCAGACCGTAGTAAAGGCTCAGTGTTGTATACCTCATGCTGGTTTCTGCCGAACAAAGAATTTTACCATAATGTGAATAGAAACTTGCCCTTTTTTTTAAAAGCTAATCAAGTACATAGCTCCACTGCCAAGTGCTAGCTATTTTAAAAAAAGTACTCGAAGCAACAAACAAACCTTAGGGCTTTGTACCTCATTAATTTCCTCGTAATAAGGCAGTAGACCAGATTCTGCTCCATAATTCTGTTCTAATTGATGTGGTATAGAGCCAGTGATTTCAAAGTTGCTACAGTGGGATAATTAAAACAGATTGGAGCAGAATCCTCTTATGTATGTATGCACTATGTATGTTACATTTAGCATTTACATTATGTTGTACTACATCTGTTGTCCAGAAAGTGCCAGTAAATCAAGGTTGTGAATGAGACCATTCATGGCACGTCATTTTACTGTTTCATTTTTCATTTTTCATTTTATATCATGCAGCTATTACTGGTACAGCTGTAATAGCTGTAATGAAACCAGAAAGGCAACAAAAATGCTGAGGGTCTTGGAAGGAAAGCTTTTCTGAATAGAAAAGAGGGTATGAGCAATAGCTTAAGATGCAAACTATGCTTTCTTTGATGAGTATGACTCTCACCTTGTTCTAGGAGAACGGGTTGGATTACGAAGCCTGTCTTGTCGCTCAGTGCGATGCCTTGGTTGACGCATTAACACGGCAAAAGGCAAAACTGCTCACAAAGGTCACCAAGGAGCGTGAGCACAAGCTGAAGGTGAGCGCTTCTCTCATCAGCTCAGCACTGCTGCTGATAGATACCTGGTGTGTTTTGTCAAGTTCCCCAACCCTTTACACCATGAAATTTCCTAGTAACCAAATTTTAAAGTCCTTCAGCAGGTTCCAGTTCAGCAGTTTAGTGAACTATGCCTACACACTTTAAATGGTGGATATACTTCAGCAGTTTATTGAATGAGGCCATCAGTCTTTATTTATCTGATGGTTTGGGGCTATCTTTTGAGAGGTGCTTATCAGTGAAACCTGTGTATGGTTTGGATTTTGGGACCTTCTGCCCAAGTAAACAGTTGTGATTTTGATATCTCTTCAAATCTTTAAATTCAAGTAAGCCACCTCCAGAAATGCATGAGCTACTCAAATATATTAAAGAAATGCAGTAAAAGGAGATGGCAAGAAGAAATCTAAAATGGTTGAATGAAGTGGCAGTCAAGAAATACTTAAATAGACACATTTCTTAAAATGCTGAACTTCATGTGATTTTGAGGTACTTATAGTGCCATTTGCATTAAAAGTATCTAAGACAGAAGAAAAATTTGAAGTGGATTATCTAACATAATCTGTTAACAGAATCTACCTGAGATCAATATTTAGCTTGCTTAACAAGTACCAACACTTAGGACATAACTGCTGACAGCACAGCAACCCCTGCAGTTTACTGCTCTCACAAGTTGTCCTGCAGAACACAGTGCTGTTAGACCTAGTCCACAGCCATGTGGCAGCAGAATCAAGGCTAAAATCTGGAAAAATGGGATGCAGCTCTTTTATTTCGTAATCCTGGCAATGTGTTCTTTAGCAGAGCGGGTTCAATGATAAAGACAATGTTAGAGTGTGATCTGCAAGAAACCACTCCAGGAGTTTGCCTCTAAAGTGAAGGACTTTTTAAAAGCTCAGATGTTAGTTAAAGTGTGACTGAAAATGTGAACACTGCAAATGCAGAAACATGTTCTGTGCCCTTTCTGCCCCAAGCAAGCCTAATCTTTGAGCAATTAATCTGCTCTGAAAATTGAGATTCCCCATGCACAACAGTTTGCCAAGCTAATTATCGGTATTTACAATACAGAGCAAGAGAGTGAAGCTGATGGAGATACGGCAATGGCCATATGGTGGCTAAATTAAGCATGGATTTAACACACTTTTCCATTCCTTGTCTCTTCTAAAATAATTTTATACAATTCACTGCAAGCTGAGGCAGTCATAGAACTGTGCTGATGTTTGTTTTCCAGGTTGTTTGGGACCAAATAAATCACTGTACGCTGAAGCTACGCCAGTCAACAGGGCTCATGGAATACTGCCTAGAAGTTATCAAAGAAAATGATCCCTCTGGGTTTTTACAGGTATTTTTCTTCCTGATGTTCTGGGGGGGAAAAAAAGGAAAATATGTTAAAGCTAAGTCTAAAAATGTGTGGCTTTGTTAATTAGCCCCTTCCACCTCCAAGGCAGGTTCACCTTAACTCCTATAAATACTGTCTAAAAACTCAGAGAGCCTGAGTGTCCCAGCAAAGAGATGGCTTTAACAGCTGCACCCTGACTGAGGCGGGGACTTAGTGGTCACACCGCTTGCCTAACTCGTGATGTCTTTCCTCTTGCCAGCCTTTCCTTCTAGGCTGAAAGAAAGATGCTATGCAGTTAATGACAGCTTTTTGCAGAATATTATTTTATTCTCATCTGAGAAACCCAACACAGGGCCCCACAGAGCTCTCTGATCAATGTGGAGAGGTCACTGACTCAGCAGAGTAGTACTTCTCCCCCTTGTGCTCCTCCCCTTTGCTTTCCCATTGAAAGAGTCCTTTCAACATCTCCCCTGTAAGGAAATCTACTTTGAAGGGGCTTGCATATAGCTTTGCTTCACTGAGATTGTTGCATCTCATGTGGCTTCAAGACCTGTTGTAGCTCCAGGTACCTTTTCTTTGCAAAATATGGCCTAGGCAATAATTGCCTTAATTTGCAGGATATTGTTTCTTAGGTGCAAACAGTGAAAGTGTCTATTGATGAGACAAAACAATTACAGTGTTATTTTCCCATAAATTATTTTGCTTAATTTATTCTAATATGTTTATTATTTTATTTTGCCCTATTATTTTTGTTGCCTTATTAATTGCCTAAGAAGAAAGGCACATCAAACAAAATTGCCTACACACATGAATGCATGAGTGTTGTGGATCTGTCAGAGCATCCCTAAAAAAACAGGATGAGAATTAGCCAATTTAAACCTATTAGCACTCCAGACTGGTTGTTACTGTCATGTCTAGTCTCAAGCAAGAGAGGGGAATGTGGGGTGTAGATTAGTCTTATGATTACACAGATTTTAACAGGCTGTTGGTTGGACACTACAGGACGAATGAAACCTTTAGGTCTTACCTACATGCTATCTAGATATATGCTTTATTTTCTTTTAAGCATACTTTCCCTGTAACTTTTGGGGCTTTGTTCTTTGCAGCTCACCTTTATAAAAAAACCCAAACCATTTTTTATTTTATTTTTACTGGTTTATCTAATGATGCTTTCAAGACAGCCAGCAGATTCTCAGTCACTGCATTACTTTGAGCAACTACTCCTGCAGCCAGGATATTGAAACACGGCCAAGGGATCCAGCATCCTAGTAAGTGACTCCAAGGTTGCATGAGGCTATGGGATGCTCCTCCACTTACAGCACAGAATGATTAGGAGCTGTTGATGCAGGGGCTCAGACAGGAGTGTCCTCAGTAAAAGTAATGAGGAAAAGTATCTGAATTCCTGCAACAAAAGAAAACTCTCTGATATACCCAGAAAAAAATTCTACTCCATGTGACTTACAGGAAGTTCACCATGAGGGACTCCAGATATCCAAATGGCAGCTTCACTGAACTCAAGGACAGTTGAGTTCATTGATTTCCACAGAGCCAGGATTTCACTTCCGAAGTGTCTGTTGTGATCATTTTAGTTTGACTTTTGGCCTAATTGTCTGCGGGCTGAGTAAGAGCAAAGCTTTAAAAATTAAATTCAGTTTTAATGTAATGGTAGAAAATCCATCATATACTTTGAAAATCTACCTGACAATTTACCACCCTCAATGTGAGTAATATATACCTTCCTTACCATTTGATTTTTTTAATCCTTTAGCTTTCATCCACTGAATCATCTCTGCTGAATGGAGACACTCTAAGCTTCTCTTTGAGCAACTTCTTTTTAAACAGGAGAGCAAAAGTAGACTGTGCAGATCAGAGAACAGAGTATAGAATTATATGTGGCTTTCAAAGGCATGACACACAACATAATCTTAACAGGCTTTATAAATGCAGTTTTTACTTTCCTAGCCTGAGATTTATTTTGAAAAGACAAGATGAAAGGATGCAACATAAATGGACCTCACCCCAAAACAACCAGATCCCACCTCATCTGTTGTGCTGTCTTAATCCTGTTTCCTTTGTGCTGTGTTACACAGGCATTCTGTCATTTTTAATGTGTGCATCTGCCATTTCATTATAAACTTGATACTCTCTTTCAGATTTCAGATGCTTTAATCAAGCGTGTTCAGGTGTCTCAGGAACAGTGGGTCAAAGGAGCCTTGGAGCCAAAAGTGTCTGCTGAGTTTGACTTGACTCTGGATAGTGAACCTTTACTGCAGTCAATTCACCAGCTGGATTTTATTCAGATGAAATGTAGGGGTGAGCTTTTATAATTTTCCTTTTTCTATTTTTCATGCATGTGTTGAAACAGTGCTGGGAGGTGTGAGGACACCGAAGGAGGAAAGAGGAATGACTTGAATTTGCTGGATAGTTTTAAAAGGTTTTCAGGCAAATTCAGATTACTGGATGTTTCCTGGAAAGGTGTGCTCCCCTCACATGTAGTGAGCTGAACAAGCTCAGATAGAAATACCAGATGCACTTAAAGATTGTAAAGATAAATTCTTCAGAGTAGGGCTTTGAAGATTAGTAAGACATGAGCTGCATGAAACTCCCTGCCATTTTGTATCATTCCTAGATTTGACATGGTTAATACAAGATACCAATTACCCCTATCTTGTCAGAATCAGCTGAAGTAGAAAATAAATATTACTTACATGCACTCACATGCTTGAATAGGGGAAAAAAACCCCACCCTTTGACTTTTGACTTGTATCTGGACTGTGCTGCAAACAGTGCCCATCTTAAAAAAAAATCATGAGGAAGAGATTCACAAGGGGAAAGTAGTTCCATAGTTATACCATTCCATGGTTCCAGGTATCTGGATAGTTCTGATGGACAAGCTAAAGGGAAATGAGGTTAAAAAATGTATCTAAAAGAAAAAGCTGATGAACAGGAGATGCCATTGACATTAAAAAAAAAAAAAAAAGGAATATGAACATCATGAGCTTGTAATGGGGTTAGTTTATATGGAGCAGGATGAGAACCGCATCAGAATTAGATAGATCCGTAGAACGGTTGGATTTGAAAGCCATTGTGGTCCCTGGGAATGATGCCATTAACTTCCCTCAGTGGTGATTCAAGCTTTAATTGTACATGTGGATGACAGGACAGAGGCTGCCAGAAGTCAGTGAATGAGTAAAGGGTATTCGTGTAGTGATGTCAGATGTGCTTTTTTTTGTTCTGAGCAAGCATAAGGAATTTTATTGAGTTTATGTCTTTGCTCTGGGCCTAATTCTGCATCTAAGACACCCAAGATGAAGTAATTAGGGTGGATAATATGGCAGATATGTGGAGAAACAATGTACAAACAGTTAAAGGCCAGAGTCTGCTCACCAAGAATGGTTTGCATCTTGGCATAGGCAGGCTGTGTTAAAGTTATTCAGTAAACGTCTGTGAACTGCTCCTTTGAAATGTTGTCAGACAGGTAAGTAGAGTCAAGAGAGAAGGAATAACACTGATAAAACTCCTGTGAATGCTTTCTGCATTTGTCTTTTAAAAAATTAGTTTATATTTAATGCTAGCCATATTTATTGTGAAATGTATTTAATACTAATCTCCCATCACTCTTCTTTACAAACATATGAAAAATTTAGTTAAACTAGTCACATAGATTGCTAATTAACTGCAGGTTACCTGAGGTGAGAGCAGCTTAGGTATTTGGCTTGTGGACATTCACCTGGCCTTAAGATTGAAAACTTACAAGACTTTAATTGATCCAGATTCACTCGTGCTTTGTGAAAGATAGTGTTGTCAGCTATGCTATCATTTATCATAAGATGGCAGGGAAGCTCTGATACCAAGATGGACACAGTCTGAGGAGCAGAGAAGAGGACAGGACTTCTGTTGGCCAAACCTGTGCAGAACTTCCAAACACCCTTGGGCTTTGCTCCCCAGGGGCAGGGTTAGCCCTCAGGAAGAGTTTTTGATTGAGCTGTCTTGGTCTTGACCAGGGATTATCCCATCAGGTTGGTCAGCACAACCGGTGTGACCACGCACACACCGCGCAAAGAATAGTGGAAAGGGTGTTAACCTGGCCACCATTCCTTAAGGTGCATCAGGGATGGCATTATTCCCCTTCACACCTCTGTGTGCCCAAGCAGAACAAGCCACCAACCAGTTCCAAGCTATCATTCATAGGTATTGAGGATTGTTTAGTATAGAGACGTGTATTTATCTTTCTCCATTTATGACAGCAAGTCTGTTTCCATTTGAACTGCTCAGTCTGACACTTCAGCCTTTTTTTTCCTGAAATTTTACTTCTGTGACCTCAACCAGCTCTGCATTATCTTGGAATCATAAAGTTATCTGGGTTGGAAGGGGACCTTAAGGATTGTCTAGTCCCAACCTCCTGTCACAGGCAGGGACACCTTTCAATAGGCCAAGTTGCTCGGAGCCCCATCCAACATGACCTTGAACAGTTCTGGGAACAGGGCATCCATGGCTTCCCTGGGCACCCTGTTCCAGTGCCTCACCACCCTCACAGTGGTAAATACCTAATTTAAACCTGCTCTCTTTCAATTTGAAGCCGTTCTCCTTCGCCTTATTACTACATGGCCCTGTAAAAACTCCCTCTCCAGCTCTCTAGTAGGCCCCCTTTTTAGGTACTGGAAGGCCACAATATGACCTCCCCAGAGCCTTTTCTTCTCCAGGCTGAGAAACCCCAGCTCTCTGTGCGTCTTCATAGGAGATGTGTTCCAGCCCTCTGATCATCTTTGTGGCCCTCTTCTGGACCTACTTCAACAGTTCTGTGTCCTTCCTATGTTGAGGGCCCTGGGGATGGACACAGTACACTGAGCCATTGACCACAACTCTTTCAGTGCAGCAATCCAGCCAATTCCTTATCCATGGAGAGGTCCATCCATTAAAATTCTTGTCTCTTCATTTTAGAGACAGGGATGTCATGTGGGACAGTGTCAGATGCTTTGCACAAGTCCAGGTAGGTGACACAAGATCCTCTTTTCTCGTTCACCACTGCTGTTACTCTGTCATAGAAGGCCGCCAAACTTGCCAGGCACGATTGGCCCTTCTTCAGATGCATTATTTGCATTTCCTTATGCAGAGTGGTCTTGCATTTGGAAATACAGGTATCACAGAGTAAGCAACTCAGCATTTCAGGAGCAAGCACCCAGACTAATTGGGAACATCACTTTGCTGACTGTAAGGAGAAGCTGCAGTTGCTCATGGTGTTTTGCTATTTATCACCATGAGCAGATTGCCCTGAGAGGTTGTGACATCTCCCTCACTGCAGATATTCAAGAACTGTAGGGACACAATCCTGTGCCATGTGCTCTGGGATGTCCCTGCTTGAGCAAGGAGGTTGGATCAGATGACCCACGATGGTCCCTTCCAAACTGACCTGTTCTGTGATTCTGTGACTTGCATATTTCTGAGAATCCAATTTCACAAAGAAAAAATGTATATGTCTCTTCACGTCTGCTCCTCTTTCTTCAATCCTACCTATGCCAGCACACCAACAAGTCATCAATCTTTGCCAAATGTTGGTGTTGAAGTGAGTGTTACTAAGTCATTTTACTGGTTGATCTGACAAGAGCAGGTGCATTAAAAATGTCGATGATCTGTAAAGGAAGTTTGTGAGAGATTTAGGAGAACAGGGCAAGCATGGCTTTTCCAACCGCCAGTTGTTTTTTCCCAAAAGCTTTGCAGTGTAAAATCTGTATTATTGTTACCAGTGCTTACTGCATCACTGAATTTCTATTTTTTTTTTTCAAACTCTGGCCTCATTTAACCTCACTGAGCTTGCATGGGTCATTTAGAGTGAAAGCATGCTTGTAAGTAAACATTGATTCACTGTGTTAGACAAAGAAGAATGAAAATGAGAACAAATCACATTACATTTGCTTTGATGACATGTTCATCTACATTACTGATGCGCTCTCTGTAAGCACATATCTAAAGCTCATCCCAAAAAATAAAGATCATAGGGTTCTTTTTCTTTTTTTACAGAAAAGAAGCAATTTGAGAACAAATTAAGTGTGCAGAGATGTGATAGGTGCAGAAGTAATGCTTAGGCAGTCATGTTGACAAAAGGGTCCCACTGAGTCCCACACTCCCTGGGCCAGCTGACCTGAGAAACACTCACACAGCTCTAGTAATTGCGGGCATTTTAGCTTTCCCAGATAATTTTCTCTATCCATGTTTTCTTCCCTCTGTTGCTTTTACTGAGTGCCTTGGCACAAAATTCCTGTCCTCTGATGCCTGGCTTAATGTGTACTTCACATTTCCTCAGTTAAAGCTATTGGCACAGGCAAATACGTGTTCTGGGTTTGTTTTATTCACACAGCTGGAGCTGGCATGCAGTCTTGATTGGTTGCAAAACAGGACTAGATACAAAATAGGAAAATACATAGCTACTCTACTTTTCTGTACCACCTCTGAACATTCATTCATATACTCCTTCTTCTTGTCCCTAGTAACTCCTTCCCTCTTCTGCAAACCATGAAGATTCCCCAGACACATCTGCCACAAACCTTCTCTGCTTCTCCAGGCATGAGCTGTACAGCCCCGATAACTAATGGACAACTGTTTCATCACAGGCTTCACCTCTTGTTCTATCTGCTCTGTGTCATGGACTCAGCTCATCATGGTCTCTCCTTCTCTCTCAGTAACACTGCTTTTAGGGCACTTGCTACAGCAGTGACCCAGGCTATTCCAGGGCTGTACTGCAGTTTTGGAGGAAGTCAAAGTTTTCATGCTTCTGGGGCTCCCATTCTTTCAGTGCATTTAGTCCTTTAAAAACTAATCTGGGATGGTGGATGGCATCATTGCACCACTTGCTTGACAAGAGGACAACAGTCAACATTGTAGAGCAGCCCTACTGTACCCTGTGAGGGGACTACCCTGATCAGCTGTGAGATGCATTGAACAATGTGTTTTGGGAACTGCTGAGTTGACAAGAGACACCAGTCAGTGTCACAGTTCTAATTGAAGAGTGACCTGCATGAAGCACTTTTAAAATAGCAGGACATCATTCAGGCTCATTAGTAATGAGTGCCAATGCAGTGTCATTTGTCCCTTTATATTTTTAATATTTTCCTTCAAAAAGTCTCTTGAGAAGGTTAAGTTGGTCAAGAAGTGGGACAGCACTGTAATTTAACATCTGAGTCTTTTTCTTCCCTGGCACTTTGCCTATATTTTTTTTTCTTAGTCCTATTCCGTTGCTTGTTGCTGTGAAGTATATACCAGTGTTCCAATTATTCAACTCCCTTTGCACTTTCCTATGATTTTTACAAGTGTTCATGTTTTCTCCTCCCAAAGGGAATTTGGGATCAAGGCAAATCTCTGCCCATCCACATCCAGTGCAGGAAGCAGGAGGGGAGGCACAGAGAGCATCATCCTGCAGAGCTGCACAGCTGCTTGGCGGGAGCTTCTTGCCTCTCCTGCAGTAGAGTTGTGCAGTTCAGGCCACAGGCTGGCTTAAAGGGAGCAGGAATTGTGAACTGTGAATTACTCACAAAGCCTTCAATATCCAGCAACACATTAAAGGAGCCAAGGCACTTCCTATGATGTGTGTGGCTCTCACACATTGGGTCTAAATTCACACTTCCACTGGGAAGTGGGAACAACAGCACTCTACTGGATGAAAACATATTTTATTCCTAGACAGCATTCCTGTTTACATAATTAAAAGGGAACACATACCCTTCTCCAAAAGTTCTGCTCTTTTTTTTTCAGCATTGTGCATTACATGAACAATTCCTGAAAGCCTCCCATCAGCGTTCCTAGGAGTTAGGAGTCTTTTTCAGAGGTTGGAAGGATTAGTGGTTTATTCAGAGGTGAAGGGGGCATTGTCTATTTTTCATCTTATAAACTACAGGAATTAGGTTTTCATCCAGTCTTGCCAGAAGTAGTCTCAGAAGTGGGGAGGACCAGACAAATACCTCCTGAGAGGGCTAACCAGCTAGCAAAAGTGGCAGGCGTGTGGATGGCTGATACAGCCCTATCTTCTCCCAGGCTTGTCAGTCACCAGGAATACATAGGCTAACAAACACAGACAAAACTCTAAACTTAAAATGGTTCACTTGAAAAATCCCATTACTTCAGAATTCCTCATTTTCAGGTTTTTGACTCTTGTCACACTTCTGTGACTTCTCCAGACACAGTGTCTCCTAGAGAAAAGTCTGAACTTTCCATCTGAGAAAACAAGCAGGTTTTTATTTATGACACCCTCTGAATCATCCTTAAATATCAAGGAATAGGAACAAGGCTTCCTTTTCACAGAAAAACCTTCAAGAGCTAATTTATAAAGCTCTTTTGTTTCGTTCTTCTGGGCTACCAACCATCTGCGTTCACTGTGGTGATGGATAATGCCAGCGGAAAGCCGTGGTAGCTTCTGCACTGTTTATCACAAGTGTGAAGTTGACTTTTCGTGTCACTTCCAAAGTGGGGGTGAAGCCTCAGCCCTGTCACACAGTAGCATCCATTTTCCCACAGTCTGCTTGGTACGCAGAACATGAACAGTCCTCTTTTATCCAGAGATGTAAAATAGGATGAAAGGAACAGCTCAAGGGCTTAGCTCTCATGCAGACAGAAGGAGGAAAATAAACTAGAAGGCCAAAGCAGAGCAGATAAAAGAAGAGTAAACTGATACTGTTAAGCCAATGAATTCTCAGAGCACTCAGTTTCTTCTAAGGCATGATTGAGCTCAGCAGAAATGATACTGAGATACTGAATGGTGAAATTTAGCCTTGGGCAGAAGACCAGGCAGGGTCCATGCATCACTTGCATCATACTTAACCTGTAGGGTTTCAACAGTGCATGAAATGCATGCCAGGTCTATCCAGAAGATTAAATTTTCAGTTTATAATTGCTAGCAAAGAGTGAACAGTGAAAGTTTAGCTGTGTTTCGGAGAGATGGGATAGAGGTCTCTTTCCCACAGATACACAGCTGAATGTTTTACTCTGTTTCTTTTTATTTTTAAGATGCTGGTCTGGTAAACAGTCTCTTGGTGTTTCTTCTGAGCAGGTCACTGAAAAGGCATGTTGATAGAAAACGTTGCATTTGTAATTTCCATGAGGAGTCTCTTGTGATGGAGGAGTTCCTTTTGCTACCTGAACCATGGGATTTAGATAAAGTTTGCAGATGGGACAATTTTAGTTGCCATAAAGATAACATAGCCAGGGTGGTTTTGATGAAAAACTAGGGGGAGAGAGAGGGGTGGTAAACTATAATTTTAAAACACCCCGCAGCTATAGTGAGGAATTGTTTCCCTGCTGTTGGTGGAATTCAGGCTCTCTCTCTCAGCTGTGCGGGGAGGAGTGGCTGCTCTGTTTGTTAACAACCCAATCCTTTGTTAATGCACTGGGCTCCCTGGCAGCATTGCATCTGCCATGCCACCCTATGGCTTGAGACACCCCCTGCCCCTCCTTTTGGGGGCAATGGGTGCTCTGGTGTGAAAAAGAATTCTTCCAGACAGTTACTCCTGGAAAGGAAACCGCACATGGATTCCCCAAACTCTAGTTCTTATGAAAAATGACAAACAAGTCCAGATATGTTTCTGTTTACATATTTCAGTGAAATTATTTGTCTAACTGGGTAACAACATTTTGTTATATAATTTTACTGCCTTTTATTTCAAGGAAGAGAATGGACTGTCTTCCTAGCAAGCACTCCCCTGCGAGGGGAAGGAGGTGAGCAGGTGCCATGCTGCTCACGGCACAGACTAATGGGGTAGGGCAGAGTTACACTAATCTGTACCCAGTTCCTGTTTCAGTGCCACCCGTCCCATTACTGCAGCTGGAGAAGTGTTGCACCAGGAACAACAGTGTGACGTTGGCCTGGAGGATGCCACCTTTGAGCCACAACCCAGTGGAGGGTTATATCTTGGAACTTGATGATGGAGATGGTGGCCAATTCCGAGTGAGAATTTAATTCAGCATTTATTTGTGTTTCTTTGTATGTGAGTTTCCTCTAGATATGGATTTGTTTTCTGTCCGAGGGTGGGGAGAGGGGTAGGGAAGATGTGGGTTGTCAGAACTTCCCTAAGTCCATTGTGTTGATGGAGAAAGCAGTGCAGATGCTGCTTAATAGAAGAACCACTGGCTTAGGTAGGAAATTTGAGGTTATTCTCAGGGCTCTTGCAAAGAGGGCTTTGAGGTATCCCCAGTGCGTTCCAGAGTAGAAAATCCCATACAAGCCTGCAGGAGCTGGAAGTGGTTCGTTGCACAAACCAGAAATTTCTTTGAAGCCCCTACTCTCATCTGTCCACAGCACTCTGTTTCAGCAGCTGACATTCTTGGTCCAGAAATGCAACTCAGTCGTTCCTGATTTTCTGAGTAAAAATGTGATCCTGCATAGAAATACAGGATTTATAAATCTTGCCCCTGGGAGTGGATGAGACCAGGCTGGTGGAAACTTTTTCCACACTCATGCTCTGATGGAATTGATAAATATGGAAAGGCTTCCCAAGTGCTGTCCTTCCAGATCCTCAGGGTGATGCCACATCATGATGCTCCTGGTTGCAAGTGCAGGGTGCTTATTGGCTCCTATACTTTCTCGACACATCCTGATAAACAAACTAGAGAAGCAATTCAATCAGCTTTCTTCCAGCCATGCCCTCCTGGAAGCTGTGGCCCTTCCTCCTCAGAAAGGCTTCATGCTCCTATTGCTCAGACCCAGGCTGGCCCAGTGCTTTCCCTAGGGGCTAGTGCCTTGAAAGCATCTGGAGATCATTGTGGAGTACAGCTGCTCTCTTCACAAATGGGGAATTTTGCCAAAAACATGTGATGGCATTTCTTCAGGAGCTGCTAACTGGCTCCTCACTGGAAATGTAAAGATTTCTCATGCTGAAAATGTCCTGGCATGGATCCACCTAAGGATCTGCCATACCACTACACCCATAGGCAGCAAAGGTTCCTGATTGAGACACCCCTCATTAGAAGAGGCAGCGATATTGGCAGGGCATTTTGAAGAGGGCACTGTGGTTTTGGAAGGTCTCCTCAGTTCCTTGGTCCAAGTAGCATTTCACAGGGATTTGAAGAGTTTCCACAACTAAAGATGTGAAAATGTGCTTTTGTGAATGGCTGCTGAGAGCTGCCAATATAGTCAATATTAGTGGGTAAGAGGGTTATCAGTGTGTGATGAATGAAGAGTTAGAATAAGGTGTTAGAATTCCAGTATCTTTTATCCAGTTTATCCAGGATAAAGCTTTTAAAGTAGTATTCATGTCTTGTGAATAACAAGATTTCAGGCTGGTGTGTATCCAAGTTCATTTGTGTGGGTGAGTTTTGTTACTGCCCAAGGTTTTAGGATTGGCAGCAGTGCCATATAAGATTTTGGATTGGAAAAAATACAAAACCATCTCAATCCTTAAATCATAATCCTTTTTCATCACATCCTTTGGGGTTTATATGAAAGAGCCTTAATCATCAGAACTATTCCTAGGCATTACTTAAGTCTTAAGTGAACTGGACCTGAGTGGTTTGCTTAGTGACAGGTTTAAGCACTTCAGTGCCTTTGCTACCATAAACCTACAGAGGTCACAGAATGAGAGAAATCAGAGGTGGAAAGGAATTATCTTTCAACCTGCTGCCAAGACAGGATTGTCTAGGCTTCTTTCAGTTCATCCTAGCTTGTATAATCTGATCTTCATTGGTCTGCCTGGATGTTCCTCCTCCTGAAATATTTCACATTACAGAAGTACTTGCTGTATGATAAATCTTTGAAGACTTTTGTCATGGTTTAGCATAGTTTGGGTTTTTAGTTAAAGAAGGCTCCATCAGCCACGGAAGTGATTCTTTGCAAAGAGGTGCTTACAGCTTCCTCTGGACGCAACAGAACCAATCAACTGGCTAGTTTGAATATTGGCAACTTTTTAAAGCCACTTAAGAAGCTTGACATGCCTCAGTGATCCACATTTAAGAACGAACAAAGCCCAGGAAAACTCTCTTGTTTCCGGCTTTTGGACAGGTAACTGGGGGCCCACAGCATGGCCTGGTGGGCTGAGATCTCAGCCGCTTCTGCTCGCTGGACACCTGGCACAGCCCCCTCAGTGCGGGCCGGGCCGGCCGGGAGGCAGCCACCCCGGAGCCTTGGAGCCCTGTCCCACCCACAGCCCTGCTCCGTGCGGGCGGCTCAGCGGTGCGGCTCGGCCAGGCCGGCCCTCGCCCAGTGCGGCGAAATTCATCTGAGGCCGCTGCCCAGCAAAGATCGTGTGACCAACAGCGATAAGGGAATTCCAGCTGTGGGGCCCAGGTGAGATTGACGCTTTTAGTGCTGTAAGATTCCTCCAGAACAGATGAAGACTGCAGACATTAATCCTCTCCCAAGTCAAAGGAAACGGAAAGGTGAAGGCACGTGAAAAAAACACCATAAAGACACCAAAGTCAGTGAAGAAGGAAGAGCTGAAACCCCAAGAGAGGAGAAAGAGGAGATGCTTTGAGCTTAGAAGCTGAAATTCTGTTGTAAAGCTATGGTGATGGACTATGATCCATCAGAGTGCCCATTGTAATTTCATGAAAGCATGGGGGGGGTGGAGCGTTCAAACTGCAATTGTGAGCAAAAGTACCTGTGCTGAAACAAGCAAATGTTGAAGTAGCTGTGATTTGTTGATAAGCTTGAACAGAGAGAGATGAAATTGATGAGGACCCTTGCTCCCAGGGAAGAAGAAGACCTCTGTTCCTAGAGATGAAGGTACTCCCAGAGATAGATGAAGAGAACTTTTGCTTCTGAGCAGCTCATCTTTAAAATGGTACCCCAGTAGCTCAAGATTGGACCCTTGAAAGCAGCTGTGGGGAAAGCTGTAAGACAAGGGAAGGGACTTTCACATGCAAGCAGAGAACCAACCCAGGCAGCTGTCTCGATTGAAGCCATGAGAGAACTGTTTCTTGTGGAGATGTCTCCATAGCATGAGCAAGAGAGACTCCTCTCCATAAGTGAACTGAAGAAGATTATTATGGAGGTGGTAAACTGACTGAAAATCTCAAGGGCTGTCTTTTTACATTGTCAGTGGGTGAAGGGAGAAACCTGTGGGGTGGAGAAGTGTTCTGAAGGTTTGGTCTGAATTTTTTTTTCTTCCTTTTGGTTCTGTTAATAAACTTCTTTATATTCTTTAAAGTTTTGTGCCTGCTTTGCTTTCTCCTAATTCTTATCTCACAGAAGGAAAATAAGTAAATAATGGATTTTGAACCAAAACCACTACACTTAATTGGTGTTTCCGCCCAGTTTACAAACTGAACCTGCTACAACTTTTTTGATGTCTCTGTTGTCTAGTTACTGTTTCATCATGTGGTGCATGTAATCCTAATTTTTAGGAGATAGTTTTATTCTGAATCTGTGTTTTCAGTTGTCAAAATCACATTTTAACCTAGACATGAGATAACCTTTCCAACAGAATAAAACGTCACTTGTTTTTTTTTTATTCTTACATGCCCCTTTTTGCATAAAATAGCAGCCACAGTGTGTCAGATACTGGGACTACTCTCCAAAATAGTGGCTTGGAGTAGATATTTAGGATAAGAGGAGCACGAAGACCTTTTTGTGTAGCCCTTTATTGCTTTACCCTTCCAGCTTCATCTTCACCTTAGTTTCTCCAGTGCTAACCATCCTCGATGTCTCGCATGCTGTGGCTGTCTGCGTTATAACAGCATAACTCATACATCCTGGGAAGCAAAGAGAAGCTGTTCACTTTTGGCTTATATTTAGAAGTCTTAACTGTGTTAAACTATGCCCCTCATTCTCTCTCTCTCTCTCCTTTTTCTCTGAATGTTTAGGAAGTATATGTTGGCAAGGAGACACTCTGCACTATCGACGGCCTTCATTTCAACAGCACTTATAATGCCAGAGTCAAAGCTTTCAACTCCTCGGGCGTTGGTCCTTACAGCAAGACAGTCATTTTGCAGACATCAGATGGTGAGCTGGGGTTTTGCCACTTTCTAAATGAAAAGCTGCAGGTCTCAGTGGCAGGACACTTTCATCCCTTTACACCCATTAATGTATTTGACACCTACGGGCATTTTCCATTATCAGTAACACTTCAGGCTTCAAGTCATGTGATTTTAGTTGGCTGTAAAAGTCTGAGATCTAGCTAAGATACTTGCTTTAGCATACAGAAGCAGTTATGCAACTCACAGGATATTTTTTGTTCCACTCTGTCTCCCTTTCTCTATACATCTTTGGGATTTGCCTTTTTATTCACTACTGCTTTAATTTCCCAGCAAGGTTTGATAATACAAAGATGGGAATTCATGCTTGTTCTTCTGTAATTATACTTGACATCCATACAGACATTACAGGAAGTTCATCTTCATTAATGATATTGTAATGAATCGAGAAGTGCATGCTATTATCACTTCTACTTTTATGCTGTGTTGCCAAAATAGGCCAGTATAAAATATTTATATTTCAAGAGCTTTTGGGGCATTTTTTTCCTTTTTTTAAGAAAAACTTCACTTCGATAAAATAGTGAAGTCAATCCTAACCAGCATGGACACAGCTAATCTCCATTTCCATTAGAGGTGATCCTGAACCAATTCACCTATGTGAGTAGTTTCCCTTTCGTGGAGAAGCCTTTGTCTCCTCAGTGGCTTTCTTGTTACTCTGTGGACAGAATGTCACTACTCTTAGGAGCTAAATTTCAGAGGAACAAGGGCAAATAATATAAAGCACTCCAGCTCAGATTAATCTTGTGTAGCTGCCTACAGTAACAAGGAAAGATTGTCTTCATCATCTCAAAGTGCAGTGGGGTCCTTACAAAGGCATAATTTTGTCCTTCTTAGTGAAGTAAAGCAGACAACACTTGGACACAGCCCCTCCTGATACAATCCTGCCTTTCCTTTTCCCCTTCCACAGTGGCATGGTTCACCTTTGACCCCTCCTCAGCTCACAGAGACATAGTGCTGTCAAATGACAACCAGACTGCCACCTGCAACAGCTACGATGACCGGGTGGTCCTAGGCACCGCAGCCTTCTCCAAGGGCGTGCATTACTGGGAACTGCATGTGGACAGGTACGACAACCACCCGGATCCAGCCTTTGGCATTGCCAGGATTAATGTTGTCAAGGACATGATGCTGGGCAAGGACGACAAGGCGTGGGCCATGTATGTGGACAACAACCGCAGCTGGTTCATGCACTGCAATTCCCACACCAATCGGTGAGTGCTGCCTGGGGGCTTTTCTCCTTACAGGCGATTTTTCTGCTGTGCATCAGAGACAGGTGTCTCAGCAAGCCATTTAGTCCAGCTCCTGGCTAAATGTTCTTATTTTATTCCTTCTTTAAAATCACTAGTGACAGTGATTGCACCTTAACAGTCTGTGTTGGTGTTTGTTATCCTCACTGTTACCAGTTTTTCCCTGAGATCTTGCCTAAATCCCCCCTGCTGTGATTTAAACCCGTTATTGCGTGTCCCACCCACATCAGCAGACAGGAACGCAGCACAGTGGGATGCAGGACTTCCACATTGCTGGAGGGAGAAAGGAGGTTGATTCCCTTCATTAGGAGGAATCTTGGCTGCAGATTTATACAATAATTAGACTGCAGGTGTTTATTTCCAGTTCTGAAAGCTATTAAGGGTTTTGCTGTAGGTCGCAGTGAGGCAGATCTGGACACAAGGGCTTGTTTGGCAGTGAGGGCTAAGTAACAGCTTTGGTTCTACTGGGCCATTGTACCAAAGAGCTTTGAAAAGCACTTCAACTAGTACAACCAACTTAGACAGGGTAGGATTTCAGAATATCCCCAAGCCACTGTTACCAAGCCTTGCTCTCCCACCATTCAGAGGCTCTGTGTTCTCAGTGCAACTGAGCAGTGGAGAGACACGTTCTAGCTGCAGGTACCTCCAGGGATGGATCACACAGAGAGAACAACTGTCAGCACAGATCCTGTGTTGTGCTGACATGGTTGCATGACTTTCACTGCTCAGGATAGTTAACCTCTGCCTAGTGCTGGCTTTTGTTTCGTTGTAGTGATGCCAGACTGTGTAGGGGAGACATGGTTAACTTTGCTTGAAGCTCGCCAAGGTATCAGAGCAGAACTGCTCTGCTCTCTCTCTGTGTCCCATGAGAGGGTCAGCCTTAGCTGAAGGTCAGCTGGGTACTCAGACCCTTCAGGAGATCTCCTCTGAAGAGAGCATCCTAAGTCTCTTGCTTATTTTGGAAAATGGTGTATTTATATACCTAATTATCACAATGGGAGGTTGATGTATGAGTAAAGTGACTGACTAAGGATATGTAGCAGGTCTATGGCAGAGCTGGAATCAATTTCTGTTTAGTTTTCTACTGACTGTCCCAGCAGGTCTTCCACACTCACTGTCTCAGGTGTTTTTCTGTTATGCCAAACGATTAAAACAAAGTTTTGCAGTGATTTTTAAAACACTAAAATGCAGGTGTCTCCTTAAAGAGATAAGGTTATGTCAGCATGTGCTGTATCCTAGGGTTCGTTGCAATGTCTCCAGTTGAATAGTCCTTTATACAGCACACCTGTGCTTTAAACAAGTACACTGCAATTGCTGGGAAGTTTTGTTTGAAACATGGTTTGATTTTGCAGTTCATTACAGACAGGTGGAAGAACCCTGCAGCTGGATCAAAAGGTTCTGAAGTCACTTGGATTGTTTTCCATGGCCCCAAAGACCATAGATCATGTCCTAAGACAATACAGAGTAAAATAACATCAGTATAATAAATATACCAAAAAGTTGTCCGTCCCTTTAACATCTTGATTTGATTCAGGGCAGAAGTAATGCTAAGCTGTATTAATTTTAATGCTCTGTGGAACAGCTTATGTTTTCTGGAAAAAAAAGCTGGCAACCATTCTGTACACCACTGTCCCAGAAACCTATTTTATGAATTTGGTCCTTGACATGCTCCTCCCGGCAAGCAACACACAAGCTAAGCAAAAGCTGCAGATTTATACATGTTATGCTTCTGGGAAGCACAACAATGGAAACACTTAGGACTTCCAATCATCATGCTTAATCAGGAGAGCAAAGTGCTTTCTGTTGATGGTAGTTTCCCAGTTTTTACCTGATAAAACACAAAGACGTGTGCAAGGCATGGTTAGACCCATGGAATATCTGTTCAAGGGAAGTACACTTGCTGAGGGCATGTAGTCTTATGAAATCACATGCGCTTCAATGAAATTAGGTCTAGGCATTATATTTTAACTGTGGCAGTCAACTAGGTCAATTTTTTAACTCATTAGCTGTAATAGTCTTGTGGAAACAGTTATTGCTGCCTATTTGTTTTTCCCCACTGGACACGAGTGCATGACAGCACAGTATCACAATCCAGAGGGAATTCATAGTCAACTTTTAGCCTCTGGGATGTTATTGTGATGAAAGTTACACCTTAGTAATAGTTTCATGCTTCCTAATCTTCGTAAGAATAAATTAGGGTAGTTAATAAATGAATAGTTTCAAGGATAACCTGAGGTAGAGCTTGAAAGACTAATTTGTGTGACCTGTCACATTTAGAGGACTTTTCTGTTCCTTTCCTTCATAGCGTGCAAAATTGGATCTAGCATGACTTCTGTAATGCTGGAAGGGGCATGAACAGAAGACTGTAATGCATCCAGAAACAGAGGGATCCTTTTGAGAATAGGCTGAGGAAACTGGCTAAGAAATTACTTTAGGGCAGAGATACAGCTTTGGGAGGCACTTTTTAGTCTTCTTGTTCCTGGAAATCTGTGCCTGGGTAAATCATGGAACAGATCCTTCCAGAAGCTATGCTAAGGCACATGGAGGACAGGGAGGTAATTCAAGACAGTGAACACGGCTTTATCAAGGGCAAGTCCTGCCTTACCAACCTCATGGACTTCTATGATGGAATGACTGTAGCAGTGGACAAGGGCAGAGCTATGGGCAACATCCATCTGGACTTCTGTAAGGCCTTTGACATGGTGCCCCACCACATTCTTCTCTCTAAATTGGAGACATACGGATTTGATGAATGGAGGGTCTGATGGATAAGGAACTGTTTGGATAGTCACATCCAGAGAGTAGTGGTCAACAGCTGCATATTCAGTTGGAGGGTGATGACAAGTGGTGTCCCTCAGGGGTCCATACTGGGGCCAGTTCTATTTAATGTCTTCATCAATGTCATAGAGAGTCGGATCAAGTGCACCCTCAGTAAGTTCACAGATGACACCGAGCTGAGTGGTGTGGTTGACACAGCTGAGGGATGAGCTGCCATCCAGAGAGACCTGGACAAGTTCAAGAACTGGGGCCATGGAAGCCTCCGGGGCTTCAACAAAACCAAGCGTACAGTCCTGCATCTGGGTCAGGGCAGTATGGAGGATGAAAGGATTGAGAGCACCCCTGACAAGAAGGACTTGGGAACACTGGTTCTTGGGAGGCTGGCTATGATCTGTCAGAGTGCACTTGCAGCCCAGAAGGACAACTGTATCCTGGGCAAAAATTGTCAGAGGGATGGAACATCTCACCTTTGAAGGAAGGCTGAGAGAGATGGGGTTGCTCAGCCCGGAGAAGAGAAAGCTCCAGGGAGACCTGATTGTGCTCTTTCAGCACTTAGAGGGGGTTTAAAAGAAAGATGGGACAGTCTTTTTAGCAGGGCCTGTTGTGATAGGACAAGGGGTGATAATTTTAAACTGAAAGAGGATAAATTCAGTCTAGCTGTAAAGAACATTTTTTTACAATGAGGGTAGTGAAACACTGAAACTGGTTGCTCAGAGAGGTGGTGGATCCCCCATCCCTAGAAAAATTCAAGGTCAGATTGGATGGGCCTTTCAGCAGATTGACCTAGTTGAAGATGTCCCTGCTCTTCACAGGGGGGTTGGATTAGATGACCTTTAAAGGCTCCTTCCAATCCAAACTATTCTGAGAGGTGCTGTGTGCCCATTAACAGGAGGCATTGACATTCGATGCAATAGAACTGTTCCTTGGCAAAGTTCCCAAGAGCAGGACTACCAGGTGCTACAGGCAATACTCCAGCCACTACATGTTTATGTAAAGAAAGAGATGTAAATCACACTGAAATATTTTATACTGAAAAACAACAGGAAGTCAAAGTCTAGAGTATTTGCATTTTTGTCTTAAAAGCCCCTTGCAATCAGGAGAGCGTCTTGACTGACTTCAGAGACCTCAGGAGCAGGTTTTTTCATCACACAAATATGCTACAAATGAATGAAAAATGCTGTCACTGGCAATATATATAGTAAAGTTGTTAAGGTGCTGTAAAGATAGCACTTAAAATACTGTTAATGGAGAGTTGGACTAATTATTCAGTTTATTAAATTGTTCATAAATTGTTAACACCTTTTAAAAATAATAGTGAAACTACTCTTCCTAATTCCTCAAGCCAGTTTGTGCAATCATATTCTGTGCATTGTCCAAGCTGTTACTGAAAGCATCTTGGAATAACAGCCTCTACTGCCACAGGCAGTGGCATTTCTCATGGTAACCAAATTCCCCTTTCTGTACTCTGACCTTCCAGGCTTCTGCATGCACTTCTGCACTCAGGACTTGTTGCATACAGAAATCAAAATGTGCAGGACAAGTGGGATTTACCTCAAAAAATGAAATAAGATTGCCTATCTCCAGAACTGGATTGTAATTTAATGAATACTAAGTATTTATTGAGGGAGTATTGCAACAAAAAGGTTTTATTTTCCTTTTAAATGAAAGGTTATTGGGGTTTTGTGGTGTAGGTGTCATTAAGTAGCTTAAAAATGCGTTACAGTAAAGGAGCAGGTTTTTTTTTGCATGGTGACACAGGAGTGTACCAGGAGGGAGCAACATCAGTTAGAGTCTCTTGAGCTATTTGGCTTCTTTTACCACAACAACCAAAAGATTATCCTGTAATGCTGTCTAAATGGTGTACATAAGAGTGAGGAAATGCATAAGTTTTCTCATAAAACACTCTCCCATCTCTCCTCCTAGAGAAAGAAACCAGGCAAATAGTTCAAAAAGTGCTGGAGTCCTCAAAGTACTGTTCCCAAGGAGAGCATGGGATGCTCAGTAAGGCTGTTCAGCCTCAGAAGAAGTCCAGCCTCCCTGGTAGCAGTGTGGTGAAGAGCTCCTGCCTGTTTCTGCCCTCCCTTAATCTTGCCAGAGCCAGTAGCCCACTGTGGGGAGATGGCGGAGTAGGAAGGGGGCAATCTACCTGCGGAATTCCTGCAGGACTTGGGGCAGGAAGGAAGGGAGAAGGTCCCCATCCTTCTGCTTTGCCCCCACACCCCTGTGGATCCTGTAGGGGCCTCAGCTGGGTCCTGCCCTTGCCTGGGCTGCAATCTGCAGGCAGAATCTATCTCCTCTTCAGTGGGGCTGTCCCCAGGGGCTGCAGAGGAGTCACTCAATGCCACTGTGCAGCTCACAGCTAATTAGCCCACAAGAAACAAATTAGCTTGTCGTATAGGAAAGAACATCATAATCTCAAAAAGGCAAAGTTGCTGTTTCTGTTTCCCTAAGAGAATAATTTATGTCATTTAAAAGGATGTAATAAAATCTGTTTTAAGCAGGATCTAAAATTTGGTGTCCTACAATCAAAGCTGTTCCCAAACAGAGGGAAAAAAGTAATCTATTTGTAAATAGCTCCAAATCACAGTACTGTTGCTTCCCACAATCTCATAATGAGTTTTATGATTGAGGGCTTTTAATAAAAACAGTCTATATAGTGAGATACTGAGGGTAGGTAAGCGTCTTAAGTTTTGATGGAAAATAATTTACTTTGCGGTTTTGGAGAAGAGCTCAAAGAGAAACCTATTAATGCTTATAGGACTGGAAATCAAATCAAAGGAACCTGAGAACAGTGAATTTTCACGTCTGACATGTCTCAGAGACAATCCGCGATTCTTAGCTATTACACTATTATTGTTTGAAGAGCTTTAAATGGAGAAGTCAGAACAGTTTTCTGTAATCTACCTTCAGATGAAATGCCACATGCCACATTTAAGTCTGAGGGAAAACAGTTTATGACACCTAGTGGACAAAAGGAAAATTTCTTACCCTGCACTATATTCTTCGTAATCATATTCCAATTCCCCCCCCCCCCTTCCTTTTTTTTAAATATTTTGCCTACCTATTGTGATAAATTTTATGATAGAATAGCTTTAATCTTGTGAATGTTGTATGCCTGAGGCGAGTGCATGGGACAAAAGACAGCTGCTTCCTTTCCTACTGCAAATTATTTGAAATCTGATTTACCCTGGACAAATTGTGTCAGGCTGTAAATCCATTGCAGAGCCCCATGATATTAGCAGAATAGCAGTGCCTGTGGCCAATCTGCATATCTAGTGGATATTTTCACTCAGTGTTCTTTAAAGAAATACTGAGTTTGACTAACCCCCAAGTCAAAGTGCATTAATGTCAAATCACTCAAGCGTGTAATGGCTGACTGAGTCTGTCCTGGCAAGCTCTGATACTGGAGTAGCTCTCAGCAGCTGCTCCTGACACAACCAATTATCACTGGTGTTAATAACTGTGCCTGCGCACTCGAGACAGCTCCCAGTCCTATAGCTGAGCACCTTGTCAGTCAGAAGCTACACTTATGCCTAACGA
Source organism: Coloeus monedula (assembly GCF_965178545.1). Lineage (NCBI taxonomy): Eukaryota > Metazoa > Chordata > Aves > Passeriformes > Corvidae > Coloeus > Coloeus monedula. The sequence continues at coordinate 45,329,163 of NC_138782.1, read as the reverse complement.
GCCCCAACTTCCCTTCCTCCCCAAAACCACTGTCTGTTGTACCTGTGCTGGCTTCCTGAGCTCTGGAAATCTGGGTGCCCTTAGAGCATGCCAAGGTGAGTAGTTGAACTGGAAGTCTATTTCTCGAGCTGTTAGAAGGATATTGATTGGAAATTAACACCTAGCAAAACAACTTCCTTCTTTTTCATTTCCTGCCATGCATCACTTCACTATAACAGGGATACTTAGAGGTGCCGTGTCTCCAGGACTCCATTGGCTTGCCTCCCGATTTGTCATTAGCCGAGGGGACCTGTTAGCTCTGGACCCCATTTTCACCTCTTAAATTGCAGTTGCAGGAGAGGTGGATCAAATTTCTCTTTAGGATCCCCTCATCGAGCTCCCATGGTTGTGGTACATATGCTTCAGATAAAGGTGTGGGTCAGTCATTGCCAAATGCCTCAGGGATAATCATTTCACTGTGCTGCTCCATGCTCCCTTTGCTTAGGAAGGCTGGCTTGTCCTAGAGAGAGCAGCACAGTGTAGCCCTCTGCCTTCACCAGCAATGTACTCTTTGTACCTTAGGACTGAAGGAGGAGTTTCTAAAGGTGCCACCGTTGGTGTTCTCCTGGATCTGAACAAGCACAACCTGACCTTTTACATAAATGGGCAGCAGCAGGGGCCTCCAGCGTTTGAAAACATCGAGGGAGTCTTCATGCCTGCATTGAGCCTCAACCGAAACGTCCAGGTAAATCTTCTGCAGTCCAGCCCCACTTACCCTTTCCATCTAAAGGAGTTGATAGCATCATCTGTAGGTAGTCAGTACAGATAGAGGTTCTTTCCTTCTCAGACTTACATCTAGGCTACTCACACTTTTTGGACTGCATTTGACCTTCTGCCTTGCCTGACCAATATGAAGAGTAGTGCTGTAAAACAAGTAAAAGTACCTGCACACACTAATTCCTGTTCTGATTTTCCTGTGATGCTCCACTTGGAAAGCAGTGTCTTCAAAGTTTTCCCCTGCCAGTTTCATTAAAAACCATTCTAATTCCTCCTAGATCTTACATTTGGAGATAGTTAACATTGGCAAATGACTGCAGTGTGAACAGCACAGTGGTAAGGAGAGCAAAGGCAGAATAGGTCAGGGAAGTAGTGCAACAGAGAAGACCCAGTCAGCACATCATTCTTGTGCTCTGTGTAAAAGAGGTTTTCCTCTTGGAGGAACTGCCTTTAAATATAATGCATTTTCAAGACCACTGCTCATGGCTAGAAGCTGGATGCAGTGTAAGAGAGAACCTGTGGAAATACCCAGGAGCCTGAGGACTGAAGGAGGTCAGCTTAGGTCAGGCAGGACCATGACAGCCAGGATGGAACACTCATCATGTAAATGGGCTCCACTGTGTGACCTCTGTCCTGAAGCACTTGGGGTCCCTCACGCAGAGGCCCCATCCACCTTGTATCTAGCAAGCAGCACTTCTGGATATGTACAACTGGTGGCTAGATTTGGGAAAAGGTACAGACACCTGGCATCTAGGTCCCAAAGTGTTCAGGAGGGAAGGAGGAAGGAGACTTGTTTATTTCAAGGACTAGATATCATCGCCATTAATAGTCTTGATTTAAACTTGGACCTGCAGTCCTTGCAGCCTGTTCCATGTCATTTACCTGCACTTTGCCTTCACAAATGCTCTCTGCTGAGGATGTCTCAGTTTTGAATCTAATGTTATTTCTTCTTTTCAGGTGACCCTGCACACAGGACTGGAGGTGCCACAATCTGTAAAACAGTCCAAGTTGCCCAACAACTAATGAAGTCCCCGTCTGACACTGTGATGGATTCTGCAAGGTTTCTCCATGTGTTTTGGCACTTTTCAGTAAGTCAGTAAAAAAGCATCCTCGTCCCTGACTTAAAACACTGTGCAGCATGTTGCTCACTGAATAATGGGCTGGTTAGAGCCAGGCCACTCCATTTTCAATTTAACAGCCATAGCAAGCACATCCACTGAGCTGGCACTCAACTGCAGATGGGTACTGAACATACCTGCTCTGCGTTGCATACATATGTACACTCATGTGCACACACACACGAACACATCTGTAAAGCAAAAGGTTAAATGAGTGTATTTGCTTTCCCATGGCTGGACTTGTGCTTAAATATCCGGGATGCTGGAAAAAAAGGGTGAGACTGAAGGACAACGGATGTTGGAGCAGTTTACCAGTAGATGAACTGGATTCCCTTGCCACCTGAAGTCCTTAAATAAAGAAAGCATATGTTTTGACGGCTGAAGTGGAGGTTATATGCCCAAGAATTCCTGGTTGTCAATTACATTCAGGGGCTCAAATGACCATGAATTATTCCTTCTGGCTCTAGACTGCAGTAAGCTATAGGATGTTGTCTCCTTAGAATTCAGTGGCAGAACTTACCTTATTATCTGCAACAAGACCAAGATTGGTTCCCAAACACTGCCGTGAAATAGTTGGGCTCATTTTAGCTAACATCATGATACAAGCAGAATTCAGATACAGAAAGTAGAAAGAAAAACATCCGTGATACATTTTAGTGTTTGTTATTTAGGCATGACTGTGGAGACACGTACAGAAGAGCTGATTGTGGTTATCAGCACAACTCTCGAAAAACAGTGCAAGGGAGATTCCTTTGAACTGAAATGATAAGAGATTTATTTAAATATGGCACATGCAAAGTCTCCCACATTGAAAAATGCTGCTTTCCAGCCTTGGTCCTGATAAACCCTGTGCAGCTGTAGTTCCAATGTAGCTTTGAGATCTGAAGCCTTAATTTTCTATTAGATTACTGTGAGCTAATTAATGTCTTGATCCTAATGAAACACTTGAGAGAGATTAATAGCAGTAATGCAAAACCTGTCCTTTAGAATTTTTCTGGATTGGGACATAAATCTTTTGCAAGACTTGACCAGTGCCTGGCATGTCCCATGAAAATGAGCAGCCATTCCAGGTGTCACAACTGGAGTCTGACTGACAGTGATCTTTGCTCACAGCCATGGCACTGTCACGTGCATGCAGTTGTCAGCAAACACATTGGTTTGCCTGTGTGCTCTGTTTTCTCTGAACCCAGTTAATGTACACAAGTGTGTGTGTGTGTATAGCGGCAATGCGTGAGGACAAGATGCAGCAGACTGGGTGAGCCCATGACATCCTGGACTCTTGTCACTCTAACCCTGTAGAAATGTGGTGCTATCAAACAAGAAAAGCATAAACTCTCAAATCCTGTCAATGTACTATTTCCTTTTTTTAAATCCTGCTGCTTATACAAGTTTTCCTCTTCAAGCATACGTATACGCACACGCATATTGTTATCAGGCATGTAATTATTAAACCTGAAAACAAATATTCTAACCAAAATACAGCTTACTGCTTTGCATTAAAGCACAGCCACAGGACAAACAGCCCAGGCCCGCCTTCAGGCAGCCTGCCAGCCCCCAGATATCCTTCTGCAGGCCCACTGCTGGTCTTTGTCTGGAGCACATCACTCAGCTAGTGCTGAGTGATGGCAAGGCTTCTCTGTGGCAGAGCAGCCAGAATCCTCCCTTGGGTCATCCCATCTCACAGCCATCATGGGAAGGGGAAGGCAGCCCAGAACAGAACTTGGCTATTGCACAGACACAAAGCAGTCTGCCATCCTGCTGCCTGTAACCAGCCAAGCATCCTGTAGCCCACTTCTGCAGAACAGCAGCGCACCTTCAGCAACGTCAAGACTGAAATAGGAAATAAAACCAACGATGGAGTAAAAATCACATACGCTTTTAAGTGAGAAAGCAACAGTACTCCTTTAAAGTCTGGAATGGATTGTATTAGTAAACTTGTAGACAATGGAATAACTGTGCTATGCTTATCTTGGTTTCATAAAGAATATCAAGAGACCAACTGTGTTATAATCTTCGGTTTCATTCAATACCATATGAACTCATGCAAGATTTTCTAATTAGCAGGTCTGTTTTAACCTACCTCAGCTGGAACGCTACCAGACCCCAAATTTCCTCTTGAGTGTGCTCTTCTATGAACCTAACAGTTGTAATCATAGCACTGGCTTTGAGTATTGCCAGTCAGAGTAGTGTATGGGAATATTGTACATAAATTGCACATAGTTTTTTATATTGGGAAACATCCTGTGATAATTTTAATATGGAAGACACTCCACTTTCACTTGAATTAAAAAAGACGGGCATTGTTTGTTTTGGGACAGAACCTTTGTCTTTACTCCCAACCTCTGTAAAGGAAACAGAAATGAATTTACATCTTTCCAATCCTCATCCATGTTTAAAATTAATTCTGAATGTGTTTTAGAAGTGTTTGCAGTACTCAATTTTTGTTTTCATAGTTGCTTTGGTGTCAGTTCCTGGTGTATTATATCTTGAGGAGAACACATTGAGTGACATGTTGTTAATTTCTAATGAATATATGGACAGTAGGTAGAAACAGTGAGTAGAGAAGCTCGGTTTTTACCCTCTACTCATTCAAACATTCACAAAAGTAGGGTAGCTACCATTATAGTCTCCTTTTAACCTAGCAGAAATGCAAATCAATTAAAATGAATACACTTAGAAGTAGGCTACCTGCATTAGTAAGACTACTTTACCCTAGGTCAGAAACTAAACAAAGTGTTTGCATGGGTTGGTTGTGTACACAATCAAGGACTTACATTTGGCATGGCCTGTAGCAATAAACCAGTTATCCTCATAGAGTGCACTCTTGTGACTTCAGCTGGATACATTTTCATAGTTTGATTAACAGAAATAACACTTAAGTAGTTAAAATTACTCTAGGAAACTAACAATTCCATATGTGAATATTTATGCAGAGCATGCAGGGCCATCTGAACATAAAGCAGAGCAGAATTTTCCCTTTGCAGAACAGCATTAGGTGGGGAGAGGTGGGGCACTCCCACTGCTCTGCTCAGGCTGGAGGTAGTTTCCTTCTCTGCAGGCATCTTCCCCAAGGTTGATCTCATTATAAACCCACCAGTCTGCACGTCCTTCATCTACAGTATCTCTTATGTCAGTTTTTGTTTCCTCCAAATCCTTTCTTTAGGAGGGAGTCGGCCTTTAATCATTGCAGAAACTGTGTTGCTGACTGTCCAGGGAGAACACAGAGAGCAGAAGAGTGGCATAGATACCCAGGGGGACCACTTTGTATGCTCTTCTTCCTTTTGTTTCCTCAGAGGATTTCTGCAGCTCTCTGTGACTCCAAGCTCCTCTGGCACCTGGGCCCACACAAAGCTGCCTGTTATGGGACTGTTCAGCTCCTAGAGGCCAGGTTGCTTCTTACAAGCAGGAGAGCAAAGCCTTTTGCACTGGGATGAATCCCATCCACTATGGTACAGAGCCCACACAAGGTAGCTGTAAATTGACTAATGTTTAAAAAAACCCCACCAAAACAGAAACAGGCCCTCCCCTTATTAACAAAACAAAGCTTGACTTCTTCATACGCCAGTTTGGAATCTCTAAATAGCTGCAAAATAAATACAGCAGTCGAACTTTCTGTCCTGCAGAGCAGCAAAGGACTCCCAGTTTTCACCTATCCCTGGGAGCCCCAACCATAGCCTTTTGTGACCCTTCTTCCTGGCTCTTTCCTCTGCAAATTTCCGTTAATTTCAGGAGCACTTCAGACTTCCCGAGGCATGCAATGCTATACAATTTTCACTTCCTCCTTTTCCCTCATCAACTTGAAAAGAGCTCACAAGAAGATCTCTTAGTAAGACTTAATGTCAATATAAGCACACACATAGCTGACAATCCCTTGCTCCTTCTGCTGTGGAAAGGTATGTACTATAAAATAAATGTCAGTGAGGACAGTAGCACACTGTGATGTATTACAAATTTGAAAAGCAATTTGGCTTCTGAAAACAGAAAAGATAGGCAAACAGCACTGTCACCTCCTATACTTGCCTATGCACTTAAGATACATAGAGGAAAATATATTGGACTGAACAAAATAAATAAAATAAGCATGAGCTTACATATATCAGAGTTTAAGAGGAAAAGTATTAAATGTAATTTATTATATGCATAACATTCCATCACGCTGTAAATAACACCATGATAGTGTATTGCTGTAGTTTGTTCTTGGCTGGTGATAGAGTTCTGTGGTAGTGCTGTGTAAGTTGTTTTTTAATTTATTTCTTTTTTCCTCAAAGCATAGTTAGTAAAGATGGCAGAGAGCACCCCATACTCTGGTTTCTGAGTTGTCCTAGAGCAAGAAGAAATGTGAGATGCAGCTTTTTTTATTCTTTCTTTCTTACATGATAATATTTCTTAAACAAGGTAAGAGAGATGAGATTAAGGCTAAGCTGCCACCACCACTGTATGAAAAACACTGTGTTTGCAACTGCCAACAAGAGGTAGTGCATTTCTGGACCACAGTTCAGATCACCCGTCCCTGTGAGAAGGGGTGCAAAATTCCACAACCTGGTAACAACAGCAGCTTTCTGGTGCCATCTAGTATGTCCTTTGGTCACAAACAGAAAGATGAGGAAGGAGAGATGTTAGACCTTATCTCAGGCCTTACCAGCTTTGCAGCATTCTGCTTAAATAGCAAAACCAAAAAATTCAATTTTGAACCAGGCAAGATAATATGAAAACACCAAGCATCTTGGCTAGATCAGCTTTGGAAGGGAGATTAGTTACAAATCAACCACATTGCAAATGCGAAGGGCACTTGTCACTGAAAATTACCAGACAAAGATGGAGAGTCCTTTTTTTTTTTTTTTCCTTTTTTTGGGAAAAAAAGGCGAGCTGCTTCTAGTTTTTACTGACAGCATTTCTGGTGATTCCTCTGCCCAGCTCTACTGAACGCTGCATACACCCAAGCAGGTGGAGCAGCAGCCTGAAGCACAAATCCATCATCAATAAGACACACTTGGTCTTCTCAGGTGCAGAAGCCCATATGCAAACCTCAGAGAGTAGATGTGTGGGGCTCCTGCGTCTTTGCACAATACAGGAGACAGATGTGTGTTTCACTGACAGAGGCACTCAGCAGCATTTTCTCCTTCTGTTAAACGACCTTTTTGTTATATTTGTTATTGCAAACAGTTCCAAGCAGAATTAATTTAAAAATTATTTTTAATGCTAATTGGAGAATTTCTAACATTTGCTTGTGAAGCAGTAGATAGAAATATTCCTGAAGCCTGATTGCATTCCTTTATCCTTCACCTCCCTTAAATGTTGTCAATAAAAACACTAACCTTTCTAGGTAGCATGGTGAGAAGACATTATGTGATGAATATTAAAAATAAATGCATGAGGTAAACCTGCTGTTATTTCTGATTGTTATATGAAGCATGAGTAACACTAATTTAAATGTTGGCAACTAAAAAACTGCAAAGGAATAAGATAATGGTGTTCAATTCTGGTTAAATGAAAGACAAGAAGTTGTTTCTGTCTTCTTAACTACATTTTTTTCTTTATTGTCATTTCCCATAGCTTATATGAATTTGGAGCTGGTGAAATATACATCTCTGCTATATGTGTCTGTCACCAGATCAAGAGGAAAATACAAACTTTTTATAATTTTGTACCTGTAGCAAACGTTTGTATTTTTTGAATTAGAAACAAACTGCTTTTTGTCTTTTGGTCCAACTAAAACTTTGTGTATTATTACTATTATTACCCTTTTGAAAAACCTGACATGTAAGTTTATGCTGTTTTACAGTTTCTAAATAAATTCTTATAACATTGCCAACAAATTCAGCATCAGTACCCTATTTATTATTACAAATTATGATTAAAAAATATGATGCCATTATGTAGATGAGGCATTCATACAGTTTGCATGCCTATCTCCTGCTGTTGATACTGCTTTGTTACCACAGCCAAGAATAATCCAGTAAATGGAGAAAGGCAAGAGTCCTTCCTCAGGGCAACCATCTGTGCCTCAACTTCAGACATACCCTGATTCAGTGCCACGAAACACCTCCCTTTCTCAGCACCACTCCGTTAGCTCTGGCTCATGTTGGTTATAGAATGCCTTGTTGCAGTCACTTAGCTGTGACCCACCTTAGACACTTTGGGAAATCACCCAGCCTCCAGCAGTTTCTAACACTGGAATAAGCAGAGCCTGGAAAGAACTATGGCATCAGTAGGACCGTATTGGAAAGCCCTTTGGGTAGAAGTCAGACTGGGCAGAAAGCTTGTCAGGGTAGGGAGGATGCAGACTTTGTGAGATCACCTTGGAGCTGCACACCTCTGTCAAGCAGATGGCCTGTGAGGGACTCAGCAGTGCTACAGAGGCAGCACACTCAGCATACACAGCCCCTGCAAAAAGGCACTCGCAAAGCTACACAACCTTCACAGATGTCTGTCAGTAAGGCAGAATAAAGCACTCTGACACAGCGACAGCAGCACCAGGGTAACAAAGAGGAACCCAGCCAAAACAATCACAGGTAAGTACAGGCAACAGTATGGAGATATCATCCATCACAGCCTTTCTTTTTTTCTCCTGCAAAAGACACAACTTGTCGTCAACTCCTTTATGGCAAAGGGTTTGACTGGGAGAAAAGATCATCACATGTGGCTTAACATGTAGGGAAACAGGGAATAAAGATAACTGTAACAGGAAAATGCCTGAGAAAAAGAGCAGATAAGGAGAAATCCTTGAATTCTTCTTTATACCTCATTCCTTTATGCAACTGCAAACAGAGAGCAAAATAAATTGTGCTCTGCTCTCCTCTTCCCATAATCAATCTGTCATTCAGTCAATACTGGCTTTCATGTACCAGCATGTGCTCCAAAACCAACACAGCTTGCTGTCTGTACACTGACATACTCTGTTAATCACCAACACGCACCAGCCCAGAGAAACACTAGGTTCAACAGGTTCTCAGCAGTCTGGTTTGCCAATGTTGATGCATCTAGTAACAAAGCAGGACTGAAAGTACCACGTTTACCTGAGCACAGCATTCTACAAGAATGCAGCATGCCCAACTCAAATCGTCTTGGAGACTTGATATGAAAAAACAAACGTATCTCCATGAAACAGAAGCCTTTCATAATGCATATACACAACATTAAAGTGTGAAAATGCAAAACTTTGAATAAACTTTTCTTTTCCTTCCCCCAAAAACTTTCATGTTCCACTGTCAACTTGGCATTTCAGTTTTCAACTTTTTAGTTTAAGAACTGATTTTTTTCAACTTTTTACAGATCTTACAAGCTTAACTGCAAAAATTAGATGCTCCATTCTGACCAAGTTTCACTCCCAAATAACTTTTGGGAGCTGTGGTGGTGGAAAGTGAACACTTTGACTTACCAAAGCTGATGGAGAACATGAAGTCCCACATTATATGCACAGTGAGCTGAACCAAACTTTATCAAGAAGTGAGCAGTGAAAACTAAGCTAAGGATTAACCAGGAATTGAAAGATACAGGTTACCCTACAACATTGAAAGCTCATGTGTTGCCTGAACAAGTCTTGATGCTCTGTACTAAGTTCTGCTTAGTGGTTACACCTTCATATGCTGTCGGGATTTGACATTTCTCTAATGTTAAATAAGCCATTAAGTCCGTAACCAGACAGGAATCTTAATTCCAGTTTGAATCTGCAACCAATACTGAGTAAGAAGAAATCAAATTATGCAATTATGAAATGTGATAACAGCATTTAGCAACCAAACTCTGCACACCCCTCCTCTTCCTACATGGCTCCAGAAACACTCCCTTCTGCTTTTTATCTGGCACTTGATCCCTCCAAGCCCTCTCCCTCCTCTTAGTCCTCTCTGTGCTGGCAGAGCACTTCTCCAGGACCTCCAAGTAAGGTGGAAGGTGTGGGGGAAGCAGCGTGCAGAAAGCATCCCTGTTTGCGGTGTGGCTCTCCCTATCCCAGACCACTTTTGCATCCTGAGAGGGGAGCAGCTTCTGATGCTGCTGTTGTATTTACCTGCTGCAAGCTGACACAGACCTCAGGGTTAGGGATCAGCTTGCTCAGGCTCCCAGCCCACAGGGGTACCACCATACCTAGAACAAGTTTCTGCAGTAAGGGCTGTTTTCCTTCTCATGTACACATCCTTCACTGCCAGACCTGTTCCAACAAGCTCCACATCTCCTTACAATACAGAACAAACTCTGTTATTTACGTTATGCTTATTTTTGTCTCCCCCTAAAATACTGAAGTTTCTTTTGTTTTGGAAGAGTTACTAATCATTGCCATTTCTAATGGATGGACCTTAAAAGCAACAAAACAAAGTATTTAGCTACAGAGGACAAACAGTTTTCTTCCAGAAACACCAGACTGCTGAAATCCAAATAGCACCAAAACACAGTTTTGGCAAAGATTTCGTAGAAAAGCCTTGAGAGGCATGGAATTAAAACAAACACCAAGAACAACCAGTAGCTATTGAGTGTCTGTGCTCATTTGGCTCAGTCTTATATGGTTTTGTTTTTAGAAACCAACCAACCAACCAAGCCAACAAACCACTCTTTGAAAGTGCTTATTTGGAGATCTCTACAGAGATATACAAATGAGTGTGCAATTCTTGCCTGGGACAAAACTTCAGAAAAATATTATTTTCATTCCAAAGCAGGTAATTTTGAAACATTAAGAGGTTTTGCTGGACAGAAAAATTCTTGTGGAGTTCCACTATCCACTAACAATCCATAAGGATACAGATTTATGTCCAATAAATGTTTGGAGAACACCTACTTCAGGTTGAGAGTGAGTAAGGTATTTCTTTTTCCATATTCCTTCCATATGAAAGTGAAGATATATATATATATATAAATCCATTAATTTATGGATTAAAGAGTATTTTACTTACAGCCAATAAGCTGATTCTAGAAAAAGAAATGTTTTCTTTAGCACATATTGACTAACAAAAACAGCCTGTATAACCTTTTTAATAAAAAGTCTAATTTTTATTTATAACATGGTAAATTCTAATGTTCATCCCAAAGCAGAATGGTACATAAAAATCCTGCAATAACAAATAAGATTAAAAAATTAGGATATGGTGGGTAGGCAAAAGGCTCCAGAAGTCTGTGTTGGTAGCAATGTGAATTCCATCTTATGCATATTGTCCATTTCACTCTGTATCATTAAGTTCATTTGCTAACTTTAGATGATTTAATTTTCTTTATGTCACGGCTTTGCAGAATCAAGGTCCCATTTCTGAATTTTCCAACTTGTCCTGCAGGCCAAATGCTAGGCACTGATTTCTTCCTTTTGACCTTCCTGAAACAGGGAGAGGAAGAACAGTAATTAAAAGAAACAGCAGAAACACATGGTGAACATGGTGAAAAATGTCACATATTTATGCAGCATTTGGTATTACGGAGTATCAAACCATAGCATGTAATGACTTCAGAACATTTCACCTTCACAGACATTCAAAATTTGCAGCACATTACAACATGGTTTACATTTTTAAATGTTTAGAAACATGAAGATGTTTGGATAGAGAAGGAAGATAGAGTACAGAGGGAACCTGCTGCACTAGGATTAGAAAATGTCAGCTCACTTTCAAGCCTCTGTATACTGTAGTCTGTGCTTTGCAGAAATTATTTCTTAGGGCAAATGCTCTGAGTAAGCGGTGTCTCATGAGTCTGCACACAGGGATTTTCGTCCCTCTGACCTCCATCTTAAGACTAGGAGCCTTCAGATGTGTTGGGGCAGAACTGACATACTTTCAGTAAAGCTGTGTAACTGAAGCCTCTGGAACTGCTAGGCACAGAGCAGTGGCTCCATTTTCTGAGGAGCTCAACACTTGAAGAAATTTGTTCCACTGTGATGTGTACAACTTCTAAAGCAAGACTGTCCAGTTACATAGGAGAGATACACTGGGGAGACCATGTTAAAAACACCTCACCTCTCCTGTTCCTTCTGCTTCTTCCTCTTCTTAAGAGAATCACCCTTATGTTCCTGTTTTTAAAGACACATATTTTAACAAAAAAGGGATAGAGTATATTGGTTAAACAACCACCTGCACACAAAACATGAAGTAGCCTTTGCTTCACAGAGCAGTAGGCACTTAAAGCAAGCTGGGAAACCTTCTGACAGAACAAGTGATGCAACATATTATGGAACCACTGGCAGGAGTGCCCAGAGCCCTTCCAAATGCCTTATGGAAAGTACAGCCCACTCACGACCAACGTGCTGTTCTTGCCACGTGCAAAGCAGAGGCTTCCTTCTTGGGCATAAGACAGATCCTAGGGCCAGAAGATGGACTTGCTACCAGGCAGGTGTGTCCTGTCACCCAACTGAGGGCAGCTGTCAAATAACAGGGTTCAGCTGTGACTGGTCATGCACTGGATGCACTTTGAGCCACATGACAGAGGAGGAGAAGTAGGTTCCTGGGAAACAGGGTGGCAGGAAACCGGCTGATAGAGCAATTATCAGCCCCACCAGCCTGCTCCCACCTACACAAGAAGGCTCCTTGTCAAGGCAGAGAGTAGGCTTAGAGCCAGATGGGCTGTGCTATAGGATGGATGCAACAGAAACCTCACCCTTGCTTTAAATAATGAGTAAGATCCTAGATGGAATTGAGCTGATAAAAAAGCAGTTGAAGATCTGGCTCTCTGTGGTTAGACAACACGCAACAAACTTTAATTGGGGACCATTTTGTTTCCTCTTGAGAGGAAAGGATAAAAAAAACCCTGCTGATTTTGTGTCATCGGTCTCTCAGCCTGAAAGGGTGAGGCAGTGAAACCGACCACAAAGCAAGCCTAACTCTGTGCCTTCATACTGCACACAACCAGCTTTTACCAATGAGATTAATCCTGTGGGAGCCAGGAACCCAATCCACAGGGAGCACCAGGTGTCAAGCTCGGGCAATCCTCCTGCACCTGAGGCATTATCTGTCAGGATTTTGGGCTGGCTCCTACATGCTGCCTTTTTATGCGAATATTTCACACAAACCTTTTCCTTATCAGCATCCTTCGCTGCTTTTTTCTCTTTCATTTTCTCTTGGTAAGTCCTGTAGTTCACATGTTCCTTTTTGGGGGGCTGCAACGAAGATTGGGAGGGACACCACTGATTATATTTTCAAACAGGTTCAAAAATTATTCACACACTTGCACAGACAGTATTTTTCAGGTGGCGGTGATGGCAAAACACTAGAAATGCTTATTTCCTTTTGGGTGAGAGGAATTGACTTAAGGGATGTAAAGTAGACACAAATTGTATCTTTCTTGGTGAAGACAGTAGAGAGAGGCAATAATGCTCTGTTATCAGTCCTACAAGGTTTACACACACACACTGAGCTAGGAAAAAACCCCACTTCCTAAAAAACACCTAAAACATTATTTTTTTCTTTTACACTGGTTATGATAAACTAAACACTTTTCTCCACCTTTAACTCACTGGGAAAATGAAGTTTTAAAAAGCGAGCCCCTCCCTCCAACTATTTATTTTTGAATGGCCTGACTAAAAATTAGTAAATGCTGTTTTTCAGCCTGATCAGTCGTATTTCATCTATACTACTTCCCTGATAACACAACCATACTAATTGTCCAATCATCTACAGAAAATAGACAAGACAGAATGGATGATGTAAAAGTACGGATGATTAAGTGAGAGAAGGGTCAGGGCAGGGGATCTTGTATTTTCAAAGACTAATACCAAAGCCCCTCATGTTCTTTACTGCTTTTCTGCACTGTAACAGCTGGGTGACCTCCAGCACGAACCTAGGGACAATTTACCTTGGCTCCCAGCATGATAGCACGCTCCTGTTCCCAAACGCGTTGGTCCTGCTTCTTGTAGCCAGTGATTCCAAACTTGTGCACTTCCAGACGAGCCTACAACATTACAGAAAATAGCAATCATTTCATAATGTCCAACCTGTTGTAAAGTAATGCCTGGAAAAGTGCAGCAAAATCATGCTCCCAAAGAAATCCTGGCTAATACTGGAAATCGATGTGCTATAAAATAAAACTGAGTTCGGAGCTATACTGCAGAGCAGTTAACCACTGTCCAACTAATCTCTGGACAGTGAGGACTGTCAGGGGGATGATTTTCAATTCTCCTCATTTCACATAAAGTAACACATGGAATGGATTTCCTCCACGTAAAAAATGAGCACTTAACCAGTTTAAAACATGGATGGGCGGATGGTGAAGTTGTTTGACTACACACATAGGTAGAGTTAACACTACACACAAATACCTTGGCAAAACCACTAATGAAACCATAATTTTTTTAAAATGAGTGATTAAATCCCCACTCTTCTTAGCAGTGCAGAGCTTCATGCAGAATCTCCAGTGAGAGATTCCACTAGATGATAGCACATCCCCGAGCAGAGATTAGGCACATAAAACAGCTCACACAGATCTGTAAACAAATTAGTAGCTAAGGTGGCCAATGCTAGTTATGCTCATGTAAGAACAGATGAGAATAAAAAGACAAATGGAAAAAAGCCATCTGTTGTTTCAAAACCAGATGCCAATACACTTTTTTTTTTCCCTTCCCACGTGAGATACCAGAGATTTAACATCATGGGGCTGAAAGAGCTATGCTAAACATTATGGGAACTCAAGCACCTTCACACAGCTAAAATACAGTGAGCCCCCTCAAATTCTCATAGAAAGATCAGAAAGAAAGGCCACAGAGTTGTAACAGCCTGTCTCCACATGGAGCAGTTGACTGCTGCCAGCCTGCTCCTCTTTTGGCATGGCATGCAGCCAGAATTACCTACAAGAGGTGGCCATTTCTGGAAGGGTTTCCCATCAGTCCCACCGTAGCTTTCTCAAGTATACACATACACATAACTGTACACTAAACTAGTGACATTAGACTTGGTCCTACTGACTTACCTTTTCAAAGTTAAATTCTTGTCTGACTGCATCTTTCTCTTCATTCACTATTTGGGTCTATAAATAAAACAGAACATGCCAAATTAATATGACAAGTAACACCAGTTTAAATGCTGACTGGGATAGTTTTTTGAAGTCAGTTGTATGAAAGAATACACAGGTTTCCAACAGTATTTTTTTATAGCTTTATTACTTGGATCTATTAAAAGAGACAGTTTCAATGGCATTTTTCTAGATAAGTAAGAGAAAAACTGCCACATGCGAGCTATGAATCACTTGAATTTCCATTTCCAAACCTGTACCAAACTGCTAATGTAAAATAGGACATGAATTTTAAGTTATTTTGTTTGAGACAGAGAGC